>NC_065923.1:42035294-42717399 GCF_024586455.1 Bactrocera neohumeralis | reverse complement strand
GACAGTCATTCCATAAGTTATGTTGTTTTAGCACTTAACAAACAGCAGTTGTTCAATTACAGAAAAAGAATCATTAGTTGTTGTTCGGGCAGCTAGTAGATCATACATTAGGCAGCAGAGCATCGATCACCAACCACTTAAGTGCTCCAACAAACAAGGGAAAAAGACATACCCAAGACAGTGTAGCACGGTTAATTAAACTAGTGAACATAATATTAATATAAATTACGTGAAGGAAAGGAAAATATCAGTAGTCAGATTTTCCAGAATAGACAAAAACACAGGCGAGACGATTCATGCCACAGTCGCCAGCAATCCACTCACAGAGCTCACTTGCCACTATTGTAAATCGCTTCAATATACACAAACATTTTTAATAAACAAGAAAATATACCCGAAAGAAGAAGCAACACGGTTAGTTTTATTAGCGCAGAAGATATAAAAATAATAAATTACAGACTTTGAAAATGTAAGCACATAAATAGTGGAAAAGCAGGCATTTTTCTTATTTACTGATATCGCAAGATAGTTCAGCAAATATTCAAACATTTACAGAGATGTAAAGTTTTTGAGATGTATCTCCATGTTAAAACAGAAAATGAAGAACAAGTAACAAATTGCCACATCATAAAAATGAAACAGTTACGGTAGATAACGAAATTATGAAAAATTGAAAAAAACCATATACCGAAAATGGAGTGCCTTGACTAAAATATAGCGGCTGGCTCGCGACAAGCCTGGGTGGCAGGTTAAATATGATAGCATCCTGCAAAACTGTGGCCATCAACGAAAACACATCAGATATAAATGAAATAGTTCACGCGGATATAGCACATAAATAAAATGCTTACTTCCTCATTTTTGCTAGATTGAATTTGCGAAATTTCTGCTGGTGGCATTTTCAGCTGAAGATAGAAACAGTATAATTATTACAGAAAAGTTTGTCATCTTTCATCAGCAGACTCCAGAATGCCACATTAGATACGAATTAACCACCAACATAAAAGGTTTTTGTTATTGAAATATTGTGAAGCTCATTTTGCTGTGTTCAAACAGTCATACTGGGTATACCTAAGATTTCATAGCTTCATCTCGAAAGAATTAGGAGTCTCAGAAACTGAAACCAGTTTTCGACAAGGAAAGTAAGCTCAGCATACGGTATGGGTCAAATTCATCATCTCATACTAAAGCCAATACCTGAGTAATGGAAATCGATAAGAATTTGATTAAAGACACTATTCAGAAGACTAAAAGAAAAAATGCAGCGGTAGTAACTAAATAGAAATAGAGAAGAAGCTTAATAACACTAAAAGAAAGGTTACGTAAAAATGAGCCGGCACAAATAGCGAACCAGCGTAGAAAATTGCCATTAGACATTTCACCGACAAAAATTTTTTTAGGTCAAATACATCTTCAAAATAATAACATTTTTGATGCAATCGTAATAGTTAGTAATGCAGCCACCGTCTATCGGACCGACATTAATCGGATACGCAGAAATTATCACCAACACTAAACAGATTGTTGCATCAGCTGACCTCGTAATTCTATTGGTGGTTGAGCCTCCGCCGCAGTCTCCTCACATACTCACATGGGTCGTGGGCCCGCAACATATCTGTTTCAGCATATTGCCATTCTGGCCTGTCGAAATTGAAATTCTGAGAGGCGGGGTGGGATCAAAACATTAACTTCAAGAAAAGAAGTTGCAGAAAGTTATATTAATTAACGGTATAGGTTTCTGTACATAAATTTTCTATTTGGGAACGACGGGATGACGGAATAGAGAGTTGAAAATCACCTTAAGAAAGCAGATTTAGGTACTTACATACCACTCATAGCCGCTGACCATCAAATAAAAATTTAATACCTTTTCAACGATGTTTCACAAAATTAAAAACAAATTACACATTTGTTGAAATACCTCTTAGCGGGTCAAGAGAGAACAGACAAATATTGTGATTCTTCATGAACAGTCAATAAAAGATAAATATTCAAAGACGTAGATAAATCAGATTCAGGAAAACATTATTTCAGCAAAAATGGTATTTTCACCCAAGTGTTTTAACAAATGAAGGGGAAATTTAGCATATAGAGCCTCAGCAAATTTCAATATATAAATTGTATAACCTTGGCCTTAAAGAAAAGTTGTTAATGTTCGTGGTCAAAATCCCAAAATAATTTCAATCGGTTTAATTAAAACTAATATTCCTATACCAAATACAGCAAGTAAGAAGAAATAATAAGCAGAAATGAAAATGTTTTTGAATACAAAATGTCACTATAAATTCGAAAAGCTAAACCCTCACACGAACTGAAGGCCTCTCTAAACATTACATCTACTACAAATTGTGAACTTATCAAAAATAGCATTACAGGAATTTTGAAGAAATCATTCCAATAAAAATGCAAATGGCATAGACTCAAGCCAGAATTGTTTTAACAAGAAAACATTAAGTTGAAAGACATTGATTCGTTATAACCAACACAATTAAGAATTCTCAAAGAGAAATGTTAAAGAGCATACAGTGACATTGGCTCATTCAATAAAATAATTAACGACCTTTTAAAATTTGAAGAAAATTTAAAAGAAATTAATGAATTAAAATATCACAAAATATTCCTCTCATATTGGGAATATCACTTTATGCATTATTGTGATTATAATAATAATTTTAATATCTTGTAAAATTAAAAGGAAAACAATACTATTCAAATTTTCAGGAGAGTTTTCCATTGGTGAGGGAGGACAGGTACATCATCATCCCAACAGACATCACACAATAAAATACTAGTAAAATTGACAAAAATAAAGATTAAAAGAAAAACAAGTAAACATTACAAAATAAGATAATTGCTAGAGATAAAGAATACAATGCAAATGTATACAAACATGTTGGTGTCCTATGTTTGACTATACGATAACCTCCAAACATTATCAGAAAATTCTACAGTCATGTTTGTTTGCATTCAATAGAAAATAAGATTATATTTCATAAATATTGTATTTCATATAAAACATGTTTGGTCTCTTATGTTTGACTATAATGACAACTCCAAACATTGGTCGGGTAAATTCCTCATGTCATGTTTGCTTCAGACCACAGAAAAGCCAAGATTACATTTTGCTGTGTAGCCAGAGCCATAAGAAAATAAACAAAACAAAGAAATAGACAAGAAAATTGCATCACAGTAGTTATATAAAGCAGAACATGGACCCTGAAATATCAGAGAATAAATAGCACATATTCTCCGGCTCGAACAGCCCCAAATACTGGAGACAAAGTCTTCCATCATAATAATATAACATAAATAAAACATAACCTAATAGCCTGTGTGTTCTCAAACATATTGCTCGGTTATATCATTATTAATAACACTGTACAGACTATTTCTTTTTCGTATAATATACCAGAGCCATCATTGCGTGACATTTATAGCACGGTGTTATTTGTTTAATTGTTCAGGTCAAGTCTGTGTTAAATGTTTTCTTTATTTCGTTCCAAATACGCTGAAGAAGTATCGTCTGTTGCACATGTCTTTCTTTATTACTACCATTAAAGTTGTTATTTTCCATCATTTCAATATATAAATCACTTGTTGAATTCTCTATTTTCAAATGAAGTGTTTTCAAATAAAGTTCAGTAAGTTTGATTTGGGTCATCGTAATTATCATTTCGCTGACAGCTATCAAAGATGAGTCATATTTCCGCTTTTGTAGTGGCCCATTGCCAAATCCTTTGTGTTCCTGCGTTACATTTTGTAGCACAGTTTGTGGTTTTTGAAAGGCACGAATATTTCGGGTCAGAAATAACAGACCAATAAAACCAAAATTAAGTTCTTTGCCTCAGCATTCACGTTTTGCAAAACAGTGTGAGCCTGTGGATACCTCATGTCTTTTCGAATGCATCAGCCAAGGTTTCCAAAGTGAGCCTCTGCTTCAGAGCAGGTATTTGATTCGTAATACGCCTCGTTGTTCATTCTCACAGCATTATGAAGGACTACGCTTAATACTCTTTATTGCGTACACAATTGCTTCTCTTTAGGTGAGGTAAGAATTATTATTAATCATTTCATAAACAGGTTGCATCTATTATATCAATGAAAAATATTTCGTCATTTTTTTTCCTTGTAGAATGCACTGCCTCTTCAGCCTTGATGCCGAATTGTTCACGGCGCCAATATTTAGCGTACCTGCAATTTCAGTGCCAGAAGACACAAATCCTTTTTTCGCCAAGAAATACATGGCGACAATCAGTCAGTTTAGTTATAAAAAGCTCTCGACTCCTTCAATATAGTTTCAATGTCTTATAGTTTACGACTACTTCATATTACTTATTTTATTAACAAAAACGAAAATCATTATACGCATTACGTAAGATATGGTAGCTGGGATGACTCAATTTTGCTTGAAGCAATATCACATACTACATGTTATCGCCAGTTATTACGTGGTGGTCACCCGACATATATATAAGCGCGACAGGTGCCTTCCAGCTCAATTTCAGTTACTTTTAGCTCAAAAATGCATTCATTATCAATAAAAATACGCTCGTTAATGCGGTATAAAGTCATCAGAAAAGCCCGAAAATGTTTATTAGTATACGGAGCTAAGAAAGTATTGACTAATTCAACCTATTTTTGATATCACTACCACTATATTCACACACTGACATTCAGCAGTGAAAAAGTCAATCATAAGTACTGTACCCCTCTAGTCATTTGGTACCAGAGTTATCAGCTTTGTTGGGGACTCTGAAAATTTGTCGAAAGCGGTAACTTAAAAGCAGACAGCCGCAATAAATGTCCCGGGCCTCACATTCTGATTCGATTTGAAAGGAGAACATAAAGCGAATTTTAAAATTGAATATATGGGGAAGTAGAGAAGTTATAATCATTCGACTATTTACACGAGCGGTAGAGTGTCATTCAATAAATTTGGTTGAAATTTGTCGCGTGCCGGTCCCGAGATATGATTAGCTCAAATTTCATGCGATTTAAATGCGTTAAAAATGGCTTGAATCGGATCACACCACAGTCCTCACTACACAGAAAGGAAAGCAGTTTTACTAATAATGCATATATGTACAAATGAGTTGTGTCTGTTGAGAGCTTGCCTCTACCCTTAAAAGTGGCGTGATTCACAGGGAGAAATACATGTATTATAATACTACTCCGGGAAGAGTTTATTTAAATATAACCAGTACTTACATTTCATCGTGTCTTCCTCTCCTTATTTTTGAACATATATCGCTAGCACACATCAAGCGTAATACGACATTTCTCGAAATCACCGCATTTTTAAAATTACAGTTCACAGAGACGCATACCCCGCATAACATCTTGTCAAAATTCTTTTTTTTGTTATTGAAGCAAAAATTTAGAGATTCATAAAATTCACTATTTGCTCATAACTACTGGGAAATACCAAATATTATAAATTGCTTGCATAGTTCCTTATACGGAGTTGAGCTGTAGCAGTTATATATGAACAGATATGTTTCATAAGAGTTTGTTTTCACATCAACAAACTCAAAGTTACGATATTTCGTCAGTAGTTGGCGTACCTAATTTTATATTTGTGCATACTTGATAAGCTTCAGCCTATGCGATATTTATTCTAGTCTATTCACTCTTCAGCGTAATTCTGATAGAAGAATAGACGACTAGTAAAGCATGTCGTCATGATAGCATGCTGTTTCAGCCTGCTGAACAAGACAAAAAGCCGAGGAATACTGAATATATATATTCAGAAACGAAAAAGCTGCGACAGACCGAAAGCGACAAAGAAAACCAAAACGCGTCGGTAACGCAAAAATTTTTCGTCGAGATCAATAGTATTTAAAGCAGAAGCAAAGTCAAAATACAACAGTTACGATCACTGCACGGAAACGTTAAAGAACTATACCTTCATAAAGTTCATAGTCTTCTGCATACTTCTGCATACTTCCTGCGACGATTGCGAAGCCGAACGCAACACTCCTCGCCGCATGAAAAGACGGATGAGACGAAGATGCTTTAAAAGATACGATGTTCATTTAAGGGTGAGTTCACTTACTCCTTACGAAGTGATTAAAATATATTAATATCACTTAGTGAGCATGAGCATCTTCGATATAAATTAATAAGGTGCCAAATTCTTATTGTTTATTCATTCAATACCACGAAGAACACCGAATTTCGCTACAACATGTTTTCTCACATTCACTTTGCTAATTTGCCAAACTTATGAAAAGTTACATTACAAAATGTTTATCTTTCACTTCCTTCGTTACTATTTGCTAGTAGCGACGGCACCCTTTCTGAAAGGGTGTGTTCAGCTTCTTTTTCGTCGCTTATCAATTATCACTTTAAAATTCTCAAAATTTATTATTCTTTTTTTTCAACAGCAAATATAATCAGAAATTGATTTTCATGCTAGTAACTAACATTTTGAGTATGTTTAGTCTCAATATTTCTTTGTAATTGGTTAAATATTCATTACTTTTTACAATAAAGACGACAACAGCATTATTCAGTTTTATAGCAATTGTTTTACACATAAAGTTCAATCAATACAGCATTTGCGGTTTTTGTATTATTGCGCAAAGCAGTTAAAGAGTATTGATGCATTTACAAATATCAAGAGTTTTTTTCTGTGGTCGTCTTCAAGTCAAAGCTATTTTGCCAGCATATTATTAGTCAATATTAGCATACATTACATTAGCCCACTTCATAGATATATTTGTGTTCTTTATACCTTTTAGTTACTGCCTTCATTTAATGCCAGTGTATATTAATTGTATGATTGTAGGAGTTAAAGTTTGATACGACGGTGAGCGTGCCGTGTCACAAGCGGAGAGCAAATGACTGTCTGGTCATTAAGATGCGTGGATGGATAGATTACCGAGAAAGCTACATGAAGCGAGACGTAGCTTGCAGACAGAAAAAGATGCCAAAATGCGTGAGCAGCTGAACAGTTGATATTGTCGACAATGCTCGCAGGTTCTTATGAAAATGCGGTGGTTTTTTCATAGAATTTTCGAGCATTACCCCTGTCGGCCAGCTTATCAAGCTGTTCGTACTCACGCATTTCGGCCTCTATCTTTTTCTGTCTACAAATACTTCTCGCTTCCCTCTTCAACTCTCGGTATCTATCCCATCCCGCACGTATTGTGGTCGATCGTAACGTTGCAAGGTAGGCAGTCTGTTTTCTCTCCGCTGTGACACGGCACTCCTAGTCGTACCAAACTAACTACTACAATCATATTAATTCATACACTAACATTAAATGAAGGTCAGTATTTAAAGATTACAAGAACACAATATACTCTATGAGTGGGCTAATGTATGTATGTATTAATATTATTCTTCGTATATTTGACTTACACTTTAACTTAAAAATAAGCTTTGACTTGAAAGACGACCCACAGAAAAACTCTTGATATTTGTAAATGCATCAATACTCTTTAACTGCTTTGCGCAATAATTACAAAACCGCAGAGTTTTTTCTTGTTTTTATGTCTGTGATTGATTGGACTTTGTGTGTAGAACATGTTGAATAATTGTTGATAAATGAATATAGTATACGAGCATATACTTCTAAATGTACGTTTGTCATTAAATAAGGAAAACAAATGTCAAAAAGTGTGAGATATTTAGCAATTTAAAGGAAATATTGGGACTAAATATTTAAGATGTTGAATTACTAAGCATCAGAAATCAATTTTTGATTACTTATTTGCTGTTGAAAAAATAATAATAAATTTTAGCAATTTTAAAGTGATAATTGATCACTGACAATTGAAAAAAGCTGAACGCACTCAAAGAGGGTCACCAAATCACTACTAAAATAAGTAACGAAGGCCAAGTTCGGGTGAAGGCAAACGTTTTATTCTAATGTAACTTCATAGGGTTTGGCAAAATTGGCAAAAATGAATATGAAAACATGTTGTAGCAGAATTCAGTGTTCATTATTCGATGAAACATTGAATAGATAACAATGAAATTTGGCACCTTATTAATTTATATCGAAGGTCTCATGCTCACTAAGTGATATTAATATATTTTAATCACTTCAACAAAAATTAAATTAGAACCACCCTTAAATGAGAACTATCTGATCTTGAAGCATCTTCGTCCTCATCCATGTTTTCATGCGGCGAAGTGTTGCGTTCAGAGCTCGCAATCGTCACAGGAAGTATGCAGAATATGCAGAAAACTATGAACTATGAGGTATAGTTCTTTAACGTTTCCATTGCAGTAGTCGGTAACTTGTTGTATTTTGACTTTTACTTCTGCCCCAAATGCTAGTGATTCTCACGCAAAAATTTTTCTGAATAAATGGATCGAAAATGTTCCTCAGCTTTTTGTCTTCGATTTCGGAACGTTACAAGCAGCATGCCTATCATATTTGACGCCTTTGCTAGATCGATCTGTTCTTTCTATAGAATTACGCTGAGTGAATGAACTAGAGATAGAATATCACATAGGCAAAAAATATCAAATTCAAATATGCACAAAATATAAATTAAAATTTACACATGGCTGCGATGAGTATCATTGCTTTGAGTTTGTTGATTATGTGAAAACCCGTCTTATGTGGAAACATATACGTTCGTATATAGCCTTACAGAATATCCGTATAAGGGAACTATACCAAGCAATTTATAATATTTAATTATCTCCAGTAGTTTATGAGAAAATAATTTGACAATTTTATCGTCCTCTAAATTTCAAACTTCAATAACTTTAACAAAAAAAAAGAATTTTGACGAAATATTTATATCACAGGGTATGCGTCTAGTCTCCTTCCTAATGAACTGCTAATTTTAAAAATCGGTGATTTTTCGAAATCTTCATGGACCACTTGACGTGGTTTGACCCTGCTAGCATTATTCAATATGTTCAAAAATGGAGAGAGTTTTTTATTTTGTTTCTGAAATAAAATGCTAAATTACTGGATTATATTCCTGTCGCTTTATATTTTTACGGAGTAGTGAAGTTATTAATGCCATGTCCATCATTTCTCCCCTGTGAATCCGCCACTTGTTCTAAGGGGTAAGGGCAAGCTCTCAACCGATTTTAATCATTTTAGCCACATATATGCACCATTATTAGTAAAACTCGCTTACTTTTTCTATTAGGTATCAGGTAGGGACTAAGCGAATTATTGATCCGATTCAAACCATTTTTGACGCATTTTTAAATCACATAAATTTGAGCTAAATCACATATCTCGGGACCGGCACAATTGATTTCAACCAAATTTGGTGAATGACATGCCTCTACCACTGTGTGTAAATGGTCGAAATAAGACTATAACTTCTCCTACTTCCCATATAATACAATTTTAAATTCTTTATGTTATTTTCAAATCAAAATCAAATTAATGAAACGGGATAAAACTTTGTACGTATACTGCTTTTAAAGTTTACCACTTTCCGACCATAAATTGTCCAAGTCCAACAAAAACTGTTCAAGCTCCTGGGTACCAAATATTTGAGGGGTACACAGTACCCATAGTTGACTTTTCACTGCAAATCGAGCAGTGTGTGAGATATATAGTTGAAATTCAGTGATATCAAAAATAGGTTGAATTGGGTCAATTCTTTTCTTAGCTTCCGTATACCTAATACAACGATTTTCGAACTTTCTGGTGACTTTTATACCGCATTAGCGAGCGTGTTTTATTGATAATAGTGCTTCTTTGAGCCTAAAGTGGCTAAAATTGAGCTAGAACTTGTCATAGCCTCCATATAATATCCGGGTGACTTTATTACATATGCTTGGCGATGGTATGTGAGTAGTAGTTGTCAGGTTAACGATATATAGTATTAGCTAAAATAGATAAAATTGGGTCAAAACTACCCCAACTGCCATATGCTACGTAATATATAAAGAGCTTAGTTTTTTTTCGCCTATAAAATAAGTGTTCTCGGTAGTCGTAAAACTATACAAGATCATTGAAAATATGTTAGGAGGGTCGGGGAACTTTATAACTAATGCTCTAAATCAAAAAAATGAAAAAGAATCTCGTGGTCATCCAAGAAAAACTGGCCTGATTGATAATCGCCGTATATTTCTCATGGCAGAAAAGAAAACTTTTGTGTCTTCACGACAAGTTGCAGCAGAGGTTGAACTAAATGTTAGCTCGAGGACAATTCGGCGTCGATTAGTGAGCAGTTATTAACCGGGGCATAAAGCCTGAAAAAATCCTCATCTATTAAATGTCCATATAAAGAAGGAAAAAGCTTTTGCCGCTGAACATAAAAACTGGTGCGATCCCACCGGAGAAAAAATATGGCGAAATATTTTTTTCAATGATACGGTAAAGATTAATAATAATGGAAGTGATTGTAGAAGAAGAACTGCCCTCACCCTGAAGATAAAGAAATTGATTGTATGTAGATACGCAACAAAAATTATTAAACATGGGGCGAAAATATAATGCTGTGGGGATGGTTTTCCTGGCAAGGCATCGGTCTTTTATTTTGGATTAAGTACAGCCTTTGCGCACAGAGATACTTTGCAAATATGACCCGTGCATTCGAGAAAAGTTATGAAATCCCACGGAGAATATACATATTATAAAAAACCAGTGAACCGAATAAAGAATTACTTGAATTTGTTTTATTTAGAAAAAAATATTTGCCACCTATTATTTGGACCAATGTTGGTGCATTTTCAAAAGCCCACGAACTGTGCTGCAAAATTAATAACACCAAAAGACAAAAGTTTGGCAATAAGTTTTTCTAAAAGCAAAATATGACTCATGCATTTTTGATAGCTGTCAGCGAAATGATGAAAATTGCGATGACTATGCCTTACCATTATTTACAGTTTGAATAAACTACTGAAATTTTGTTTGAAAAAACACTTCATTTGAAAATAGAATTCATACAAGTTATTTATATGGCATATTTGGTGTTGCTCTTAGGAAATGATGTACTGTGTGAATACAGTACATTTGTTGTACAACTTAAAAAAAAAGATTTTAATGAAAAAAAAATCATGAAGAAATTTAATTAGTACCTGAACATTGTGTGTTAGAATATATTGTTTTCAATGCTAAAAGTTTAAAACAAAAATCAAAGACAAAAGATCGAAAATAAAATTATTAAGAAAATGACTTGATTAACAACAGTTTGAATATTAAAAAAGTTGTAGGATAATTCTTTTAAGAGAAAAACCTTAAAATGCATTTGTAACTCACAAATCAACCTGAGAAATAACGGACACAATAATTGATCTCTTGATGTTAAATTTACTACATACCTTGCTACCCCCCACATAAAAAACAAGCCTTATGTGCCTGAAAGAATTTTCTTGCTTTTGATTCTTTCAAATTTAGTAAATATCTTTACAGAAAAAAGTACAGATAAAGATTATGAAGAAGGTTTGCACGGACCGGTCAACTGCTAAATCTATATGAACCAAACTTGCTGAGAACATTGAACTAACCGCTCTATGATATGGATTACTTCATTACATATTGTAATAACATACTGTTGATTACTTTGAAATTTTAGCTTATGTGAAGATACTTTGTCAACCACTTTGTAGGTCGTTTAATTAGGAAATATGTATGTATGTATTTCAATTTCGACACAGTCAATTGTTCTGCAATAGAATTTTGCATTGGCACTGTCTGCAGCGTCAGCCTGACACTAGAAAATCAACAGTAGAAAGCAGTAGACAACTTATAGTAGAGTGTGTGTAACCCAAGACATGATAAGCAAAAATATTCGTGCTGGTAGGATTTCAAAACAGGCATTTCCTTGCTTTGTCTCATGATCGAGAGTCTGAATTTCCCTTTGCTTTTGAATACCCAATGAGACCACCTGCAATTTCTGCCTAAAAGACAATCTTTGCTCTTTAAAAGCAAAATCGATATGTAGGAGTTGGACATTAGTAGGAAAATCCTGTTGAGCTGATGCAATACTAAATATTTACTGGCAAAAGTGAAAAAATAGCGTGGAAATCATATGAACCAATTAAGAACAATTTTGAGATAAGACCATTATTTTATTGAGATATTTAATCTCTTAAATAGTGTTGCTGGCATAAGCCATACAATATATAAAATAAGTGTATATAAAAGAATTTGTCCAAATACAGTTCATAAGAGTGGGTAACTGGGAAATATTCAATAAGTCTACTTACTAGGATACTAGGTGCCAAATTCAGCCTTATTAATTCTCGTGGAGGCTATATTTCATCCGTTTTAAAACTGAGTGAAATATGCTAATAGGACTTTCGTTACATAAGTATGTATGTATTACACTGCGGCATCAGTCTGGTAATTCTGATCGCTTTAATATATGTATATAGCCCTATTAATTTACTTTTTAGTTTTTGACATGTCACACATAACTTGTGAAGCGCAAAACCATTTAGTACAACATGTTGCAAGTTGTGATTTTATTTATCCTCCTTTTTTTACAGTATTCTGGAAACCTTGGCGTCGTTTTTAATTTATAGGTGCGCCCAAAATCTGTATTTTCCTAACAAGTCTCGTACAATTTAGTTGCTGTACACCAATATTACACATATGATAAACGAAAATTAGCATTAATCTGCCGGAAACGTCACATATAATCACACCGCAAAGACAGCACCACCCACCAGTCATACTTGCATTAAAGTTAAAAGTGTAAAGTTGAGATCCAATCATCATAATGCATATCTCTCATATCTGACCTCCATGTCGTATGCGCAACATAAATACATATAAGCGTAATTTCATTGTACCACTTTGTGCAAGTTAAATGAGCTGCAATTTCAAATTAACCATTTTTTATGCAAGAAACTTAAAAAGTAATATGACCAGGACGGTTGATCACCTATCGGTTGTTTGTATCATGTAAAGCTAATCGATTTAGATATAGAGCTATCCATATATAACTGATCAGAATGAATGAATGAAGAAGTGAGTTGAATTTCTGGTGACTGTCTGTCCGTCGGTCCGTCCGCCTGCACCAGCTGTAACTTGAGTAAAAATTGAGATATCTGTTTTTTTGGCTTTGGTTCTTTCAAGTTGCAATACTATAAAATGTTCGGATTCATCCGAGCTTAGCTTTTCCTTATTTGTTTTCTCTTCCTCCTATTCAGATAATTTTATGGTACCCGCATGTATATTATCACTCAAGTTTACAGGCATTTTGTGACTGTGATGTCAGACGCTGTTTTTTGTTAATTTTTGGTTGCTTAAACCGAAAACGATATTATAAACTTTCTAATCAGTTTATCAGTTTTGATGTTGTAGTCAACCAATCGACCAGCCCAGAACGTGAAAATATCTGCTCACCGAAGTGTTCTCTCAATAAATCTATTGATTGCTGCGATGTGTGAAAATGACGCCGTTTTGTTGAAACCAAATGTCGCCAAGATCACAAGCTTCAATTTCAAACATCAAATAGTTGGTCATCAAGGCGAGATAATGGTCGACTTTGAAGGTTACGTTCTCACCGGCATCATTTTTGAATAAATATGAACGTATTGAATCCTACCAAACCGTTGTTTTTTCTACATGATACTGAACTATTTATCTCTTTAGGTTAGTTTGTGTCCCAAATGCGGAAATTTTGGTTGTTTACATACCCATTGAGCCAGAAAACGGACTTCATCGGAGAATAAAATTTGGCTTGAAAACGTCGGATCTTCTCGGAACCATAGAGCGAAATGATGCCGCGTGGGAAGGTCAAGCGGCTTCCGTTCTGTATTTTGCATGCTTTCAATCTAAGATGTTGACTTTCCTTTCATCTAACCATATTATAACATCTCCGAATAAAAATAAAAATATATAGCTCAAAGAAATAGACATAACCTCAAATCACTCACAACTCAATTACCATCATTTACTTTTGATCGTTTCTGTTCCTTTAAAGAATGTTTCTCTTCTTAAATTAAGTTATGCCTTGGATGTACTTTTGTCTAAAAATAACATTATGTAATATGTGACGTTCCTATTGCACTGTTTTAGCTCTCATCGAGCAATGAATAGCAATAACAAAAAAAATATAATTTTTCATACGCAAATATAGTTAGTGTCAAGAGCCTTTCCAAATATGTATTTAAAAGGAAAATAAAAAAATTATTGCATCTGTATTTGTTAAGAAGGCGCGCGAAACTTTGCAGTGTGGAAAAGGGAAAATTGGTTAGAAACTTTATATATGTAGATCGGCCAAACTTTCAAAAAAGTGGAAATATCAAACAACCTGAATGTACGTCATGAACTTCAAAATGTATGGGAACCTAAAAAAAGCATTTCATTTTCTTAAGCTTAAACTGGAAGCTAAATATTTATGGTTAATAAATGTATTCAACTAAAGGTAATTACTTTTTAGGGTACCTTTAAATTTAAATTTAAATTTAGTATTAAACAATTATATTAGTTCTTTAACTAAAACTAGGTGAAGGTCAGTATTTAAAGCCTTTTAAGAATAAAATAGACACTTTAAGTTAGTTAGTTTTCGAAGCCAGTGGTACTCATGCATATTAAATAAAAATCTGCTTTGACTAAAAAGGCAAACCACAGAAAAACTCTCGATAGATATACTTGCTTCATTGCCCTTTAACTGCTTTGTAATTGCGAAACCGCAGAGTTTTTTTTTTGTGTTTGTGTTATCTGTAGTTGATTGGATTTTGTGGTGTAGAATATGTTCATTTGAAATTAGTATACGAGGAAATACTAATTTGTAAATGCACGGCTAAATGTTGTGAGATATTGAAGAATTTAAAAGCAATATTGGGACTAAAAATTTAAGACGTTAAATTACTAAACATCAAAATATCATATTGTATTGTAGATTTGCTTTCTGATAAATTAATTAGTATCTCTATTAAGCATCCAAGCTGTATAAATCAGCTAAAAGCTGAACATACTCAAGAGGGGTCACCAAGGCACATATAAAAAGTCCACAGAACTTTTTTAGATCGTGAATAAATGATAGATATAGAAGGGTTTTGTAGCATATAAAATGATCACTGTCAAAAATATTTCTGTGCTTGTGCGTTTAATAAGAATTTTACTGGATTTAGTTTCAGACTTAAGACCCTTCTACTGATATCTAAAAATAGTTTTTTTTTTTATGCGAAAGTGATGATATATTTTTGAATTTGTTATTGTAGAATAACCGAAGAGAAAGTGTGTTAATAAAAACCGGATTATATAACTTTAATATAAGCAGGTTCAAGGTCTGTCTATACAGGATATGAATCTTTGCTTCAAGTTTTTGACCTTCAGCATGAATTTAAGTGCAGTTTTACATAATCCAGCTCAAAGTATAACTAATATGAGCTGCAATTTACTATGAGTGAGCGCATAATCTTTTAATCACTCATTTACTTCACTTCATTTACTCGCTCATCCCTGTGGCACCATTTTAGCCCTTTCGGCAGACGTTGCAGAGGATGAACAATGGAAGCAGATCCAACAGTAAACTTTGGCTTATCAGCTCTTGCACAGCTTCTTTCCAATATGCGTTAGAATTTTGCTGATAAGTTGACTTGAAACTGCAGATGTCATATGTTTAAAAAAAACTTCAGTAGGTGATGAAGAGTGCATTCGATTTGATGCATGAATAAAGAATGTTAAAAGCTCACGTAATTGAAAGCCTCACAGATTAGTCTTATCATTTGCTCGTTTGTGTACATAAACTATTTTCAATGTAACGTAACCAACGAAAATTCATTTTGAAGTAAATAAAATAAGACGATATATTATTTTATGATCCAAAAAAGGTGTTTTTGACTTTAAGATATCTGCCTCCAGAAAAAATTTTCTAACAGTTCTACTCATCAGGAGCCACATTATTGTGCTTCAACAACACTCCAACTTCATAAATTTGTAATTAAACCTTTTTGCGTAAGGTAAATTTTATTTTTCCTCCATTTGGATGGTGTGAAATGGAATTTTTCCTATGTTCTTGCTTTCGGTAATTTTACTTAAAAAAGTATATGTCAAGAAATTAAAATGTTACCCTAACTTCATTTTATTAAATACCGGAATAAAATTTATTGCCTGTTCTGTTAAAAAAAATATCTAAGAAAGCGGTTAAAAGCACCGTCTGAGGTCCGGAGCAAGAAACAAGTCTTCTCAAAGTTATTAACTTGGAAGAAACTATTGTACCACCGTGCGTATACGTAACCTTTTTGAAGTATTGATCTAAAATTTTGCTTTCGTCCTGCTCTATGCACATAGCTGTCATTCAAACTGACCCATCAAAATAATGATATAAATTTTCATAACCAGTCGTTTTTCCTTTATAAGAAGATTTAATTCGATTTGAAGCTTATTTACAGAGAACGTGACTAGAAAGAAAGGCTAATCGTTGAATGAAAATTTTGTGGGTAAAGTTTTTAGTTGCATTTATGGATGCTATCAGAAATACGCATGTGAGTGATGTATTTATTGGTTGAAAATTATATGTTTTTTACAATGTAATATTTTTTCAATGGCTATATTATATGAACTAATTAATTTTAAATCTTTAACAAAAACTGTGTAATTGCTATGAAGCTTAAGAGTTCATAGATTGAATTTCAATAAAAAAAAGACAGAAGTTTGAGAAAAACGTTTTTTATAAGTAAAATCTTACTCTTCTATGTTAGCTGTCAAGGAAAAGATCAAAAATGCGAATATCACATTGGCTGGGCTACTATTATTTATAGTTCAAATACACTACTGGTAGAATTTTGGAGAAATGCTACAGTTGAAAAATATAGTATACATTTATAGAAACAAGTCCTTTCGAAACTACACATATACAAGTTAAAGAACTTTTATTGTGTGTCTTAAAAAAATATTTTCGGGACCAATGGAATGGAATATTTTTTGGAATGTATAATAGAGTTTCAACTAATAAGTATGTGCCTGTATAAGTAATATACAAAAAAATAAATTAAACTTTTTCACAGTAGAAGATCTAAGCAAATTCATTCGCAAAAGCTTTTACTTATTCTAAAGTAATCAAAAACCAGTCCAGATATCCCATATGAATGCGTACTAAGTGCACTGCTAATATGTTCGTAAAAGTAAATAATAAATTTATGAAACTTGATGCATTTCCGCCACAACTTCAGAGGAAGGTGCTAAGAATATTCAACACTATTTATATGTTCTCTTTCAGTGCGTTTAAGTGTTGCTAAAATGCATTATTTATGTGTGTTAGAAATATTGAGAAGCTAACGGAAGCTTTAAAATTCAGTTTTCCTCTACTAAGCAGCACTTAGACAGCAGTGCAAGTCATTGGGTGTTCGGGGTTAAGCAAATTCGTACTTATAAAGAGCCATAACAAAAAACATCAAATTTAGCTGAAACATGTTAAAAGAGACCTTAAAAAACTAAGTTTGAAAAGTGCTGGAATGATGCAACAGTCCACACCAGTTGTATGTACTACTGTGATCAAATTGAAAGGTGAATTTTGTTAATTTCATCTCCTTCAAAGAATTCCCCTCCCGCTGCAATACACTTATGCCAGTCATCATAGCACTCCCGTCGTGATGGTCATCAGAGCCTTCTTCGATTCAGCTGTTATATCCTCAATTGAGTCAAAATGGTATCCTCGGTGTGGTCATGTGAATTTACTGAATAGCCAGAAGTAACACGAAGGTAAATCAGGCGAATGCGGTCATTGCGGCATGATATTAGTTGAAAATGTGGCGAAATGATCACGAATAACCAATACAGTATGAGATGGTGAATTCACTTTTAGAGCCTCAAAAAACGACGCGTATCTCAAATACTAATAATTTTGACAGGGGTAATGCTCCAAGTTTGTAAGTTTATGAAAAATGTGTGTTACAAAGGTTTGGAGACCGAGCATACTTTGTAGAACCCCCAAAATTTAGCATAAATGTCACTAACAGTACTACTAACTTACAGATAAAAAATGTACCGATTTGAAAAAGACGCGAAGTATAAATTAAAAATTCACCTTTCAATTTGATCACAGTAGTATTTATTACCCAATTGTGGACCCTCCACAATCAAATAAGATATTCAGCTGAAAATGTTCATATAGCGAAAATGCGATTTTCTCCAAATGCACTGGAAAAGTTCGTGAAAAGTAAATAATAGAATCGACACACACCACCTTTCGTCGATTTCAAAGCTGCTTTCGACAGCACTTCAGGAACTGCCTTTACAGTTTGTTTTACTTTTATTTTTGCAACTGATATTCTGTTCTTCAACAAAAATGAACCCAGTACTCTCATGCTTGAAATATCAAAGAGCCTGAATGTACGTCATGAACATCCTATTATAATAAAACAAAGTTATTAATGCTTTAAAGAAATAGTTTCTGTGAAGTTTCAAGAAATAAATATGATTATCTTAATCTTCAATGGTAAAAAGGCCTTAGTTTGTGAAACGACTAGCGCGCTATTTAATCAAGAAGAAGAAAGAAATATTGAAGTTTCAAGAAATAAATATGATTATCTCAATCTTAAATGGTAAAAAGGCCTTAGTTTGTGTTATCACAATTGATGGCTTATCTTGTGAAAATCAGAGAACGTTTCTATTAAAATATCCACAGCTGAACACTGTTTCCTAGCATCACTTCGTCGCTAAGTTGTGGCGCTCTGTTACTGTGGCAGTGATTTACAGACTGTTGATGACTATCAGTACACATTCGCGGCTTATGCTGCAATTTTCTCTTTATATTTCTCCGGGCCATGCCTTGTAACACATCAACCTACACAGCAAGAGCCTAAACAACTGCAGTCGTTGCCTTGCAAGCAAAAGCTCATAATTGAACTCAACGATGGGTTTATGTGCGTGTAAAAAGAATAATTTTTTAAAAGCCAGCGTATTTTCTCCCAAGCGCATGTTGTAAGAGGTGAGAAACAGAAAAAAAATCACCTTGACATGCTTAAGCTGGATTTATTCCAGCCTTTGGCATAGACTTCAGGGATTGGAAATGAAAATTGTAATCAGAGAGGTAAGTTTTTGCCTACAGCAAATTGTATAATTTGCTCTTATGTTGCTTGCTCTTCACGAAAACCCGTTGTAGAAAATGATACATTTTGCTTTGCCGCTTAGTAATTCGCTTTAGTTAAGTTGAGTATCTTCGTAGACGTTTTATGCATGTTCTAATCCTTACAACCCTTTTTATTGTGAATGTAATGTAAAAAAGGTAAAGCTAAAACTTGTGTATCGGTGTATTGTATTATCTCCGGTACAAAGACCAAGAATTATACATAAAATTATTATCAATGGTATAGTAAAAACTCTTATACACAAGAGCATACTACGTATTTGAATTTCATAAAAAGAGTCTAAAAGAACGAACCCCTCGATTAACCACCTTTGGCTGCTCTTTGGCAAAATATGATACTAAAGTAACTAATTTATTATTTCTTATCTAAATTAAGTACGTATTTCTTGCGAAGTTCAGAACATAATCCGAATTCTTATATTTTTTGATGTTGGTAGGGGTGCTTAATAGTTTTGTCCTGAGCGAGTTTGAGAAATCTCTTATAGAGCGGAGCCACGCCCATTTTTTGCCCTTAGGTGCCCCCTTATAGAAATATTTGGAATAGGTTAATTCGATTGCTAGAAACATAGTAAATTCGCTCAGCTTAATTCTCTTCTTTTTTTCTCCACTATTATAATATTTCAACTTTTTGAATTACAACTATATGTAGGAGTCAAGTCGATTTGTCGTTCCTTGGTTCCTGTTTTTATACTCCTTCAACATACTGCTGCAGAGTATAATAGTTTTTTCACCTAAGGGTTATATATATCACTTAAAACTTAGCGAGATATACATATGTATATAGGGTTGCATATAAACACCCGTGGGCCAAAAATTAAAAAAAGTGGACACGGTCACACTCTCTAATTGGCTTAATGTACATATCTCTTAAGCTAGAATAACCAATTTAAATCGGAAGATAACCACTCCCCATATAAGAATAACGTTAAAAACTCTAAAAAGTGCGATAAATCAATAACTGAATGTGTCAAAGACACATATCTATAGTTAACTTTTGACTGAAAATATTGGTCATTATATGGGACATATAATTGAAATTCAGAGAGAATCTTTTCCTGATAATAGTATCTTTGTGTGCCAAAAAAGGTTTGAATTGGGCCCTCATCCTCCACATACCAAATGTAAAGATTTTTTATTTGACTTTATACCTCATATATCCACCAATATGTGAGTTATCTGAATGAAAATAAAAGAGTGTGTG
Source organism: Bactrocera neohumeralis (assembly GCF_024586455.1). Taxonomy (NCBI): domain Eukaryota; kingdom Metazoa; phylum Arthropoda; class Insecta; order Diptera; family Tephritidae; genus Bactrocera; species Bactrocera neohumeralis. The sequence continues at coordinate 42,697,221 of NC_065923.1, read as the reverse complement.
TGAGAGAGGATTTTCATATATTCGGGTGTCTGTACTCCATATTATTGGTGATGGTATGTGAGGTAACATATTTTGTAACCCAGGGAACATTAGTATGTAGTATTGTAGTAGTAACGGTAATAGGCGAAATCGGGTCGATACTAAAGTTGATATTTATTACATAGTTTTTCTAGCTATTTCAGAAAATTTCCGGAATTTGATCTTTGCAAGCTACAAGAGTATAAAATGTTCGGCTACAGCCGCGATTAGCACTTTCTGATTTGCTTGTCTTACTTTCATTATGTAGCCCTTGTTATTTGATATACTCGTACTAATCCACGGTGACACCTGTAATTCACCAATGATACATTTTTAACCATGTAAGTTAAAATATGAGAGTCCCCTTTAAAAAGTTTTCTTGAAAAAAATTTGTTTAAAAAGTTTAATATTTTTTTTTACTGTTTCAAATGCAACCACAAAATGTTTGCCATTTTATCTATATTGTATGTATTTCTCAATATTATTTAAACTGAGATCTAGTTTGAGTCGCAGCAATTGTTTTATGTTCGCTTAGTTTTCATTTCCTTACTTCGCATCAGTTTGTTGAACTTACTTTATGGAAAGTTCTGCAAACATCGTTGCTTTGCTTTCAATCATTGAAACTTTAAGTTAACGTTCGCAATCACTAATTTCGAATTTCTTTGAAACGCATTGATCGAATCGAGCCAAAATAAAGTTCGATAGAGAATTTGTGCCATAGCTTTCAATACAGTTCCAAAATGAAAACAACAATAACCAAAGCAGCAATTACTACTCTTAACCTAAAACTCTGACCCAGGAGCCTGAGCGGCTAAGCAAAACTTTTTCAATTGCTATGAAGGTGGTTGGTATGGCCAGCCCTTATGGCAGTTTTGACTGCAATTCAATAAGTTCAGTATACTCGTTGAATCGAGAGTAAAGCAAAAGAAAGAAATTTAAACAACTTGCAACCATTGGAAGCTGCAAGCTTTTATATTTATTGATTAGTTTTACAAATTCCGTATATATATATTTTTCACTGTTACTTTAAGGAACACGGATTTATCATTAAATAAATATTTCAAATAAATAAAGCAATATTTCGGGGCAAAAATTCAAACGGAAATTTTAAGCAATTAATTTATAGTATAAATTCACAATTTAATTTAATTAAACGAAATTTTTAATTTGTTTTAGTGAAATTTAAGTCACAATTTTCTAATGTGACGGGTGAAGAAAATAAATTAACAGCCACTGGATATAAGGATGTGTGCAGCATAATAAGTAACAGACATACATATACACAGTCAGTTAAGCTACCAACCGAATGCACAATTTTGAAGCTTCTGATCGTAGGCAGCTTTTCAACTTTTCAATGAGGTCACAATGCAACATGTGACAGCTGTAATATATGGCCCCGACGGGAGTATGCGAGAGCAGACTTGTGTCTTTTCATTTGCAACGAATGTCTCCAGTCAGTGAGATAGGCTGTAAACGATGGAGCAAAAATGCCTGCAAATCACATTGTAGGAAAAACTCGGCAACATTAAACAATCTAAAAGGAATATAAGTTTAATGCAGTTCACAAATTCAACAGATATTTTAATCATATATTAAGTTCTCCGGGTAAATGAAAAAAATGTATTTTGATAAGTTGGAGAAGAATACGGTGAAAAACGTCAAGCAAGTGTTACAGAAACCACTAGAGGGCTACATACCTCTCGCGAGATACTTTGGGTATGAAACACGTTCTCGATCGACTCGTCCCGCTGACGCTAAATTTTTTTCAAAAAGAGTAGACCCAAAAACGCCATGTTCACCTTCAATTAACCACCGTATTCACCAAATTTGGCTCCGTGTGATTTTTTCTTTTTCCCCAAGCAGAAATTACCACTTCGTGGTACCAGTTTTCAGTCGATCGCAGAAGGCCATTAAAGATATTTTTATATATGGTTGAACGTGTCAGTATGCTTTATACTGTCAGCTAAATTTCTTAGGGGAAAGCACAAACCATCGTAATGAATGTTCTCACACGTAACACACATCCACATCCATGTTGTGCAACATGAATGTAACATTCTATCCATTCACTCACTACTTGTGCAAATGTAAAAATATGCGAACATAATTCAGTGCCAAAATGTCATTGTGTGATTGAAGGATAGCATAAACAACTGTGGCAAAAGTAAGACCGACGAAATCGTCAGAAACTACACAAGTAAATTCATGTAAACATACCGTAGTTCGGAATATGAGAGTTATACATACTTAAAAAAGAAGATATACTTTTACTAGACAACCCCGTCCGCGCGTTGCTGTGGCTAAGGTATACACTAATTATAAACTATTCAATGCAGGAAATTGAATTAAGGAAAGAAAACAATGTAAGAATACATGGAGTTAAAACTTGAACAATACTTCCAAAGTTGTTAGTTGATAACATTTGAGATAATGAAAGAGATCATTCTTAACTTTATACTCTTGCAATCTGGTGCTAAAAAGTTTCGTTCATCTAACAGTTGTAAGTATCACCTAAAACTAATCGAGATAGATATAAGGTACATGCATATATATAAATGATGAGGGTGACGAGAAAAGTTGAAATTGGGTTAACTGTCTGTCCATCCATCCATCCGTGCAAGCTGTAACTTGAGTAAGAATTGAGATATCTTAATGAAACACCAGGTTCCATAACTAGGCACTAAATTAAGACATAAAGATGCAATTGGTACAGAGGATCGCAGTGGCAAGGGCACCTGTGAATAAAAATTTTTAGAACAGTGGGTGCGACCACGCCCTCTTATATGTTTAAAGTACATATCTCTTAAACCACTAAAGCTACAACAACCAAATTTGCTAAAAAAAAATATTTTAAGGACCGCTACCGACAGTGTAGATGAAATCGGAAGATAACACCGCTCACTCCCCATATAACGGTACTGTTCAAAATACTAAAAGCGCAATAAATTCATAACTTATTACGCTGGAGACATCGATTTGGTATGAGAAAGCTTAATGAGAGCTAGTGGGAAAATTGGACGATGGGCGTAGCATCGCCCACTTTTTGATGAAATACCATATCTTGATGACAATTTTATATTCCACTTGATTCGCTCAGTTTCCAATACACAAACCAAGAAGCAATTAATATAACAGGATAAAACCTTGCACGAATAACGCTTTTGGTGCGTGCCGTTTTATGCCCAAAAATTGTTTAAATCCAATAAAAGCTGTTCAAGCCCCCTGATACCGAATGTTTGGACGTCAATACCTATAGTTAACTTTTGTTCGAAAATATCAGTCAATGTTTGAGTAATATAGTTGAAATTCAGGAATAGTACTTCTATTATAATGGGATGTGTGTAGGTCAAAAATGGGTTTAATCGGGTCAATTAGCCCCCATATACTTTATAAAAGGATTTTCGAACATTGGGATGATTTTGTACCGTATATATCGGCCAATATGTGAATTATCCTAATGAAAATATCTTTGTGCCAAAAAGAGAGACATTTTGGCGAAAACATGGCTTAGCCCTCATATAATTAATATCAGAATTTTTGAATATCTGGCTGACTTTACTCCAATTAGGGATTTCGCATGTAGTCGTATTTGCCATACAGCTCATCGTTCTATGGAATGTTATATTCGCCGGTGTCAATGGGCAAAGAACCACAAATCTTTCGCAGAACTTTTCTCTCGTCGACTCATCAGATGTTGTCTTCGTCCACGACTCTGAACCATATAGCAGGACGGGAAAAATAAGGGTTTTATAGATTGTTCTTTATCAAAATTTATAACTCTTATTATATGTGCCTTCTTAGAATTAAGGTGAAATTTTAAATTAAATTATAATGCCAACTAAGCCTAAGAAGTAGAATTAATAAATAATGTTTCTCCAATACTTTAAAAAATATTATAGTAACGCCGAAATGCTGAACAGAATTTTCTGATGGATTCAAGCCAAGTATTTAATGGATCGTCTCAGTGTGAATTTCCTTAAAAATCGAATTGGTTTGTTGCATTCTCGGATAGTACACACTGTAATAAACATTTTCTCAAATTTTGAAATCGAAACTCAAATTATTACGGTCGCTGCAGCGTTTCTTATAGAAAGGAAGGGAACAGAGAGGGAGTCGGTGCGACAAAAATCTTTAAAAGCGTTTTTCTCAGAATGGTGCTTTTCAAACCGGTTTCCTCTCTCAAAGGAAGAATTTTAAAACTATCTAGTTCGAAGACTTTTGTGGAAATCTTCGCATTTTTTTCTACGAAGGACTGTCGAAAAAAGGACCAAATTCGACATAAAATAGTTATAATGTGTTTAAAACTAATATGAGCAACTGATAATGAAACTTTCTGATTGCTTATGATTTATAATTTATCAAATTAGTTCTGATATTTCTTAAAAAACCTTCGAGTTCATAAGAATAAATCTCATATACGTAAGACTTTTGCTAAGGTGTTTAACGTAATTACTGTAAAATAAAATAACAATAATAAAATGATTTTTATTATAAGTCAAATGCATTTCTCTCTGGTTAAGTTTCTGGTTAGCTACCTTCTTCTTAACTTCTTCTTCTTCTTCGGTGTATACACCGCTTACGCGGTTATAGCCGAGTTTACAACAGCACTGAAGTGTTTTGCATGACCTAGTCAGTGTAGCCGCTGTTTTTTAAATCGCTGAACTATGTCCATGTCGTCTCATACTCATACAGCTCACCGAATGCGATATTCGACATTTCCAATGCGCAAATTTTCTTCTTTCATTGGTAGTGTTTTTACATGGCCGGTCCTAAACCCAGCGCACAGCTCTGGGAAAAGGATGTTTCGCCTTCTCACTGGCCTTGAAATGGATATTTTTGGCTATCTAGAAAATACTTGTTCTAAACGGCACTCAGAGGACTTTCTTCACTTGCGTGAACTTCAAAACATGGCTTCATCCTTTTTTTCTTAACTAGTTTGCTATTTTACTGTTGGGATACTATATGCATAGATATGTAGGTAAAAATTAGCTGAAATAGCGACAAACGCAAACAATGAAAAATAAATTGTTTGTCATTGGTAGTAAATTGGGTTGATCTTTTTTGTTTATTATTCAATCAATCATTGATTGGGTACGCAGACGAAAAACATTTATAAACGGCTAAGAAAATGTAAACGTTGTACAACTCTAGCACGTACCAAACTATGCATATGTGTTTATATTATATGTGTGCCAAAGAATTCATTTGAAGCAGTTAATTGAAGCAAACATTTAAGTTATCTAGCTGAGCAAATGGTAGTTACTGAAACAATTTCGGTGGACAAAAACTAAGACAAAAGCTTGGAATAATGTGACATATTTTGTGCATAGGTTTTTTAGTTATTTAAAAATACATTGATTACAATAATGTTAACATACTATGAAGTTATTAAAGTACGTGAAAGTTAGCACTAGTGAATATGGTATTTTACAATCACAGCATTGAAGACATTTTCTTCGTAATTTTTTTTCTTTATATTTTTCGCACCATTCAATAGGTGTGAAGACACAATTCACCCTTTAGTACTGGCGGTTTGAGAAATCTGCAATATATTGTGTTCGCTGAGTCCTTTCCCTTGAAAACGTGCACGGTGGAGAGTATAATTATACGGTGTGATAAAAGTGTCATATTTTGCATGAACAAAAATTAGTTTTGTTCGCATTAAAAATAAAGCAACAACATTTTTCTATGCATTTATAGAAATATCGGGTGATTTTTAAGAGCTTGATAACTTTTTTTAAAAAAAAACGCATAAAATTTGCAAAATCTCATCGGTTCTTTATTTGAAACGTTAGATTGGTTCATGACATTTACTTTTTGAAGATAATTTCATTTAAATGTTGACCGCGGCTGCGTCTTAGGTGGTCCATTCGGAAAGTCCAATTTTGGGCAACTTTTTCGAGCATTTCGGCCGGAATAGCCCGAATTTCTTCGGAAATGTTGTCTTCCAAAGCTGGAATAGTTGCTGGCTTATTTCTGTAGACTTTAGACTTGACGTAGCCCCACAAAAAATAGTCTAAAGGCGTTAAATCGCATGATCTTGGTGGCCAATTACGGGTCCATTTCTTGAGATGAATTGTTCTCCGAAGTTTTCCCTCAAAATGGCCATAGAATCGCGAGCTGTGTGGCATGTAGCGCCATCTTGTTGAAACCACATGTCAACCAAGTTCAGTTCTTCCATTTTTGGCAACAAAAAGTTTGTTAGCATCGAACGATAGCGATCGCCATTCACCGTAACGTTGCGTCCAACAGCATCTTTGAAAAAATACGGTCCAATGATTCGACCAGCGTACAAACCACACCAAACAGTGCATTTTTCGGGATGCATGGGCAGTTCTTGAACGGCTTCTGGTTGCTCTTCACCCCAAATGCGGCAATTTTGCTTATTTACGTAGCCATTCAACCAGAAATGAGCCTCATCGCTGAACAAAATTTGTCGATAAAAAAGCGGATTTTCTGCCAACTTTTCTAGGGCCCATTCACTGAAAATTCGACGTTGTGGCAGATCGTTCGGCTTCAGTTCTTGCACGAGCTGTATTTTATACGGTTTTACACCAAGATCTTTGCGTAAAATCTTCCATGTGGTCGAATAACACAAACCCAATTGCTGCGAACGGCGACGAATCGACATTTCACGGTCTTCAGCCACACTCTCAGAAACAGACGCAATATTCTCTTCTGTACGCACTGTACGCATTCGTGTGGTTGGTTTAATGTCCAATAAAGTAAACTGAGTGCGAAACTTGGTCACAATCGCATTAATTGTTTGCTCACTTGGTCGATTATGTAGACCATAAATCGGACGTAAAGCGCGAAACACATTTCGAACCGAACACTGATTTTGGTAATAAAATTCAATGATTTGCAAGCGTTGCTCGTTAGTAAGTCTATTCATGATGAAATGTCAAAGCATACTGAGCATCTTTCTCTTTGACACCATGTCTGAAATCCCACGTGATCTGTCAAATACTAATGCATGAAAATCCTAACCTCAAAAAAATCACCCGATAGTTACAACAAAATTGCAATCAATGTGTCAAACATTTAATTAATCGATTTGTTTTTAAATTCGCCTTATTAATATGTATGTCAAAACTACGAATATTTGTCATGTCGATTAATGCTAAAGCGAAGAAAACTTCTTCAAAAGTGGACATACCATAGTAGCAAAATTAATGTAGAAATTACTCATACGCCATGTACTCGAAATATAGTTACTGGAGGCCATACAACTTTTTTTATAAGGATTAACAACTATTGCTTTTTGCTTTTATTTCGTACTGATTGATAAGTTGTTTTCTAACGAAAAATTCTTCATAGAGGAAACGGATAATTGATTTATGAGCATCAGCGACATTTCTCGAATTTGATTAATTTACCAGTAACACCCTGTGCATCTGGCACAATAGTGAATACGAGTACAATTTTGAAGCAATGTAAAAAAAAATAAAAAAATAAATTCAGATATATAACTGCTTCATCATTCTGGCATATTGCACACGGTTCAGTGGGCTCATCCGCCTAAATGTTGTTTTTAGAATAATAATATAAATTGATATAGAGGCTTATACATCAAAATGATACTGATAGCGGAATGAGGCGAATTGAATTGAAAAAGTGTTTAATTATTCTATGAAGTACTGAGTACGTCAGAATACAGTAAGCAGTATATTTGGGAGAGATACTAACATCAAGCTCACTAAGTGGTGATTACCACCTTACCAACTAAATTTTATTCCCATAAGAAGTGAACGCATTCATGTACTTCTCAGTTCTTCTCCTCCATTTTACGCAATATTTTACATAATGCTATTTTAAATTGGGTTGTGTTTGTACCTTTACTTCTTCATGTAAATCGTGTTCACGTACAAAAGCTGGTGCATCACTACTGTGAACTTATTATTTTCTATTTTGTTTATTGTTTCCGCGTCCCACTCAAATTTCTGACTGAGATTGTTTGTAGTAAAAATAGTCTTTGCTCACCAAGGATATAGCGATTTGCTGTCCCTGAGCTGAGGCCAACGGCCTCACAGCTACTACAATATGCATTATCAGAAAGATATTGAACTTAATGGCTTCTTGTAGGTAGCGTTAAGGATACTCGGTTTTAATGTTGGTTTAGTTAGTTGTCCAGATTCCAGGTATGACTCCTTTGCACTTAAGGTTAGATTAATTGACACATTTTTCATCCAATTAATCAATCATCAATCCGATGCACTTCTGTAGCGTCTTTGTTTATAGCATTCAAGTGACATCTATGACGTGCCAAACTATCTTTCAACTTTTTTCGTTTCTAATTCAAATGCTAACAAAAATCCTTGCTCTTTAGTATGTCCGGCTGTTTTTAAACGTTTTGAAATGTTTCCTCGAGTGACTCGCAAGGATTCGGAGAGTTTTTCTCGTGTTGGGTATCAAAGTAATGTTTCCATATTCTCATCTCCAAACAAGGCCGCCCAAGTCAATCTCCATCTGCCAAGCTTAAATCCCCACTCTTAAATCCTACAAAGCACTTTTGACGCCCAGTTAGATAATGTTCATCAAATACCGAAAACTTTCGACATTTGTTTTCTTCATATTAAAGTATGGTAGACTAACTCTTCACAAAATCACTTTTTCATACACAAAGCACGACATATTTCAGTGAAAAAAACCATTGCTGTTTGCGCTTCACACAAATGACATATGTATACTTAAAAATACGTACAAGGAAAGTAGCTTCCAACTTATGCTAGGAAAAAAAGAATAATATTCAAGTTAAGAGTTCTCTTGACAAACCCCACATACATAATTATAGATCCAATAGAAGGCTGTTTTTTGATACGGACAAAGGTACCAAGAGCTACTCTATCTTGAGTGGAATACCCCAAGGCTTAGTATTAAGAAAAATATTATGGAACCTCATATATGATGGGGTGCTAAGAAGACAGCACCCAAAAGTGAAATAAATCTCATGGTGGTAGCAGTGGCTAAACAATTAGTCGACATAAGAAACAAATGCAATGAATGCTTAAATGAACTACGAGCACCAATATGGGTACAATCTCTGGATATACTTGTATGTAAAAGCGTATTCTAAACTAATAATTGTAGTTCATAGGCTTTCTGCAATTCGAGTAATAAGTGCTTTACGGATTATATCAACCTACACTGCTGAAGTATTAGCCAGTATGTCAGCCAATGACATCCAGGGAGATGAACTTGAGCGATTATATCAGGTATGAGCAAAGACCGAGGAGAGGAACAAGAACATCAAAATGTGGCAGCGGTGGCATTCCTCATTAAAAGGGCCCTGGACCAACAGACTGATTGCGCGTGGATAGACCGACGATATGGGGACCTGGATTTCCATCTGACCCAAATACTTAGTGGTCATGGGTGCTTTAGAAGCTACTTTTACAGATTCCATAATGACATTAGTCCGAACTATCCGACGTGTACAGGGTATATATAAGACTCTGAACAATTATTATTTTATTACCAACGCTTTTCTACTGCAAGAGAAAATCAAGAACCACAATCAGTGGTAGTTTTACGTTTGATTAATTTAACGAAACTCATGTGTCAGTCGTCTAAGAAATGGAATGCTGTTAGCGAAGCGTCTAGTTTCATAATGACAATTTTGAGACTTTTCAAAATTTTAGACATCAATATAAAATATAACTATGCACCGATGACTTCAGATTTTTTAAACAAAAGAACAACACAAATCTGTTGGAGTTAATAGAATACTCCGAAATCTAGAAAATACTTGCCTCTTGATTTATTTTCTCCAACTATTGAGTTCCTTAAACTAGATTTTATAAAACTAACTTTAATTTCAAACACTTCTTGTTACTTACTTAAGTGTATATAATACTAAACCTTTAACCACCCGCTCACACTTTTTCCTTTATAACTTACATCAAAACGTCAAGACCTTTCATTAGGCACTGCTTGCTTAGTCTGGTGCTTATAGCAGCTAAAAAAGACGCGCTTAAGTGCAACGATAAGGATTAAACGCAAAACAACTGCAACAAATATTGCAAGCCAAGTGAAGGAAAACAAGGTAATGGAAAAAATAATTCTGCCTGCAGAGCGAGGTTTGACATTTCCTTCAAAGGAGATTAAAATGTAAATGCGTTCGCGAGTTTTACACGCAGTTGCACTAAAAAAGATAAAATAAAATCAAGAACGTCGGCCGCCGACGAAGTGGCTCTACCACTGCACTTTTATGTTGTACTTCTTGTTGTTAATTTGTCTCATTTACTACACTTTGTGAGAAGATTTGAAATTTAGATTTTTTAGACAGAAAGTGAGCAGTTTGGCGGAAATGCTATAAGAGCAGTTTACCCAACTGAAGTGGAGAATAATGCTAAAAAATGCACTTGTTTCTTGTGGTGGAGGAAAATTAAAAGCATTTTGACACAGAAAGGTTTGTAAATGTTTAAGTAAAAGAGATGTTAAGAAATTACTCAAAAAAATAAATAATGACTTAAACTAGAAATATGCACCAATAATTTGTTACTTTAAGAATATAATCATGTATTGATTTGAGCATCTGAATAGAATAAGTTCTTTACCATTTATTATTCAAATAAGAAAAAGAAGCCGAAGATACTAAGATATCTAAATTGCAAAATTATCTTCAATAAGTTTATCACTCAAATAGCAGATAAGTAAAGAACCGAGACTCAGTTTCATTTATCACTTCATTTTCATCTAATTTATGCGTTATGTATACCCGATATAAGAAAATCTGTTCTCATTAATTTGTCCTAACAGCTGTCCTCAATGTGTTCCAAGCTTTGTAAACTTTTAATTAATATTTTTCAACTAAGCTAGTAAACAAGGAAGAAAATTTAAGGTCCTCTTTCCTTTTAACATAATGTTATTTTGAACTTTTACTGAATGCAATTACATCAATATTATTCAGAAAACAAAAATCAGGTATCCTAAGCATTGATCAGCTACTATATTAGTTACTGAGTTAGAGTGAACGAAAAAAATCCAAATTAATGTGTTAATGCTTCAGTTTCATAAGCGATAACCTTAACCGATGCATATTAACTAGGATAATATTTCAAGCGGCTAATTAGTAAAGAAAATAGACTTTCCGTAACCGAAGACCATATGTAAAATATCAACGGCAGCAAAATTCAACAACACTTCTAATATTTACTATTTGTCCTTAAACTATGCCGGTTCGAGGGTTCCACTTTGAATATAAAAGCGACGCTTGAAAGCGTAAGTATGTCAATTTATACGAAATTTAACCAATTTTTCTGATATTAAGACCCTGAAATTTTACCGATAAAACAACAACAACGACAACACTATTCTCTTCAATTCGCAATCCCCTAACACAAAAGGAACTACCCTTAAATTCTAGTACATATAAAGTATCTGAGAAATCTTAACAACAACGAAAACGCTTTCAGCAAAACACAAAAGCCAACAAAACAAAAGAGCTGCTTTTTAACCTCAGATGAAGCTAAACTATACAACAATAATAAATTTGCTCCACACTTTCTATTTTCTAGCTATTCTCACAATTACCTGGATGCCATAGAATGTGGCAAAGTAGCGGTGGCTGCAGCGATCTATTTGTTTTGCATCAATGTCGTGCCAAAGCATCGCGTCGACACTATGAACAACTACTTTTGTGCAACTAACTGCCTTCACACCAACAAGTATAAAGAGCCACATTGTGCTCGTAGACATTGCAAATAGTGAATTTTAAATTCAGATAACAAAGTGAAGAGAAAACGTCATATACTAGGTTTCGTACGGAAGTATACATGCATGTAAAGGGTGATACATTTTGAGATTTCCTACCTTTTTAAAGAAAAAAAAAAAAACGAAACTTAATATTTAAGGGGGAATGTTGTTATCATTCGAAAGAACACTCCTTGGCATTTATTTTATTTTAGAAGAGTTTCAGATGGTTCGTCCGTTGAGTTCAATTTTGGATGACGTGTTCGAGCATTTCGACTGGTGCGCGTGATGTTTTGCTCCAAGGTCTGAATTGAAGTGGAATTGTTCGCACAGACTTAAAACTTTACATATTCCTGCAGAAAAAAGTCTAACGACGTGTTATCATATGAGCTTGGTGGCCAAGCTACCGCCTCTCAATAAATCCATTGATTAGTGTGATGTGCGGGAAGTAGTGCCGTCTTGTTGAAACCAAATGTTGACGAGATCCCGAGCTTCAATTTCAGGCATGAAGTAGTCGGTTATCATGATGCGATAACGGTCGCCATTGACGGTTACGTTCTCACCTTTCTATGATGAAATGTCTAACAATACTGAACAAAAATAGCATCATAGCTTGACACGAATGATCTGTCAAAACATGACAAAAAAGTACATCAATACAATTGGATCACCCGTTAAATTTAAACGTCATACTGGGACCGTAATCTACATAAACTTGTATGTGATGGCTTGTGTGTAGGTGAATTTAATATAATTAAAAGATTTAATCCAATTAGCTAAAGAGTTGCTAGCAGTTAAAGCATTGGTTGGAATTGTGTATTACCACTCCGTAGGGCAAATACGAGTATGTTCATCACATTTCGGCAAGTATCGTGCTTTTAGTAGTATTGGTTTTCATATATGTAGGTTTCCTTTTTTATTTTGGGATTTGGTAACCCTATAGTTGCAATTTGGCAACACACAACTTTATCGCAAATTTTTGTAGTTTAAAATATTCGTCTTAGCCAGAAAAAGAAATTAAATCGCGAATATTTTAGTGTGTTAACTCAACAACAGTGCATCGATAAACTAATTAAAATTTTTGGCGATGAAACTCTATTGCTTATCGATGGTACGGTGAACTCAATCGATATCGTAGATCACTCCAACACGAAAGTTTTTCAAAATTACTTGTAGTTACGTATACTATTCACGCTTTGCTAAAAATTATATTGCAAAATCGTCATGTAACCTATAGTGAGATTGAGATATCTATAGGCATTAGTAAGACCAGCATACCCCCAATATTGCATGAACATTTGTGTTGGAATGACTATTGAAAATAATTTTTTTGCGTTGGATTCCTAACAAATTTGTCAATCGCTCAAAAAGAAGCTCGTGTCGATCAGTCGAGAGAAATGTTAAAAAATACGATAGCGTCGTGCTGCGACACATCTATGCATCATAAGAGTCGCTGAATTGTAGATTTACGAATATGAGCCCGAATGTAAACAGTAGTCGAACATATCAGTGTCCCAGATGACTTCAATTATAATTATTGGTGTTTCCAGATGAGCCGAATTCAATAAAACAGTTCGCGCACGATAGTCTTCCAAGCATATGGTTGTCTGTTTTTTGGAAAACTAGACATGTCGTAGTCATACCCCTAGAAAAACGAAGAAAAGTAAATTATGTGTGGTACGCAACTAGTTATTTGCCAGTCTTCCAAGAAATCACGAAAGTCTACCACCGCAGATGGATCACTCCTCACCACAACAATGTGAGCTCTCACACATCGACTGAAACAATTGCACTTTTGAGCACTCAAAACATTGATTTGATGAGCTATCCACAGTGTACTTCCGATGGATGTTGTGTTAAGAACGTTTGTTTTGGAGTTAGATCAATCAGTTGGATATCAGCTACCAACAAAGCACCTTGAACCTATCCCAAATATACTTAGATGCTTAAGCGAAACGCTCAATGAGGAAGTGTTGAGGTAATTCTTTCTCATCTTCTTCCAAGCAGCTGATGCAACTGTCATCCCGTAAAATGTTTAATATTACGGCATGTATCCCGATCGAACAGTTTGGCTGGCCTGAATCCTAATGCTCGTAACTAACTCTCACTGCTTTTCTTGACTCAAATTTATATCACCATGATCAATCGGTCATCAGTAATATGTTCTCTATTTACGTAAGATATTCACTGTGGCACTGTGGTGACTGTCAATGTGTTCTTAAAAACAAGATAAAACGTTAACTTCAATCGCACGAAAACTATAATACCCTTCACAAATAAAAAAAAATCCACACAAGAGCTTGATTTAGATTGTTCAATTTGTATATGCTATACCTATCCTATCGGAACGATTTCCTCGAAGATTGTATTATTATTTTAGGCTATGACCTTTGCCAAATTTCGTGAATGTATCCCAACAACTGAGAGAGCTTTCCTTGCAAGCACTTAATTCCGATCATTCAATTTGTATGACAGCTATATCCTGTAGTGGTCCGATATCGTTAGTTCCTAGAATTAACAGCTTCGTATAGATAAAAGAATGTGTGCAATAGGGTGATTCAATTTTTTTTTTTTTTTTTCGTTTGGTACTCGGAAATATAGGTTCCTAGACAACTCTAAGAAAGCGTCTCCAAACATGAGTTCTTCATTGTAACGGGAAGGTCCTCCTACATACAGTTTTCTATTTTTTCTTATTATCAGATAAAAAAATTTATATCTCGCTTCCAACTACTTGAAAAAATATTTTGTTCCTTAGATTTTGTAGGAAATTGAATGCTCTACAAAAAAGGTCCCCACGATTTTTTCGTAAACCCAACCGTTTGAAAGATATTAACGGTTGAAGTTTGATCATTTTTGGAAAAATTTTTTATCTCTTATGAATTTTATAACTCAATGAAAAAAATCATTATGAATGATCAAGCTCAAAGGAACCTATTTTTCAGAGAGAAAAAAAAATTTTTTTTTTATCTTATTGATGTTTGGTGAATATCTAGGAACCTATCGAAAAATTTTCAGAGACCATTTTTATAGAAGTAAATTTCCTACAAAAAATCAAAATATTTTTTTTTGAGTTATTTCATAAGAAATAAAAATTTGCACAAAAATAATCAAACTTTAACTGTTAATATCTTTTAAAGTGTGCAAAATATCAGCATTCAATTTTCTACAAAATCTAAGGAACAAGATATTTTTTCTTAAAATCTAGAAGATACAATTAAGACTAGTTCGCGTATATATAAAAAATTTTTTTTTAATCACCCGGCAAAATATCAGACCGATATCTTAAAAACCAGATGGACATGGCTAAATCGACGGACAGAAAACCAGATTACACTGATCATTTAGTTATATATTTTATAGGGTCTCTGATGTTGCCTTCTGGGTGTTAAACACTTCGTGGAAAACATAATAACCCGGTCCATGTATAATAAATAACCGTGACATAAACATTATTCTAAAGCTCTTACGACTTCACCATCCGAGACTTGGTCTACTACACCACAAACACTTGCTCAACCAATACAATATTTATGGGAAATCAGTAGCAGGAACTTAACACTTAGCATTTTATTGAGCCTGCCACCGGCAAACTGCAAATATTTGCACACTTAATACGAAATTATTTAATAATGAATGCTTTCAACACTCAAGTTGCATGCACACTTGCAACGAATTCAATTTCTCAACTGCCATCAACAACCTGCCACTGCATCAACTGATTTACGATTCTACATTATCATTGCAAGTGTCAACACAGCTGCCTACCACTTCTGCGGCCATATATCCTTGTGCTTTGAGAGCACTGCAAAATGATACTTGAAAATTCGCTGGAAAGTCGAGGGTATATTAAAAATTTATTGTGTTCACACAAAAACACACATACGTACAGATGGTACGTATACAAAATCGTCAAATAAGGCATTAGAGCTCCTTAAGGTAGTGAATTTTCACTATTATTTTAAAGGGGCTTAAACTCTTAAATGCCTTTGTGACATATTTTACAAACTTTGCGACACTTTGGTGAATTCGATTAAATCCAGCGATTTACAGCAGATAAAATTATATTTCAGCTCTTTATGAAGAGTTTACAGCACAACCCCTCATTCTATAAACCATAAATGGTTTTGCCGACAAGTTTTTTGCCACTCAATTTTCAGAAATGCTGGAAACTTTTGACGCTTTGCGATTCAACACTAGATAACGTAGATTTTTGTCAGCACTTTTAATTTTCCCATACTATTCTCGCGTGGTAAGGGTAGTCCATAAAGTTTGAAAGAATTTAGGTCAGAAAGCACGAAACGGAATAAGTTATTCTATGCTGACAAATCAAAATTTTATTGAAGCTGAAGGTAAAGACTATAGCTTTACAGCATTAATATAATAATTTAACAAAAAAATCTGGGTGCGTTAATTTTAAATTTTTACAAGAAAATTACAATTTGCAACTTCCACTAAAGGCTTGATCATTACTTCGGGCGTTTTTATAACGTGGCTGAAGTTTTAGTCTTGTGATAAGAGTAATGCAAAACCCTTTTCTATTCCTATTAGCAATTTACTGATGGTTATAAATTTTGTACACATAAAAAAATTTAATCGCTAAACAAGAACTTATGTTCGAAATATAGGTACCCAGGCAATTTGTGGTATGAAATATTCCAGATATGAAGCAAATTTAATGCTCGGGAACTGCTGAATATACCAGACGAGTCAACATGGAGCAATATTTGGCACAATGATATAAATATACACACTATTACATATACAAGGTGCGTTCCCAAGTAAACTTAAAAAAAAAAAACAGAACAAATGGTTTTTTCGGCAAAATCAATTTATTTTATTTAAAATACAATTTTCAATACAGCTTTTCGCACGGTCCAAAAAGCATGTCGAACGAGTGTTTTGGCTCGTTGGCCGGTATGGCCGCCAGTATGCCGCTGCAAGCCTTTTGAATGGCCTCTACGTTTGCATAACGCTTTCTTTTCATGGGCAAAGGCATTTTTCCGAAAAGGAAGAAGTCGCACGGTGCCATATCAGGTAAATACGGGGAGTGGTTAATGGTTAAAATGTCATTTTTGGTCAAATAATTGTCCTTCGAATGTTATATAAAAAGCTACCCGATTTGTGTACTGGAAAGTGAAAGAATCGAATGGAATTTGAATTTGGCTATATGGGAAGTAGGCGTGATTGTACTCCAATTTTCCCCATTATCTCACTACAGAATTAAAACGTTGGAGGAATGATACGCACCAAATTGTGTTAAAATCGGTAGGTCGGGTCTCGAGATATGTGATTTCACCAAAGAGTGGGCGACGCCCTCATCCGATTTTTACATCATCTCCGACAAAGCTTTTTCATATCATCTCGGATGTTAATTTTAACGTCTCTGACATATTATTTTATTGATTTATCGGGCGTTTAGTAGTTTTAAACCGTTATATGGAGAGTGAGCGGAGTTATCATCCGGGCTACACCTCCTTTTTAAAAAATTTTGTCCACGGATGCACCTTGCTATTACGAGCACCTGATCGAAATTACAGTTTTATATATTAATTTAGTGCTTATTTATGACACTTTATAGGATTTCGGGTTATGTTTTGTGGGAGTGGCAGTGGTCCAATTACGCCCGTCAACTAACTCGAATTTTGTTTTGTACTAAGGAATCCACATGCCAAGTTTCAACACGATATCTCATTGTTTACTCAAGTTGCAGCTTGCACGGACGAACGGCACCTGGATTTCAACTTTTCTCGTCATCCAATTGACCTGTTATGTAGAATGAAGCTTTTCAAATATTCTCGTTTTATTAATCCTTCTGAATTCGCTTCCTTTCTTTATCATTCTTACACATGTCTTGTCCTTCCTCAGAACCTGAACTTTTCCTGCTTGTCTAATCTATTTTAAATAGATGAAATCGGATAAGTTTTACACATCATTCTTGTTCAAATACATCTTTTACAATTTCACATACTATAATAAATTATTCTCAAGTATATACTTAGTATAACCGAGTGTAAAGTTAAGTTAGGTTACTTTGGTAACCGCGTGCGTCACGCTTAGATTTTGGTCCTTATCGATGCCAAATGGTGTGCCGTTACGAAATTCATGAGAAATAGGCACCCTCAAGAATGCGCCTAATCCGAATTCCAATAAGTTCTGCGATCTCACTATCAATAAGTACCTCTTCCAGTGCATCATATCGTGGAGCAAACTCAAACGACCGATTCGGGAAAACCGTTTTGAATCAATTGAAGACACTCTACGCGCTTTTGAGGCTTGAGGGTTTGATTGGAAAAAACGTTGACGAAAATTGACACAAATGTATTTGGGCCAAGGGGATTACTTCGAATTTTAAAATTATGAACAAAGTCTTACCATTTTCCGCTCATAGTAGTATAATCGTTAACATTTTTTTCAAGTCAGTATTGAAGTAAAAACTTGACAAATATTTTCGAACTTAAAGTCATTTGTAGTCATCCAAACACAGAAAGTTGATGCAGAACACTTTTAAAATTTTTAAAATGACGCTCACCCTTTGATATACGAGTGTGTATGTATATACAAGAAGTTTCATAGCATGGTGCGGCCGAGTCGTATGTAATTAAAAACTCATTAGTATTTAAAGCTATCACTTTGCAGTATGTTTAATGACCTTTGAGCATTTAACAAAAGTGTCAACGCCGAACAATAGCGGTCAGCAGATAAACAGAAAGAATAGCTCACAAAACTACTGAAGTTTATTGCAAATTTAACTAAAGGCAACATTTTATATAATCGTTATAAATAACAATACCATTAGGTATTTGAGGGATGAGATTTGGATTCTTCAACAAATTTGACATTAAAAATTTCTGACTTGAGAGAGAAATGTACTCGTTGTAAATTATAAATTGTTCATAAGCTGTGAAACATTTAATAAGACATTCAGCGAAAATTTACTGAAAAAATTAACTTCTTGTAATAAATCATTTGTATTTGTGTAGTTTTGGCAGCAGAACACTTAATTAAAGCATAGATATGTAATTTAAAAAAAGAAACATTTTATTACACACTAGAAGCAACTAACAATAGCTTTATTCTGATTTTTAGTAAAGAAATGAAAAAGAATAAAAATATAATGTGAAACTATGTTCAGAAATTTTAGTGGACAAATGTTTATTTTTTGCCAAAGAAATTTTAGTTTTGTCTTGAAAAAATTATCCGACGTAATAAATCATTGTATGTAGTCTATTAAAAATTTTTGGTTAAAAATAGTTTTTGTCAAAAAAATTATGGCTAAAAAAGGCTTATACTGTTAAAAATATAGCTAGCTACAAGGGGTTAACTATTTATTCAAAAACATCATAGAAGGTAATCTGTATTCTTATTTGGTTCAAAATTTATTCAATGCTCGGAAAATCAGCAATCGTCCATAAACATGGCATTTTTTAATACTACCTTAAGATGTGTTTTCTAAAAGCCATAAGTCAGCAACGCAATTCGTATTACTAGATTAGTTCTTATAGGCCTTTAACTGCATAATAAAGATTATCTCACGATTTCATATATATTATTTACTAATTATTATTACAAAATGATTTTAGACCACTGCTGGAATTAGTAGACATTCCTTGAAAGTAGTTAACACTTTTCTAATAAATTATTCATAGGTAAGGTTTGTTTTACATATGCAAATTTTTTTTTTTTTTTGTGTATATGCCTTATATGCAATCCATTAGTCTATATGAAATTTTGCTAACTGCACCAGAGGCAATTGAGAATTCGTAATAAATAAAGTAAACATATTAAAATTACAAACATTCACAGAATTTCCGAATTTGAATAAATAACAAGTGCTTTGTTGAACATAAATTTACAATACCTAGAGGCTTGTAATATATCTATGATGATTTACATGCGTTAAAAATTTGTAATATCAATTTTTTTAGTAGTATGTATTTATTATTCTCACATCTCTAGAGAGCTGTCAAAATTGTTTACTAA
The DNA here is from genome assembly GCF_024586455.1 of Bactrocera neohumeralis. Classification (NCBI taxonomy): domain Eukaryota; kingdom Metazoa; phylum Arthropoda; class Insecta; order Diptera; family Tephritidae; genus Bactrocera; species Bactrocera neohumeralis. Next base: position 42,677,529 of record NC_065923.1, on the reverse strand, counting down.
TACAATTTATAGATTATTCAAAAAGCATTTTCCGGATCAAAAATAATTCATCCACATCCTTTTTCCTTGTATTGTACCCGCATTTTATCATTAATAACAGTGCAATTGACGAATACAAATGGTATATTATGTTAAGCAGATAATCTCTTAAGTTTTTGCATTTTGTGAAAACTCTCTTAATTAAAATTAAATTTAAATTGAGTTTAGTGCAATTAAGCTTTTAAGGTTAACTAAAAACGAAATAAAGTCGTTAGGTAGGTAGGAGACAAATGGCGCCATTTTAACCTTATAGCCTTGCTATTCCGTTTCATTGCTGTGCTCGAATCATTTGGTGCTCTGAATGAAGCTACTTATGTCCGTTAATTTTTTTGTGGACAAAAGTTCAAGATTTGGTCCCTGATGGGTTCCAAGAATTGTGTGGTGGATTTGTGATAAAACTGGGTATTCGCATTGAAAGTGGAAAACTATTTCCTTATTATCTTTTTGCTTGCAACTGCGGCAACTACTGTTATAAGGCAAGCACATTTTTAGCGCAAGCTCTCCAAAAAGGCTAGTGCCTCGTGATTGTAGCTGTAAGTTTGTATATGCTATTTCTGGGCCTAGATGGCAGATCTTGTTCAAAATGCTTATAAAGCTCCTTTTGACCGTTTCCTATAAATAAAGTATTTCGAAAAAATTTGTAACAATATATTTAGCTTTGTTTGATTAAACATGCACAAAGAATGTGTTTTTTAGACATATGGTTTTCAAGAACAAATATAACGGCATTTATTTCAATGTTATGATCAAGAATTCAGCTTTATTATAAAGACAAGGGCTTGTCATTATTTCGGGTAAGTGATTGCGGTTGGCTCCAATAACTTCCAGCTTAGATACCAAATTTTGATTTTTTCACTAATGGGGGCATATGTCAGCAATAACGCCCCAAATATTCTCTTCGAAGGCGTTCATCGGCTTGGGTGTATCTGTGTAAAGAAGCAACTTTACATGACCCCACAATAAATAGTCCAACGGTCTAAAGTCCCACGATCTTGGACCCACTGATCACGACCCGAGTTAAACCGCTCACCAGCCATGCGGTTTTAAGCCGAATCAACGAACCTGCGATCTGTTTGAAGGTTGCTGGGAATCAACTTATGCACGAGTTGAATTTTTAAGCCCACTTACCAAGATCATTCTTCCAAAATTCTCCATAAAGTGAATGGGCGGAGCTCCAATTGTTAGCGCAAAAGCGGATTGACTCATTCGGGTCTTACTATTCTCAACAACAATAGCATCTTTGGTGCTCACTGCAGGACGTCTCTGAGAATGCACATTACGTATATTCTTCAGCGATAGCGCGGTGCAAAACCGATTCATGGTTGCTCGAACTACCAACTCTGCTGGGCGATTGTGGCGACGGCGATTTGCAACGTTATTTCGATGTGATTCTATTAAATGTGAAACGGCAAATCAAACGAAATACAAACAGGCAACAGTTGTCAAAGAACCAACTCCGATAAAATTATTGCCTGCGTTATAATTATTATCTTATTCATTTATATTATAGTTTTCATCTTAGTTTCGTTTCGACATTTTATTTCATGTTCAATAAATTCATGGTAACATAATCGGCCTACTAAGTGTGCTCATGATCACACATCTTGAGACACAACATACATTATAGAACCTATTCGGCGCCCTTCGCAGCAACTCGGATTGACGTATGGAATGACTTGTCGCATTTTACGTCGAGATTTTAAATAGAAAGCGTACAAAATAGACTTGGGCAAGAATTGTAGCCGCTCGACCTTCCCTAGTGAAATCGCTAGTTTGAAGCTCGAAGGAGTCAGCGAAAATTGGACTCAACAGATGAGCCATCTGTGACCTAGCCGCGGTCAACATTAGAAAAAGATAATCTTTAAAAAATAAATGAACAGAAATGTTTTATTGAATGACTGTGAGCATTTCTCATAAAATTTAAAGTTTCCATGTTTTTTCATAAAAAAAGTATGAAACCTCGAAATAAATCGCCCTATATACTATACATATATGTGTTATAAGTAAACTCAACGCAAGAGAGCTAAATGTATTAATATGTTTTTCAGAAAAAAAGAACTAGAGAAGCCGAAATGATATTATAGATATGATTTCACACATTTTTGGCAATAAACTGTATTTTATTCAATGTCATATATTTGCTTAATTTTGCTATGATATCTCATATCATTTATCTTCTCATCATCCTGATCATATTATTTAACATACTTGTATATAGGTTTTATGTGCTACAAACAACCATTTTACGCACAAATTTATTATACTTTATTGCAACATGTTGCTATAGTATAAAAATATGCATATGTTTAATTCTTATTGACAAAAACATTAAATGCGAAAGAGTTACTGTGACACAATCGTCGTTGACACAAAAGTTGAGAGTCTTAAACTCGCATTTTATGGCATTTTCACAAGCCTTATTTGGTTGTTGTGGCAACAAGTATGTGCCAAAAGCAGAGACATTTTAATTCTGATTCTTTCTATTGCATTTTTTTAATTCTTAATAATGACTGTTTGAAAGGAACGGTGAATCATTGTGTGCGAATATACAAATAGACTGAAATATTCTCAAAAAGACCAAATATTGTGCAAAATGGACATTTTATTCAAAATATTGTTTTTAGTTGCACAGCTGTAAGTTTTCTTCGCCAGTATGCCAGTGAGCCTTTTAAACTCGCATTTTCCTTTCCATTTCCTTTTCCATTTTTTCAAAAAGGAAGAAGTCACACGGTGCCATATCAGGTGAATACGGGGAGTGGTTAATGGTTAAATGTGATTTTTGGTCAAATAATCGGTCACAATGATGTCCTTCGAATGTTGGATTCTGAGCAATTTTTGGTCGTCAATCAATTTGTGCGGAACGAACCGTGCACAAATACGATAAAACAATGTTTTGGAGATGTTCAATTCTATTTCCATAAATTTCAATAATGATTTTGGCTGATTTTTGATGAATTCACTCACAGTTTCATTGGAATTACCGGTGATCACGGATTTTGATTGGCCCTCATGCTGATTGTCATTTATGTTTTCACGACCATTTGAAAACGTTGAAACCACTCGTGCACTCTGCTGCGAGATTGGAAATCACCGCCATAAACTTGTTTCATCAATTGAAATGTTTCGGTAAAAGTTTTACCAATTTTAAAACGAAATTTAATGTTGGCTCTTTTTTTGAAGCTCATTTTCGCACCGATAACACAAACATGCTGACACTTAAAACGCAGTAACTGAACAATCGGTAAAGGTAGCACCAGTTGACGTATAGATGGCGCCACCAGGATGCGCTAGATTCGGTATTGGCACTAACGCTCTACTAAGATTTTTCAATAATTATTATATATAAGATAATAAATTCTTCTCAGCTTTTTGTTTAAAGACAAAGGAAAATAAAATACCTAAATAATCGGTTGTAAGGGGGATATGTTATATAGTTGTACAATCTGACTGACTCTGACAAATGATTAATAGAATATCGAAATGCATTTATATAACAATTTCATTCAATCTGTACAATCTCTTGAAGATAAACTTTGCCTTAAAAATCTCTGACTCGAGACCGGCAAAGTTCTCAGAATTATCCTTAAAATAGTTTCCTCATGTGCGATTTTCTGTGTTGTTCTTTTGACTCCGTGTAACTCACCCGCTCTAATTCACATGCGTATGTATGTTTGCATATTCATAAGTGATTTTAAATATGTATGTATGAAATGTATAGTATAGTACATAAATGCTCTCCTTCAGAACACTGCCAATACAACTTTTACGCCTGAAAATTTTCCTAACCTCTTCTTCTGACTTGTCCCCAAGACTTTTCTGGCTGCAAAATGCAACATAAACGATGAAAAACTTTTACTAGCTTTTAAAAAGTATATAAATATTCAAATATATGTATAAGTAGATGTGTGTAGTTGCACGTATATATGGTAATTCTCTTTACTATAATATCTGAAGCAGAAATCCTTCCTTGTGCTTCTCCCTCATTTTCACAGCTGATTTGTGTCAGCATACAGCTATTGGTTGTTGGGTAATGCGGTGTTCATAAGTTTCTCTTTGCAAAACTGCAAAAACTCTTCGATAACATGGCCAGGATTTAAATTTTTGCTATGGTATATAGAAGAAAGTGTTGACAACTACATATACTACATATATGACCACTTTCATATAAATAGTGTTTGTACTTTTTCTATTCACCTGCTGTTCTGCTGGGAAAGAAGCACTCAAGGAGCTGCTATTGCAGCTTTCACTGGTGACAATGATTTTAATATGCACCAACTCGCTGTCTGTGCAAGTTCTGCATCTTTTTACCTGCTGCCGGAAACAATCTTCTTACTTTTTGCACTGGTTAATATCGATCGTCTTAATAGGAAAGTCATTGTGATGTAAAAGCACTCAAAGCAAACGTAGCTGTACTATGACTGATTGAGATGCTATAAAATGTTCTGCTTGTACTTATAAATGCAATCTTTTGTTGCAAAAAAGGCCTCTCATAAACGGTCAAGTAGATATTCAATAGAAATATTAAAATAAGGCAAAATGTACGATGTGTTATTGAAAATAATATAAAATATTTTAATAAGTATACACTGAATTGATTCATAATTTCTGCAGCTCCCATATTTCCAATATATTTATTTGAGAGCTTATGGTAAACTTTATCTGAGACAAGTGGCTATTAAACAAATATTTACTGATAGCGCAAGCTAATCTACAACTGAAAATTAGTTAAAACAGTTTGAATCGTTTTCACTTAATTTTTTCTTGAAGACGGAGATTCTTACCAGATGTAATTCATTTTCAAACCAGAGCAAATGCTCCTACCATATGGTGAAAATAGTTCGCGAGATATACACATAAAACTAACTTGGGTGCGGTATGCATGCCTCTTGTTTTTAGGGTTTTATGCAATTTCCTTTCTTACAGTGAGCTTCGAATTTTAAATTTTGTGTTTTAGCTTAGATTGAGGCTTATTTATAAAACTTTATAGTATCTCAATTTAAGACTTTTTGTAGTTGTGGCCATGATATGATTTCCTTGTTTCATCTACAATACAAACCTTCGCAAAATGCCGTGAGGAACCACAAGTGTCTTACCAAGTTCGATAAAAATGTCTAAATTTTTACTGAAGTCACCGGACACCACCCTGCATTAGTTTTAAGTGTTACCAACAACCGTTAGGTATACAAAATTATTACAGTCTAAGCAAAATATTGCGTAAATATTATAAAGGCTGCCGCAGTAATACTACCTATAGAAACGTTTCTTTGTGACGAGTCACATCTGTATATACTATACATACATATATAAAATTGATCAGGATCACGTTTCAATTGAATGAGTGCCTGTCCCTCCGTCAGTGCGTCTGTCCGTACAAAGGCCCGTACTAAATTGTTCCTTATTTTCATACAAACGCCAAAATATTTATTAAATCATCAGTTCAGTACTGAAAATTATGTAGATTTTTATTTCCATATTTGTTTACTGGCTGCCAAAAAGCGTTAGCATTCAAGGGCATATGTGTCACTAATAATTTACTGTGTTTTTTTCAATAGTTTATTTTTGTTATTTTACTTTTTTCGGTACTTTTCCATCATTCACGTTCTCCAAATTTCCATTAATCAAACCCGAAAATTTAATTTTTTAGACTTTTTGTCATTTCTCCGACAATACATCTGTGTACATGCCAGGTAAAATTACAAAACTGTCAGTCAACTCCGTTGTAATAGCGCAACATGGCGTATGAGTAATCTGTGTTATGAGCAAATACCGTGTGTTGCAAAGTATGGGAAAAAACTGAAAGAAAGAAAACTAATGTCTGTGATGCACATTCCTCTCTCGGGAGTCTTCATACAGGGGCTTTACACCATCTTATAGCATACTGCTACTTCTTACTTGCCGACTACTCCACCACGATACCGCAGTAACGCACAATCGGTGAATTCGAAAGTTTTCTTTTGCCATATTCGGCACTTATAAATCATTTTTCACTCCTCATCATGTTGCGTTTTTTTCATATTTGATTGTGCAACACTGGTTGATATTTACCGATGCACGCTTCGCTGTGGGAACTCCACTTGATTTCAATTTGAACTACTTCTTTTAATTCTCTTTTTCTCTCAACTTCGCTACTAACTAATAATTTCATTCCTTTTCATTTTTTCATGATTTACCGTTGCTATCCGTTATCGCTTATTTGTCGATTTCCCTAGTTTCTATCCCTATTTACATGCATATACTCGTATTATAGTTTGAGAATGTTGTACACGCTGCATTGTTTGCTTCGCTTTGTTGGAAATGCAAACGAGTTTCCAATAAAGATTTATTGTGCATCATAGATGTGCTCATAGATGTGCTCATAAAAATGTATTTTTACTGTTTTCTTTCCGGTTAGCTGTTATTGACTAACTTTCATGCAAATTGCAAACGGACTGCCAAAAATGTAGCAGTCTTGGTTTCGACCAGATGCAGCCATATTCATATAAGGGCGGTCCTTATTTTATTAATATTATTTTTCAAATTGATTACTTTTTGCAATAGCCCTCAAAATGTCACTTTTTCCCAAAAAAAAGGCACCTAAGTCAAAAAAAGCCCTTTATTTTCGATTTAAACTGTGCCTAAGTTACTTTTCTCTTGGCATATATTCTAGATGTGATTTTTTTTAACTTTTGCAATGAATTTGTTATCTTCACAAAAAATAAACTAAATAATAAATAAATTCTAATAAAAAAGATTCCGGTAAACAAAAAGGATAAAATAATTTACTTAAAAGGTACAAATAGTTTAAAGTAGGCATCATATATATACATACATACAAGTATGTATACTAAAATATTACAATATTACACCACGTCGTATGAGTAACATGGAATTTATAAATCATTTATGGGGGTATTCTGGGGTCTAGAAGCATGCATTTCAGGTAATTTTTAAAGTGTCGTAAAAAATGAAATTAATATTTTTACTATCCATTTTTTATTAGTTATATGTTAATTTTAGAAAAGTACAGAAAAAAATTAGTAACTAAAAAAAGTAAGAAATTTCAAAAATTATGAGCTGACGAAGTGGGGGTCTCTAAAAATTTCCACGTGACCATACCCATGATTTCAACCCTCCTAGTTATCTGAAACCAAAGAAAAAAGGTTATTAATCTAAAATAATGTCGCAATGGCCGGAACTACGGAAAAGTGGGAGAAAATTTTTTTCACAAAATGGCGACTGCCTGAAAAAAAAAATTTTTTTGGATCACTTTTTCTAACTATTTCGAATTTTTTAAAAATAATAAAAATAAAAATTTGAGGATGGAGCTAGTTCCAACCATAGACAAGCCTATGAAGAAGACTCTATAAAAATTTTAAGTAAATCGGTCCAGTAGAACCTGAGAAATCGTGGGTATCGTTCCGAAAAACTCAGTTTTGAGAAAAACGCGTTTAAAGTTTCGCGTAATGTCTTTTGTTCGATTAGTTCCGGCGGAACCAGTTTGGATGCCGGGTCAGAAAAATGCCTATATCTCCGAAAATAATTTGAATTTTGAAAAATCCTATTGTACACATATTCTTGAATAGTTAAGCTTTGAAAATATATTAAAAAAAAATCGATTTTTTTAAATTTCTAGACCAGAATACCCCCTTATATCAAATACCTGCGAGTATGATGTGTAATTTTAGCTGCGAATATATTTTAAAAGTAATGAAAATAAAAAGCTTGTTTACTTTGGATCTTTGTTTTTAGTACAAAAACTAAACTCATGCACACCCTAATATACCTTTATATCCACCATACATGTATTTACGAAAAACGTGATTACCTACTATGTGACTATTTCAAACTCATAAAATTTGCTCACTTGCAAACATTTTATTTGTATTTTAGCTTAATTACGTGTTAGTTCTATATGACTACTTTGAGTATAAAGAGTTACTAATTCGGCATATTGTGTCAGTGTAATCCATTCATAGTTACAATTGATTGTAAAGGAAGATTATAAGACAGCCATGTGTTATAGTGATCTGATCAGAACAATTTCTTTGGAGATCGCACCATTACATTTGTCAATAAACCCAAACTTCGTGGATATATTTCGTCAAATACAAAAGTTTTTGAAACAAGGACTTTACTTTGTTCAAACAATATGTATTACAGCTATATGAGATAGTGGTCATTCGTGATCACATCTTGTTGAATGAAAATATGTTCCTTATAATCACTCGAACGATTTCAGTTTAAGTTCCGTTCAGATATATCTTATAGTGATCACATATCGGTATTTCCGACAAAAAGAGGAAGGTGTGCAAAATTTAAAATCGATATTTCAAAAAATGAGGGAATAGTGAGCGTTTGTACAGACAGTCGGGCCGACAGAAGGGCATAGCTAAATCAACTCAGCTCATCATGCTTCGAATTCATTATATCGTATAATACATTGAAAACACTTTTATTAGTTTTTTCTGGAAAAAAGTTAAAAGCCCTTTTATTAAGTCCAATAAATACGTTTCTCTTTATTTACTGAGTTTATAACAAAAACACATATATATACATATATTTTTTACATTGCAATGGGCATTAAAAAACAGTCGGTGTATTGAACTTATAATAGATATTTCGAAATTTTGAATCTTCATAGCTTTGCGGCATCACAAATGCTGCAAAGACAAATCTCTGCGTAATTTCACTCATGGAACATCTACCGCGGAATGAGTAGCAGTATCGACAGAAGCTTCTCGACAGCGAACCGGTAGCGTTTTATTTAGGTACGTCTCATACAATCACTAATCATATGGAGCAAAGTCAGCCGTATATTCGAAAATCCAGTAATAGTAATGTGGAGGCCAGGTCAAGTTTTAGCCAAATTGTATCTATTTTAGGCACAAAGATACACTGTTATGAGTAAAACATGTTCTACAATTTTCATTGAGGTTATTCAAATATTGGCCGCTATATCCAGTACAAAGTTCGAAAATATTTGTATAAGGTATATGGGGCTCAAGAGAGTATTGACCCGATTCAACCCAGGATTATCAGGAAAGCATTCTATCCAAATTTCAATTTCATATCTTACACATTGGCTGATATTTTCGGTCAAGGGTCAAATATAGATACTGGGGTCCATATATTCGGTACCTAGGGGCTTGAACAGTTTTAGTTGGAATACAAAATGTGGATCGAAAACATCAAGTATTTTTTCAAGAGCCCATAGAGCGAAGCGATGCCGCTTGTGAAGGTCGAGCGGCTTCAGTTTTTGCACAAACTGTATTTTGTACGCTTTTAATTTAAGATCTCGATATAATATGCCCCAAGTCGTTCCATACGTCAGTTCGAGTTGCTGACAATGGCGCCGAATCGTGTCTGCACAGTCTTCGTGGACACTCTCAATTAAGGTTGCTATATTTTCTTCACTGCATGTTGGTCGTGCTGTATTCGGTCGAATATTATCGAATAATATTGGGTCTCAAGATGGGTGATGATATAGAAAATAGTATGCTCAGTAGGCCAATTATGTTGACCATAAATTTAGTGAAGCACGCGCAACACATTCCTTACACGTGGACTTTCAAAAGAAAGTTGAACGATTTGTAAACGTTGTTTAGGCGTAAGTTTTTTCATGATAAAATGCCAAGAATACTGAAAAATTACATCTGCTTGGATAACCCGTAGTTAGATATTCTGGTGCACCACATCTTATGTTAAATATTATTTTTATGATACGATAACATATAAGGAAGCATGTTGTATATGTTTGCGTTACACATTTTCGTTACTATTTTCTACCAAATGTACAGAGTCCCGATTGGCTTTCATTAATGAGGTGTTGGCTAAGTAGCTCGGGTGTTGATAGTATGAAATATGTGTGTACTTGTATGGTACATTTTACGTAAAACTTCCTTAACGGTAATCCCGAGGAAATTTTTGTCTATTTTATGATAGCCTGATAATGGGTGAGTTCTGAACATTGTAAATACTCACAACGCTCTTTGACTATTTAACAAAGTTTATAACAGTACCTTCGCACACATACTTTTTGTTTACCTTTACAACGTACATACATTCCATTTGTTCACCACTAAAACTTTTTCTGCTAGTTGGTCTTTTTTGTTAAAAGCATACAGCCACATAATCTCAATGTCCGTTAAATTAACTACGTAAATTTCAATTTGTTTTTGCCGAACTGTGGCAAGCAATTTTCCAACAATTTTTTCGTTTTTTACTTTCACTTTTAGCTTTTCTCTACGATGATTTCCTTATGAACTTCTTTTCTGCACATTCGTATTTGAAAAAATATATATACAAGCTTGAATATGTGTGGTTAGTTTGATTTCTGTCGTATTTTATAAGCCAAATTATTTTTTTTTCTTGAATCATTGTTTTAAAATCAGGTTTAACTTTTTACAGCGATTATTGCGAGCATAAAGTTGAGAGTGTGAAAACAATCGACATTTAAAATATTTGTTCACAAAATCTTGAAAATATGAATATATCTGCTTTAAGTTTGGCAATTTGTAAGAATTTTATTTATTTATTATTAGACTGCTGAAGTAGGCGAAGTAATAAGCATTTCTGATTATGTTGATTTAAATTGCAAACTGTTCCATGCATACTATTTAACTTATTTTAGCATCTGTTTACTTTTTTATGCAGAAATGTTTGTATTTATCCCGCAGTCTACTCAAAATGGTATGCCAATTTTACATATTGATAAATACATATATACAAACGCTAACTGTCGGGATGAATACTATTTTATATTCAGTATAATCGATAATCAGTACTACCGGAAAAAGTGAAATGCTCCCACATCTTTAGAGTCTCCGACGTTTTCTTCTAATGCACATCGTAAAAGCTCTGAATTGAACATTAGTTATATAAGTAATTTCAAACAAATCAGTTCGACACTTTTACTATTATTCCTACGACAGTAGGTTCTATGTACACGGAACGGACCCGGGATTTCTGACGCAACAACTAACGTCTTTTTCAATAAGAGAGCTGGAAAAGTTTTTTTAAACAGAAAGCAAAAACGGTTTGGGATATCAATAAAGTTCTTTATTTCTGTGAAAGTGAATAAGTCGACCGATACTGCTGCAATTTCACGTTCGATATTCTTACGAACTTCATAGGTCATAGACTTGACGTAGCCCCACAGAAAATAGAAACGGCGTCAAATCGCACGACCGAGGCGGCTTAATGGCTGGGCCATTTCGTGAGATAACACCTTCATCAAATTTGGTTTTCAATAAATCGATTGTGACATTTGCCGTGTGGCTTGTGGTGCCGTCCTGATGGAACCACATATTGTTCAAGTCCATATCATCCCATTTACAGTAACGTGTCGGTCTTGATCATGACAGAAGAAGTACGGCCCAATAAAGCCGCCTGCCCATAAACCGCGTCAAACCGTATTTTTTTCGTTATGCAATGGTGACTCATAGAGTACGTACGAATGTTCTTTCACTGGAAAAAAGAATTTCATTTATATCCCAAACCTCTTTTGTTTTATTAAACATAATTTTGTAGCGCTTTTATTGAAAAACCTGCTCTCAAAGTTGAGGCCATTGACTCCGAAGAATTAGTAATTTTTAATAATTTCGACTCGTTGTTGGATCGTATATCTTTCTATGATGAAATGGCAAGCCTTAGTTAAGAGAAATCTGAACAAGAAAAAACGTTAACTTTGGCTGCACCGACGCTAATATACCCTTCACAGGTGCATTTTTTTTAGTAACTATGTGTTCAGTTTGTATGGTAGCTATATGCTATAGTAATCCGATCTGAACAATTTTTTTGGAGATTACATTGTTGCCTTAGAAAATAATCTGTACCAAATTTGGTGAAGATACATGGTCAAATGTGAAAGTTTTCCATACAAGAACTTGATTCCGATCGTTCAGTTTGTATGGTAGCTATATGTTATAGTGGTCCGATATCGGCCGTTCCGACAAATGAGCAGCTTCTTGAAGAGAAAATGATGTTTGCAAAATTTCAAAAGGATATCTTAAAAACATATATAAATATATACAGACGAACGGACGGACGGACGGACAGACAGACATGGTTAAATCGACTCAGCTCAACATACTGATCATTTCTATATGAGTTATATGGTCTCCGACGCTTCTTTCTGGTTGTTACAAACATCGTGACAAACTTAATATACCCTGTTCAGGGTATAATAGCGAGAAAAATATGGCATCGTTTTCTGTCCCTATCGGTCTACCTTTATACCGTCCCTATTGAAACCACGTTACAACAACAATACCTTCACTAAATAGCCTGCACCAAGTATTAACTTTGGGGATCGTGAATATAGGATGCTAGTTTTTGATACGGTTAAAGAATTCGTAACAAATACGTTAAGTAAGCGTTATAAAATTGATGATATACTTAATACTTAAATAATTTAATTAATTTTTAAACATTTGCACTTACGTTTTTAAACATTTCTGTCATAATTACTAATTGGGAACAAACACAAAAGGTTAAGCAAACAAAATGGTTTTGTGTACAAATTTATGGAAAGGAGTAAAGATGAGACGAGTGATTGCAATCGTTTTTAATTTGTTTGTATGCATCACACAATAATATAACAACGACTCAACCATCAGCGCCAATGCAATGCCAATTAAAAACTGCATATATGTTGATTGAGCGTAAAGTGATAGCGGATTCTTATTATTTTCTATTGTTTTAATATTGATGCATGCTCAACATTGAAACGAAATTGCGTGCAATCATGTCTACAATAATGAATATATATGTATGTGTGTGCTAACACTACATTTTGAGAAATGGTGTTCAATGAACAATGAGAGTACTACAAACCATACATAAATTTATGCGGCTTTTGGTTATGATCATTTTACTCGAATATTGATTGTGTCAAATGCAGAATTGAAATAGCACTTTAATTCTTTATGGACTACCTTTAAATTTTAAATAGCAGATTTTAACGCACAAGTCGACATATAGATGGCGCCACCAGATTCAAAATGTCCTGTTTACTTGGGAACTCAGCTTGTAAATAAAAAGGTTACTTTTTTGTGTGCACTTGACAAGTCTTTCAAATACTTTTGAAAACACTTTATTGTGATGAGAGCATTAAACACCAAAATAGACCATAAGCTTCATTGGGATTGGTTTTACATTGCGACATCGTTATCAAGGACATGCTTCATTTCCCCCATTGACAAACTGCGACAAAAGTGGCGGCAAAATGCAGACATCAGGCGTCCAATGAAGTGTAAGAGTATAATCGCTTCGCCGCCTAAATGGAAGACAAAACGAAGACAAATTTAGTTAAGTGTTGCATTGAAGAAGCTGACACTAAGTGGAGTGGCGCTGAATAACATTAAATGGGAGTGCCTGTGAAAGTTGAAGAATGGAGCGTCGTTATACCAAGGGTTAAGTGGCGAAGTGATAAAAAATAGTTCATCGCTTTAAAAATCATGTTGATTTTGCTGCTGGTAGTTACAGAAATTCCACTATATAGTATGTCAAGTTTGCTTGCGAGTTCGCTTGCTTAATAAAGCAGAAAATATCAGTAGCATAGCCTTGGCTGGAAACCATACCTACTTTTACTGAAGTTGGTTGCAACTGAAAAAATTACAAAAAAGAAGATAACATTTTTGCTGAGATTTTCTTAAAAATGCCTATTAATTCACATTCAACTTTCCTCGCTTTGCTTGACAATTCATGCAGTAACAGTAAATTGAGGTGAGAAAAGTGTATGCTGGCATAAACATATATAGTTTAAGTCCACAATTGAGTGATTTAGAAATCGAGAGTGGTGTGTAATACAGAGAAGCAGAAATCAACATTATCGTTATAATTGTTTACAGGTATTCAAGGCAAGAGACAGTAACGTTAAGTAATTTTCTGTTCGACTATTCTCTTATCTGAGCAACTCGCTTGACTCTGTGGTCATTGTTATGCTATAACGTCCTTGTGACTTTCACTTGATACTCTTTTGCGGCACGTAGTTTTTAGCAGAGTAATAATACGATTATGAAAAATTTCGGATAAGCAAGAGAATATACTTTTGTGGAACTCAATATGCGGAAATTAATATTCAAGTGTCAGAGTATCGTATAACTAACGATAATTTTATTTTCACACAATCACTCATATCAGGAACTCATTTATGTTAAAATAGTTTATCGACAATACTTATGTGGAACTTTGGTGATTTCGAACTCATTTGTAAATAAAATGTTCGAAAGTTCGAAATTTATATATCGTAAATGAAGAGCACGCACATGCATATTTAAATAACTTAACGAAATGTTAAATGATTTAGTACTCGTACTTAGTACGTTTTTGTGTCATCGAACACGGGTGCGTATGAGCAACATGTGTTTTTTCTTATTTACATAGCTCCTTTAAAGAGCAAGCAGCAATACAATTTGTGTGGCGTTGCCCTGGTTTAGAACTCGTTTTACATATTTTCTTTTGCAGAAATTTTGCATGTTATAAACGCGGTACTTTGGCGGTTTCCTTACTTGTATGTATTATTTTACACATTTATGTGTATTTCAAATTTCTGTACTGTTAGCGTCAATATCACGAACTAAATATAACGGATATGCAGTTCGTATCTTTATGAAAATATAAAAAATGTTATACTATATATTGTATTTTTCATAGACATCTGCTTTGACTTGAAAAAAATATCCACTTTATGTTGGTTCTTCACTAACACGAAAAAAGAAAATACCTCATTAAACTAAAAGTAGTAAAATTTCTTAAAAAGTTGCAAAACATAGTAATATCTTTCTTACTTTCATTAACAAAATTGCTCATTAAAATTTTCCATAACGCATTGTTTTTTTATTTTCAATTGAGCCTACATCTGTTACTACTAAAAGTAATGTTAAAATTCGAACAGGATTTTTTATTTAATAGCATTTCTCTGTATGGGATATAACTGTTAACATTAGCGGCAGAGAACGTATATTTTCCCTGGCTGTACTAGAAAATATTGGGATATTTGGTAGAAACTCTTGTTTCTAATATTTCCCAATATAATATTAAAAATTTAACATTCCGTCATATTTCTGAGTCCTAACTCCTTAACATTCTGTTACAGAAGTTGGATTCTGTTACACTGTATTTTGTCACTAAGCCAGAAACATTTTGAAGTAATGTTAATTTCTGAAGTAGTTCCTCTTTTAAGTTGGAATTCCTGTTAAAAGCAAAAGAACTCACCGATAGTTGATATATTAATTATTTATTGGTCAGACTATTAGATATGAGTATATAGGTTTTTGTTTACCGATATAAGACTGTATATATTTTCAAAAACAAAATAATCATGGAAATGGGTTTCAGCATGGTTTTATATAGTCATATAGGGTGATCCAAGTAGAGGTACTTTTTTCAATAGCCTTTTTTTTACAGCTCACCCGTGTGACGTGTCTAGCTGTCATTTGTTTAGTAGTGTTTGGCAATTCATCGTGGAAAAACCTTCAACGTACACAAATCGTTCAACTTTATTGCGAAAATTCACGTTCTGTAAAGAATGTGTTTCGCGCGCTTCGCTCAACTTATGGTCAAGGTAATTGGCCTACAGAGCGTACTATTCGCAACGCCATCGCCCATCTTCAGAACTAGCATTCATTATTGGATAATATTCAACCGAACAGATCGCGTCCAACACGTCCAGCAGTGCAGCCGTCGCTGAGAGTGTACACGAAGTACGTGGAGAGTCGATTCGGCGTCGTTCGCAGCTATTTGGATTGACTTATGCAACGACTTGGCGCATTTTACGTCGAGATCTTAAATAGAGAGTGTACAAATTACAATTGTTCAAGAACTGAAGATCCTCGACCTTCCCAAGTTCCTGGAAGATCCGATGTTTTCGAGCCAAATTTTTTCAGTGATGTGGGCCACTTCTGGCTCAATGGGTATGTAAACAAGCAAAATTGTCACATTTGGGACGAAGAGAAAACGAGATTCACGAGCTGACATTTGAAAAAATAATGGTTTGGTGTGGTCTGTGAGCCGGTGGGATAATCGGTCCATATTTCTTCAAGAATGGTGCCGGTGAGAACGTAACCGTATATTGCGATCAGTATTGTGTCATGATACCGACTATTTGATGCTTGAAATTGCAACTCGTAATCTCGGCGTTGTTACCGAAGCCAACATTTGAATGAGATAATCTTCAAAAAATAAATGACAAAAAATGATTTTCGAATGATAAAATAATTTCTCATTAAATTCCAAGTGTCTGTGTGTTCTTAAAAAAAGTAGGCGACCTCGAAATGGATTACCGTTTAATTATTTTTTATACAGAATTACATTTTAATAGTATAGAAATTCTTAAAAGGTCGTTATAGTTGGTGTACATCCTGATTGTACAGATTATCTGAATTTGGGATATGTGAAAATGTCGATTTCTTTAGTTTTATTAAAATGTCTTGAATTTTTCTTTTGTCGATTCAAATATATGTATAAATTTATTTTTGTAAACCAAAAACTAGCACCCACACATATTCGCGTTCTCTTGTTTTTTTTTTATTTGCCAAGTGTGAGCCAATCTTCAATTCCACCGCAATTGCAAATTGTTCTGCTGACACGTGTGCTGCATGAATAAGCAGTCACGCACAAACGGCAGCTTACTTTGACAGCCGCTTTACTCCGTAGCTCAACTATTTTCGGTCTTTCTTCAAAGGAGTCACGAGTCACAGCCACCTTGGCAGACTGTTTTCTTGTTTATTCTCCGTGCTTCAAAAGTTTTTCGGAATTTTCGAATTTGCGGAGTTTTATAGTTTAACCCATGCAACGTATTGATGTAAGCACAATGAAAAAAAAGATGTGATAAATAAATACTCCAAAAAGTGTGTATTCAAAAAGAATAAAAAATTTTAAAATGCTATAACTAATGAGTAAATGAAGATATAAAGCTATAATTTGAGACAAGGGATAGCAGTAGAAGGGGAAAATGTGTTCTAAGCTTTTGCAGACCGTATCAGGTAAAACCTCATATAACGGTTCCATTAAAAGCAATCAATAAATAAATACTAAACAGACAATAAATTTTACACCTAGGATTATAGATGAGGACAATGACGCGTGGTTCCGCTTACACTGTGGTGAAAAGCATACCGTCTCCAAACCTACTGGATCGACATCGACAAAATTTGGTCCATAATATTACCCTGAAATCGGACCACAACGACGTCTAATTTCCGTATAACACAATTTAAAATTTCGTCTGTTTCTCTCACTTTCTATAATGCAGATCAAACACCAATCAATGTACGGGAATAAAACTGAATGAACAAAATTTTTTCTGCAGGTTATTAAAAGTGGACGTTTACATTTTTAACATTCTCTACAATTCAACCTTCAATATCATTGCCACCAAAAAAATTATTTTAACGAAATAGTTATATCTCGAGGTGAGTATCTGATCCGTCCTCTGTTGAAGTGCTTTTTTGAAAACCGTTGATTTAGCAAAATTTTAAGAGCGCGCTATACGTGGTTTGACTCATACAACAAATAAAGCTACAAAATGTTGCCTAACAACCTAATCGATGTGGAAAGAATTTTAAGTATAAATAGCGTATAAGTTTTACATTTCATTTCCATTTGGCTTCTTTGATTTAAATATAGTATACATTCGAGTACAATTATTTGCAGAAAATACTTGTTTTCCAAAGAAAAATGAAAATTAATTTCAAGAGTTTAACATGTAAGATCAACTTAACAACAATACAAAATCCAACAAAATTTCCGAGTTAACCGGCCATAATGTTGTATGTGTAACCAAATAGAAAAATTATCTGATGAACAAAAAAATAAACCTATGTCACGCAGATCTTCAGAAACTTTATCGATCATACTTTGCCATCGTCATCCGACGAAATTTCGATTAGAAATTTGAAAGAAAAGGAAAATTTACATTTTTAACCATAAATGAATCTGTTTATGAATTGTTTGTTTGGGTCCTATGTTCGATTTGAATTATATTATAAATGTTTAATATGTAAATGCATTGTAAGATAGGAATATTGTAAAAATGAATATAGGGATAAAAATAAGATGCTAAGTTCAAATATTTAACAACATCAAAAAGTATTAAATATGAAAATATTCCCTATATGCAAGGTGCTTTCCAAAGTAAACATAACTTTTTGAATCTAGCGCCCCCGGTGGCGCCATCTATATGTCGACTGGTGTGTTAGAATCTGCTATGTATATCAATTGTGAGAATTTCATGACATTTCATTAATTGGAAGTGAAATTATTGCATTTTAAGTGTCAGTATGCATGTGTTATCGGTGCGAAACTGAGCTTCGAGCAAAGAGGCAACATTAAGTTTTGTTTTAAAATTGATAAAACTTTTACCGAAACGTTTCAATTGATGAAACAAGTTTATGGCGATGATTGCCTATCCCGTAACAGAGTGCACGAGTGGTTTCAACGTTTTCAAAGTGGTCGTGAGGACATAAATGACGATCAACATGTGGGCCAATCAAAATCCGTGATCACCGGAAATTCCATCGAAACAGTGCGTGAATCTATCCAAAATCAGCCGAAATCATCATTGGAATTCATAAATGGAATTGAACATCTCCAAAACATCGATTTGTCGTATTTTGACCGAAAATTTGGGTTTACGAAAGGTGTGTGACTGACGACCACAAATTGCTCAGAATCCAACATACGAATGACATCATTAAAGAGGTCAAAAAGGACAAAAACTTCCTTTACAATATTGTGACTGGTGACGAAACGTGGTGGTTCCAATATGATCCCGAAACGAAACGCCAGAGTGCTGAATGGAAGGCACCGGACGAGCCGAAGCCCAAAAACTCGCACATGGAGAAGTCGAAAGTGAAGACAATGCTGATTTGTTTTTATGATTCCAAGGGTATTGTTCGCAAAGAATTGGTTTCACCCGGCCAAAACGTTAATGCGCTATTCTACTTTGGAGTTTTGAAGCGTTTGGTGCGCCATATTCGACGTGTTCAACCTGAATATCACGAAGATAGAGGTTTGTGACTGAGCACCTTATAACCGAAATATAAATATTTCGTCAATATTTTTATTGAAATTGAAATTTGAGCACCATAAAATTGTAAAATGATTTTTATGGAATTTTCTTCGTTCAACTAAAAGACAAGTTATTAACAAATATGAATATCTTTGAATTTTCCTATAGAAAGTGCGACCTGCATACTGCCTTGATTTTTTGAAGCGGTCTCCCCCCTTAGGTGGTAAGGCTGGGCGTATGAGTGATATTCATAAATTTTTAAGAAACGTAAGTGCATGAATATCCTAATTCAAAAGTCTACAATGAAGCGTCATTTGTATAACATATGCGTGCAAATATGGCCTGTTACCTTTCGCAAATATACCACACAAATCCTAGTTTATTTTTTATTTAAATTGATTGCTTACGGTAGATTTTCCATTCATTTTCATTGCTGAAAATGGTATTCGCTCGTTGATTTGCAACTGTAGATTCAGCGCTCCTGTGCCAGCTTCTGTTGCAACCTCCATTGTATGGTAAAAATTCTGCAATTTCTTCTCATATTTTCAGTAATATTATTTTCCTTTACGGGTTGAGACATTTATTGGTATTTATGGATACCCACTTATGAAATAACGAACCTGCAGCCAATATTTGGTTAAGAGAAGAATATATTGCAGGTGCTTATCCAAATATGTTTATATACTTATAGAACTTGAAAGAGTGCACGGCCACGATTGTGAATATAGGCAGTAATAAAATTATAACAAAGTGCATGCAAAGGTATATAATGGCCTTTTGCTGTACCATGTATATTCATTCAATTTTTATTCTGGATATGGTGTAATCTAATAAGAATGAAAACAAATTATGGAGATAACTTAAAGCCCATTGTCAAGAAAGTATCCCAAATATTAAGATGTGTAAAAGAGAAAAAAAATTTAAATCTCAACAGGTGTCAAAGTAGAAGTTTCGGGAAATGGGGGGAAATAGACATTTTTGTCGAGCTAACTCGCTCTAAAACCTGTATTTAGGGAATGAAGGTATTCATAAATGTACAGTTTAGGAGGCGAGGTTTCATTAGTTTTTTGCAAGAATCTGCTGAGTGTAGCAACCTCATATGCTTTATTAACTTATCTCAAATCTAAAAGCTAGGGACATGACGGAAAACTATTTATTGGTCTGAAATCTTTCACACCTCCTTTTCTTTGTAAGAAACTGCTAATTTATCGGAACCAATCATAGCGGACTACTACAGAAAATAGCTGTCATTCAAACCGAACGATAAAAATTTTGTGGATTTGGTATGGACTGGTTTCAAGGACAACGCTGTGAAATTCGAAGAAATTTTCCATATCGGATCGCCATAGCATATAGCTGACATACAAACTAACCGAAATCATATTCTTGTAAAGAAAGACTAGATCTATAATAACAACATATTCTACAATATATATATACAATACATACACGAGTACATATATTGAGGTGCATTTGTGCCCTCGTACATATCTTTGCATGATTACAGTTTAAAGTACTCGAGCGCTTTTTGAGGTAGCCTACATGTGATAGTTCACAATATAATAGTTAACGCTTCACAGGCTCGTTCGTTATTGGCCTCCTTTGTTTTGGTTTCTGGCGCTTGTTAACGCCATGGCTGCGGTTCACCTCGCATTCATGTGTACAACTCTCGTTCTCCATATAATTTCTCAGTTATAAATACATATGTATTTGCGATATGTTTGCTTTATGTTGCTGTAGAGTTGTATCCTGTATTTACAAACAAAATATTTAATATGAAATATAAATATGCATTATTCTTTTTAAGCATCCTCGTTACAAAAAAGCTAACAAAAGTATGCTGTTCTCCATAAATCGGTTTATGATTGTTACTTATTTACTTTCTTTCATTGTGATAATAATAGCAATCAAAGAATTAGCTCATATGTGCTGCCTACTTTGGTTACACTGCTCTTAAACAGATCTAATTATTATTTTTTATCTAAATGGTAGGTTGATTTGGTCATAGAGTTCGAATATGGAGATACATACTGATTTATATTCCTGAATAGAAATCATTTTGTGTGATTATATAAGTAGATAAGTGAGATATGCTTTTAATGCTCTGAACATTTCTTAAAATTTCTTTAATTTTATGACGTGTTCATAATATTGTTTTTTTTTTTTGTTTAAAGATATGATGAAACCTGTCCAGCCAGTGCGGAGGACAGAACAATTGCACTCCTGCTTGCCCAAGTTCCACCAATGGCCGCACAAAACCCAGATCGGTTGGATTTAACGGCAGCAAAGAAATTATTAACTCCAGACTTTTTCTCGGACTCTAAATCACCAGTGGGGCGGACGGCATCTCTCCAGCCCTTGACAACATAGTGTGCAAGATCTCATGTCACATCTTGTTGGGCTGATGAAGGATAGCCTTGCGATGGCGTATATCCCAGAACCGTGGAGAATAGCGAAGGAAGGATTACTCGCTGGCCCATCGTTCAGGCCAATTAGATGTTAGATGCTAAAAGGGATGGAAATGATTGTAGGCTACTATATAAGATCGAACGCACTGAAAATCGCACTCCTACTCGTCAATTAGTACGCATACAGATTAGGCAGATTCACTATCACTGCTATTTACCAACTCACGGCTGAACTCCAAAATCGCTGGAAAATGGCGAGGTTGCGATATGCGTCTTGCTCGACATCGAAGGTGCTTCTAATAATGCGTCACACACAAACATCATCAAGGCACTGAGAAAAAGGGAATAAACACTGTACTAGGATAGCTGAAACCACTGTGGGGGCTGCCAACAGAGTGGTGTTCTAACCCCCCTACTACGGAGCTTAGGAGTAGATGAGCTCTTTGAGTTAAAGTTTAAGCAGGCTTTACGGACCGCATACCAAACAATCCATTCCAATGGGATGTTTTCCGAGCATCTTTATACTTAGCGAAAGTCAAATCTGAACCGCCAACCAGTTAGCAACCGTGTACACCTGATCTGGCTGGCTGGAACTAAAGGAGTAGCCGGCAAGGAGCTGGCCAACGAACTAGCCCACTCTGCAGTGGCATATAGGATGATGGGGCCAGAACCATATCTAGCACCATAAAAGAGTTTAGAGGATGGGAATGATCACCGAGTTAAGAAAGCAAGTTTTAGAGATATGTCGCTCTCTATACAAGGCACTGCAAGTTCAGGAAGCAGTTGTCCAACATGGGCATAGTCTCTTGCACAAACTGTCAGTTTTGGAATATGAAATAGTCACCTGGTTCTTAAAGAAGTCGTGTCACAAACTGCGTTTTCATGGACAGTTTTGCGATCCTGGAAATGTTCAGAATGCTGGACCTTAGTGATGATATGTGATATAGAAGAGGGCACAATAAACCATAGGTCGCAGTGCAAAACCTCAACTATTTTCTATCTAATCTATCTATATAATAGTGTTATTACCTGGTTCTAGATTAAAACAACAAATTTGTATGAATAGTCGTGTCAAGGCTTTTATAAATTGTACAATTTTTAATTAATGCATTTTCATTTTTTGACAGAGATCACATTAGCTCAGTCGCGCCCAGCTGGCTCCTGGAAATGTTCAGAATGCTGGACCTTAGTGATGATATGTGATATAGAAGAGGGCACAATCGGAACAAACCTTAGATAACAAAATTCTCCCATATTTCGTGCTATCTATCTGTCTTCATATAATAGTATATTATTTATAAGCAAAAAAAATTAGTGGTTAAATGCGTTACTGTTAGTCATCAATATGTACTTATTTGTATCTGCCGTTTCCGTTTGTGTGTTACAAACATCGTGGCAAACTATAGGCTGTTCAGGCTGTTTCACGCTATGTATAAGTTAGTCTGCGGTTAGTTGAATTGACTACAGAGAAAGGTTTGGAAGCATGATGGTGATAATGTTTTCCCTGACTAAGTATTGTATGGAATACTTCAAGCCTTTCTCAAGCATTTTTATTTAGTTCATTCTACCTTACTTAGAATTATGCTGAATATCGAGTTTTCAGAAAAAAAATTATTTTCTATGGCATAATATCAAACACATGTCGTTGACGAAGTAGAATTATTTGAAATAAGACCTGCCATAAATTAGCGGTCCATTCTACTAATAGCTACGACAATTTTTTGGATATCATAAACGATTCAATCGATCTACTTTAAACTGATTTCAATTTAAGCTAATACCTCATTTAAATTTCTCATATATTAGAAAAATGATTGATAAATTGCTTGATGAAATTTTTCGAGATATCTACAAGTCTTCAAAATTTCGGCATATGAAATAAAATTTTTGAACTTTGATATTTGCGATCTAACTGGTCACTTCAATTGTAATTTGTTAGTGCCTACTTATATGTCTTTCTAGCAAACATATTTTTAAAGGCAAACGGAACAACACAACTTTCTATCATATTCACTAAATGGGAGCTAAAGTAGATTTTTGGTACATTGAAGTTTACTCTGGCGGGCTTCATAATGATTTTTATTTAATGGCCGATGCATAGACATCTTTTAAAGAAAATATTAGTAACAAAGCAAGAAATGCCAAATAAGTGTACTATGTAATTGAGGCTAACTTTTACAGTAGATTTACTGGCATTAGGGTGCTTCAAAAAAAATTTTTTAATTTCACATTTCTATCATTATTTTTGAGAAACGAAAATTAGTAGGTAAAATTTTAGTTTGAATGAAAAAACGAAAATTCCTATGTTAAATGTATGGGAACCTAAAAAAAAAAAATAGCGACCCCTTAGAATTAAGTTGCAGCGCCTGGCTTGAGGGAGGATTTTTTGTTTATCAATCACTAATATTTGAGGGGGTAAGAGTTGAAAAAAGAACTCAAAATTTTTTTTTGAAGCACCCTAACTGGCATACATTCATTCAATTTATTCCATCATAAGTCGTATATATATATGTATATTATACATTATATTTGTTAGGGATGGATTTCCCACAAAGCCCTGGCGGTGTTTTGAAATAAAATACAACTCATAAACAAAGGAAGTAAGTCAAGGTGAAAAATTGTTGTAAATAAAAAGTTGTGGACAGACCGCAAGCAAAAATGAACGCATAAAAATGTCAACTGTTTCCAATGTTATGTATGATTGGAATTCTTGGTTAAGTTTTTAATTAATTTCTCCGCGCATATAGAGTAAATGCAAATGCATATGTTCATATACGCCTATACATAAAAAGCGGGCAATGCCATTCACGCCCACAAACAAAAGGCGTATAAGTGTGTCAATGGAATGCATCAGTTTCACTGCTGAAGGAAAAAAGAGCGTGAATGCGAAAAATCCGATGATAATTGTAGGATTAAAATATTTCATTAAAGCGCTGAAGCTAGCTTTTGTAGCAGAATCGCAGATATGTACATACAATTGTAATTGGAATTTCGCAAAAGCTTAGCATAAAAAGGTAAGCTAGGAGCGCAAAATATGAATTAAAATAAAATAACTTGAATATATTTTTTTGATTTTTGGTTAAATTTTTTTGCAGCTGTAGATTTGGAGTACAAGTACTGTTTTTGTAAGCACGCGTATGCAATTTTAATTGGAAAAATTTATAAATTGATTTGAGAACAACGAACGTATATTTCCTCCGATATTAGTTTAAGGGTTAATAGAATAAAACCCAATGCAAGTAACGAAGAGCTTGGTTAGGTGGTAACCGATCATCTCATACTTTTGCAACTTGTCAGGATCATAGCCGGAGAAATACCTCCAGGCGCTAAAGTTTTGCTTAAATGAAAGAAAAACGGTTTGGGATATCAATACAATTTTTTATTCCTGCGAAAGTACATTGGATACCATAATAAATGGAAATCGATTTCTTTTGCATGGCCACCATGGGCGCGCTTGCAGAAGTCCAGACGCTGAAGCCAATTTTCGACGGTTTTCAAATATAAATCGGCCGATTCTGCTACAATTTCACGTTCGATATTCGTGCGAATTTCATCAATCGTCGCTGGTTTATTGGCATAGAGCATAAATTTGACGTAGCCCCACAGGAAATAGAAAATAGTCTAAGGGCGTCAAATCGCGAGACCGAGGCGGCCAATTGGCTAGGCATTTCGTGAGATAACACGTTCACCAAACTTGGTTTTCAATAAATTGATTGTAACATTCATTGTGTGGCTTGCGGCGCCGTCCTCTTGAAATCATATATTGTCCAATTCCATTTCATCTAATTCGGGCCAAAAATATTTGGTTATCATTGAGCCGGTATTGATCATCACGGAAGAAGTACGACCCAATGACGCCGCCGTCTCATAAAACGCACTGAATCGTAATTTTCTCGGGATGCAATGGTGACTTAGGGAGTGCGTGTTGCTGTTGCTGCCTGACCAATAACGCATATTTTGCTTATTGAGGAAGCCATTCAGCTAGAAATGAATCTCATCGCTGGTGATGATTTTTCGATGAAGATTTCAACTGTTGATTTGACAGCACGATTATGACGACCATAAATTGGACGTATCGCTTTTACAGTTGAAGCCACTGACTATGAATTTCCATAGTAAATAAAATTAATAATTTTGACTCGTTATTGGATCGTATATATTTCGATTATGAGAAACTACACAGAAGAGAAGTGACAAAAGAGCGGGAAAATATAGCGCCGTGTGCTGTCCCAATCGGTATACTTTTGTAGCGTCTTTATTGAAAAACTCATTATATACACAACCCCAAATCTAAATCGATTATTTCGGTATCGATTCGGTGATACAAACAACTGTTAGGTGAACAAAACTATTGTACTCTATAGCAACATGTTGCAAGAGTATAAAAATATCATTACTGATTTTTTTTAAGGCTAAAAAATTTCCTAGAGAAACAGTTGTCGCGTATACACTTGAAAATTATTTGAAGTGTATTTTGGAAAATTACTACTCAAATGAACCAATCGTTCTAAAGAATTCCGGCAGGACTTAGTAAAAACATACATGAAACTTACAACCATTATTGCATTCGAATGCAATTTTTCTGACTGTATCATTTTAAGAAAAGCTTTCATAAATTTACAACCCAAGTCAAAATATTGACAACTTAAATAGGCTTCCTGTTACATATCCTTATTTATATCCATGTTGTATTTCATGAACACTTATATAAGTGAGAATAAAATAAAAAACCCATATCAATTTTGATTTTCTCTCATATTCGCCAAATATGAAGGTTTGCAAAATTTTGTTTTAGAATGATTGATTTAGTTTATTCCGCTTTTATACTCTGTCAAACATGTAGCAACACACTCTAGAAATTTTGATCAACTAATAAAACAGTAAGACACAGCACTCTTATTTAGTAATAAGAATTGAATTAGGGAAGACATCTAGGGTTGAAAAGTTTTTATAGAAGTCGATGTAAAATTGGAACGATGAACGTGACACTGACCATATTTGGTGAAAACCCATATCTTGGTACATACTTGACCGATTTCAACATAAGGGGGTATTCTCATGTAATCACTTCGAAAAATCGATTTTTTTTTTATATTTTGACAGTAAAACCTATTGAGAACATGCTGTGAAAAATTCAGACCGAAATTCATAGTATTTGATAAGTTACAGCTCATAGTTGCCGACGTGTCGTAAGCGACTGTCTACCAGGCGCCATGACAAGTCTGGAGCTGCTACGTTTCTAAACGCATTTTTCTCGAATCATCATTTTCTGAAACTGTCATGGTCCTAACAAAAAAGTATTAAACCGATTGCTTTAAAATTTACATATGTTCTTCTACTATTTATAGTTATCGTCCCTACCAGAATTGTTTATTTTCGAAAATATTTTCAAATTTTTTTAAACGATTTTTAACGAAAAAAAGCAAGATTTTCCTGACTTTTTTTTGAAGTTCGATATTTTTTTTTTAATGGAATTGACTATATTTGGTAAAGACGATAGCCGCAGAACTACTGAATACTAATCTATTCGATTTTTTTATTTCAGACAACATGAACAGCCGCTATCACCATGACCAGTGAACTACTTTTTTTTGTTGGGGACTACTTTGATTAAAAAAAAAATATATATGTATATATTAAAAATATAAAAAACGATTTTTTTTTACATTTAAAAATACAAATAAAAATATATTAAAAAATTAAAATGATTGAATTTTGTTGTCGCATAAAAAAAAATTCTTAAAAAGTGGTAAAATGTGTGCGTTCACATGAGAGTACCCCCATAAATGGGTAGGTAATATTATAATGATTTTCCTACATTACAGTGCGGAAATGGACGAAATCAGACAAAAACTACGTCTATTTCCTATACTATATATATAATACAAATTTAGATTCAATTACTTTCCAGTATACGAACCAAAAACCAATCAATGTATCTGGATAATACCTTGCACAAATAGTGCCTTTGAGGTGTGCCACCTTATGACAAAAATTGTCAAAATCAAAAGTATCGGCCATCCTGTCGGCTGTATTATTGAAATCCGAAAAGAAATTTCCACACCTTTGAGAAGTTGCTAGAATATAAAATTTTTAAATTTGCTGGTATATTTTTCGAGAGAATAATTGGGCTAATCTCAAAAATGCATCCACTTTCAGTTTACATGCTTTTGTACTTATATTTGTTAGTGAATATTATGCGCATTACAATTTCCACAGACCTTCTTGCTATCATATTCCATTTATTCTTCTATTATCTTCTGAATGAAGATTAAAGAGTACCTTATGCTTTGTGGGAAAATTAGAAAACATGTAAAGAAAGCTCATTGTGCTTCAATGTACAAAGGTTTGATGCTCCACTTTTGTTGTTAGCTTTATTGTTTTGTAGTTGGGAATTGGGTCACTGCAGGAATGCTAAGTGCAACGCAGTTTAAAGTGAAAGGTTAAAAGCTTATGCTTATGCGCATACTGATATCCAAACAATAGTTAGTAAATCTGACCAAGGCCTACAATGTAAAAGCTTTAAAATGCAAATAAAGGCAGCATATTTTAAGCCTACAAAAAAGTAAGGTAAACTTTTACACACACATGCCAATTATACGAATATTATAGGTGAATGATAACTAAGGAAATATACAATACATAGCTAAAGAAAGCATGATTTCGGTCATAAATTGATCTATCTGTGACCTCAGTCTATAATAATCTCTATAATATATAGTGAATTTAGCAAAGTATTTAGAATTAACTTGTGTTCCGCCAGCCCGTGTGCCGCCCAAGCATATCCGGTATTACATTCTCATTTCTATTCCATTGACTTAAGATAAGAAGGTTATAGAAGAGTTAAAAAAAATGGTGAGAATGAAGATAAACACACAAACATGAGAATTTAAGTATTACGCAATTCTCGTCTACTAAAACATACATAAACACGTATATATATTTCCCTTGGGTTTTAGTAACACCTGGTGCAGTAATACCTGATGTAGTAATACATTCATACGACACAGAAATTATGCCATAGAATATAAAATTATACGTAATAGATACCCGCAACCAGCAAAGCAGCATGTCAAGGTCGTGACTTAGGGACTTTGAAAGAAGTTAGTATGTACATATAATATCACACGTATACGTATAATTTGTAAGGGTCGGGCAACACATCTGCATGCAATCTCTCTAACTTTACTGCCAGATACTAACACACTTATATATGTATATAAATACGTAAAAATATGACTCTGCCTTTGCTGCACTCGAGTGCTATCGTTGTGGCTTGGGTGTCAACGAAAGTGGCACAAGTGCATTTATGACTGCATTGCGTTACATTCATATTTATGGAAATGGATGGCATGCACACACAATCATATGTGTACCATATATACATACGTACATATGTGCGAAAGTATTCCCAAGCAGCACATCCTCGTACTGAGTTGTCACATTATTCACAGTGTAAGCAGATGAGCGGCGAAGTATCCACTTCAAGCCATTGTTGGTCACATTTGCCTTAACGTAAACATCTAAATATATGTAAATATGAATGAATCATGCAGTCTTTTGGTTATTTGTCTGGCTGCTCGGCTTCACGCTTCTATCCACAACACGCTGCTTGCTTGTTATGCTAACGAGCCTGCTTAACTGACAGTTGGCTGGCTGACACTGCCGCATCGCCTGCACAAAGGCGAAATGTTTTGCCGGCAAGTAATGCCCGTGGAGAGCCAAGCATGAATTAACAAGCACACTTAGCTGGCTGGTGAATGAACGTGCATAAAATGTTTTCGCTTTTGATCTTTCAAGTAAAAAATTATAAAATGAGATTTTATCTAAGAACATAAAAAATGCACTGATTTCATGGTCGATATGCGGTTGAGCAAGAAAGGAAGAGCTAAGTTCAGTCGCTGCAAAACATTTCATGTAAAGTTCGGTCGGAGAAATGTTAAAGATAAATACATAAGACTTTATTATAACGTTTGTCTGTTGGAAATCGATAGGTAAACTTATTTATTAAGTTACTTTATTCAGTAATGTTTATTAGTTTCTAAAATAAATGGAAAGTCGGCTGATCGAAATTGTTATGAGCTAAAGTAAATTTACGTCCAATTTGATTGATGATAAATTAATTGCCGGATGTGCATCAGTCCCTTAGATAACTTCAGTAAATAACGAGATATCTTGATAAATCGCGCGGTACGTGTTTAATCGAAAAACATAAATTGCTATAGATTGGTCAAAAATCGTCAAAGTAGAAGAGATCTACCTAAAATTGTATTTTAAAAACTGAGTTGATCAAATTTAAGGCATGATATTTGCATTAATAAGCTAGTTTTTTTTTCATTTCACAAATGATGACACAAATAATAAGAAATGTAAAAATTTCAGAATTTAGAGATTTATAAGGGTTAGGTTCATTATTTATGTTTACTTTGAACCTTCATTCCAACTGAACGTCGGTGTTTGCCCAACCGCCTTTACCCACCAAGCTATGCCCGAAGGTTTTATATGTAAATCTTCCTGCAGCTAGTAATTTTCCATCTCCTACTTCCCTCGCCTACTTCCCATGAACCACATTTTTAAATTCCTTTTGAAAATTTCACTAGTATACAAACCAAGGATCAATTAATACTACTATCAGCAAAAAATAGTAAGACTTTGTTCATAATTTTAAAATTTTTAATTTATTCTTCAATTCATCAAAGTGATCCCCTTTGGCCCTAATACACTTATGGAAGCAAATGGGTCTTATGGTGAAGGAGGGCAAGACGAAATATCTCCTGTTATCAAACAAAGAGCCGTTGCATCCAACGCAGAATAACTCTTGTTGCTAATTCGGACTGAGTAGATAACTGAGAAGTAAAGTCTCTCGATGAAAGTATTGGACGCAGTACCCACCGGGGCAAGCAGAGTAAGAGGAAAACCTCCACTCCGTTGGAAAGACCAGGTGGAGAAGGACCTGGCTCGCTTGGAAAGTATAAAAATTATTTTATTATATAGTTTGTCAAAAATATTATTACACATAATTATGTTTTATCTGTTTTGTAATTTAAATTTTCATTCCATAGATAACATCACAAATAAAAAGTGTCTGGTCTGGCAAAATTCAGACTATTCAACCATAAGATTGGTTAATTTTTAACACCAAAATTATGTAAAATTTGGTTACATATCGTTTTATATCGAAGTTACATGAATTGAGTACCTTTTAAAGAAGTATTTTAAATCGTATAGACTGCATATCAACTTGAATTGCTTTGTTTTTCGTATGTTTTTACTATTTAGAATATCTAGTGTTTTAGAAGATCAACATTATAATTACGAAACTTAGGGAATCTCATGGTTTTATTAAAATTAACCAAGACAAGTAGTTGTAGGGCGTTATTGTCAATTTTTAAAAATTAATTATTAAATTACATTAAACATTTAAAGCTGTCACTCTGTGTGCAACATATTCCTCTTTTCAATTGAGACAGAAGGTATGACTAATATGTCAAGTGTTTTGTATCTTAAATATTTTCTTTGATCCTTGACATCAGAGAATCGTTGCTCTGAAAATAGCTGGGGTTCTTTTTCGAAGCAATGTTCTGTAACATGCTTCTTATATTACTGAAGTCTTCCTATACATTTAACTATATTTCAACAATTAACGTATTTAATTACACTCAAGCATTAGGTCATAAGTCCTGCTCTACTTCTTGGACGAATGTATCTTTAATTTTTTAGGCACTTGTGTTTCTGCGGTTCGGTAACACCAGTGTATATGGCACCGTTGTTTTCATACTTTGACTTCAAAATTCACAGAAAGTGTTATTGCAAATACATATGAATGACATTTCCTCGTCGGTTTCAATATTTTTTAGTAAATATTCTATAGAGAGTTTCACAAAGTTCAATTTCATATAGAAAATTCCCAGCAGACTAGCTCCCATGAATATAAAAAAGTAAACTTCTTTCATTTGGCGATCTATAATAAATCAGTGCCTTACTGCTTTTTAACGATAGTAAAAACTGACGTAGAAATTTGAATTCAGGCGTAAATGCCAACAATTTTCCATATCGAGTTTACAGATTTTTGTTAATACTTTTTAATGCCATTTTATGTCTGTATTTGGTGTTACGGTGAATATGAAAAACAGAATGCAAATCAAATATGTAAGCGGAGTAAACCATAAATGTAAACAGTACTTGGTCACGCATAAAAACTGGTTTATTGCCAAGATAACCGCAAAACAAACATAAGTCGACAACAAGGCAATGACTTACAACCGGCAATAAGTGTCTACCATCGAGAGAATCAGGATGAAGGAAAAAGAAAACAAAACTAATAATAACAACATACAACGACAGGGAACCTAAGTCAGTCCAAAGAGATAAGACAAATATACATTTTCCTGTTGCCAATAAAATATCTGAGTTGCTGTCGATACGCAAAATAACAGTCTTAAGGCAGACAACTTATGAATTATTGGGAAAAGTAAAATACACTTTACAACAACGGTATAACATTCATGAAAGACATGAAAACTTTAAGAAGAATGCAGAGGTGTTTTTTAGCAAAAACGTTGGAAAAATATTCGAATTTAAGCAGATTAGTAATATTTTAATTTCTATCTCAGGTTCTGAAAAATGTGTTATATAAATAAAGACTTGCTTTATTTAGTTTAGCTGTCAATTACTGGTATGCATATACGTAAAGTCAACCGACACGCAGTCTAAAGGCAAAGAGAGAATGTGTGTCAGCTGAATTACACAATGCCTAAGAGAGTATGCAAACCCAATATTTTCCTTTTAATTTATGTGCAGCGAATATGTCCAGGCAGCTTGACAGGCCGTAAATAACTAGGAGTAAAAGTACATGAAAAATGTATTTATGCACTTGACTATCGCATAAACGTATACTACCTCAACCACATATGTATATGTGTCATGGACACTAGTGTTCGTAATTTTGTGTTCCGTTGCTTTCGAAGCAAGTAGCAATGCTTTGGGATAAAAGTAACGCACCTAACCAATATGATAACGACAGTTCGTGATAGCTTAACAGTCAGAAACATATAGAAAGTCAATAACAACAAGACAATAACCTACAAGTAAAAATTTACGTTGGTAGGTCGATATTTTTTTATCTACTCAGAAAAGCTTATAAGGGTTTTAAATATGGTATGCAATATTCAAGTGTAGGTGTTCTTTGTTTTTTAAATTAAGGACATTCATACTTATACTTGTAGTAATTAATAATAATATAATATAATAATGATGATAGTAATAATATTAATGTCATAATAACAAGTAAAGAAAGGCTAAGCTGAGGTGCACCTGAACATTTTATACCTTCACAATTTGCAAGAATACGAGTCAGGGAAATACCGTAAGGTGCAAAATGTCAACCAAAGGATCGAAATCATTATACATATGTATGTAATATAGTGGAGTTGGGGATAGTATTGACCCGATTTTATCTATTTTGCCAAACCACATACTATTACATAAAAAGATTCTCTTTGATTTTCATTTATATACACATTGGCCGATATTTTCGGTCAGACGGAAAGCAATAATTTCGGTGTAGACCCTAAGAACGTATACAAAAAGACCACGTAAAGCAAACTGTTAATCATGGCGGAGAAAATTTAATGGTTTGGAGATCCTTTACATGGTGGCATTTTGGCTCCCTGCATTTAGTAGATGGTATCATGCAAAAAGAAGAATAGATTCAAATTCTGCAAACCAATCCTCGCAATTTTATTGGGAAATGTGGTTATCCCAATCATTGGGACTTCGAATACTTATAGAAAAAATTATAAAGGAATGGTTTGAAAAACAACATTTTAGAATTATGGAGTAGCCAACACCTCAATCCGATTAAGAATCTTTGATCAATAGTGAAAAGACGGTTCGGTACAGCTTATGTTTGGTAGATTGATCGCTGTATGAGAGAGTTTGTTGCTAAGATTACGGTGAACACAAAACATCCAATAGAATAATTTAAACTTGTTTTAGTCATATCTGTGGATATTGTCTTAATACATGCAACTAATAAATCATTATTTTAGAAAAATTTCCCAAGCAATTTCAATTCTTGTCATGATTTCAATCTATTTACAACAGCTATTATTCTTCCGGTCTTAGACCAAGTATCCTCTGGGTAGCCAAAAAATCTAAGCATGAATGCCAGCTAAAACGAGAAGGCGAATCATCCCCTCCAAAGAGTTGTGCGCTGGGTTTGGGACTCGCCACGTAAAAAACACAAAAGAACAAACAAGACTACGATGAAACCCCCCTCTTTTGATAACGACACCTGCTAATATCTTTAAAATTACGGTTTAAAGGCATGTCCTCGTTAGAGTGAAAGCTGACATCACCGCAGTCCAACAAATGCGATGGACGAGCCAAGGACTGAGGCGAGTAGGTCCTTGTGGCATTTACTACAGTGGCCATTTGTATAAAGGAGGGCAAATTTGGTGTGGGATTCGTGGTGGGAGAGAGACTCCGTCCCGATAGATGATTAGATGGAATAGATATCGAGAGTTGAAAAGGGAAGCGAGACGCATTTGCAGACAGAAAAAATGAGAGGTTGAAATGCGTGAGTACGAAGAGCTTGACAAGCTGGCCGTCAGGGGTAATGCCCGAAAACTCTACAAAAAATGCGGCGACTAACAGAAGGTTTCAAGACCGGAGCATACTTTTGTAGAACCCAAAGAGATGATCTAGTAATCAAAGCATACTAAAATTATGGAGGGAACACTTCTCCAACCCGCTGAATGGCAGTGAAAATTAAATGCCCAGGGAAGACAAACCAGATTCTCAAATCAATGATGATGGAGCAGACGTTCCATTGCCCGACCATGAAAAAGTTCGAATAGCAATTAACCGTCTGAAGAACAACAAAGCGGCGGGACCGATGGATTGTCAAAGAACTGATAAGGAGCATGCATCAGTTTCTTTATAAAATATGGTCGGATGAAAGCACGCCCAACAATTGGAATTTAAGTGTGCTCTATCCAATCCACAAAAAGGGAGACCCCACAATCTGCGCCAACTATCGTGGGATAAGTCTCTTAAACATCGCATGTTCTATCGAGCATATGGTGTGAAAGATTAAAGCCCACCGTCATCAAACTGATTAGACTCTCACGTCACTTTCGTTTATCTTGGACCCAGCATTAAGTGCAACAGTAATGTCAGCCTCGAAATCCAATACATAATAACCGTTTTTCTTTTGATTGAGTACAAGGCGTCGTGCGACAACAGGTGAAAAATAATTCGAGCTGCTGAACTTAATCGAGCAGGCGCCAATCTTTATAAGAGTCGCTGCTGGCGTTAGTGCTGCTTTCTCCAGTCCTAAAGCTATATGGTGCGAGGGTAAGACGAAATATCTCCTGTTCAAACAAACAGGTCGATGACAGTAACTCGATGACTTTCTCTTGGACGTTAACAAAAATTCAATCTCAAAGGTGCTGATTTTGCATTGGCCACGGCGAGATGCGCATTGATGGAACGATGACTGTACGAGATATACGACAAGATTGACATATCAGCGAATTAAAAGACAGCACCTACGCTGGCTAGGTCATGATGTTCAAATGGACGAAAACACTCCAGCTCTTAAAGTATTCGACGCCGTTAGAAGCAGAGGAAGAGGAAGACCTCCACTCGTTGGAAAGGCCTGTTGGAGAAGAACCTAGATTCGCTTGGATTCGCGTAAGCGCCTTCTGCTTTAGTAATGAAGAAGTATGTATCTTTGACCCTAAAATAGATAAATTTGAGCGAAAACTTGGCCTAGCCCCTATATAACTAATATTAAGATTTCTGAACATCTGGCAGACTTTACTCTATATGATTGCTTTTACACCTTAAAGTATTTCCCGGGCTTTGATTCTTACAACTATCAAGAGTATAAAATGTTCGGTTGCACCTGAACTTAGCCCTTCCTTACTTGTAACTTTTTAATTTGTAAAGAATAGTTTGAAAGAAAAAACGAAAGGAACTTGCATAAATGCAGTTTTACGCGTTTATAAAAATTTCAATAAGTGAATTAATCCAATATTTTGCCCCTATACCCTTGTTAGAAATGACTCATGCTTCTCGATTTAGCAGGCTCTCGTAAGAATTTTTCAATAATCCCTTTAGAAATGCGACTGCATTCTGCTCTTATACGATTGCAAAGAATTTCCATGTTTGTTAGCGCTCCTTATGCTCTACCGAAATGCTCCGTTTGTACTCAATAATTATCTTTAGGTGTTAGGTATGTATTAATTTCTTGTCATAGACCATTGTTCAACTAATGTTGCAAATAATGATGAAGAAAAATCACTTACGCTAATGAGCTCAAGTGGCGACTAGAGCTTTGAGTTTTAACCAGATTTGGCTGTCATGATAGGGAGAAATTTACAACATTTAACAAAAAGAATGATGTATTACTTTTGCGCTACCGGATAATGTTAGGATTGTTCAGCAGAATTTTTGCATATGGCGTTCCTTAATGTTCAGTAAAAGGTGGTAACAAATCAATCTTTTGGGGAAGTAATGTTGCAAGTACTCGTAAATATGAAACATCATATATCAAATTACACAGTTATCTGCTTACAAGTTGGCTTGCTTTCAAAGGTAATGATTTGCTTGCATCAAACGCTGGAGGTGGATGTGGTGAATTAATTATCTGTAAAGAGCAATGGTTCATTAGTATAATATTATATGTTTGGCTATGTAATTTCACGTATATGAGGAGGTGCTACAATTACTTATTCCCAGCAGGGGTGTTGAAAAAGCTTAAATGGTTTAAGAGTATAAACATATATGTATATGCAGGTGCATTGCTGTGTCCACATTTTAAAAATATTTAAACCACAGATGCTCCTCCTTAAATTATCACATATGTATAGTAGTTACAGCTCTTTTTCAGTTTTCGGTTAATATGTTGGCTCATTGGTGCTCCGATTGCACTCATCTGCAATAAGAAACCTCTTCACAGAGAATAGGAATATGTTTTAATTTTTACTTAAGTTATTGCTTGCACACTCATACTGACGGACGGATAGACAGTCAAATAAATTTTCAACTTGTCTTGTTATATCTATCTCGATTAATTTAATATTTCAAACATACGTATATATCATATGAATTTACATCTTAAGGTTCACCTCGGGGCAGAAGGATCGCTAAGTCGCACAAGCTCTGGTAGTTGATCAGCGCTTGCTGATCTGGGAAGTCCAGAGGTTCAACGCCAGAACACAAGGAGGGATCGGAAAACTGCCTCTCTTCCAATCGGAAGAAATTGCTGACATTGTGCCCTCCTTAACAAGCTCATCGGCTTTGCAGTTTCCGGCAATTCCGTCCTAACCGTGCACCCCTACTAGTCTAATTAATTGAAGTTGTTGCTAATGAAGTCGGGTACTCCTAGAAATAATTTATTTATACAAGGTACGTTCCAAAGTAAACAGGACTTAAAA
This sequence comes from Bactrocera neohumeralis, assembly GCF_024586455.1. Taxonomy (NCBI): domain Eukaryota; kingdom Metazoa; phylum Arthropoda; class Insecta; order Diptera; family Tephritidae; genus Bactrocera; species Bactrocera neohumeralis. The sequence continues at coordinate 42,640,645 of NC_065923.1, read as the reverse complement.
AAACAACAGATCAAAAGGTTTTTTTCGGCAAAATCAATTTATTTTATTCAAAATAGTCTCCTTCTGCTTCAATACAGCTTTTTGGACGGACCAAAAGCATGTCGAACGAGTGTTTTAGCTCGTTGGCCGGTATGGCCGCCAGTATGCCGGTACAAGCCTTTTGAATAATCGTCCTTCGAATGTTGAATTCTGAGCAATTTTTGGTCGTCAGTCAATTTGAGCGGAACAAACCGTGCACACACCTTTCGTAAACCCAAATGTTCGGTCAAAATGCGATAAATCGTTGTTTTGGAGATGTTCAATTCCCTTTCCATGAATTTCAACGATGATTCACGCACAGTTTCGATAGAATTTCCGGTGATCACGAATTTTGATTGGCCCACATGTTGATCGTCATTTATGTCCTCACGACCGCTTTGAAAACGTTGAAACCACTCGTGCACTCTGCTACGGAATAGGCAATCATCGCCATAAACTTTTTTCATCAATTGAACGTTTCGGTAAAAGATTTACCAATTTTAAAACAAATTTTAATGTTGGCTCTTTGTTCGAAGCTCATTTTCGCACCGATAGCGCAAACATACTGACACTTCAAATGCAATAACTTCAGTTCCAATTAATGAAATATCATGAAGTTGTCACTGGAAAATCGATAAAGATAGCAGATTCTTACGCACTAGTCGACATATAGATGGTGCCACCAGACGGCGCTCGATTCAAAAAGTTTTCTTTGGAACGCACCTTGTATTTTGCAGCGCCCTTTCAACGAGTGTTTTTTTTTTAGACATAAATATTTCCGGAGTTAGTCCTTTTTACTGCTGTTATTTGGTTTAATTTGCCATTTGAATCAGTTTTGCAACACGTTTACTCAGAGACGTCGAACAGTGCGCAACGTAGATGCTATTGCTGCTGAAGAGCAGAGTATCGCAGATGACCTGAATGAGTCCATCCGCCGTCACGCGCAACAATTTGATCCTTGCCCATCCACTTTATGTAAGGCTTTGCTGAAGTATCTTGGTTTTCAGGTTTACAAAATCCAACTCGTGCAACAATTGATGCCGAATGGGCATCAAGCGTCTCACACGTTCGCAATTAAATTTTCAGAAGCAAATTTTATTCAGCGATGAAACTCGTGTTTTTTTGAAAGGGTACGTAAACCAAATTTTCGCATTTCAAAAGTCATCATTTGTCAATATTTCATCAAAAATGCAGCCAGCTATTAGGTTACAGTCAAGGGAAACGCTATAGAGAGCCATGGCTAATGACATTTTGATACCTGAATTTGAGTATATTTATGTAAACGACCTTTGGTTCCAACGAGACGAGAATCAATTAACTGAAAGAAACTTTTAGTTGAGCTCATTACATTGCGTCGCGAGCTTGTTATGTGGTCTCCAACAGTGAACGATTTAACAACGCTGGATTATTTTTTATAGAAGTGAAGTCGCTTATATGAGCAGATAATCACAAGCCAATTGACGCCTTGAGGGAGTATATTCAGCGCTTTATTGATGACATACGACTTGAATTGAAGACATAAGACTTAATTGCTGGAAACGTTATTGGGAATAGGGCATAGTGGCTGGAATTTATTCGAACCAACCGAAATAATTTTTAAAATATAATGACTAAGCCTTATCTTTCAAATGGAGCTAAATTCTTGGCTATTAAATAACATACAATATAGGGTTTTCACAAGTCTCATAAAGTTATAAGTTATAACGATTAAATTGATTGAAATTGATTGTAAACTTATTTTTGTATGAAATCCAACAACAATTTTTTTAAACAAGTGTAAAAATTTATAATTTTCCGATTTTACGATGCTTTCCGACGGGTTGTGAGTACCCCAATAGTTTGTTTCTTTTTGAAAACCAAATTTTTCAAAAATAAAATAACATCGTATATATAGAAGAGATAATTTAGATGGCTTAATATGAGAAGATTTCCAACGCAGAATAATGTTTAATAAACTGTCACAATAATGCCCTCTATTTCAAACATTTCGATTTATTAGTTGACCCTAACGTACAAATTACGTTAATATAGGTTACGTATATGTACCGGATATTCCACAGAACCCAGCATCGATAACACGTAATGCTAAGCTTTCATCCGAAACCAAATCATTAAATATTTTGCATATTTAATAATTGGAAACCAAATGCGGTGTAAAGTCGACCACAGCAACGAAACTTAATTATAGTCTGTCTGTCCGTTCGTCGGTTTGTTCGTCTGTACAAGGTGTAATTTGAATAAAAATTTAGATATTTTAATTAAAATTTGCACACAAAGAAAAAAAGTGAGGACGAGTTCGTAGATGAACATAGGCGGACCACTTCCCAGCCTACATAAGTCTTATTTTTTCTCGCCCACAGTATATCATGTATAATACGTTCGCTATATATTTTCATATCTCATCTTGCTTATTGACTAAATAAAGGTAACCAGTAATTTAAATTCTTTATGTTGGACATTTGGAGGATATAGAAAGTATTCACCTGATGTTATGCCAGGAGTGGACATTATTACCTGAAAAAGCCTCCCTCCGAAATTCTACATTATTGTATTTAGTATTTAATTATCGTATTTAGTATTATTCGAGAACTTATAAAATACCATAACTGAGCACTAAATTAAGATATAAAACTGTGTTTCGGTACAGGCGTTTAGAGTAGCAAGGGGAACTTGGTGATAAATTTTGAAAAAATTGGCCAGGACTCCGCCTTTAACAGGTTTAATGTACGAGTACTTATCTCCTAAACCACTACAGCTACAATAATGAAATTCGTTAAGTAAATTTAAGTGAAATAAAATTTATCCGTAACTAATCGACCAATTTAAACCAAATGCGTCACATAACATTATCCTGACGATCATGACGAAATTGGCGCTTTCGGACTACAACCATGCCTACATCCCATATAGCACAGTTTTAAATTCCATAAGATATTTTCACATTCCAGTACACAAGTCAAGAAGCAATTAATATGTATAACTTTGCACAAATGTTGCCTTTGAGCTATGCTATCTCAAGTCAAATTTTTTTTTTATATTAATTTTGCAAACACCTGATATTTCCATGGTTTTTGCAAGTCTCAAGAGTATAAAATGATAGGTTACGCCCGAACTTAGCCCTCCCTTTCTCACCTGTTTTCGATAACTCATATATCGACGATATAGAAAAAACGAAAAGGTATTATTTCACACAATAAAAAAATCATTAAAAGGTCGGTGGTCAAGTCTTAAATTGGTTTGACTAAACAATACTTTTCACAGAACAAAAACAATTATGTTATGGAAAGAATTCAATGGAAATTAATATAAAAAAGTAGAAAAAAAACATATGTACAAAACTGCATATATTCGCATGTAACACTCTAAAGCCGGATTGAAATCAGCTCAAAAATATGAGCCTCTTGTTACGCATACTTTTGTTTGTATATCACACATACTTACAATCATACGTGGAAAGTGGTTATAAAGGAAAATATGCATATAAAACATTCACACTTGATGGTTGACATATACAGCAAGCCAATATGTCAGCCAACCATCTAGCGAGCTGTGAAAGTGGGAAAATGAAAATAAATGAGGTTGGTATTTCCGCTTGCGTTCACTCAAAGAAAGAATGATGGAGCGTTGCAAGCACTGCGAATGCAGGTTGCTTCTGCGTATATATTACTGACATATACATACACATATACACACCTAGACGCAGAGAACACATGGCATAAACTACTGCATCAGCGTCCAAATAATAGGCATTACATGCAGCTACGGCGGAAAGCGTAATCTGAAGGAATGTGAAGGAATTGTCGAGCGTGTACAGCTGCAATAGTTGGCATGAAAAGCCCGCATGACTACTGCAGAAATTCTCTTCGTTCAATGTATTCGTTTTTGCAGCATATGAATGCGGCCAATATGAACAAATGCTACTGTGTTTGTTTCTATATGTACATGTACTGCAACGAAATTGAATGCAGGTGTTCTAACATTCTTTAATATTTGCCATTGACCGTAGCGAATAAAGGAATAAAGTAACGGCGATTTACTGCAAGAATATAAGGAAATAAAAGGTTCATATAGGAAGATATATCATTGTTGTATTTTCCTGAGTTTTCGTATGTTTTCATGTGTTATAAGTGCGTACAGCTGGAGGTCGGCTCAAAACGCGCAAAAGAACAAACCGAACATAGCAGCAAATAGGAAAGATATGTACAAGTTCGCTCAAAACCCTCGAATATTAGATGCTCTGCTAGTTTTTAAGAATAAAAGATCTAAGGATAGCCTTGATGTGTCTGCAAAACTTCAATGCAGAAAATACATGTATGAATTCAAAATTTGTTATTGGTAAATATTGTGAACCCTTTACTTCTCTTAATAATATATGTACGTCACGTATGCGCTTGGTCACGCTACATTTAGCTAAGTAAGCGATATATCTATGTACTTTCAAGTGACTAAAATTAGTGGTATGTTGACAGTTAAACCATTATCCCTTATAAATTGACTAAAGTTTAGAGAAATACATATACAATTTTTTCTGAGATTTGTCACCAACTTATGGATATTTTCGGAGTAAAAATATCCATAGTCATGGGCGTGTTCATATTCGATAACTACTTACTACCTACTTCAATAACTTTTGGATGAAAGAGGACACTCCTGAGGTATTTTTTTTGAAACCTCTACATTTTTACAATCATGCAACATGTTGCTACAGAGTATTATAGTTTTGTTCACCGAACGGCTGTATGTATTACCTACGACTAAGCGAGATAGATCAAGGGTTACATATATATACATAAGTGATCAGGGTGACTGTCGATCTCTCCGTCCGTCCGTCCGCGCAAGGTGTAACTTGAGTACAAATTGAGATACCTTAATGACAATTGGTATGCGCATTCCTTTTGAACTCCAATATAAGGTTAAATGTACATACCGCCTAAGCCATTAAAGCTATAAAAACTAAGTTCGCATAGCGCAAATATTATAAGAGCTCCTACGGACAGTGTGAAAATGTATGAAATCCTACCGTAATCTCGCTCACTCTTCAAATAACGGTACTGTTAAAAACTACTTAAAGTGCGATAAATCAATAACTAAATACACCAAAGACACAAAATTTTACCCCCGATTTCATATGGCAGGGCTTTATTGGAGACGGGTCAAAATTGGACGATGCGCGTGGCACCGCTTACTTTTAAGTGAAAACACTTATTTCGAGACCTACCCGACCGATTTACACCAAAGTTTTACTTAGTACGCTCCTACAAGTATGTTAAAGTGTGAAAATGTGAATGAATCGGACTACAGTCACGTCTACGTCTCATATAGCGAGAGTTTTAAATTCCATTTGACTCTTTGCTTTTCAGTGTAGAAATAAAGAAGCAGTTAGTAGAACGTGATAAAATTTTGCACGATTAATGCCTTTAACTTTTGGCATCTTATGGCCAAAAATTTGTATAAATCCAACCAAAACTTGTCAATCCCCAGAGTATCGAATATGTGAACCCCAGTATCCGTAGTTAACTCTTTACCGAAAATATTGGTCAATGTGTCAGATTTATAATTGAAATTCATAGACAATAGTAGTATGCCTGCATGCTTCAAATAGTTTGAATCGGGTCAATACTTTCTTTAACCATCATGTACTTAATATAAAGATTTCCGAACTTCCTTAATACCGCACATATATGAGTTATCGTAATAAAATTGAGTGATCGTGTTTTTCATATAACGAGGCATATTTGTGCTTATTTGTATCTTGAGCAAAAATTTGGATATCTTGATAGCTTTTAACACGTGTTTCTTAGCATAATAAGAAAATGTTGACGGGCAGAAATGGACCATTGCTACGCCCAAAAAACGTATAAGACAGAAGACTGTTTGGTGCAACAATTTGCATGTGGTATGAAGTTTTTCCAAAAAACGAGCATAGCCCCGCCAATAACTTAAAAGTACATATCTACCAAACCATTAATCAAGCAAGTCAACCAAATAAGCTCAGATCAAGCTCTGCCCATATAACGATTGTGTTGAAAATTACTAACCGGCAATAAACTAAAAAATAAATACGTTAGAAACATTAGATATTACACCTGAGATGGTACGAAAGAACTTTGCAGAAACCAATATCAAAATTTAGCAGACAAGGCAACGCTCACCTCTATGTGAAATCACCTATCTCAAGACCTACTCGACCAATTCAGACCAAATTCGGTACGTAACATAAACCTAAAAATCCTATACCTCACAAATGGGCAAAATCTGGTCAGAACTACGTAATTTTATATTACGTCTGACTCTTTCATTTTTCAAGATACAAATCAAGCACCAATGAATATACATATATCATAATACTTTGCAAAAATAGTCATTCATTTGTCAAAATCGGACTGAATTGATATCTGTTTACCGAAAATATCGGAAACCTGTCAGAAATATAATTAAAAATCGAGGAAATCAAAAATGTTTTGAATCGGATCAATATTTCATGAGACCCCATATACCTATTATTATAACTTTACAACTTCCGGTTGACATTATACCGCACAAATCGGGCAATGTGTGAGCTATCTTAATAAAACTGAGACATGTTCCTAACAAGAGTCATGTTTGTGCTAAAAAGGATGAGAGTCAGATGGAAATTTACCCTGTGCACTGATATCAGGATTTTCAAACACCCGATTGATTTTATTCCTTAGATATTGTTTGTGGTATGTGAGGAACTTTAATGAAACTGAGAGAGCATATGCTATAGATAATTTTTAACGATGCGAAAAATAAAGAAATCCGTGTAAGGAGTTATCTAATATAAGGATTTAAAACTTCCGGTTGGCTTTATACCGTTGCTCAATATATACGGTTTCTTAGCAAAATTAACTTAACGTAAAATGTTGGATAGTTTAATGCCAAAAATTTGTGAATTGTACCTTCGAATTACACAAACTCACATATAATACATACTATATAGTGATTTTCGTTATTCTAACAAACCTGACCTGACCAAACCAAACATCTCGTTCAGAGAAAGAGTTTAAGAAATTGCTTGAAAATATATTTTCGGATATTCCTGATCAATGGTAAAAGTGAATGCAATCCCTATAACCTATGATTTCCACCTTACTTTAAACCGTATAGGTTAGTTAAAATGTGTGAAATTTTAATGAAAGTAAGTGGCTTACCACTTAATATGAATGGAATTGGCCAGACCTTGGTCCAAGTCTCATATCCCTAATATTATAAATTCCGTACAGGTCGACCTTTTCCACATCAACTCCATATATGTATGTATATGTACTACTGTGATCAAATTGAAAGGTGAATTTTGTGCATTTCATCTCCTTCAAAGTAATCCCCTCCCGCTGCAATTCACTTATGCCAACGAATTTTTCAGTCATCATAGCACTTGGAAAAATTCTCCGTCGTGATGGCCATCACAGCCTTCTTCGATTCAGCTTTAATATCCTCGATTGAGTCAAAACGGTGTCCTCGGAGTGATCATATGAATTTGCTGAATAGCCAGAAGTTACCCGAAAGTTGATTTACTTACTTACGAATCAGGTGAAAATCGAAGAATTCACTTTCACAGCCTCACAATACGATGCGTATCTCTAATACTAATAAATATTTTTACGTGAAATTTACCATAAGTGTCACTTATAGTACTACTAAATTATAGAAAAAAAAACTTAGCCATTCGAAAAACACGCGAAATATAAATTATTACTTCAATTTGATCACAGTAGTATGTATTATATTAAGCCTCTTCGGTTGAGGATATATTACTTCTTGTACAGACGCCAACAAGTGAAGAAGTCTTTTGAGTTATCTTAATAAATAATCAGTAATTTATAATAAATGTGGTGCAAATACGCCACATAATTGGTATATATCACGTTTGAGCATGATTTTATTATATTCTTCGCTGACGGGAAGTAAAATATAGTAATAAAACTAAGTGAATATATGTCCTATCATATAATTTTCATTTCATTTCAATTTCACGATTTCGAAGAATGAATATTGAATTTTTTCGTAAATAGGGTATAATAAGTTTGCCACGTCGATCAAACTCAGAATAAAGAACTTTTATGCTAAAATAAAATACACTTGTGAAGCTTCTTTTTTTGTAGTATAATGTTTTGTCAACGGCTGAGAGTAATTCTCTAGATTACTTCGAGGGTACTTATTCTCAATTATATTTTAACCATTTGAAAATGTTTAAAGTAACGATTAGATCCAAGAGAAGAAAAGTTACCAACTTCTATTAGTGGCTGAGATTGTAACTTGTACTATTTAGAAGAGAGCCAATTAATTTTCTTCATGACTGTTCACGCTGCAAATGCGACAGCTTTGAGTAAAATACACAAATTTTTCATTAACAGCTACTCATATAGAGAATCATATATCTGTAAGAACTTAAATAAAATACGCATACTAAAACATAAATTAAAAACCATAAATGTGATTCAATAATGCAGAACTGACAAACTTGAATGATTGTAAATGCCGAAACCAAAAACTTAATTTGGTTTGTCAGGCAGTTGTGCGCGATGAACTGAGATGAAGTCACGTGCTTAATGTGATTATAATTGACCAACGGCGATTACAATATGAAATATTAGTGGGCCAGAGGATTGATTAGTTGGACATTTCGTGTGTAGCCTGCGGGAATTACCTACAACTTAGTTAGCAGATGTCATTTCAATTGACATGCAATGTACAATAAAAAGTTAATTATAAAAGTGGGCAACATTTGCATACTTAACTAATTGTGTAACGCATTTTACTGAATCATGCTTAGGCATACATGTTTCTGACCGTTTCGTATTGATATATGTATGTATTTATGGAAGAGTAAGTAAGAAGAAACAAATATTTCTGAGAAGGTTTCAACGACATCTATGAACACTAATGTTAACACTTTAACGTACTTAAAAATAATATCTTACTGTCGTGCTTTTATAGTCTCGAAAGATGCTTTTGCTTTGCTCCACCTAACGGTTTTCTAATATCTGAAACTAATTTGAATTTATACAGAATTGATTTCTGGAAGTCTGCCTGTCTTGCCGTCTAACGCAATTACCTGGGTAAAATTTTCGAAATGTTGATTTCTTGGCCCTCAGAGGAGGTTGGTATTGCAGATATTTGAAATCGGACCAATTCCTATACCACAAAAATCTTAATTATAATTTATTTAATATAATTAATATTGGTATAGCAATAGTTTAACAATTATTCTAAAACACTCAAATTTGTTACGGAGAATAATAAGGAGTAGCAGTTGCCATTCAGATATAATTTAAAGAAGACGCAACACCTCCCTGGATAAAACTCACAAAACACTCCACTGTTGTTTTCATTGAAAAATGTTATATGTACATAAATATTTCCTACACGAAATAAGTTTGGAACTAAACTAAACACCCAAATTACTTAGATTTTACATATTTTGAAAGCATTTATACCAAGCGGAAGGGACAAAATGCTGACTCATTAATTTCAATCATAAAATTAAACTTTGCGAAAGTTTTTAGGTAAGCAGGCGTCACGTACAGAAAATGAAGTCATAAAATCAGAAAAGGGTTTCAAGCAATTTAGTATGTGTGAATTTTATGTTGCCAGTTGATATTAAATATGTCTGTGTAAGGATGAACCTTAGTGAGACCAAAATAAAATAGGATTGCCCAAGTAAATTCAAAACTGCTGAAAACCAATTATAATGCGCCGCACGTGTCTTTGAATGATCTTCCTATCCTAAACACATCATTATAAGATGATGGGTAAGGAAAATTGAAATTTTTATAGGAAAAATGTATACGATATTATGTTAGATTACCAGCAGATACGGCTAGGGTTGTTGTCGCTATGGTATATATTAAATGCTTGTACTATTCAACAGTGAAACGATTATTTACAAACAAAGGTGAAAACGTTATTGCCGGTTTAAGAATCCTAGTGATTGTACTTGTGGTTTAAATTTGAAAACCATTAATACAAATATTTGTCAACGGAAGACATAATGAATTTTTCATTTACCAAATTTTATAATAATATTTATTACCGCCATTAAGCGAAAATCTATAAAGTGACATAACTAAGTACCGAGTGGGCATGGCCTAGCCTCTATTTGGTTTAATGTAAATATCTCCTAAACTACCTAAACTGCAAAAACCAAAAGATCAACAAATCCCTACGGTGCGATAAATCAATAATTAAATATGGTTTGAGAAGGCATAAGAGGCTATACCAATGTGACACTTTCCAAAAAAAACAAATTTTATGTGCTTTTTCGAAAGCTTATATTTCCACAAATATCCTGTGAAATCGGGAAGGTCGCATCTTTAATAGTTTTTGGATACCAGCGTTGTAAAGAGCGACCGCTCGGAGGTGCAAACACATAAGTATAAGTGAAACTTTAAACGCGTTTTTCTCGAAACGACATTTTTCAAAATTGCTGGTGTCAAAACTCAACGAGAAATTCGATCGACTCAAATTAAAACTGAGTATTTTTGAATACATTTACTATACAATGACCTACAAATTGTCAATTTGGCATTAAAAAAACGACCATTTTTTTCCTAAAAAAGCGAATTTTTTTTTTTCAAAATTACGCCATTTTGTTAATTTTTGATATTTTTCAAAGATCGTAGGTCATTGTATAGGAAATATCTTTAAGTTTAATAAACTTTTCAACTTTTTTTGTTTCAGCTACTCATTCGGCCGGAATCACGCCAACAGTTGGGGCCCTTTTTTTGGCACCTCCGAAGTCAGCCCATAACACCGTTATTTTTCAACATTTTTGTAAAAAAAAAAAAATTTAATACAGCTGAAAATATACCTTATTACGTTTAAAGAAGTTTGAAATATTCAATTGCGTAATTTCTCTTCAAAAAATTCACGAAAATCGCCTAATTTTTCATGCGTCACACTGGTATAGCCCCTTAATAGTAGTCGTAGGAAAAACTGGTCGGGTGTGGCACATTCCATTTTTAAGCAAAATTACCAAAAGGCCGGAAAACCTTCTCACGTCGGTGCAAAGATTTTCAGGGTCATTAGCCTCATAGATTTGTACATTAAGCGCTGAATACTTAAGGGTGAACTGTTAAGTGTCCAGCGTGCTTTTATATCTAGGGCGGGTCGGACGAAACTGCTTTGCACGAAGTAGTGGCATGGCTGGAGGGAGCCCTTTCGCACAAGGAACTTGGAGTAGACACCTTTATGTAAAACTTTGTGGTGAAATCGGACCTCATTCACCTCATTTGTAGTATTCTTTGCGATAGAACTGCCGTAGCAAAGTGGGTAGAACATAGACCACCCGAAAGGTTAATAGAAGCTACCCGCAGTGTTGGCTAGTTTCCCCTCAGATTTGGATGTTGATGTTTAAAGACCCACCTAAAGAACTAAAGGAACTAGGTTGTGGGGATATGGGCTACGCTGGCGACGTCATTTTTGTGGTAAAAAGAAAATTTCTTAACTCCGTATATGAGCTTAACGAAAGGTACCTTAACACGATATCTAGCTGGGTGCAGAGAAGCCGTTAATCCAAGTAAACTGAAATGATTTTATTTACTAGGAAATATAAGATGCCTATATCTTTCTTCGGTGATTCACGTCTTCAACCCATCGATAAGTTGAAATACGTAAGGCTTAACATTAATAGAAGGCTTTCATGCTACAAAGTATAAAAGTTTTGTTTACCTAAGGTTGTACGTATCACGTAAAACTAATCGAGATAGATATAGGGTTATATTTATAGAAATGATCAGGATGGAACGAAAATTTGAAATCCGGATGACTGTCTGTCTGTCCGTCCGTACAAGCTGTAACTTGAGATATTTTCATGAAACTTGGTATTCGGGCGTGGGAAGTTCTTGTTGAAACCAAATGTTGCTGAGATGACGAGCTCTAATTTCAGGCTGGAAATAGTCGTTTATCATGACGCGATAATGGTCTCCATTGTCGATTACGTTCTCACCGTCATAGTGTTTAAAGAAATATGAACCGATGATTCACCTGCCCACAAACCATACTAAACCATGGATGAAATGGCAGCTCTTTAATCTCTTCGAGTTGCTTTTTGTCCCAAATACGGCAGCTGTGCTTGTTTATACATATATCCATTGAACAAGAAATGGGTCTCATCATTGAACAAAATTTGGTTCGAAAACATCGGATCTTTTTGAAACTCTTCAAAAGCTCATATAGCGAAGCGATGTCGCTTGGGAAGATCGACGGATTCAGTGTAATGCGAAGGACGAATATCTATCCAAGTGATATTCTTCGATTTTGGATGAACCCAACGACCTAAACAAACCATAGGACACCTCTTTCCTAGTGACATGCCACATGAGTAGGTAATGTACATTATGCATTTAGTGTCGTAAATGCAACTCTGAACTAACAATTTAAAACATAAACTTAAAGTTGCACATTGGAACAGTACGTAATTTTAACTAGATAATACACGCTCACAACCAAGTGCATATAAATAGAGTTAGTGAATGTCCTGAGGCGAATACGTGTAACTATGTATAAGTGCTTGCAACTATTTTTTCAAAATGTGAAATTAGCAGTAAGGAATTCTTCTGTGTAATGTTATTGCGGTCGAATATGTGGTTTTATGAAGCATATATGTAAATAATGGTTGTATGTACGAATCATACGCTAGCTCACGTTTTGGCTTACCTCACTTACAAATGATACAAATTACAAAAGAAAGACGTGACTTTGACAGCTAGGAATACGAGAGTACATTAAGTTGTCCAGTCAGCAATCTGAGTAGTTTCATATTAGCGACATATAGGATAGTACAAAAGGCTGACCGCTTTCTAAGAAATAAGTTTAAATAGATCCCTGTATAAAATTTACAGTTATATTTTCTAAGGGTGGTGAAAGCTATCCATGCAATGTAAAACGATGACTTAACTTTGTATCATAAGTTATTTTTTAAGCCAGGTTGTCATTCAGGGTTTTGGCAATATCTTCATTGAGGGGAATGAATATTTATTAATAAAAAGCTCATAAACATTCTCATTCATATATGGTGAATTTCTTAAAAAAAATAAATTGAAAAAGGAGATACAATGGCTCACAGCTTATTTGACCCACCTTATATTTTCAAAAATAAATGGGTATAACTTTTTAACTAAAAAAGATAGCAAAAAAATAAAAACGCAGTTTTTTAGTGGATATTAAAGGAATAATAAAGCGCTTAAGATTTATTAAATTAACAAAAGGTTTTATAATTATTCAACTTAAAAGAAAAATACTGATTTTTTCAATGTCACAGCTTATTTGACCCATTTCTTAAATTAAATAAAAACAAGAAAAAACGTTAACTTAGGTTGCACCGAAGCTAACATACCCTTCACAGGTGCATTTCTTTTAGTAACTATGTGTTCAGTTTGTATGGAATCTATATGCTATAGTAATCCGATCTGAACAATTTTTTCGGAGATTACATTGTTGCCTTAGAAAATAATCTTTCCCAAATTTGGTGAAGATACATTTTCAAATGTGAAAGTTTTTCATACAAGAACTTGATTCCGATCGTTCAGTTTATATGGCAGCTATATGTTATAGTGGGCCGATATCGGCCGTTCCGACAAATGAGCAGCTTCTTGAAAAGAAAATGACGTATGCAAAATTCAAAAAAAAATATCTTAAAAACTTTCGTATATATACAGACGGACGGACGAACGGACGGACAGACAGACAGACGGACGTGGTTAAATCGACTCAGCTCAACATACTGATCATTTATATATATACTTATAGGGTCTCCGACGCTTCTTTCTGGGTGTTACAAACATGGTGACAAACTTAATATACCCTGTTCAGGGTATAATTAACAAAATAACAAAAGATTAACAAAATTTTAATATTTTGTATGGCCTCCCTTCTGGTCTATGACCAATTTTAGGCGCTGTGGCATAGACTTCACCAACTTTTTTATTATTTCTGAAGGTATTTTAGCCCACTCCTCCATTAACACAACTTTTAGATCGTTTTTATATATACGAACTAGTCCCTCAGTTTTTATGATATCGTTTTGAAATTTTGCAAACGCCATTTTCTCTTCAAGAAGCTGCTTGTTTGTCGGAACTGCCGATATCGGACCACTATAACATATAGCTGCTATACAAACTGAACGATCGGATTCAAGTTCGTGTATGGAAAACTTTCGCAGTTTACGTGGTATCTTCACGAAATTTGACATGGATTATTACAGCATATAGCTTCCATATAAACTGAACACATAGTTACTAAAAGATATACACCTGTGAAGGGTGCAGCCGAAGTTAACGTTTTTTCTTGTTTTCTTTTTTTTTTTTCTTCACCAGTCTTCTCGTCCGCTCCACACCGAGTCGAATATTCTCTCGCAAGATAAGCTCAGTGGCATATTTCTGTGGCGTGACACGATTATGGAATAGGGAGTAGCCCTACTCATAACCCATATAATGGTTATATTTGAAATCAGTAGGTCAACCGAAAAGTCGTCCGAGTTACTAGAATAACATCCATATAATTTTTATTTATGTAACTCTAACATTCCCAAAGCGTGGAAAAACGCACCAGATGAATTATCAACGGCGAATATTACACACCACTATTGGATCGTTTGAAGGACGAAATTGCCGAAAAACGGCTTTAATTGAAGAAAAAGAAAGGGCGTGCCAGATGTCCATGAATAGGGCTTCGAATTGCTTCCACATTCACCGTAATCTCCAAGCACTATTACCTGTCCCCAGATCTCAAAATAATGCTCGCTGGAAAAAAGTTTTTTGTCGAATGAAGAAGTGATCGCCGAAACTGTGACATATTTTAAACAAAAAAACAACCATACTACAAAAATGGTATCGAAAAGTTGGATGGTCACTTTAGTCACCTTCAAAGGTGGAAGGGAACTATATTGAACAAAAAACAAAAAAAAATGTTTGCCATCTAAATTGGTTGACTATGGTTGACAGGGAATTTCCAATTAACAGGTCATTCAAAGTGTACTTAACAAATGCGTAACTCCAATATTTAAGCAATTTAATGACCGTTTCTTAGGTTCACTTAACTCATGGATATATGGAAAGATACATAGGCAGTCACTACGAATAGAAAAAGAGCATTCTCCATTTCAAATGGGTGATTTACCAAGCAACACACAAATTGTCTTTATTAAATGTAGCAAACTTTAGTATGTGCATAGTTTATAGTACATAATTTAAATTGTGTATCGCGGATTGCGGTTAACGCTTTGCGATGCTATTCAACATTAAAATTGGGAATACCACAATTTCCGATGCAGCATCCACCCCTACAACCACCTTTAGTTGGTGCTGCTGTTTCATATTTCATTTATGGTATTATTTATGTGTATACTCTTATTTGGATAGGTTCCACACCCCATTTGAAATGTAAAACAGTTCAGTTTTATAAAATATAGTATGTAAAAAATAAAACTATTAAAATTCGAAATTTCAATAATATTACTACTGTATCGAACTGAAGACTATTTACTGCATTTGGATTTTGTTCGTTGTGCCTTGAGTTGACTTCTTCTTCTTCTTAACTGGCGTAGACACCGCTTACGCGATTATAGCCGAGTTAACAACAGCGCGCCAATCGTTTCTTCTTTTCGCTACGTGGCGCCAATTGGATATTCCAAGCGTAGCCAGGTCCTTCTCCACTTGGTCCTTCCAACGGAGTGGAGGTCTTCCTCTTCCTCTGCTTCCCCCGGCGGGTACAGCGTCGAATACTTTCAGAGCTGGAGTGTTTCCGTCCATTCGGACAACATGACCTAGCCAGCGTAGCCGCTGTCTTTTAATTCGCTGAACTATGTCAATTTCTCTCGTACAGCTCGATCGTTCCATCGTAATGCGACTCATCAAAGGACCATAAATCTTTCAGAACTTTTCTCCGAAAACTCGCAACGTCGACTCATCGGTTGCTGTCATCGTCCAAGCCTCTGGACCATATAGCAGGACGGGAATTATGAGTGACTTATAGAGTTTGGTTTTTGTTTGTCGAGAGAGGACTTTGCTTCTCAATTGCCTACTCAGTCCGAAGTAGCACCTGTTGGCAAGAGTTATCCTGCGTTGGATTTCTAGGCTGACGTTGTTGGTGGTGTTTACGCTGGTTCCAAGATAGACGAAATTATCTAGGACTTCAAAGTTATGACTGTCAACAGTGACGTGAATTCCAAGTCGCGAGTGCGACGACTGTTTGTTTGATGAGAGGAGATATTTCGTTTTGCCCTCGTTCACTGCCAGACCCATTTGTTTTGCTTCCTTGTCCAGTCTGGAGAAAGCAGAACTAACGGCGCGGGTGTTAAGGCCGATGATATCAATATCATCGGCATACGCCAGCAACTGTACACTCTTATAAAAGATGGTACCTTCTCTATTAAGTTCTGCAGCTCGAACTATTTTCTCCAGAAGCAGGTTGAAAAAGTCACACGGTAGGGAATCGCCTTGTCTGAAACCTCGTTTGGTCGAACGGCTCGGAGAGGTCCTTCCCGATTCTGACGGAGCTTTTGGTGTTGCTCAACGTCAGTTTACACAGTCATATCAGTTTTGCGGGGATACCAAATTCAGACATCGCGGCATAAAGGCAGCTCCTTTTCGTGCTGTCGAAAGCAGCTTTGAAATCGACGAAGAGGTGGTGTGTGTCGATTCTTCTTTCACGGGTCTTTTCCAAAATTTGGCGCATGGTGAATATCTGGTCGGTTGTTGATTTTCCAGGTCTGAAGCCACACTGATAAGGTCCAATCAGTTTGTTGACGGTGGGCTTTAATCTTTCACACAATACGCTCGATATAACCTTATATGCGATGTTGAGGAGACTAATCCCACGGTAGTTGGCGCAGATTGTGGGGTCACCTTTCTTATGGATTGGGCATAGCACACTTAAATTCCAATCGTTGAGCATGCTTTCGTCCGACCATATTTTACAAAGAAGCTGATGCATGCTCCTTATTAGTTCTTCGCCGCCGTGTTTGAATAGCTCGGCCGGCAATCCGTCGGCCCCTGCCGCTTTGTTGTTCTTCAGGCGAGCAATTGCTATTCGAACTTCAACTCTCGGTATCTATCCTATCCCGCACGTGTAGTGGTCGATCGTAACGTTGCGAGGTAGGCAGCCTGTTTTCTCTCCGCTGCGACACGGCACTCCTCGTCGTACCAGCTGTTCTTTTGCACTTTCGAAAACCAATGGTTTCGGTTGCAAATGTACGTAAGGAGTTTGAAATGCCGTCCCACAGTTCCCTTATACCGAGTTGTTGACGAGTGCTCTCAGAGAGCAGGAGTGCAAGCCGAGTAGAAAATCGTTCGGCTGTCTGTTGTGATTGCAGCTTCTCGACGTCGAACCTTCCTTGTGTTTGTGGCGCGCGTTTTTTGCTGCACAGAGGCGGGTGCGAATCTTAGCTGTCGATCTTAGCTGGTCCGAGTCGATGTTAGGACCTCGGAGCGCACGCACATCTAAAACACTGGATTCTTCCGTCTATCACAACATGATCGATCTGGTTAGTGACTTTTGGATCCGGAGACAGTCAGATAGCTTGATGAATCTTCTTATGCTGGAATCTAGTAGTACAGATAACCATATTTCGGCCCCCGGCGAGGTCAATCAGCCTCAACCCATTTGGGGATATTTCATAATATACCTCTTTGCCCACCCTGGCGTTAAAGTCGCCAAGCACGATTTTGACATCGTGGCGGGGACAGCCTTCATAAGTGCGCTCCAAGCACTCATAAAAGGCATCTTTGGTCACATCGTCCTTCTCTTCCGTCGGGGCGTGGGCGCAGATCAGCGATATGTTGAAGAACCTCGCTTTGATGCGGATTGTGGCTAGATGTTCATTCACCGCAGTGAATGATAGTACTCGGCGACGGAGTCTCTCTCCTACCACGAATCCAACACCAAACTTGCGCTCCTCTATATGGCCACTGTAGTAAATGTCACAAGGTCCTACTCGTCTCTGTCCTTGTCCCGTCCATCGCATTTCTTGGACGGCGGTGATGTCAGCCTTTGTTTTTACGAGGACATCAACCAGCTGGGCAGCGGCACCTTCCCAATTAAGGGACCGGACATTCCAGGTGCGTGCCCTCAAATCGTAGTCCTTATTTCGTTTGCCATGGTCGTCATCAAAAGGGGGGTCTCTCATCCGAGGCTGCTGTTGGTTTCTCATTGGGGTGAGCTTTTTACGTGGCGGGTCCCAAACCCAGCGCACAACCCTATGTAGGGGATGTTTCGCCTTCTCACTTTAGCTCGCCTTCGAACGGATGTTCTTAGGCTACCCAGAGGACACTTGGTCAAAGACCGGAAGTAGTGAGCTGCTTGAGCCATGTGTAAAAGAATCGCTTCTGGCCACTCCCAAGTGAATGACGTCCCTGACGTCTAGCCCAGTCTAATTCGGACATATTCAAAAGAATATCTGTAAATGTTTCTGGAAAGTTTCGTGCTCAGAAAGCGTCAAAAATATATATTGCAATGGACTTATGCTTGTAAAATACTCTTATTTTAAAAATACAATAATCGATAACCATTTTATAAATATGCCATTAGCTTGGAATGCCACTTTATGCACTCATAAATATACACGATATTATGAAACAAGCGTAAGTATATAAAATCTACAATGTGCTATATGCGAATAGCGCTGCCCATAAATATTCACTTTGTCAATTTATAATTGAAATTGCAACTCAGCATAATACTGATGCAGTAGATTAATAATGAAATCTGTAACAAATGCGGTTTCAATCAAAATTTATATTTTTGTGGTCCAATATGTGAAACAAATGTTTACATATTTCTATAGTTCACGCTACAATATGTATGCTTATGGTTTTTGTACAAACGGCCCCTAAAGTTATAGGTTGTTTCCTAGAAGAAAGGATCCAACGTAAGCAAGTTCTTTTACAAAAAAGTAATTATCTTCAAAGCAAATTAATTTACCACTTTGAAGAGCCCCTTCGATAACACAAAATTTTCTGCTCCACAAAAGTCCTTAAGAATTTTTCATACAATTTTTCTTTAAAAGTTATACGCAGTTAAACTTAGCGATCAAATGTACTGTATTCATGTAATCGTAGTACACCATGTCGTATGAGCATTAACGAATGCATAAATCACTTGTATAAATACTAAGGGCCTTTATCTATTACTTCAATTCCATATAACTAAAAAATGAAAGTTTTATGAAAAAAAAAATCACTCAGACCGTTTCTGTAGAGCGGACAATTTTGTATACGAATACCATATATTTTTCAAAGTTGTAGACTTACTTGTTTATTGTGAAAATATCTAAAAATCCTATGTTATATACTTGGGAAAAGAAAAATGATTTAGGCGCGGTGTAAATTATAAATATAGTGTTTGTTCACTTGCAAGTTTAGGGCAAAAACTGAAGCTTTGGGAGATGTTTGCCAAAAAAAAAAACTTACTCTTGGGCAATAATGGGCACACTTATGAAATATACACATATGTATTCATAACATTTTGATTTAGTTCATACTTTTATCTTCCCTCTTTGGATTTTACACTATGCGATCTTAAACTACATACAAATGCAAGTGCTAGAAAAATTAATAGAGATTATGATTTTAGTTTAAGCTATAGAAGCCATTATAATCCTTTAATGAAAGGGAGTGACTTTGATTAGTTTTGCGCAATTTTAAGCCTACCTTACACAAACTCATAGAAATCGTTTCAATATAACCGCACTTTAATAGTAATTTCTATCGAAACTCAAGCAATTACATATGTATGTATGAAATAGATACATGTGGTATATTCTTTCATTTGATTTTTTATCTGGTTCGACAAACATTTGCGGCGAGCAAAAACCTACGTGGATGTTCTATTGAGGTTTGTTGGCGGTTTTGTAATTACGTGATGCATTTAAAAACACATGTTTATATGTGCATATCTATGTATGAAAACTCGTATGTACAGCACATATACTGTAAAGTGAAAGAATCTTATGGAATATTAAAGAGTCATATACCCCATTGTCTAAAATTTTCAACAAGCTCTGTGAAGCCAATGCATTTAATGAGTTCTTTTAAGGAGCTATCAACCTTTTACTTCTTTGGAGATCGGGTGTGGTTATTATTATAAATTTTTACAGGTTTTGTTCACGATAGTGTGATTAAGGTAGCTTTAGTGATTTGTGAAACTGTTAACCGGCGGGGCCATGCTCACAATTTTAACAACTTTAAGCTACCCCACCTTTTTATAAACTTTAAACTACAGATTTGTCTTTTTTTCAGTGCAAAACAAATTTTGTAAAATATGTTACAATAACCTTGAGCTTAGGTTAAAGAGCAGTGACTTCACCTACCCTTAGGTGAAATGTAAACAAGAATAGGTCGAAATCGATTCATACCTTCCTCTGGTCTTTACAAGATGCATTCCAAAGTAAACAGGACTTCAAAAAAAAAAAAAACAGAACAAATGGTTTTTCGGTAAAATCAAATTATTTTATTCAAAATAGTCTCCTTCTGCTTCAATACAGCTTTTTGGTCGGTCCAAAAGCATACCGAACGAGAGTTTTAGCTCGTTGGCTGGTATGGCCTTCAGTATGCCGGTGCAAGCCTTTTGAATGGCCTCTACGTCTGCATAACGCTTTCTTTCATTTTCCCGAAAATGAAGAAGTCGCACGGTGCCATATAAGGTGAATATGGGGAGTTAGTGGTTAAAATGTTATTTTTGGTCAAATAAACTTTTTTAATGATGCCCTTCGAATGTTGGATTCAGAGCAATTTTTGGTCGTCAGTCAATTTGTGCGCAACAAACCGTGCACACACCTTTCGTAAGCCCAAATGTTCGGTTAAAATGCAATAAATCGATGTTTTGGAGATGTTCAATTCCATTTCCATGAATCTTGATGATGATTTCGGCTGATTTTTGATGAATTCACGCACAGTTTCGATGGAATTTCCAGTGATCACGGATTTTGATTGGCCCACATGTTGATCGTCATTTATGTCCTCACGACCACTTTGAAAACGTGGAAACCACTCGTGCACTCTGTTACGGTATAGGCAATCATCGCCATAAACTTGTTTCATCAATTGAAACGTTTCGGTAAAATTTTTACCAATTTTAAAAAAAAATTTAATGTTGGCTCTTTGTTCGAAGCTCATTTTCGCACCGATAACACATGCATACTGACACTTAAAATGCAATAATTTCACTTCCAATCGATGAAATGTCATGAAATCACTGGGCAATCGATAAAGATAGCAGTTTCGAACGCACTAGTTGGCATATAGATGGCGCCACTAGGGGGCGCTAGAATCAGAAAGTCCTGTTTACTTTGGAACACACCTGGTACATAGAAATTCATTCTCGAAATTAGTTGATTATTTTTTTCTTAGAACATGTTATGTTTTGATATGCGAATTTAGGGAGGGTTTTCGTCCTTCCAGTTGACTTCATAAGATATATATATGTACATATACCGCCAGTGTACTTTGTGAGTTTCAAAATTAAACAAAACTTATAGCATTGGACAATTCCGAAAGGAATCTCTTCCGGTGAACAAACACGGCCAGTAACCAAGTCGATCTCATATAAAATGAAAAGAATATTTTTACTATAGGTTTTTCAGATACATCGACATATTTCACGCTCATATTACTCTCACAAATTACTCACTGCCATCGTTCTCATATAGGTCAAAGTAATTCTAAGTGGTATTTTCAATGGCTACAAATCCAAAAAGGCAAGCAACCGATTAATCTGTTATAAGAAGCAATCTATAATTACAACGAATCAATGCAGTCAGCAATGGGCACTGGCAAAAGAAAAATTTCCTTAAAACATAAAAAGTGCATATCATTCCATTAGGACTAACAAAGATATATATGCGTCCATAAGAATATATGACCATGAACTCAACGTATATAACAAGGATAATGTTAATATATTTACCCATCGCTTCCTCATTTACTGGTTTCAGCTTCCACGTTAATATGCACATAACCCCGCAGTATAGTATTATATGCCAGACCTCCATGTATCCGTATACGCTTCTGGCACAATGAGGTATATTTTCTTTTTTTTATAAAAGCGAGTGCAAAATGTAATTTAATTAATTGCAAACCACTGTAAACAATGTTGTTTCGCTGCATCCTTTCATTATATGCATTGCCTGCAGTTTACACAAAAGGATGCCCATTTATATCGGTTTGAATATTGTTAAGAGGAACTAGGAAGGAAGCGATAAGTTCGGGTGCAACCAAACGTTTTTTTGTCTTGCAACTCGCAAGAGACAAGGCTAGAAAAATATCTAATGGTGTAAAACCAGGGGATCGGAATCCAAGCAATTTTATATATTGATGTACTATATATGACTCCGGTACTATATATGGACTTATTCGGCATAAGGTTTCTAAGAATAACGAAAATCATTATACATACATATGTATCATTAAACATACATATGTATGTATGTTTTGCCAATTGACGTTAAAGTCGCCAAGAACGATTTTGACATCACGGCGGGGCAGCACTCATAGGTGAGCTCCAAGCGCTCATAGAAGGCATCTTTGGTCACATCGCCCTTCTCTTCCATTGAGGCGTTGGCGCAAATTAGCGTTATTTTGAAGAACTTCGCTTGGACGCAGATTGTGGCTAGACGTTCGTCCACCGGGGTGAATGCCATGACTCGCGACGGAGTCTCTCTCCCACCACGAATCCCACACCGAGTTTGCGCTGTATAGTCCCCCGGAAGTTCGTAAATGTTTATAATTGGTATATTTACCCCGGCTCGCAGAAAACTACGTTATACCATCTCGGGTGTAAAATTGTATGTGTCTGGCGTATTTTTTTACTGATTTGTCGCTTCTTTAGTAGTTTTTAACAGTAACATTGTATGGGGAGTGGACGGGGTTACGCCTATTCACGAACTCATCCTTACTTCTAAGCCAAGAAACATGTTTACAAAAGTTCATCAAGATATCACAATTTTTACTGAAGTTAGTCTGACTGTCACGCTGATTTCAACTCGTCTCGTCATCCTGATCACTTACGTATGTATATACATATATAAAACTCTATGTTTATCCCGATTAAGTTTAGGTGGTAGAATCAATCATTAGGTGAACAAAGCAATTGTACTTTGTGACAGCATGTTGTAAGGGTATAAAAATCACAAATTTTTCATTTGCATATACAAGCAGAAAAATTCATTTCTCGGAGCTGCTTACATGAATTAAATGTCCATATGTGTATGTGTTAACTTATCGGGGCAATTTACACACACGCATGCGCTCAGTTCAAGGTTTGGATTACAAATACCAATGATAAAACCTTGTTAGCTTCTTATCCTTAACCTTTACTAATATATATATATATATATATGTGACCTGGTCTACGGAATGGGGGCTTAGGTGTCAAAAAATCCATTTTTACTTTTTGGTTGATTCGGATGGAAGATGAGATGCTTTTTCACGTGATAGAATCCAAAAAGTCATAACTTGTTTGAAAGTTCCCTAAAAATGTAGAGAAAGAAGAGTAAAAATACGAAAAAATATAATTTGAAATGAGAACAAAAACATTGAGTAGAGTGCGCGGTATTAGAGTAAACGTCACTTCTTCAGTGTTACTTTTTTAAATGTTCCACACTAGCAACTTACACGATGAACTATAATAATATTCCGACCAAAAACAACACTTACTGGACGTCCTTGAAGCCTTTGGAAAGGAGAACAATTAATGAGATAACGAGAAACTGACGAAACGAGTTGTATATTTTTAACAGCTGTTTCCCAGAAAACTAGTTTTCACACGTTAGCTCCCTTTTCGTAGACCAGGTCACATATATATATATATATATCACAATAACATTGCTGTTTATATGCATATAAAGATATATAAGGATATGAAGTGTCGAAAAAGTGCGTCTGGAAGTGTATAGAATATGCAAAGATAATTATAAATTATCAGGTATAGCTCTACATCACAGTTCTTCAACGTTTCCAATGCAATAGTCGGAACTTGTTGTCTTTTGACTTTTGCTTCTGCCCGAATGATACTACCACTGATCAAATTCACATTTGAGCTTCAAACGTCGCACATTGTCATTATCCAAACGGCCTTTGAATTCGTAGCAGTCAATAAAATTTTCCATTTCTTTGGTTTTCAAAGCACATACTTTTTCTGGAAACAGCAAACTCAGTTTAAATCTATCGAATACTTCGAAAAGCACGTCTTCAAATTTTCGACGGTTGTATCTTACAGACGAATGTACACTGAGACCCTGTAATATTATTTGCGGAAATTTTCACGTTTTGTTTGCCGACTGCAGATTTTTGGCTTTTCTTTGTCAACTTTCAGTTCTGTCGCCATTTTTTTCGTGCCTGAATAAATTGATCGAAAATGTTCCTCAGCTTTTTGTCTTCGATTTCGGAATGTTACAAGTAGCGTATCTATCGTATTTGATGCCTCAGTCAGATCGATCGATTCTTTTTGAAGAATCACGCTTTGTGAATGAGTTAGAGATAGAATACCACATGGGCAAAAATATCAACTACAAATTGAAATTTGCACACGGCTGCGATGAGTATCGTTGTTTCTTCAATATAAGTTGCCACGGTAAAAAACACGCCGTAAAATGTCAGAATGCTCGATGCACAATGGTTTTAGCTGTCAGATGTTGAGTGTTTATGTTGGAATACTTGGAGGATAATTCGCGGAGAATGTATCAATCGAGCATATCACAGATGGAGCTGAATGAAACATCTATATCTAGTTTACTATCAAGCCGCGACGTTTCAAATTTAGCACTTTCAGTTACGGATCTGATTGGATTTAATAACAATTTAATCAGCTTTGCTATAATTTGTAACTTCAGTGGTTTCTTAGCATTATTTATTAAACTCAAAATCGAGACAGTCTTTTATTTTGTTTCTGAAATAAAATGGCACATTTCTGAAATATACATTAAATGAAGAATTCCCGATACTTTCAGGACAGAGTGTATCTCTGTTACTTTATATTTTTTCAGAGTGGTAAAATTATTAACAAAATATTTTGCCCTTGTGGAGTTATGCTTGTTGCGGGGTTAGATGTCCACCTTTTCTCCCCTCTGAATCCGCCACTGGTATACCTCATGTAGTTAACTCTGGGCCAAAGCAGCCTTCGGCTGCACCGAAGCTAATATACCCTTCACAGGTGCATTTCTTTAGTAACTATGTGTTCAGCTTGTATGGAAGCTATATGCTATAGTAATCCGATCTGAACAATTTTTTCGGAGATTATATTATTACCTTAAGCAGTAATCCATGTCAAATTCATGAAGATACCACGTCAAATGCAAAAGTTTTCCACACAAGCCCTTGATTCCGATCGTTCAGTTTGCATGGCAGCCATATGCTATAGTAATCCGATCTGAACAATTTCTTCTGAGATTACATTTCGTTAAGATACATTGTCAAATGTGAAAGTTTTCCATACAAGATTTATATGGCAGCTATATGTTATAGTTGTCCGATATCGGCAGTTCCGACAAATGAACAGCTTATTGAAGAGAAAATGACGTTTGCAAAATTACAAAACGATACCTTAACAAGTAAGGAAGGGCTAAGTTCGGGTGTAACCGAGCATTTTATACTCTCGCATGATAAAGTGGTAATCGAGATTTCATTATCCGTTTTACATATTTTTCAAATACCGTATTTGTGTAAAGTTTTATTCAGCTATGATCATTGGTTCCTAATGTATACATATGTATATGTGTTATGAAGAAGGCATTTGGAACCGATTTCACCCATATTTCGTACATGTCATCAGGGTGTTAAGAAAACATTATATACCGAATTTCATTGAAATCGGTCCAGTAGTTCCTGAGATATGGTTCTTGGTCCATAAGTGGGCGGCGCCACGCCCATTTTCAATTTTGAAAAAAAGCCTGGATGCAGCTTCCTTCTGCCACTTCTTCCGTAAAATTTAGTGTTTCTGACGTTTTTTATGAGTCGGTTAACGCACTTTTAGTGATTTTCAACATAACCTTTGTATGGGAGGTGGGCGTAGTTATTATCCGATTTCTTCCATTTTTGAACTGTATATGGAAATGCCTGAAGAAAACGACTGTGTAGAGTTTGGTTGACATAGCTATAGTAGTTTCCGAGATATGTACAAAAAACTTAGTAGGGGGCGGGGCCACGCCCACTTTTCCAAAAAAAATTGGGTCCAAATATGCCCCTCCCTAATGCGATCCTTTGTGCCAAATTTCACTTTAATATCTTTATTTATGGCTTAGTTATGACACTTTATAGGTTTTCGGTTTCCGCCATTTTGTGGGCGTGGCAGTGGGTCGATTTGGCCCATCTTCGAACTTAACCTTTTTATGGAGCCAAGAAATACGTGTACCAAGTTTCATCATGATATCTCAATTTTTATTCAAGTTACAGCTTGCACGGACGGACGGACAGACGGACGGACAGACGGACGGACAGACAGACATCCGGATTTCGACTCTACTCGTCGCCCTGATCACTTTGGTATATATAACCCTATATCTGACTCTTTTAGTTTTAGGACTTACAAACAACCGTTATGTGAACAAAACTATAATACTCTCGTTAGCAACATTGTTGCGAGAGTATAAAAATATTCTTAACAATGTCACCCAAGAGACATATGAAATATTTCTGCTGAAGAACAAGAATGAACCTTATGAACATATAAAAAGACAAAACGTTAACTTCGGCTGCACCGAAGCTAATATACCCTTCACAGGTGCATTTCTTTTAGTAACTATGTGTTCATCCATGTCAAATTTCGTGAAGATATCACGTCAAATGCAAAAGTTTTCCATACAAGAACTTGATTCCGATCGTTCGGTTTGTATGGCAGCTATATGTTATGGTGAGCCAATCTGAACAATTTCCTCCGATATTACAGTATTTCTATGTACAATAACTCATACAAATTTCGTGAAGATATATCGTCAAATGTGAAAGTTTTCCATACCAGCACTAGATTCCGATCAATCAGTTTGTATGGCAGCTATATGTTAAAGTGGTCCGATATCGGCAGTTCCGACAAATGAGCAGCTTCTTGAAGAGAAAATAACGTTTACAAAATTTCAAAACGATATCTTAAAAACTGAGGGACTAGTTCGTATATACAGACGGACAGATAGACAGACAGACGAACAGACAGACAGACAGACGAACAGACAGACAGACGGACAGGCAGACGGGCATGGCTAAATCGACTCAGCTCAACATACTGATCATTTATATATATACTTTATACGGTCTCCGACGCCTATTGGGTGTTACAAACTTAATATACCCGGTTCAGTGTATAAATATATATTACATATGTGTGGACACTCCTATTAGTGTCAAGGTACAATTAGCGTAACCTATGTAGCTTAAAGTGGTTAACCCTATGCATAACTTAAATTATACTGGCTTTATTTAAAACATAAACAATTTGTGCTAAGAAATTACAAGTTTGTAGGTGAAGTCATGTGTTTTGGCTATGTAAGTCTGGTGACACACTACACCACTGGTTTACATACATATGTATATGTATAAACGAACTTGTTCAACTAAATTACGAAGGTGCAAGAAAAGTTTAGTACCCTTTAAAAATGTGTCAAATTATTAGCCTTTGCAACATTATCTGAAAATTTGTTCGTGTTAGAGAAAAAACTTATAAAATTCAAAGACTTCATATTTACGAGTATTTCTTTATTAAACGAATATTTTCTGATAAAATAGAAACTTTTGTTTTCGATGCAGATGATGAATATAATGCAAACAATTGTTTATATTTATACATATTTTCTCTTAATATAACTAGCAACCAGACAAGTGTCGCAAACTTATCCAGCTACCTTCGTAAAATAGTTTGTATTGCAGCAGCTTGTGCAACATACTGCAGAACGTACCATACAATAACGTAACACGTAATTGCTTCAACATTTTTATAGTGGAGGAGATATGTTATCGTAACATGAAGGTGTCTCCTGCAGAAAACCTGTACTACGCTAATAAAACAACCAGGCCTGGTAGCCTGTAACCACATAGTACACATAACACTTTCACGTACACATACATACTATATGAAACCTCGAGAGATGAAAAATGGCGACTATCTACTTCTATCTGCGATGTAAAACTGTGAAACATTTAAAAATGAAAACTTAGAGATGAAAGCGCAGATACAAATGTGGAGATGGCAAATTGCACACATTCATTTATCTGCCAGGTAGACGGCAATAAGACATATGTGCTATACGCGCACGGTTGAGCTCAAAACCTAATAGCAGGAATGAAGCGATTAAATGGCCGGAATATGACGGTCGACTTGTAAGAGTATTTGGCAGCGAAAGGGCGACCTCTCTCGATAACCATCGGGGAAATGCAAAAATCCAGACAATTAACTGGTGTAAATACCATGTAAAGGAAATGTGTAATGGTTCGCAAGCAGGTGGAAACAGTGGAGGTAATTACTTTGTAAAGCAAATTGCACATGACTATGTGGCATTCCATATTCCTTTGTATTGTAATGAATATACATGAAGTTGCATGCCAGATTTCTGCAGAAAAAGCATTTAAGTTTTTGTGTGCTCTTCGCAGGCCATACAGATAAAAATGTCTGTTAAGCATGTAAAAAGATGCTTGTAAAAACCGTCACGCGCTCAAAAATAAAGTTTTGAGAAAAGAACACTAATGGACTCGCTACATTCGTAAGTTTTCCTGACTTTGAGATATGTTCGCGTATTCGCTGTTAACAAGTATATTTTAATTTCAAAGCTAATTTTTTTCGAGAAAGTTTGGCGGTTTCGTGCGTTCTTGTGATTTTAAGCAAAATAAAAAGTGTGGAACTGCTTTACAGTTACAACAAGAAATATAACTTTGAAGCATTCAAGCTTTGAAAATTGAAATTTTAAAAAACTTTATTCTATCTCTATTTCAACGAAAAGCAAATTAATTTGCAGGCAAGTGATATTAACATATTGCTGATATGGTAAATTAATATTGTAAAATATATATAAAATAAAATTTGAAAAAAACTTTAAAACTTTTTTTCACCAATATCTATTTAAATTCCAATCGTATTGCTGCCTTAATGATTGTCTAATATTATCATTTTTATTTTCCAATTAATCAATTGGCATTTTTTCAGAGTTGAGTTTAAAACTGAGCACATCAGGCCCGTGCAAGCTGTAACTTGTGTAAAAAATTAGATATCTCGATGATGGGCGTAATCGAACCACTGTCAGCCCACAAATCGTCATTAACCGAAAACATATAAAGTACCATAACTAAGGACTAAATTAAGATATAAATCTGTAATTTGGTACAGAGGATCGCAGTACCAAGGGGCACCTGTGGGATTTTTTTTGAAAAAGTGGGTGTGGCCCCGAGCTCTAACAAGTTTCATGTACATATCTCTTAAGCACTTAAGCTACAACAACCAAATTTGCTGAGTACAAATCTTATAAGAACTCTACCGACAGTGTGAAAATGGATGAAATCGGAGGATAACCCCGCTCCCTCCCCATATAACAGTACAGCTAAAAACTAATAAAAGCTCGATAAATCAATAACTAAATACACCAGAAACATTAAATTTTGTCACCAAGATGGTATGAAAGAGTTTTTTAGAAGCTGTTGTAAAAATTGGACAATAGGCGTACCACCGCCCACTTTTTGGCGAAATCCCATACCCGAGTAACCGATTTCGACAAAATTAAATACGTGGCATTATTTATACATTTTTATGTCACATTGTGAAAATCGACGAAATCGGACCACAACCACGCCTACTTCCCATATATCACCATATTAAATTAAACTTGATTCGTTGAGTTTCCGGTACAGAAATCAAGAAGCGATTAATATAATGAGATAAAACTTTTCACGAATTTAGTGTATGCCACTTTATGACAAAAAATTGTTTAAATTCAAACAAAACTGTTCAAGTCCCTAGGTACTGAATATGTAGACCCCGTGCCCATAGTTGACTTTTGATCGAAAATGTCGGTCAATGTCTGATATAGATAACTAAAATTAAGGGATAATCCTTCTCTTGTAATGGTATGTCTGCATGTCAAAAATGGGTTTAATCGGGCCAATATTTCCCTTAGCCCGTATATATCCTATATAAATATTTTCGAACGTCGGGGTGACTTTGTGCCGTATATATCCGCCAATATATGGGTTATCCCAATGAAAATAAGAGAGCTTGTTTTATTCATAACAGTGTACCTTTGTGCCTAAAATAGATAAATTTAAGAGAAAACTTGGCCCAGCCCCTATATAACTAATATGACGATTTTCGAACTTCCGGATGACTTTACTCTCTATTTGATTGATTTTACACCTTAAAGTCTTTCTGGCTTTGATTATTGCAAGTTGCAAGAGTATACGAGTATAATGTTTGGCTGCAAACGAATTTAGACTTTCCATAATTGTTTTTTTTTTTTGTTTTCTTAATTTTACTTATATCAATTTACTATTTATTATCTTTATTTGGAGGTTAGTTATAACATTTTATATTTTCGTTTAATAGCACTTATCCGATTACGCCCATCTGTCGATCTTCCTATTTTACCAAGAAACAAAGAACGGCTTTATCCATATGTACTTTGTTATTCAAGTGATGGCTTGCACAGCAGACCAACAGCCAGTCTTATTAAGCCGCTCTTATTATCCTGATCATTTATATAATAATTTATTATACTAACTGTGTAGGTATTTCAATATGCTCCGATACACTCTGCAGATACATATATACCATATACGTCTGCGGTATATTGGTTTATTAATCCACGTCTGGGTGACGTGATAGCCAAAATCCAACAGGC
The DNA here is from genome assembly GCF_024586455.1 of Bactrocera neohumeralis. Lineage (NCBI taxonomy): Eukaryota > Metazoa > Arthropoda > Insecta > Diptera > Tephritidae > Bactrocera > Bactrocera neohumeralis. Next base: position 42,609,807 of record NC_065923.1, on the reverse strand, counting down.
TTATTTTGCTGAGCGTTTAATGTCTTGTATTTACATAACGGTGATCAGCAAGCATCAGGTGATGATGCTCTTAGTATGTAATGCATTATTATGATAGCCTTATTAATGTATGCAAGACAGAATGAGGTAGTGTTTTCCTTAGGATAACAATGTAAAGTAGAATATAGGATAACTTAACTCTTAGTTGTACTAAGTAATAACGGATGGACCATATGAGGCGTAGCCGCGGCCAAAATTTTTAATAGATAATCTTCAAAAAATAAATAAAAATAAATGCTAAAGAATGTTCTTTCGAATGATAATAAACATTCGCTGTTAAATTTGAACTTTCTGTGTTTTTCCTTGAAAAAAAGTAGGGAACTTTGAAATGGATTATCCTTTATTAGTAGTGATATTTAGATTACTAAAGGCGTATATTACATACATACATATAATTTAATAAATGGGCGTAAATGGAACATTAAAAATTATAGCACTTATTTTTGTATGGTATTAGAGAACCACAATGTAATTTCCATAACATTACAGATACATACATATAACATCTTTGTGTCGGATTGAATTCGAATTACACTGTGATGACTTTTTAATCACTTTATATTGCAATGCTTCTATTAGCATTATAATTGCAGCATTTACATATCTGTTTTGAACAATGGGAAAAACCTAAAAAAAATTATATGAAACAAATGCATGTGTTTTATGGCTTTAAAGAATATTGCTTTTATCTCTACTTCCACACAGCCTTAGTCCTGCGCATCGTTGCAATTGGAAAGTAAGAGCTAGTGGGACATGGAAAAAATAAACATTATTTCAGCGCAACTGTAGCTGCTTATGAAAGGACGCAGTGCTTCTTTAATTAAACATTATGGGAAGAAGCTTTTAGTTGAAGCAAAACAGAATTATGCATAATTTCGCAAAATGAGACAATTTTTTTTGTGGAGATGTCCTTACTGAAAACCATATGAATGTAATTGCACAAGCGAAATGGGCAATTAGTCATATACATTTCCATAGAATCCTCTTAACAGAATGTACGTATGTATATTTAAAAAAAATAGTTAAGGAGTTTATCAAGTATAAATTACAAATTATTGTGTTAAGAATATGACTTTGAAATTGAAACACCTACTAATTTTGAATTCATAATTATTTGTATTTGTAGATGCAGCCTTTTGAATATATGTTCATGCAAGTTGGGATAAATATTCATTATTAAAACTTCTGTGAACTTTTTTAGGCCAAAATCTCCCAAATATTTTGCGGTTTATTTCATAAATTATTTATAGCCTGCATTACGGAACAAATTTACTCATAAGAGGCAGGCTTTGTGGTGTAGATACATCGCGTCCAGACTTCTTATTATTCATGATTTGGAGTTCAAATTTTCTTTGCAAGTAATTGAGTCTGTTTGGTTCTCATTATAAGCAAATGCCATGATTTTTTTCGGCGAATTTGCAACTTTTCAATGACCTTGCTTTTGGTCGGGTTTCTTTATTGCTATTTTTTTTGCTGCAATTATTTTACATTTATTAAAATTTCATATTTAGCATATGTACTTTCAAAACAACAAATCATAGAAAATTAATACAGACGCTGTTATTCAGTCCCCGTGAAAAAAACACTCAAAACATGATAATATTTCAATATTTAATTATTTAAAGTATCGAAATAGCCTTTGACGCATTTATATCTTTAATAGACTTCACCTAATAGTGGACGGCTCTACGCCCATTTTCCTATTTTCTCAACAGTTTCCTATCCTATTTCCATTACTATGTCTGCTCGAAAGGAAAAGATACCTCTCCGGTCTTTCTCGCTATACTCTACAACTAGTCTGACACTCTTCCCCACTAAATCCACAGCAACCATAGTCATTAACTAGAGGAAAGAGTGCAGCCTGGCACTTAATCCTACAGTTAATGGCTCTAAAATCGCGACTGAAAATAACTCTTATATTTTAGGTCTTACATTCAACACCCTTCACTTCTTATACGTCCGCAATTACTGCCAAAATACAGAGTCGCAACAAATTCCGCAATTCACTAGCCGGCAATTCATAGGGAAAGGCAGAGCAACGTTGTTGGCAACATATAAGATAATTGATGTAATGAAACGCAGACGAAGAAGCTTGAGACGTGCCAAAATACTGCACTCCGAATGATTACAGGATGCTTCTTAATGTCTAACCCGTTCATCTAACACCCCTCTCTCTATGGTCCGATCCCATCGACTGCGATGACAACAAACCTGAAGCTTACCATCAAAAAACAGCTACAGCAGCAGGCTAATCAACATTATTTAGGATATGCTATTTAATCCTTCTGACTTCCTTATTTAATTAGTTAAGTACTTCTAGTAATTCTGAATATAATCGCATGCATACATATGTTGTATATATATATATATCAGATTTTACTCAGTATTTTTACACTGCTCGAAGAAATACTAAAAAAATGGATTCCGAGAATATTCTGGTGATATAGCTGAGTTCTTCCTTACTAACGCAGAAACCGCTAACGCGGTTATAACCGAGTTAACAACAGCGCGCCAGTCGTTTCTTCTTTTCGCAAGGTGGGGCCATTTAGAGATTCCAAGCGAAGTCAGATCCTTCTCCACCTGGTCTTTTCAACGGAGTGGAGGTCTTCATCTTCCTCGGCGGGTACTGCGTTTAATACCTTCAGAGCTGAAGTGTTTTCGTCCATTTGGACGATATGACCTAGTCAGCGTAGCCGCTGTCTTTTATTTCTCTGAACTATGCCAATGTGTGCTGTTGCCAATGTGCAAAGGACCACAAATCTTCCGCAAAATTTTTCCCTCGAACGATCCTAAGGCCGACTCATCAGAAGATGTCATTGTCCCTGCCTTCGCCTCATATAAAAGGACGGAAATGATAAGTGACTTGTAGATTTTGGTATTTATTCGTGAAGAGAAGACTTTAATTCTCAATTACCTACTTAGTTCAAAGTAGCACCTGTTGGCAAGAGATATTCTGCTTTGGGTTTCCAGGCTGGAATTGTTGTTGCTGTTAATACTGGTTCCAAGATCGACTGTTAACAGAGGCCTGAGAGCCTAGCCGTGAGTGCGACGACTGTTTGTTTGATGACAGGAGATACTTGTATATCGTCTTGCCCTCGTTCACTGCCAGACCCATCTACATCGATTCTTTATCCATTATGGAGAAAGCAGATATAACGGTGAGATTGTTGAGGCCAATGATATCAATATCATCGGCGTACGCCAGCGGCTCTACACTCTTATAGGAGCTCTGTTTAGTTCTGCAGCTCGAATTATTTTCTCCAGATGTAGGTTGAAGAAGTCACATTAAATATCCCGCACGTGTTGTGGTCGATCGTAACGTTCTGTGGTAGGTAGTCTGTTTTCTTTCCTCTGCGACACGGCACTCTTTATTGTACCAGCTGTTAATTCCATTTTCCAAAACCAATGGTTTCGGTTGCAGTTTGTCGACGTTGAACCTTCCTTGTGTTTGTTGACGTGCGCTTTTTTGCTGCACAGAGGCGGGTGCGAATCTTGGCCGCAACAAGATAGTGGTCAGAGTCGATGTTAGCACCTCGGAACGGTCGCACATCTAGAACACTGGAGACGTGTCTTCCGTCTATCACTGGAATCTAGTACTACAGACTATATTTCGGGCCCCGGCGAAGTCGATCAGCCTCAACCCATTTGGGGATGTTTCCTCATGGAGGCTGAATTTACCGACTGTTGCGCCAAATATTTCTTTATTTCCCACTCTGGCATTAAAGTCGCCAAGCACGATGTTGACATCGTTGCGGGGGCAGTGCGCTCCAGGCGTGCAGCAGATCAGCGATATGTTGAAGAACTTCGCTTTGATGCGGATTGTGGCTAGACGTTCATCCCCCGGGGTGAATGACAGTACTCGGTGACGGAGTCTCTCTCCCACCACGATTCCCACACCAAATTTGTGCTCCTTTATATGGCCACTGTATTAAATGCCACAAGGACCTACTCGTCTCAGTCCTTGTCCCGTCCATCGCATTTCGTGGACGGCGGTGATGTCAGCCTTCACTCTAACGTGGACATCAACCAGCTGGGTAGCGGCACCTTCCCAATTAAGGGACCGGACATTCCAGGTGCATGCCATCAAATCGTAGTCCTTATTTCGTTTGCCATGGTCGTCGTCAAAAGGGGGGTCTCTCATCCGAGGCTGTCGATTAATTTTCATTGGTACTGTTTTTTATGTGGCGGGTCCCAAACCCACGCACAACCCTGTGGAGAGGATGTATCGCTTTCTCACTTTAGCTCGCCTTCAAGCGGATATTCTGAGGCTACCCAGAGGATACTTGGTCAAAGACCGGAAGTCGTGAGCTGCTTGAGCCATATGTAAAATAATCTTTTCTGGCCACTTTCAAGTGAATGGCGATCAGAGAACTTTCCTCACTTGCGTGAACTTCTACACATGACTCCATCTCCAATAGCTGAATTACTTTGTAAAATTTGTTTATCAAATTTATTGGGGGCGGGGTGACGCACAATATTCAAACTACAGATGCCGTGCCAAATAATAGTTTCGTATTTAAATTCTTCGATTCGTAATGATATTTTATAAGTTTTCGGTTAGCGGTATTTTGTGAGCGTGGCATTTGTCGGAGCCTACATCCGCAATACCAAACTCATTCAGATGTCAAGGAACCTGAATGATTAGAATCAAATTCTTGTAAGGGATTTTTTTTTATTTATGAATGGTATTACAGCTTAGGTCCAACCGAAGCTAACGTCTTTTCTTGTTATATTAATATTTTTCTTTTGGTTCTTCTGTGTATAAGATTCATTTCGGAAATTTAAGAAACTTGACCTTGCTTAAGATTATACAATCATACATTAAATAAAAAATTTTCGTAAACTAAAAGCTTAAAATTTACCACATATATTTTCAGAGCAATAAGTGGAATTGTCCAGTACAAAAATTTACCACAAAACACCACAACATAAAATCAGAGTTTCTTCAAAAAATTAAAGAGAGTTTCAAACGGCATAAACTTCACAGAATAAGCTCAGTTAATGAAGGTATTAATTAATAACCTCAAATATCAATACACTGCATCGCTCACTTTTGGCCCGGAATATTCATGTACATGAATTTAAATTGAGTGTATCCACCACATACGCAATTCTCTTCTGACCATTGGCCGCGTAATAAAGCTTTTGTCAACTCCTTCTGCAGAAATTGTCGTTTCCCATGATTGCATGGGTATGTGCATACATACATTTCCATGAGCAACCTTGTATAATTCTCAACAATGAGAAATAATGGAAGGTATTATGCTTCCGTGTCAGCGGTTGTTGTCAATTAAAATTGTAAGCTTTTAAAATGTGTCATGGATCTACATAAAAGAGATTGTCTGCAGATATGTACTGAATTTACATAGATTCGAAAGCAGGTCAACATTTAAGTTTGAGCGCATATGTTTGTGAGAAATATATTTTTATATAAATACATCTTTATATGTACTCAAAGTTAGCAAAGCATTTCATTTTAATACAGCTATAACAACCCATACTTCTCTAGAGCCTTTTGTAGAATCACCCACGATCATTAGCTTCATTATATGCATATGGTCAGAAATATAAAGAGATAGTAAATGTAAGATCTCTAAATTAAAGTAGTGGAACTTTCTGAGTACAACTACACGAAAATAACTAAACCAAAAAAAGTTTGTCTTTCCCAGTTTATTAAAACTGGCACTTCAAAGAGGTTTAATAAAATTATTACTACGGTAAACTCGTATATTTAAATAACTATTTCTCAGATAGGTTAGATTAAGTGTTGACACCCTCTGCGAAGAAACTGAGGATTTCACTTTGTAGTAACACCGGGCGTTTCTGAAGCCAAAACTCACAGGCGGTATACTAGTAGACCTAAAGACTGACGTGTCTCGACAAATCTCTCTCACCTTTTGACAAATTCGCTGAGACCGCTACTATCGATTCCGTTGAAATCGCCCGATTTAACAAAGATGATTTCCAAGATGTCTTAACGTCACTGCATTCAATGACTGTCGCCTTTTCTAGAAGGATCGCACAGTGCGCTACTGCTTAATGTTGAGCAGTGAACACCAAGCCAATGCAAGTTCCAGTTGTTTGGAAAGTTAATAATAATCAAATTTCGCAATGGTCCGGCACACAAACAAATCTCCAGGACACAAATCGCTCTCCTATTTGAGTCAGTGCACACCTCTCAGAAGAAGCGTTTTAGCGTCTTCAATCAATCCCAAATCTGAATCAGTCATTTCAACTTCGTTCTACACAACTGGATCTCTCTCTGATGACAACGTGTGAAATTTTGCAGTTCGATTTGGCTCTGCATTCGCATAAGATTGTGTTGGCGTAAGAACTGAAGCCATAGTTTTGTCAGTTGGGCGCTGGAAATGAAGTAACCTAACAATGATAAGTTTCATTTCTGGCTTGAAATAAAAATATTGCGCCAATCAACCAGCAACGCCCGAAGAACTCGATGACAACATTCAGAGCAATGTAGCCGAAATGCTCTACCGGGTCTGCGAAAATTGACGTAAATGGCCGGCATTTGGTTCAAATCATAAATGGCATAAAAATAACTGCATAACGAAAAAATTGTAACCATTTTGAACAAAGTTGACTCTTCTATAATAAAAATTTTCTAGGAAGTGCACTCGTTGTCTCCCATAATATGGAACAACAAGTACGTCGTTAATTTCCACGCAACGCTGGCAACAGCTGTAACGCAACTACATTTGTCATCGCTACGTTTCGAGTTTGTAGCCAATTTTACACAGAGTTTAGTTGTCAAAACCATTGCTGATGTTCTGTTCTGCGATTTTTTTCACGATTCGCTACAAAGCTCAACTACGCTTGGTTGCATCTTGTATAAATTCCTGCCTGCCTTGTTGGGATTCCGCTGAAATGATGAAACATGCACTCCACATGTCGTGCACATGAGGATTCAAATTAGTGTAATTTTTTCTAAGCAGTTTCAGCTCCAACTACATCTGACACTGTAACGAATAGCCACCATCCCTCAACAAATATACCTACAATATATAGTTAAATGTATGCCACAGTCTCGCATCTCGCTATTTAGAAATTCCGCGGCATTTACTTTTGATCATTACTGCAGCGCTTCCCATTTGCTGCGCCATACTCACTTTAAAAGTGCAATAAATATTAAAATTGCACCAAACAGCAGACCTTTACCTAGCAACGAAGCGTCGAAGGATGAATAAAGAAATTCTCCTGGCTACGGAAATTGCTTTATCAAGTGCGCTTAGATGACGACTTTAAGGAAAAATCAACTCCGCGAACGGACCGCTAAACTGTCAAGTACAAAATAATGAACCAGTTACTTGCAGCTTTATATTACACCGCACAGTAGTTGGTGTAAAAAGATTTACTCGTAATGGGATAGACCGCAGCGAAATTCTTCTTCTTGATTGCAGCAGATTAATGAGAAAGAGGAAATAATCAGCGCAATTTACTGAAACCCTGTAATGCTACCAACAACAGTTACTGTTAATATTTCATGGTAGCTCATGGTGAAGGCGAGCTAAACACATGCCTTATAGGAATTTTTGATTTTGGCAAATATGAAGGTACCATCGAGGTCATTTAGCGCAGATTATTGCTCTATTTTTATTCAGTGTTCACTCTTATTATAAAGCTCTGGTTAAAGAGTGTCTTTGGAGGAAGGGTCATACTTTTAAAAGTTATGGAGATCAATCCATAATTTTTCAAGTCCCCATGTACCGTAGATGTTAACTTTAATTTAAATTCTTTTTGGCACTATCCCATATAAATTAGTCAATATGCAATTATCTTAGCAAATTTAAGTGAACATACAAATAGACAGCAGAAAATGTGCAAAATCGGACCACAACGTCTCCCCTGTCCATATAACAATTACCCTTATTTTCCTTATTACTATATACCAAAATATGTTCTCAAGTATACTTGAGTAATATAAACTTAAATTCAATCAGTCTAAGCCTACCGCTAGGACAAACCGGTCTGTCCGCATGTCTGTATATGCGCGAACTAGTCCCTTAGTTTTTAAGATTTCTATCTGAAATTTTGACCACGTCTTTATCTCGCCAAGTACTTACTCATTTTCTGGAACCGCTGATATTGGACCACTACAAAATAATGGTTCTCCAATTTCAACTTTTCGTCGACTTTTACTATTTTGTAGTCTTAATAATCGTTCACCCTGTGCTTGCTATTCTTCGAATTAGTAAACATTTCGAGCGTACATTTACTTTACATAATATTAAATGCCAAAAACACAAATACACGCTCAAAGTAATGAAAATATTGCTGCTGTTCAGGGAAGTGTTTGCTGAAGACCGCAATTTGTCGATTCCAAGGCATTCTCAAGAATTGGAACTGCCTCAACCTGCAACCTGGCGTATTTTGTGAAAAGATTTGGGCTTGTATAAAATCGATCTCACTCAAAAATTTAAGCCATTGATTGCAGCAGACCAACTTTTTTTGGCTGCAATTGGAATAAGTTAATCTTGAAAACATCTATTGTCAACAAGACGGGCCTACTTGCCACACAGCTCGTGCATCAAGTGAATTATTCCGAGAAATTAGACTACTTCTTGTGTCAAGCTATTTGAAATCATTCCAGGTCTTTTGTAAATAAACCAGGCTCTATTCAAGCTTTTGAAATCAAAATTGAACGTGCTAGTCATGGCATATGACTTGATTTAGTGGTAAAAGTATTCAATAATTGGGTTCATCGGTTTCGTTCCTTTTAATAAGGTGTACCTAGACGGAAGGATTTTGAAAAAGGTTCCCTCTAATAAACTGAATTAATGCTGATATGACCAATAGACTATTTCTTACAGTTTTTATTTTCCCTGACGATAATACTTTTACTTTTGGTACAAAATATAAATAAACGAACGAAATGCATACTCGTCTTTGCAGAAATGTATTATTATGCTCTCACAAGAAAGCCCAGTTTTAATTTATTTAATCGTTGTTTACAGGGTTTGTCCGGAAAGTAATAGGACTGATCTTCTTCCACCGCGACTGTACCTTGGAGCGTGCGCGCACCAACTGGATTCGGTAGAGGGCGTTCCTAGCTAAGGAACGAGCTAGGTGTTTCCAAACACCTGGAGAGTCAGGAAAAACATTATCGCGCGACGTGTTTCCGTGAGTGGTGCAAGCCGAAAATGTAGTGTTCGTTAGAGCAGAGATACGCGATTAAATTCTGAGTGAAACTCGGTAAATCTACGACAAAGATGTTTGATATAATCAAGGTGTTGCTTTAGCAAGAAGTGGTGTGTTTCGGTGGCACCAGGCCTTTTTGGAGGTCCGAAAAGAGGTGGCTGATGAAGACCGTGCTGGGAATGAGCAAAACTAAAGTGAAAACGATGCTCATTCTCGTTTTTGATATCAAAGGCATCGTCCACCATGATTTTGTTTCTCCTAATAGCCTTACAGCCCAGGCGTGGCCCCCCGAACTTTTTTGTTTCTTTGACTCAAAACTTTTTCCCTGCAGCGGTCTTTTGAGTATTCTGAATAACCAGGTGTTTGCGGCATGATATTGGTTGAAAATTTGACGAAAAATCAATACAGTATGCAACGGTGCATTATCGTGGTGCAAAATCCAAGAGTTGCCGGCCCATAATTTGGTCTCTTTTTACGATAAACTTCACGCAATTGACGAATAGCACTCAAATAGTATTCCTTGTTGACAATTTGGCCGGTTAGTACGAATTCGGAGTGCACCACACCTCGATAGTCGAAGAAAACTATCAACGTAACCTTGATTTTTGACCTGCTTTCATGTGTGCTTTCATGGCATTGTGGTAGTCGGAAAGCATTGTTTCACAGACGTAACGCGACGTTCTTTTTCGAAAAAAATTTGTGATTTTGGAATCACTCGTGCTTTCACTTTTATTGGGCCCAAGTGATGTTTCAAAATAGTTTTCACTGATCCTTCCGATATTGCAACAATTCCGGTAGGATCTCTGTTAGTCGCCGATTCTTAAGCACCAATTCTTTTATTTTATTGGGCTGTTGATCATCAGTTGATGACCGTCCTGGACGGGGTTCGTCGTCAACGCGTTCTCGACCCTCTTTGAATAATCTGTAGCAATCAGAAACACTTGCTCGCAACAAATAATTATCACCGATGGCCTTTTCCTACACACTAAATTTAAAGGAACTTCTTTATTGAACAATTTCACTCGTCGTAAAAATCGCCGAATGCACTTTATTTAGTTCAAAAAGACAAACACATACTAACCACTAATGATTATTTTGATGTCACATTTGGACCAAATATTTCTGAGAGTCATACCAACCTAGAAAAAAAAATATTTCAACAAATGGGTTTTCGCGCGAAATTAAAATTAAAAAGTCTTTTTATGTTTTGCCCGCAGTAGTGGTTTTGTTCAAATTACGGTTGTAAACGAGTTTGATATAGATATTTTGTTTTACATACAAATGATCAAGGTGACGATAAGTGAAGCAAAAGTTGAGATATCTTGATGAAACTTGTTCAGACTGGACACCTTAAAACAACTGGTATTACAGATGTATGGAATCTACCTTTCCCATCTCGCCAAAGTCCCTAAATTCAGCCATTAAAAAAATACATAACTTTCATTTAGGACCGGGAAATAATATTACGCAGCCTCTGAGCCATACAAATTGCGAGAGTATAAAATATTCGGGCGCACCTGAACTTAGCCCTTCCTTACTTGCTTCAGCTCAATTAATTAGGAAGTACAAGAATATTCATATTAATCACGTTCATCAAATAGTCTAAAGAATCTCTATATGACAGGAAACAAGAAAATTTCCATTATCTATTTTCTTTGCCACTTTTGTTATAAAAATATTGTTTATATTAAAACCTAGTATTACTATGTATATGGACTAATTTATTAAAATCTCTATTTAAATGTTCTAACTATTTGTGGTGTAAAAATAGTTGGATTTCCTTATACAATTAAAAAAAAAAAACTATTCCAAATAGTACCTCATTTTATTATATTATTGAATTTTGCCCAAAATAGTCTCATTTCAATAATAAAACAATTTGTGCTTTTGCATCATGTCGTAAAAATCGCATATAAATCCGGAAACCAATCCCATATTATTTCATGTATTCATAACGTCAAACTCTTTTGTAACTTGTTGATGTCACTTACTGCATTTTAATTAAACAAGAGTTTATGGCTCATAGATACTACCCTTCCATTTATGCTTAGTAGTCAAAAATATCTTAGACCAAAGAAGTTAGTTAGGAGACATACATATTTGCAAGTTTTGTTCTAAATGTCATGTAGTCAATTGCGAAGTTAATTTCCGGTTTTTACACACAAATGAGTTGGATTTCAACGAATTCGCAATTTCCATCTATGCACATATTATTCCTAATTCAGCTACTGAGAAAATCAAAAGTCTCAGGTGAAAGAGATAAATTTAGGAGAGTAGACATGACATTTATAGGAAATTAGTTTCTTAGATATGGATAAGTCATGCTTTGTGCCTTCAAATAAAATTATCCAATTATCGACGTGCTTGTGGAAAAGTTGAACGGTGGCTAAAAAGAATATTGAACAAGAAAAAACCTTAACTTCGGTTGCACCGAAGCTAAATGCCCTTCACAGGTGCATTTCTGTTAGTAACTATGTGTTCAGTTTGTATGGAAGCCATATGCTATAGTAAACCGATCTGAACAATTTTTTCGGAGATTACATTGTTGCTTTAGGAAATAGTCTGTACCAAATTTCGTGAATATATCTTGTCAAATGTGAAAGCTTTCCATACTAGAACTTGATTCCGATCATTCAGTTTGTATGGCAGCTATATGTTTTAGTGGACAGTTCCGACAATGAGCAGCTTCTTGAAGAGAAAATGACGTTTACAAAATTTCAAAACGATATCTTAAAAACTGAGGGACTAGTTCGTATATATACGGACAGACGGACAGACAGACAGACGGACTTGGCTAAATCGACTCAGCTCGACATACTGATCATTTATATATATATATGTATACTTTATACTTACAAACTTCGTGACAAACTTAATATACCCTGTTCAGGGTATAAATATGAATATAATATATAATATGTATATGAAAATACTGTTCTATCGCATTGCTGGTGTGGAGTTTGACGGATGAAATAAATTGTGGGTAGGCAGTGGTAATATATTGCCGATTTTTCATATTTATACAGCATGATTAAAAGTATGACTCGCATTCTTTGTCAAATAAACTGTTTGTTGCGAGAGCTAAATGTTTAAATAAGTCAGCAATGTCGGCAAATTATTTCATACTTAATCAGCATTGCATGTATATAGTATGTAAGTACTGTATGGAGGCTTCTTTATTGGAGTACTCCATAGTTTATCACAGTAAATATTGAGATTTAATGTCACTACGTCCTATCCTCTTAAGCGCACAAGCTTCGTTCGGTGTACGTATTGCTATTGGATGTTCGTTCCGACCTATTTTATACAAATGCTTGTGTATCTTCATTTTTTAAATAAAACAAATAAATAAAACAATAGACTTCATGAAATCTTAATAAGGAAGAATTTACGGTACTAATTAAAGAGTCAGTAACTATTGTCTTTCTTCATTTAAGAAATTATTGAGAATGGAATGGTAAACAATTGTCGCCAGTAGATGAATATAAACTATTTTAATTAGATTGCATTTACCTTCGCTATTTTGAGATAATTGCAGAAAATTATAAGAGGAAAAAGCAATAAATGAAGTACATACCACTCGAGATATTTTTCATCAATAATAATTAATAATTTAGTTGATAAGAAATCAATTGTTATCCGATACGACAATGAGGCAATAAAGAGCTGGGAGGAAAGTAAGGAAAGTAAACAAAAACAAGAGAACTGATTGGAGAAAAGCAAGTAAAAATGAGGTATTAAATAAAACTAAGTGCACTTACTTATTTGAGATTATGACTTCATTGAAGGCAACAGTTGTGCATAGTAGTCAACAAAAACCAAAGCGTGGTTTCATATCATTCGCCGTAAAACTAAAGTTATTTACTGACGTCGAAAAGGGTATGAAAAATCGCATGTAAAATATATATATATGTTTGTAATGCGATAATAAAGATGCATTTTATGTAAAGTAGTATTAGCCTTACTTCGTCTATCGATGAGGATCTGCTAATCAACCTTTCAAGAGTTTATAGGTAACACAAAGGACGAATTTTTGTCCAAGTGAGCTTCATTGATTTGGATCGACACCCCGACCTAACCTAACTTAACTGTTTATACATGACCATCATTTATAACCTCTCTATAACGAAAACACTTTTATAAGTAAATATTTTAACGACCATAATGACTTCGTTATATAGTTCGATTTTATGGCCGTATATTTGGTGCATATTCGCTAAGTTCTTATTTATAACAGGTTTTTCAATTGGGACGCTACAAAAGTCGACCGATAGAGACAGTAAACGACGCCATACTTTTTCTCGCTCTTCTGAAATTTCACTTCAGTAAGGTTTGCCATTTCACCATAGAAATATATGCGAGTCGAAAATAGTAAAAATTACTCTCGGAATTTGGAGTCAGTGGCCTCAACTTAAAGAGCGCTATGTCCACTTTAAGGTCGTCACAATCGTTCTGTTAGATCAATAATTGAGCGTATAGCGGAATAATTTTAATCCACAGAGACAGTACAAAATATTCCCGTGCCAGTGAGATAAGGAAGTGCCCGTAGGGTCGAGAATATTGCTGGCGCTAGCGCATCAATTGAGGAAGACCCAAATCAGTCTCTCACATGTCGTTCTCAAGCCCTGGACATCTCTGTGACGTCGTTGTAGCGAATTTCGCGAAAAGATCTAGACCACCAGAACTGTCGTATGTTCATGAATTGGGTTGAGCAACAATTAGGAATGATCCGAATTTTCTCGAAAAATCTTCTTCATCGACAAGGCTCATTTCTGGCTGAAGGGCTTCGTCAATAAGCGAAATATGCGATATTGGTCAGGCAGAAAACACGTACGCCTTAAGTCTCCATTGTGTTCCGAAAAAATTACGGTTTGATGCGGTTTATAAGCCGGCGGAGTCATTGGGTCATTGGTACTTCTTCCGTGGTGATCAAGGCCGGCACGTTACTGTGAATGAGAATCGCTACAGCTCAATGATAACCGAATATTTTTGGCCCAAATTGGATGGTATGAACTTGGACAATATGTGATTCTAAAAGGACGGCGCCACAAGCCACACATTGAATGTCACAATCGATTTATTGAAAACCAAGTTTGGACAACGTATTATCTCACGAATTCAATTGGCCGCTTTGGCCTTGCGACTTGACGGTGTTAGACTATTTTCGGTGGGGCTACTTGAAGTTTATGATCTATGCCAATAAGCCAGTGATGATTGATGAACTTCGTAGGAATATAAAACCTGAAATTGCAACAGTATCGACCGATTTATACTTGAAAACCTTCGTAAACTGGGTTCAGCGTCTGGACTTCTGCAAGCATGCCAGACCATACATAAAGGCATCGGATGTGCTTTCGCAGGAATCCTATTTCTACATGAATATCGGTTTTGTTTAAATAAAAAACAACTTTTGTGGCGCTCTTATTGAAAACTCGTTAGTTGCATTAACAATTATTACAGAAATTTTATAATTTATTTAGTATTAAAATATGTGAGGGTAGATGAAAAGAAAATATTTAAAATGTCTACTTAATAAAAGTAAATTTAATAAAATTAATGAATTCTTTGCGATTGCAGTTGCTACTCCATAACTTCATTCACATTCGATATTTTAATCAAATCAGCAGTTTTTAAATAAAATCAATTATATGCCACTTAGTCAAATTTTCTTAGTTACAAACTTTTTTCTAGTTTACTCCTTCTTTTACAAATTCTTATGTAACTTTTATTTTACTCGGAATATAGTATTTACCTACACTTCACTTTTACACATACTACAGTTTCTCATTTACAAATTTTCAGCTGCAGTTTGAATGATTTACTAGCTTTACTGCATATATATTTGCAACCTTTCCTGTACCATTTTGTCATTTTTATCAAATACGGCACCCTTGCTTAGGGTCATTTGGATATTTCACCATTTTGTTTATTTTTCAAGCAGTAAAAGTGTAGAAGGAGAAAAAAAACACATTGAAATACATTTCAAAGAGAGTTTTAGTTTTTTGCCCCAAGAAATAAGATCCAAGCTCTTTCTTTTCTACTTTTTAATCTTCTGCAATAATTTCTTTATTTACAAAGAAAATAAACCTACAATTTTAGGAGATAATTTTTCTTCATAAAATTATTCACTTAAAATTTATAGTTAGAGTTATGCATCAAATGGGCTATATCCTTACAGTACACCATGCCGTATGAGTAATGCAGATAGGATAAATCGCTTGTACGAACAGACCGTTGCCTTTCGAAATCATAAAAAAAGAAATAAATTCATTTTAAGCTGAAACGCATAGAAAACTGAAGATAAGATAACTAACATTAAGGAAAAAATTATTTACGGGCGATCTGTGGTCGTTAAAAGGAAGGGGAGTAATTGAATTTTTAAAATATCTATAACTTTTATTTATAGACTTTTTGCCATAACCAAAAGTTTTTGTTCAAATTTTCTAAGAACCCAGTTTTTTGATTTTATATTTCTACCTTTTACAACAAATTGTGTAAATTTTCTTAATTTTGTAATAAAATACTATTCCCTGATAGTTGTGGATTTGATGGCTTAATGCAAAATATTGAAAAAGCTTATGATATATACTTGGGAAAAGACAGTATAAATTGAAAATAAAAAGCTTGTTGTCTGATTATATTTGTTATGTGTAGTTTGTAATTTTAACACAGAGCAGAAATTATTTAGTTATGTACACATTATCCAAGCTTTGCAAATCACATTTTATATACATACATATATTTTATTATATAAACGTAGATATAAATAAAACTAATACAATAAAGGTTTTCTTGTAGAAAAAAACTTTGGTCATGAAGGTTATGAATAATAAAATAGTTAGGAATCTAAACCCTTTGGAAGTTAAAAGTAGCATGAGGCGAGCAATTTTCCGCATGCGAACATTTTACTTGTCATCTCTCATTAGCATAATACCCACATTATCATAAAAATAGTTGAAGTGTGTTTGAAAGGGCTTAATAACCATTTAAATTCATTTCTAATCATAAAAATAAAATAAATTTGCCAAACTTTCTGAAGTAAATACTGAATGAGTGAATTGGATGGTTATATCCCGAATGTATTTCATAGTAAGTAGATAAGTTTTGGTGAATAAAAAAGGTGAAGTTGAAGAAAGTTATCATATAAAATTGGAAAGAGAATTTTGATTGTAAAATGTATTTATTATATTATTTCATTTTTTATCATAACTAGCATTCAATATCTCTAGCTGGTACAAGGTAATTTGCTTTATGGCTACACATGTTTTTCGAAGTTATCTAAAGTTAAACGAATAGGCGAATTCAAAGTACGTGCAAATATGTTGATATAATTGGAAATCAGAATTATAGATATAGATATATATATAATTAGATAGTTTTGCTTTTAGATCGAACAAATAAGTATATCATATTAATTTCTAATAATTTTTTTTAAAATAGCATCCACCCAATAAAACTTATCTTTTTAGATTCGACCATTCATTTTAGTATAATCCAAAAAGGATTGCACTAAAGTATACTTTGTTTAGATAAAATATCGAACAAAAAATTTTTCTCAAATTTTGCATTTCCAACCAAATTTCGGGAGCAGAATAACGACGCGACACAACGCGAATGTTGGAAAAGGTTTACGTTGATTCAGCTTTATAAAAAACACAAGCCTAGGAGTGGTACAAAGCTTTCAAAGATGGCCGAGACCTCGTTGAAGACATGCCTTGTTAAGGACGACCTTCGACATCTTCAACTGATGAAAAGATTTAAAAAGTGAAAGATATGGTGCCTGAAAATCATCAAGCAAGCGTTAAAGAAATGGCAAGAGAGCTCGACATCTCGCGAGTCTGTTCGAATGAGTTTGGTGGATATTTTGTGTACGAAACGCGTTCTTGCTCAACTCGTCCCAATAAAGCTGATTTTTTTTTTCAAAAAGATTACCGTAAACAAATCTCTTTGGACAAGCTTGATCGTGCGAATTCTGATAGCACATTCTGAAAGGCATTATAACTGCCGATGACACGGGGGTTTATGAGTTAGACATGCAAGCAAGTCAACAATCATCGGAATGGTGGGAAAAAAACGACTCGAAACCAAAAACGCTGCGCTAAAACCGCTCAAAAATAAAGGTAATAAGCATTGTTTTTTCGCTATTCGTAGTTTGGTGCATCATCAATTTGTTGCGTGAAAATATCCTTTGAAAACAGACGGAATTGAAAAAGAACAATCAATGGATTTTACCCAATAATAAAGCACCATCGCATCGAGCCACGATTGTGATCGAATTTAAAGCCAAAAACGTAATGAATCGCATCGATTAACCGCCGTATTTACCAGATTTTCTTCCGTGTGATTCTTTTTTGTTCCCCAAACTGAAATTGCCGCTTCGTGGAGCTCGTTTGCAGTCGATCGAAGAGATAAAACAAAATTCGCTGAAAGAGTAGAAGGCCATCCCAAGAAGTGCTTATGAAAGGTGTTTCGAGGACTGGAAAAAATGTTGGCATAAATGTAATAATTAAATATTTTACGGTTTGTTTACAATTTCCGAGTACTTTATTGTCACTGTGTACATAAATTTATGATAACATTAAACTGATTGCTCAACCACATATTTTCATATGTTTTCATTAAGATTGTCGAGCTCTGATAGTTTAAGTGAGTTTTCAACACGTTCACACATTTTCATAGTATATGAATATATGAAGAAATTACTTTTCCCTAGCTCATTTTGCTGATTTGCCCTCGGCGGTTTAGAAGATATGTACAGTAAACCATTTACGAAGTCGAGGCACTTTTTGAGCCCATAGGAGGCCCTCGCTACTTTTATCCCCTGTACCGCCAATCTACAATACCAACCACCATGGAAGACCAAGGAATACGTGTACGAAGTTTTATCATGATATCTTCATTTTTACTGAAGTTATCAATTTCACAGATCAACAGACAGACAGTCACTGATCAATGTACCTGAATTATTCTGAATTGACACAAACAACGATTAGTTGAACAAACCTATTATGCTATTATAATTAATGGTGAGAACAAGTTCAATTTACAAAAAGTTTAAAACTTCTCATACCCTTAGCCTTATGACCCATTTCTGGTTTGACATATCTGCTAACTGAATATTGTACAATATATTCCGATCGTGGGTACTGTAAAATTCCGCCCGTATTCATTGTACATATTTCCCATACAATCATTACAAACATGTGCAACACCATTTTAGTATAATAAAATTTTAATACATAAATTGGGAAAATATATATAGTACTGAATATTTATGAATAATTATAATAAAATAAATATAAATAAAATACAATATTACCCAAAAGCATTATACATTCAACAATAATTTACACACTATCCAGTGTCATATACACCAATGCCTCCTTAAATGCTACAACATTCCTTTTCAAAATATATAAAAATTTTCAACACATTCCGACAAAATCTACAAAACAATGCCAGGCTTTTGCTCCTTTTGCTCCTTCTGTTCCTTCTTTCACATAGGCAGCCAATAGGTGCCTTTCACGTTGTCATTGCGAGGCACCAAGGCCAACAGAGCTATAATCTGCTACTTACGTTAGTCGCTAAATAGAACAAAGTGCATTCATAGGATTAAAAATGATAATAATTTTCATTTTCGTAACACCGGACAGCATAAGTGCCATAGATTATAGATTTAACTAGCGTCCACATCGTAGCCGAAGTAGAATGGAGGACTGGCCAGTGCAGACATTTCAGCACACACAAATTACACACGAAAATCCATGTACTTTACAGAATGTAACAATGTAAGCACTTATACATACATACGTGTAGACTATGACTATGACCAGACTATGACTTAAATGTAAGGAATATTTAAATTTAAGAAAAAATATTAACTATCACACTCACTTTTTGTGAGATTTGCAATATCACAGTAGTTTAGTGTAACAAATAGATATGACAAGTATGTTAGGTTCGTGTTCGGGGACAGCAGAAAAGAAAATGAAAGAAGTTAAGCGAGAGCACTTTAAGATAAGCTTGTATAAAAATGATTATAAGACCAAAGAGGAAACTGCTTAAGAACTTGAGATGAATGTTATAGTTTATCCGCTATCCTACCTCCTAACTACCTAAATATATTATTAAATAACGATTTAAAATATGTCATATATGCATAATAAACACAAAATGAATAAACCCAAGTAATTTTAATTCAAGTTATAGAATGTCGTATGCGCAACATTCTACGACAATTTTATAAACAAGAAAAACATTTAATAAAATATAACAAAAATATATTTTATTTATGGAAAATAAATCAGTTCAGAACACACATATACATAAATATAAAGGTTTACACTCAGATTAAATCTTTCATTCGATTTAAAGCATATTTTTTAAAATTAATATTAAGTTCATTTACATATCCTAAGAGCATAATCTAATCTAGAGGGCCGAATTTCGGGAGTTTGTGGTAATTGATAAAAAACCGTTTGATATATTAACGATAAAGTTTTGTACCATTTGTGTATTTATATTTGAAGAGTACGAAAATAAATATATCTCTTTTCTTTCACTTATATTAATTAAGCTAGTATAACATTGCATTACATATTGAGAGCATCATCAACAGAAAACCAAGCGGCTTTGATATCACTAAAGTTGCTAAAGGTTTCATTCAAGATAGAGAAAGGCTGCCTTGATTTCTTAGTACATCTAACATTCCGTTTCTTAACAAACCTACAATGGGTTCCAGGACATGGTGATAAAGCTAGTAACTGTAACTGTGATGAACTAGAGTGAACAGGCAACATCAAAACGACGTAATTTATATGCATCAGACCACTTTCACAACAAGCGAACAAACGTGGCATGAACGGCATATAGAGTGGTTCAGATGGGTCATATTAGTGTGAGGCGATTTAAGTTCCAGGGGTTTCACAATAAGCCCCTTAAAACCCTAGGTGCGTCGCAAGACATCCACTCAACCTACATACAAGTAAACAGGACTTTAAAAACAAAAAACAAAACAAATAGTTTTTTCGGCAAAATCAATTTATTTTATTCAAAACAGTCTCTTTCTTCTTCATTACAGCTTTTTGCACTGTCCAAAAGAATGTCGAATGAGTGTTTTAGCTCGTTGGCTGGTATGGCCGCCAGTATGCCGGTGCAAATCTTTTGAATGGCCTCTACGTCTGCATAATGCTTTCCTTTCATGGGCAAATGTATTTTTCCGAAAAGGAAGAAGTCGCACGGTACCATATCAGGTGAATACGGGGAGTGGTTAATGGTTAAAATGTGATTTTTGGTCAAATAATCGGTCACAAGCGTCAATCGATGAGAGCAATATTTGGTCGTCAGTCAATTTGTGCGAAACAAACGGTGCACACACTTTCGTAAGCCCAAATATTCGGTCAAAATGCGATAAATCGATGTTTTGAAGATTTTTAATTCCATTTCCATGAATTCTAATGATGACTTCGGCTGATTTTTGATGAATTCGCTCACAGTTTCAACGGAATTTCCGGTGATCACGGATTTTGATTGGGCCACATGTTGATCGTCATTTATGTTCTCACGACCACTTTGAAAACGTTGAAACCACTCGTGCACTCTGCTACTGGATAGGCAATCATCGCCATAGACTTGTTTCATCAATTGAAACGTTTCGGTAAAAGTTTTACCAATTTTAAAACAAAATTTAATGTTGGCTCTTTGTTCGAAGCTCATTTTCGCACCGATAACACATACATACTGACACTTAAAACGAAATAACTGCACTTCCAATCAATGAAATGTCATGAAATTCTCACTGAACAATCGATAAAGAAGCAAATTCTAACGCACCAGTCGACGTATAGATGGCGCCAACGAGGGGCGCTAGATTCAAAAGTCTTGTTTACTTTGGAGCGCAGCTTGTATAAAGGCAACATTAAAGTTATCGAGTTGAATTGACACAAGGTATTATATGAGACCTTATTAAAGCAACTTAAACGATACTTTCTATACTGCCAAAAATTAACATTATAAATGCCTCAAATTAGAAATAATACTCAATAAGGAAAATGCACACATTTCTTTGCTGATTTTTAAGTTGACAGTCCTTGGCCGGATAAAAATCCGGTTCTGTTCCAATTACTTAGACACGACCATTGGCACAGACATTCGTTTTTGAACTTCATTCGTTCGATTTGGTATTAATTTGTATACATAAACTGGGTTTCGGTGACAAAGTTTATACCTAGATATACATATGTATATCACATAGTACATAGATACATGTAGTTACTACTTTTAAAAGGCAAAGTAAATTGTTGTGATATTGTACAATTTCAACAATAATTTTAAACTTTCACATCTGTTTCATTGTCTGAGGACGATTGCGCTAAAATACTGAAAGCTTTTGCTATTTACTTTATAAAACACTCTTAAGGTAGCTATTCTAAAATACTTTTAAAGTTGAATATAAGTAGCCACTTTTAGTAAATTAGCCATAATAGTAAAATGTGAGAAAATGTGAAAAGCTTGTGAAAGATATATGAGGACATTTTGTGGAGTGATTCTCATAAGCTATAAAATTTAGAGTCGTAAAATAAATGACAGTAAAAAAGGCGTTACAAGGCATAAGCAGAAGTCATAAAAATTTCCTGTAGGAAACATACCCCATAATTCTAGCATACTTTTACTTTTGTAAAGTCATAAAAATTTTAAATTTATCCATGTATGTATGCACATTTTTAGTTTTCTAGACTGAAAGTAAATAAGTCTTCAACTTTATGTTGAAATGTCCTTAATTTAACAAGAAAATTTTAATATTCTACCGAACAAGTTCTAATCAGATTTACAATTACTCATTGTTTTGGGTGTTAACTTAGAATTTGCAGCTTCAATTTAGAAATAAATTACGATAAAGCATTAATAGATCATTTGCCTATTCTTTTATTGATTGAAGATTTTTACCAGAATTTTTGTCATACAATATATACATATATTCTCTTACCATATTCTCTATAAAATCGTAATATTCTCCTGTAATGGATATACGACTAAATTACTATTTGCGGTGTACACATTCGAAGAGAAGGTTTTGCAAATTTAAACTTGCTTTGACTGACACACACCTCGTGAATCGATCACCGTCATATCCTTCAAAACAATTCGCACAGCAAACTACACTTTGACTGACGGGTAATGACATACAAATGTCATGCGTATAGAAATATATCTCCATTTTGAATGATATAGATAGATAGAAACTGGTTGATTTTGTTACAAGAGTTATTCTCAGAGTCTATTATAATTCAGAACGTTTGCCGAATTTAAACTCTGTGACCTGAATTGATTTGTACAGCGAAATATCTGCCATTCGCGATATCTGTTTTACTATATTTCCTTGGTTTGCAATAATAATTTAAGTTTTTTTGTAATACTATAAGTAAGAATGATATTACAGAAAGTAGCAATAATAACAACCAGCGTGGTGCAATTTATAATTTTCAAATACCTTTACTTTTTCAATTTTCTGGAAACTTTCCAATCCTACAGGTGTCAATTTAAGTTTTGCAATGAATCTTCTTGGCAGCAACTTTGTAGCATCAATTTAAGTTCCGCATAAAAACTTCAAACACACTTTATAGCATTTCACATGCACAACTTTTCTCTGCAGGTGCATCGGTGCATTTCGTTTCAAGAAAAATAAAAGCAACTTTGAAGTAAACTACAGCTTACTTAATTGGACAATATAATAAAGAGAACCAGAAAGTGGATAATAAGTGGAACTATGTGTAACTTCTATCAACAAACATGCTAGTTAATGATGAGGCATAGTAAATTCTATGGGACCTAGACCATGAAAAGTTTATTTGAGAAGTAAAAGGGCGAGATGAATGTATTTTATATATATCTTGAACATAACGCTAACATATTAATTAATTTTCCATATTTGTTATAAAATAAAACTACTCAATTTTATGTTTATTACGCCATTTCAACTAATTAGATACAAACAAGACAGCTTCAATGGATGTAGGATGGAACCATGTGTAGAAATTCACGCAAGTGAGGAAAGTTCTCAGTGCGCCATTCACTTGGGGGTGGTCAGAACCGATTCTTTCACATGTGACTCAAGTAGCGCATGACATCCAATCTTAGATCAAGTATCCCCTTGGTAGCCAAAAAAAATCCGTTTGAAGGCGAGCTAAAGTGAGAAGACGAAACTTCTTTCCCCGGGTTTTGCGCTGGATTTGGGATCCGGCACGTAAAAATACCCACAAAGCAAAGGGCAGAATAACCCCGGATACGAGTAAATAAAATGCTCGGTCTCTTAATTGGGAAGATGCCGCTGGCCAGTTGGTTGATATCCTCATGAGCGCAAGTTTGGTGTGAATCAAAGCGAAGTATTTTAACTTATCGCTGATTTGAAAGAGAAACGGACGATGTGACCAAAGATGTTTTCTATGAGCGCTTCGAGCGTAACCAAATAAGTTGATGCTAGATTCCAGCATAACAAAATTCATCAATCTACCAGGATGTCTCCGGATCGAAAAACTACCAACTAGATGGATTATCTACAATGTTTTAGACGAGCGTACGCTTCTAGGTTCTAGCCTTGTGCAGCAAAAAACGTACGTCAACAAACACAAGGAAGGTTCGACATCGAAAAGCTGCAATCACAACAGATAGTCGAACGATTTTCTACTCGACTTACTCTCTTGTTATCTGAGGGCACTCAAGCTTCTTTTGTACAGCTGCAAAGGAAACCTTTCATTGGTTTTCAGTGAATGCAAAAGAACAGATGGTACGATGGCTCACATGCCACTGATGAAGTCATAACTTAGAATCCGTAGATAATTTCGTCTATCTTAGAACCAGCATCAACACAAACAACAACGTCCGCCTCGAAATCCAACGCAGAACAACTTTTGCCAACTGAGTAGGCAATTGATAAATAAAGTTCTCTCTAATCATTCCCGTCCTGCTATATGCATCTATTGAGTCGGCGTTACGAGTTTTCGAGAGAAAGGTTCTGGTTAAGATTTATAGTTCTTTGCGTAACGGTATTGGTAATGGCGAATACCACAGTCGACGGAACGATGAGCTGTACGAGATATACGACGACATTGACAAGTTTCAGCGAATTAAGAGACAGCGGCTACGTTGGCTAGGTCATGTCACTAGATGAAAACACTCCAGCTCTGAGAGTATTCGACGCAGTACCTGCCTGGTGAAGCAAAGGAAGAAGAAGACCTCTACTCCGTTGGAAGGACCAGGTGGAGAAGGACCTGGCTACACTTGGAATCTCCAATGAATAAGAAGATGATAGCTTCAATGCAATCTCTAAGAATTAATTTCGTTTTCTTTGACATACTGCACTATACAAAGTGTTAACAATTCTTTATATATTTACATATCTGATGATTGATTTATGTTGACAAAATAATTTTAAGTGTGTGCATTCATGCTGAAATGGAAAGACTATATTCGGTTAAATTATATCAAAAAGCAATACATAAAATAAATTCAGCATTGTGGACCATCCATTTTCGGCACCAAATTAGATACGTTGTGGTATAAGAAATTATATTCATAGAAATTTTCCTAAGATATCTAACATTTTTATTTACTGATGTGGGCAGTATGAAGTTAAAAAGAATGGAGAAGGTTAAGTGATATATGATAGCTGAGGATGCTGTAAGGAAGTCTGGAGAAGCTGTAAGGACTACATCCATTTTTATCAGATTTGCCACATGTCAGGAGACACAATAAACTTTATTAACGCTTTATTTATCTCTCCTTAAGTACTTGTAGCATTCGAAACAGATACGGATAATATCTTGAACACATTTGTTTGAAATCTCTCAAATAGCGCTGGAATCAAGTTTAAAGCCGGTATACACAATATTGTTCTGTATCATCGCTTTTAAAATAATTTCAAGTTTCTAGCGTTAGATAGAAAGGTACCGCTATTTCTATAGTTTCGAACATGACATTCTTAGGAAAGGAAACTAGTACAAAAGAGGTGGAAAACGTTGGAATATTTTCGTAGTTTAAGCGATATCCTTTGTACCAATGTTGAGTCGTATACGGTATATTATTTAGTAATAGAGTTATACCACTTCAATTTTTTTTTCAAATAACGCTGCTTCTGGGTGGCTTTTTGTGTAGTTAACGGCACCTTTGGGTGAATGAAACTTTCATACTCTGTGAAACACGTTGCATGTGTACAAAACACAATACAACGGGATTTGTACAGCACATAGCTCATCTGCATGAATCCACTTGCGTTGGCTTTTCAACTACAATTTTTCGCCCATTTCTCTGCTGTTGCAGACTTTCCTCCTCTGTGTGACATTAGCATACAGATTAAAAAATTCCCTCCGCCCATAAGTTGTTCACAGCTGGAGTTTTTAATTTTTTGTTTTTTGTTTCTTCCATATTCAGAAGTGGACGGGTATTTTGTTTTGCATTTTTGTGTTCCCAATTGTCGCCGCCAAAGGGCGACTGCAAAGGGAATTCATTTAAACTGAAAAATACAGAAACGGCTTTCACTGACTTGTTCCATTAAAATTTTATATGTTTTATTTTCTTATTCCTTTTCTGTCAGCAAAAGTCACATAATATTTGAAATATGAAAATAATATGAAATAT
Organism: Bactrocera neohumeralis; assembly: GCF_024586455.1. Taxonomy (NCBI): domain Eukaryota; kingdom Metazoa; phylum Arthropoda; class Insecta; order Diptera; family Tephritidae; genus Bactrocera; species Bactrocera neohumeralis. The sequence continues at coordinate 42,583,983 of NC_065923.1, read as the reverse complement.
TCAGAAAATTTGGAGAAAAATTGCGAACGAAAGTAAGTAATAAATTTTTGTAAATATACACATTTGTTTTTCTTTACTATAAAGTCACGGTTAATATGAACCATTTATATATTTTTATATTGAAAGGGATATTAGATTAGTTTTGCTTAGCAACTGTCTTTAAGTGCTCTTTTAGACAACAAAGCTTAAAAACCCTTTGGAAACATTAAAGACAAAAAGTTATTGATGCACTTGCAGAGCATTGAAGCTTAAATTTGCTCTTTATGTAAGAGTTATGAAGAAATATTCAAAAAAAATAAGTTTAATAATTATTGTTCAATTTATATGAATATACATATATTCAATATATTTGAATTCTATTTTTCCCTTATAATCTAATAATTATTTCGCAACTTTATCGCTCATAAAATAATAGCTAAGGGGTGAGCTTTAAATACCTCTTACAAATAGGAGTTGAAGAGTAAGCGAAAAAATCAAAATATAACGATTACTTTGTGAGCAAAATTTAAAAGCTTTTGACCTAAAAAAGTATTACTATTTTCTATTAACTCATCAGTCGACCCTTCCTTCATAATGATTTTTTTAGTCAAAAATGGCTGTAATTTTCTGTTAAAATTCACTTTAGCGGTTGATCCATGTAAAGGATTTCAATAGCTTTTTTTTACAGATCGTGTCAAGCTGCAATGTAATTTTAATTCAGTTTTATTTGGCATTTCATCATGGAAAGACTTACTCCTGAACAACGTTATCAAATCGTTCAACTTATGAAAATTCACTTTCTGTAAAGAATGTGTTTCGCGGACTTCGATTAACTTATGGTCAAAACAACCAGCCTACCGAGGCCACCACACTATCTTGAGACCCAGCATTCATTATTTAAGGGGGTATTCTACTCTAGAAGCATGAATTTCAGGTAATTTTTAAAGTGTCGTAAAAAAAGGCAATTAATATTTTTAGTATCCATTTTTTTATGGTGTTTTTATTGATATCTTAAGAATATATAAAAAAAATTATAGAAAAAAATATTAAAAATTAAAATAATTAGAGGGGGGAGGGGTGAGATACAGGTGTAAAAAATGGCGCATCTTGGTAACATTGATCCTGACTCTCCTGGTGGTCTGAAAAAAAAATCAAAAGAAATTCTTAATCAGTAAGGATGCTGTTAAATTCCCCATTTCAGGGAACACGAAACAATTTTTTTTGAAAAAATGGCGACTGCCTGAAAATAAAAATCATTTTTTACGAAAAAATCCAATTTTTCAAAATTCTAGAGTAGTATACCCCCTTAATGATATTCAACCAAATAGACCAAGTCCAGCAAGCAGTGCAGAAAATATATCAGCCGTCGCTTAGAGTGTACACGAAGCACGTTGAGAGTCGTGACGGTTCCGCAGCAATTGCGACTGACGTATGAAACAACTTGGCCCATTTTACGTCGAGGTCTTAAATTGAAACCGTACAAAATACAGCTTGTGCAAGAACTAAAGCCTTTCCAAGCGACATCGCTTCGCTCTATGGGCTCTATACGACGCCAAATTGTGTTCAGCGATGAGACTCTTTTCTGACTCAATGGGTATGTAAACAAGAAAAGAACAACCAGAAATAATAAAGGAACTGCCATTTCATCCAAAAAAAAAACATCATCGGTCCATATTTCTTCAAAAATGATGCCGCTGGGAACGTAATCGTCAATGTCAAACATTATCGCGCCATGATAACCGACTATTTGATGTCTGAAATTGTAGCTCGGGATCTCGGTAACATTTGGATTCAATAAGACGTCTCCACTTTCCACACATCGCATCAATCAAGTACACTTCGGTAAGCAGATAATTTCACGTTTCGGGCCTGCCGATTGGCCACACAGATCGTGTTATATCACACCGTTATATACGTACTTTTCTGCTTCGAGAGCAAAATATCACGCGTGTCATTCCCAAGTTACCACCGAGTCATCGATAATTGGACTCAATGGATGGACCATCTGAGACGTAGTCGCGGTCAAAATTTAAATACCAAAAAATGTTTCTTCGAATGATAATAATATTTCACTTTGATTTTTTTATGTTTTTTCTTTAAAAATGTAGGGAACCTCGAAGTGTTGCCAATTTTGCTTTTGGTTTCAGTTAGTTTTACCGAAATATACAAGTATGTATATGGTATGTATAAATTTAAGTAGTTTTAATATTTTCAGCAACTTTTTGTTTAAAACAGCTTTAAGCTCTGAGTTCTGTATTTGATCTTTTTGTTCATTCCATTATTCTTGTTTTTTCTAACGGCCAAACTCACCTGCAATTCTTAAACTGTCAAAAGCAACTAATGCTTGCGTAGTTACCGCTGGATCAAACGACATTTTTAATTTGCATGGTGACGTAGCAAAGTGTACAAGAACGACACATAAAAGTAAAAAATAATAAAGTTATACCTATGTCAGCACGAGACTATACGACAAGTGATGAAGATTTTCTTTACGCTTTGCGACAGCTGAAAAATTGGTTAAAATCGCACTGAGTGGTGGTAGTAGAACTTTATTATGTGGACCTATAAAAATACTGGCCCAAAATTGCAAAATTGATCAACTATTAGATTTTGTTTATGTATATTAAACAATAAAATATTTTTATACTCTTGCAACCAGTTGCTACATACTATTATACGAGTAGTTTTGTTCACCTAACGGTTGTACGTATCACCTAAAATTAATCAAGATAGATATAGGATTATATACATATTAGGGTGTGCCATTTTGAGGCAACCTTTTTTTTTAACGAAATGTGTAAAAAAAGTCACTCAAAAGATGAGCTCTTAATATTAATATTAAGAGGTGCCTGTTTCAAATTTTCTGTTTTCCATATAAATTACATGGAAAAAAATAATTTTTTTTGTGGTGGTTATTGTGCGGAGGTTATTATATGTGCAAGCGATGGCTGCCAGTAGGGATGGTAAACTCGATTCCGATTCTACTCGAAAATCGAGTTTTCTCGTAAAATGATCGATTTTTCAGAATCGATCTTCAGTAGTCGAAGTCGACTAAGAATCGATTCTTGACAATCGAAAAATCGATTATTTTACGAGAAAACTCGATTCTCGAGTAGAATCCGAATCGAGTTTACCATCCCAACTGGCAGCCATCGCGTGCACATATAATAACCTCCGCACAATAACCACCACAAAAAAAATGATTTTTTTCCATGTAATTTATATGGAAAACAGAAAATTTTAAAGAGGCACCTCTTAATATTAATATTAAGAGCTCATCTTTTGAGTGGCTTTTTATTACACATTTCGAAAGTTTTGAGCCTGTTTTTCAGTTGAAAAAAAGGTTGCCTCAAAATGGAACACCCTATTACATATACTAAATACATATATGTGACCTGGTCTACGGAAAGGGGGCTTAGGTGTCAAAAAATCAATTTTCACTTTTTAGTTGATTCGGATGGAAGATGAGATGCTTTTTCACGTGATCGAATCCAAAAAGTCATAACTTGTTTGGAAGTTCCCTAAAAATATAGAGAAAGGAGAGTAAAAATACGAAAAAATATAATTTTTTTGTAATGAACAAAATACATTGAATTATAAGCTATAAAGACATGATTATACACTAGAAAAACGTATTATGGGCCAAAAATAATAATGCTGAGTAGTTTATGTATTTTTCTTTGTTGTCGTTTTCCTTGAGATCTTTTTACGTGTTGATCCTGAGGAAGATTGACCTGGTTCCTCGTCTGGTTTGAGAACATCTTCACTAGTTTTTGCCTTCCGTTTCTTCGATGGCAAATCTTTCGGCAATGGAGCCACAATATCTACTTTAGATATATCCGAAACTAAGCTGCGAAGATTGTGATAGATGCAAATAAATTGAGGACTTCGTCTCGCTGGATGGCAGTTTCATTATCCGAAAATCCTTAAATTTTGAGAGTCGTCCGGGCAGTGGAAGAGCCATTAAATCGGCTATGAATCCAATAAAAACTGTTCAAGCCCCTAGGTACCCAATACTTAGAACCCGGTACCTATAGTTGACTTTTGATTCAAAATGACGGTCAATGTGTGGTGTCTACAACTGGGTCAAACCATGTCAAGTGGTCCGTGAAAGTTTCGAAAAATCTCCGATTTTGAAAATTAGCAGTTCATTATTAAAGGGACCAGACGCATACCCCGTGATATAAAAATTTCTTTAAAATTCTTTTTTTTAAGTTATTGAAGGTGGAAATTTAGAAGAAGATAAAATTGTATAATTATTTTCTCATAAACTAATTGAGATAAATCGATGAAATTTTGTAAAGTCAAAGAAAAATGTTTATGCTATATTATAAATATTTTTTAAAGATCCTTTTGTTTAAAAAATAATATTTTACATAATTTTTTGTACTGTAAAACTGCAATTAAGGGTTAATCCTTCTGTTATAATGGTATGTCAGTATGCCAAAAATGGGTTGAATCGGACCCATAATTCCCTTAGCCAGCATATACTTACTTAAATATACTCAATATAAATATTTTCGAACTTCCAGGTGACTTTGTACCGCATCGGTCAATATGTGAGTTATCCCAATGAAAATTGATAAATTTGAGCGAAAACTTTGCCTAGCTCCTATATAACTAATATCTGGATTTTCGACCATCCGGCTGACTTTACTCTATATGATTGGTTCTTCCCTGTCTTTAATTCTTGCAAGTTGTAAGAGTATAAAATGTTCGGTTGCATCCAAACTTAGTCCTTCCTTACTTGTTACTCTTTACCGTTGAAGAATCTATGTTTTTTATGATTTACCAAGAAATTTTTACACCAATTTATACAAAAGAAACGTTTTGAGTGTATAAATTTTAAATGTTTTAAAGAATTCATAAACAGTTTTGATAAAATAATAAATTAATAGAAATTCGTGACCTGTAATTTTAATTTTTTTTTATTTAAAATAATTAAGAATTTTCAAATATTTTACATATATGAAATTTTTTTCGGTGCATTTTCCACAAACATATTTCGCAAATTATTGTTGTTTTATTGTTGTTGCAAAAACCTATTTGACATTATTTATGAAGTCAGTGAAGTCAGCTTCACTTGTTATCTCTTGACTTGACTGATAGTCAAAAGTGTGCTCTTCAACCAAACGAAATAAACAATCCTTCCTTAAAATATTTTTTCCTGTTGTATTTTTATATAAAATTCAGACATTTAGTAAGGCAAAATCTAAGATTAAAATGTAAAAAAAGTTGCTTGCAGTGGCCACCTTGCAGAACCAGATTTAACACTATATTTTCGGGCCATTTGATCAGTGACATCAACACTAAATTTAGCATCTATTTCGGTGTAATTTCTGTTATTCTCCTATAAAAAGGGGAATCCCCCGAAAACAAAGCAAGAGAATGTACACTAAAAAAATAAATAAAAGATCTATCGATGCCATAAAAAACACACTTGTAAATTCGGTAATAAGAGAGTTGCCACATAAATTGGTAGAATACATTATATCTAAATAATAATATAACAATAGCATAGAAAAAGGTATATGTAATAAAAACATATATTTTTTTTTTTGTAGATTCAAGATCTAAATAAGATATCAAATTAATTGATTTTAGTTTTCGGTATAAGAGTCATATAAAAGTTTCAGAAAAGAAATTCAGACATAGTCAATATTTAAGGTCAGGACTGGCGCGGTGTATTTGGTGTTAAGACATAGACAACGAATAAAGCATGTGTGTGGAAAAGAAGTAAAGGACTTAAGATAAAATATTAAATAAGCACGAAAGTATTGCAAAGTTACCATTTTTTTATTTGTATGAAGTTTTCTCCTAACATGGCTAAGTAAATTGTGAAAAGTGCTTTTGCCAAAAAAGACTACGAATTTTAAATATCTCAGTTACTGAATATAATATAATGTAAATCTTAAGTGCGACATTAAAATCATTTTAGCAGTGCTATTGTTATGAAAATGGTTTTGCTTCCATCATTTGCATATTCCCCACATTTATCGCTAACCACTGCTTAGCTTAAAATGGTCGAAAAACGACTTTGGTTGCTCGAAAATTGAGTGCTGTGACTACTGGTATGTAGTATTTATGAAGTATATATATAGTATGTGTGTTAGTATTTGAGTACATATTCTGCATTATGCCTTCGATTCTATCATCAAAATTTCTGGTAAAGTAAGGACCTTATCGAAAAAGGAATGGTGATTGAATTTAAATATTCGTCAAAAAACACCAATAAAAGTTTCAAATGTTGTCTGATTGAATATTTATTATCTTTTTATTGCTTTAATGTGCTGCTAATGGAAGATTTATTCGAATGCGGAAGGAAGCTCAGCCTTTTTAAAAACCTAAGAAACTAACTCTTGGGGGTAACAGTATTTCGTTAGAAGTGGAATAAAATAATTCAATGTTGTATTTACAATATTAAGTTGGTTTTGGTGATTGTTATAGTTATTTTCGGAAGGGTTTCAAATAAATTAAATTTCAGAAAACCTCAGACGCATATAATTTCAACACAAAGTTATCAGCCATGCTCAGTCATGGAAGATAGAATATTTGATTTCATTGATATTTCGTCTAAAATTCCGTAAAATACAGAAAATTTTCAATTTAAGTACTTACAGGCATATAATGACCATTTATGATTCATACATTGCTTTAAACATAATAGAATATTAAAACATGAAACCATCAGCGCGTTGTGAGATGTATGTATATCAATTAGATACACTTGTATTTTGGCGTTATTGCAAAAAGGTCTCGCTACTCTCTTCAACTACCGGCATCTATCCTATCCCGCACGTGCCGTGGTCTATCGTAAAGTTGCGAGGTAGCCAGTCTGTTTTCTTTCCGCTGCAACACTGCACTCCTCGTCATTTTTTTGCATTTTCCGAAAATCAATGGTTTCGGTTGCAGCTGTAGGTAAGGAGCTTGAAATGCTGTTCCACAGTTCCCTTATACCGAGTTGTTGACGATTGCTCTCAGAGAGCTGGAGTGCAAGTCGAGTAGAAAATCGATTGGCTGTCTGTTGTGATTGCAGCTTCTCGACGTCGAACTTTCCTTGTGTTTGTTGACGTGCGTTCTTTGCTGCACAGAGGCGTTTGCGAGTCTTGGCACACAATATAGTGATTCGAGTCAATGTTCGGACCGCGGACACTGTAGATGTGTCTTCCGTCTATCACAACATGATCGATCTGGTTGGTGGCTTTACCCAAACACGTTTATGACATCGACAGCTCTCATAAGTTCGCTCCAAGCGCTACTGGAAGACATCTTTGGTCACATAGGCTATCTCCTCCTCCTTGTGGGCGCAAATAACCGATCTTTGCTGTGATACTGAAATGTTTTCGTCCATTCGGACAACATGACCTAGCCAGCGTAGCAGCAGTCTTTTAATTCGCTGAACTATGTCAATGTCGTCGTATATCTACTACTGCTCCTCGTTCCATCGAATGCGATATTAGCCGTGGCCAAGGCGCAAAGGACCATAAATCTTTCACAGAACTTTTCTCTCGAAACTCGTAACGTCGACTCATAAGATGTTGCAACGTTCATATCTCTGCACCATTTAGCAGGACGGGCATAATGAGTGACTTATAGAGTTTGTTATTTGGTGTACTTTTCATTGCCTACTAAGTCCGAAGTAGCACCTGTTGGCAAGAGTTATTCAGCGTTGGATTTCTAGACTGACATTGTTGAAAGTGTTGATACTGGTTCCCAGCTAGACGAAATTATCTACGACTTCAAAGCTCGAATGCTTGTTTGATGACAGCAGATATTTTGTCTTCCCCTCGTTCACCACCATACCCATTTGCTTTGCTCCTTATCCAATCTGGAGAAAGCAAAACTACTTTTAGGGGTTCTAAATTTAGACGTCGCGGCATAAATGCAGCTCCTTTTCCTGCTGTCAAAAGCAGCTTCGTCCGACCATATTTTACAAAGAAGCTGATGCATGCTCCTCATCAGTTCTTCGCCGCCGTGTTTGAATAGCTCGGCCGGCAATCCATCGGCCCAGCCGCTTTGTTGTTCTTCAGATGGGTAATTGCTATTCGAACTTCTTCGTGGTCGGGCAATGGAACATCTGCGCCATAGTCATCGATTGAGGAATCGGGTTCGCCTTTTTCTAGTGTTGCGTTGCTGCGTTCACTGCCATTCAGCAGGCTGGAGAAGTGTTCCCTCCATAATTTAAGTATCTCTGAGCATCGGTTATTAGATCCACTTTGAGGGTTCTACAAGAGTATGCTCCGGTCTTGAAACCGGATTGCACAATCGAATTTGATAACATTTTGTGGGAAATTTTATGAATACTTCTATCTGGTCAAATGATAAAGCTTTCAGTTTGTATGGCAGCTATACGCTATAGCAGTTCGATATCGACGGGTCCGACAAATGTGCTTCTTTTTGAGGATAAAGGGATATATGCGAAATATCAGATGATTATACCAAAAACTGGGAGACTAGTTCGCTTATATACAGATGGAGTGACAGGAAAATGGACAAAGCTAAATATCCTCAGCCCATGATAATTAATAGATATGTGTGTATGTATGACGATTCCTACGAGGTATTACAATCTTCGTGGCAAACTTTTGTCCCCTATTCTCTTTATAATTAATTATATTATGTAAAACGAAGAAATTTTTTATCGAACTTATATCAAATATGATTCTATGAGCTGTTTTATTGATATTTAAGGGTTTAATTAATGCCAAAGATAGAAGAAGAGTTTTATATTTCGGCTGACTTATATTGCATTGTGCAAATACGTTTTTTTTAAATAAGCGTAATTTGATCTTAAATGGTTGAAATCAATTTTGACTTTATTTAGTTCGTAAGGGATTATATGGTTAGTCGAATACTGTACAGATGTACTTTAGGTTATGTGAGCCGTTAAGAATTGTAATGTCGGTCCATATTTTCCACCCCATTTTTATGATGAATATGCAAAATGTCTGTAAGTTTTGTAAAAATACAAATTTTTCAGTTATTGAGAAGAATATATTTACAAAATTTATGGGCGTATATTCTGGTTAATTAAAGCCATAGCCTGAATACAATTACTTGTAAGGAATAGAAATAAAGGCGGGCGGTGCCACCGAACTGACAACAATTGTTATGTTTCATAATGTTAATTCAACATCACATATCCATATCAAATTACCAGTCATACAAACACCGTGTTTAAAGAGCTTTTACCAACGATAAATAGAAAGGTACACTTTCAGCCAAAACAAATACGAACAAAGAAGCGGAGATCTCATTAATATAAACTGAAAATGATATCTAATATTTTTGTCTGTTCGTGAGCATATAACACATCATTATTTTATAAAGAAAAGCATTACTTATATAGAAAAGCACACATGTACATTCATACATATATATGTACAAGTATATATACATCCACCAATGTTGGCATTTTGGCCGAACTTTTTCCCATGGAACTTTCAAAGCGCATCTAATGAGTAGCATTTTAACAGCTGAAATACACTTCGTATACGAATGTGGCATCGAACTCAGACTTTCGGCGCGGTGGTGCACACTCCTAAGCATGAAGCTCCAACGACTTCATATTTGCTCATAGAAAGAAAAAATATGCTGACTAAAACCTTTCTACCGCTAATGCACATGTAATACGAAATCTTTAGGCAAAAAGGTGAAAAACGCAAAAATGAATTGTTTCCTCAAGCGGATACATAACAATTTATCATAATTAGGATAAAATAGCAAAGTAACTTCATACTGTCAGTGCAAAAAATGCTCTCTATTAATGGTTATATACACATTATGGCAACTTCACAGTCAACGTATGTTAATATACTGAGTTCCTGTGAGCTAAACTTCCAGCAACAAGCAAGGCAGGCTTTGGATATGCATGTACAGTACAGTAGTATTGTTATCTTTATGAAACGGCGTCAGAGAACTGAACATTGAAAACAAATAGATACGCAAACTTGTAGAAATAATAAGTATTCCTCAATGCGCCATTATTACTTTAATTTTTGTATAAGCTAATAAGTAATTAACATATTTATTCGCCCAAATAAATTTTATTATGAATATATATAAACATCTCGTTTATTTAAATGTCTTCGTATAACCATACTCATTAAGTATTGTTTTATATATAAAAATTATATGATATATTTCTTCTTTTACATTACTTTTACGACTATTGCTAAGTGCCGGTTTCAAGAGAGCATATTAAGGGCATAGAACAGCTTATGCGAACTTTAAATCATTTAAGGCTCCTGGTGCCATTGTGGATTATGCTTATTGCCACATCAGTCGTTAAACTTAAGCAAGAATGTATTTCGCGCGCTTCGCTCAACTTATGGTCAACATAATTTGCTTACTGAGCGTACTATTCGCATCATCAACTATATTGGATAATAGTCGACCGAATAGACCACGTCCAGAACGCAGTGAAGAAAATATAGCAGTCGTAACTGAAAGTGTACACGAAGACCGTGGATAGTCGATTCGACGCCGTTCGCAGCAACTCAGACTGACGCAAGGAACGGCTTGGCGTATTTTACATCGGGATCTTAAATAGAGACTGTACAAAATACAATTGTTTAAGCACTAAAGACCCTCGACCTTCCAAAGCGACATCGCTTTGCTTGTGTTTACGCGTCTAATTTTTTTCAACGATGGGACCGATTCTGGTTCAAAGGGTAGGTAAACAAGCATTTGGAACGAAGAGCAACCTGCAGAGGTTCAATAGCTGCCATTTTATCCATTTCCATTTTATCCAGAAAAAAAAAAACGGTTTACTGTGGCTTGTGAGCCGGTGGAATCCTTGGCTCATATTTGTTTAAAAATGATGCCAATGAAAACGTAACCGTCAATGGTGACAGTTATCGCGCCATGATAACCGACTATTTTAAGCCTGAATTTGATGTTCGTGATCTTGGCGACATTTGGCTTCAACAAAACGGTACCACTTGCCACACATCGTACCAATCAATGGATTTATTGAAAAAACCCATCAATTCAGCCTTTGGATACATTTACCACGATTTACAACGGATGGACCATCTGAGACGTAGCCGCGGCCGATATTTGAAAGAGATAATCTTCAAAAAATAAATGCTAAACAATGACATTTCGAATGATAATAGCCATTGCAAATTAAACTTGAGGTTTTTCCAAAAAGTAGACAACCTCGAAATAGTTCACCCTATATTTATAAACTGTTAACATCTATACTTCGTCTTCTTTATTTACAACAGCGCACCAGTCGTTTTTCCTTTTCGCTATTTGGCGCCAATTGGAGATTCTAAGTGTAGCCGGGTCCTTCTTCATCTGATCATTCCAATGGAGTGGAGGTCTTCCTCTTCCTCTGCTTCCCCCGGCGGGTACTGGGTCGAATGCTCTCAGAGCTGAGGTGATTCGAACGACATGACCTAGCCAGCGTAGCCGCTGTCTTTTAATTCGCCGAACTATGTCAATGTCGTCGTATATCTTTGCATTCCATCAAATGCGATATTCACCGTAGCTAATGCGCTAAGGACCATAAATCTTCCGCAGAACCTTCGTCTCGAAAACTCGTAACGTCGACTTATGAGAGTTCGTCAATGTCTCTGCACCATATAGTAGGACTGGGATGGGAAGATGAGTGACTTTTATAGTTTGGTCGGTATTTATCGAGAGAATGCTTTACTTCTCAATTGCCTACTCAGTCCGAAATAGCACCTGCTGTTTTTTTTTGAAAATAGGAGATGCACTCCTCATTTAACATTTGAGTTGAAAACTACTCAAGGTGCTATAACTCACTTATTAAATATGTCAGTGACATTTAGTTTTACAATCGCGATGGCTTCATAGCAGTCAATATTAATTGGAAAATGAGAACCGGCCAGCGTTAGTCGACTCAATTTCTATTCCTCGAGAGAAATTGTATTCAGGCAGGCAACTATGGTAATAATAAGAATTATTTTGTACAGATGAAATATTAATATTTTATAGGACCTTTCAAAAACATATTGTGGTTCTCACTGCCATGCTTGATTGATGTGTATATTGAGTTATTTATAATGAGATTTTATCATTACTTCATAATTAATGTTTTTGAAAAAACTCCAAACCGTTTTTGTTTACATGTATTGTTTTTGTTCTCTATTCTTTTATAGCTTATAGATATGTTAATTTATATATATTTATACATACAAGTATATTACTATTATTTAACCCTCTAATGCATGAATTTTTGTTTCGACTGTGATTTTTATATTAGACTATATTCAGGTCTGTGAAGACGAATCTGATGTTAGTTTTTCGATTTGTCAATTTGTGTACCTTTTACAGGTAAAATAAAAATCCCGCCTCAAGGCGGACCTATGCATTAACCCTTATTGTTCATATAAATTTATGTTTTCATTTCTTCTTTATTGTGATATTTGAAAAAACAATCTTTTGCCGTTGAATTGCATAAATTAATTTTACATTAATGCAAAATGCCTGAGTTTCTGATTTGCATCCACGAAATTTGCACATTTTTTTGCCTGAGCGGTCCAAAAACTTACACCAGTGTCCTATTTGATCGTATCTTATATTTTCTGATAGGTGATACGTCTTTTTAGCTTTTGGTGGAGGTGTTAAAGACGATGGACGACCACGTTTTACAGGTTTTGTCGAACCAATCAAACAAAGTGTTTCTGCCACTTCTGATCTGAAGTCAGGAAGTTTACACTTTAGGACGTCCTTATTTAGTCGGTTATAAAGACAATATGCATTCACCATACTCACGTCCAGCATGTGGTAAAATAATTTATTTGTCCATTTTCTGGTTTTCATTTTTATGTGGTATCGACCAATCAATCCGTCAACCAAATCCACACCACCCATATGCTGGTTGTATTCTTTCACAATAGCTGGACAATCCACCTCAACATTTTGTTTCAATTTTCGATCCCAACGATTTGCCTTTAAGGAATATGAACTTTCATTATGTACAATTGCATCTGTTCCTACGTAGGTGGATAACAGACGAACTGCTCTTGTGTCGTACCACAAAACGCTGCTTATGTCTACTCCAAAAACACTTCCCACGTATTCTTCATTATACCCACGTGCTACTTTTTTTGATTGCAGCTCTGCGTCTGTGGAAAGTTTTATATTTGGTACTCGATTTCCTCGCACTGTACCTAAACTGTGAATTCCGCGACTTCTCATATATAATAGCAATCCCAATGAGGTATAAAAGTTGTCAAAGTAAATAATATGATTGGCATTGTTTGGTATGACTTGTGACAACCTAACTACAACATTGGATGCAGCACCAAGATCTGGACAATTTGGCAAAATTTTGTTATCGCCGGCGCCACAATAAACTTCAAAGGAATACGAATATCCAAAGGAATCGCAAATCACGAATAGTTTCGCTCCCCATTTGTGAGGTTTTGCTGGCATATATTGCCTCACTGGGTTTCCACTCATTTTCGTGGCACACATTTGCTCATCAACGCAAAGTCTCTGCCGCATTGGAACTGAAGAAAAACGTTGGTTGAAATGTTTTACTAGCGGCCTTATTTTATACAAGAGGTCATAACCAGGTTGACCTTTCTCTATACGAGACGCATCATTATTGAAATGCAAGTGGTTTCTAATTTCTTCAAATCGATTGCATGTCATGGATAAACGTATCGGATCTAATCCGTATTGTCCCCAATATGAGCGACTGTTAGGAAAGCGATAAACAGACGTAAACAACAATATTCCCAAAAACTTACGCAGCTCTTGGTGATCGATACAAAACTTTGAAGATATATCTTTTTGCTTGGCATACAAGTTCATCTGTAAGGCTATTGCCTGCAAAATTTTTATTAAAAATTTAATAAACTGTTATATATTAGAAATTACCTTCAGAAAGTCTTCGGTCACAAAATATGCAAAGCAGTCGTAAGGTGTTTTTAAACATTTTAAAAAATCCGGCATGTCCTGGCCTTGAAAAGCCAAATCTGCAACACTCAGCTGAAGTTTTTTCTTCTTCCAAAGAATCGATCTTATCGCACTCATATCGTTTCTCAAATCACTTGCAGCTGGTAGGACTCCGATTTTTTCTTGCGATTCTAATGCTTTGTGCACAGAACGTGTCACTGTCGACGGTAAGAATACACTAGAAGTAACGTCACAAACAGGCAATGGAGGAATCGGTGGCAGCTCAATTATTTCAGCATTTTCTTCAAAGTCTGTCACATTCAAACTGCATTCGATTGCGTTTCGCATCATTTCTGAGGAGTTTAGCATTGCATCAATGATCGTATCATTTTCCGGTAGTGAGTAGGTTGGATCCATATCAGAATCGTCACTATCAAAATCGCATTCATTGTCGGAAGTATCAGTTACCAATTGCGACTCTTCGAAATATTGTCGAATTTCTTCATCCGTCATATGGGTCTTAGAATAACGCGACATATCTGATTATTATTCAATAATAAAATAAGAAAAATTTTCAATTGTATCACAAATATTTCATTTTACTGGAAAAAGGTAGGCAGCGCAATGCATGAGTCCGCCTCAAGGCGGAGTTCAATATTTTCGAATTTACTCACCTGCTATTAGTTTTTTTATTATAAATCGAACACTATCATAAAGAGCACAAAATTCCACACCCGTAAGTATTTTTTTCAACTTGAAACGACACAAGAATTTATATTTCTTGTTGTTCAGAAAATTGTGTTGATTGCAAAAATAATTAAATTGGCGGGAAAGTGCTAATCTGTCACTTCAAATTGACAGTACGTCAAAACTAGAAGTAGTATTGCCAATCTGAAAAAACCATTACGTAAGTTGAACTTTAAGCGTTCTTTTGAAAAAAAATCCGAATTTTAATATTAAAAGAAATATTTTATATCTGATTTTGAAAACACCCCGTCTGTAGGCAGGCATATGCACTAGAGGGTTAATTGAATCAGCAGACTGCCAGCATATGCTTAATGCTAAGAGCTGTACAAATAAGCATGTATGTAAATACAAGTATTTTGAAAGCTAAGCATACATGGAACTAATTTTATTACCTCAGTGCGTTCTTAAATAAACAATGCTATTAATTTTCATTAGAAAGTCATCAATTTTGTCTAACACAATACTGAAAAGGCGATATAAAGTCAAGATATTATTTTCGCTTGGTAAATGTAAGGCAATAGAACTACAGGTGAAGCACAAACATAAGATGCCGTAAATGTTTCATTAAAGCTTAATATAGTACTTATATGTACATAAAATGTTTTCAACAATACAGCTTACTCATATACAAGTATATATCTATTGGTGTTAGTATTACTATACACATGAAAAAGGATTCGAACTGTTTGGTGATTCATTGACTCTATAAACTATTCGCAACGAATTTGTTGAAGCTAGTTAGAAAGCACCAAAAACTAACAAAAAATATTTATATTGTTCTTGTTTAGTATGCAGTAGATTGATTTGCTAATTATGTTTGATTGATGTTGTCTCATTTGACTTTTGCGCCATTCTGATTTTTGTTGGGCTACGTATATTTAGTCCTTCGCCTAGCGTGCAACAAAAGCTGCTGAGAACTAATGTTTGGTAGGTTGGTTAAGCAGTTCAACTATTTTTCGTATTAATTGGTTGAAAAGGGAAGCGCAGCAGCGCCAGACCGAGGTGGCCGCACTTAGGCCATTATTAGGCACTTTTTACTCTTTGCCATCTTCCTTTGTGCCAACAATTTGGGATGTAACACTGAATTATAGTCATTTAGTTGGAAGCTACTTTTTTCCTATAGATATTTCAGAAAAATCACACTCCTGCTTCTATATCACTTCTTGATCCAGTCGTTCTGAGAATCAATCGTCCATTCTTCTACACTGGGAAATGAAAACATTGCGCTCAGTTCTTCATAGATCTCTTTTTCTTGGTCTCATCGACAATTTAGCGCGAAGTATTTTTCTTCGGATTAAAGGTTGGGCCGTAATCGTTCGTCTAATTGTTTAAATTCTATGGGCCAGGATAAGCAGTTAAGACAAATCACTGAACAAAAGACAGCATCAAGTTCTTCCTGGCGAATTTAAGTATTAATTTATTGAGTCAATGCCAGATGGATAAGGTTCCACCTTGCAGAACGATAACTGATCTGGGGAGCTATTTTTATACCTCGCCCTTCATCTATGGCTTGTGTATTGCATGGCATTTGACTTAATCAGACAAAATGGGTTATGAATTTCGATTTCACGTTCCTTCGTATTAGAAAACAGATTTTTCGGCCAGTTAACTAATGCTTTGATATCTGGGAATTGTCAACAAAATCTCCTTATTAAATAAATTTCTGCGAATACAAGAATCTAAGAGCCAAATACCAGATTTACTGGTATTTCTCTCCTATTATAAGCTGAAAAATAGAGGATTTGTCCGGAAAGTAATAGCGCTGAGTCGACTTAAAAAAATTTATAGAACCAATTGTTACAATTCTTTAAAAACTTTCAAAATAGGCTACTTCTGGGCCAAGGCTAGCATCCACCAACATGGTAGGACCGGAACCTTTCATAGCGGTTGGTCCCCACTCCATAAAGGAGGCATTGGCAGCAACTCCCAGGCATGTGCCATGCAAAGTTGCTAATGAATGGTTACAACCTCAAAAGGTTTAAATATGTAATCAATCTCCTAAGGGAAAAACTCAGGCTACTGGTCGCCTTCTACACTGCCCATTGCAAGCTCAAGAAGCACTTATTTAACATGGGCCTAGCTTCTTGTGCAAATTGCCGGTTTTGCGACTTGGAATCTGAAAGTCCAGAACACCTGCTTTCTTCTCAATCTACAAAAATTATTCTTTGTTATATTAAAAACCTCTAAGCCTTTTCAATATGTATATTAGTCAAGAAAAGGATATATCTAGAGAGACAAACACAACGTTTTCTCTTTTTCAAATCCATCCATCCAGTTCCTGAAAGCGCATAATTGAGTATCACTTTTGAGGCCAATGGGCTTATTAATGATGGCCGAATGGCGTTCTCTACATCATCGCGAAATTCCTTCTGAAGGAGTATCTTTTTAGGTTTAAAAACACGGACAAGTCAATGTAACAAATTTGAAAAATACGTAAATAATTCGAAACAATTTAAAGAAAAACGGTTGTTATATGGGTTCAATTTAAGTGGAGCTTTTTGGTGGAAATGAAAGCTTAGTATTATTCACTTTCTGTTAATATTTTAAACGCCCAAATAATTTTCGTTACTTATTAAGCGATCGCTACAAAAAAGCTTTTTATACCCCAAACAGGTTAAATTAAGTTTGTAGCGATGCTTGTCATACCCAAAAGGAAACGTCAGAGGCCCTATAGAGTAGATATATAAAGGATCAGTGCGACGAGACGAGTCGATTTAGTCATGTCCGTCTATCCGTCTTTCCGATTGTCTGTCTGCATATATGCGAACTAGTCCCTAATTTTTTAGATATTGATCTGATATTTTGCACTCGTCCTTTTCTCACTAAAACTGCGCAATTGCCAGAACTGCCGATATCGGATCCCATTGTAGGTACCATACAAACTGACTGATCAAAGCAATTGTGAGGAATATTTTGTATATGTAACAGCCAAAGTTAACTATCTTTCTTGTTTAGATAAAGATTGTAAAAATTGTTGGTCCCTCCCCTTCAATTAGGATATTTTTTATCAACCCATGAAATGTTTACATATGTATGTATATGAATATTTGTTACATACATACGATTTCCTTTCATCTATAAATTGAGAACATTTCGACGTTTGCGGTTTTACTGCTCTGCTCATAAATAAAAACATACGCATGCACTTTTGAAATCTTCCTAGTGCATGCGCATGTAGTAAAATATATGCCTAAAAATATGTACTAGTGTATAAATATAAGGACACTCGCATGCAAACTTGCTGCAACATATTCAAATATGTTCATATGTGGATTTGTGGGAAACCGCAGAGTTAAGAAAGCTTTTGCGTAATTAAGAATATGCCTTAGAAAGCAATCGGCAGTGATATATGTAAATTGCAGGCAGGTCGTTAAGCTTACATCCTCACATATACTGTAGTTGAAAATAATAAAAGGCCTTGGTCAACCGACTCTCAACTATTGCCGTAAAAGTCGAATAGCAATATGCTTTATTAGCGGCAAGTCTATATATTTCTCTTAACTATCCGAATGATGCCATCACTTGGCGCCTTACAGTAATACTCTTTGTCAAGGCGATCGCGCGCCATTTTTGCTGCGTCAGATTTACAGGAAATGAATTTGTTGAATTGCATCTTTGCAAAGAAGGTATTAACAGTGGTTGTGTAAAGCCACCATGTGCAGTTTCTTGCTGATATAAGTGCAATATTTGAAATCGGAAAATGTGAAATGGAAGAAGGTAGAACCGGATAAGTTGAGGCACAAAAGATACTTGGACAATGCAATAAAAAGCTTTAGAAATGCAAGTTTATTTCTATACTTCTATGTGAGCACACTAGCGGAAATACGAAGCGAACAATGTAATTGTAGAAGGCAATATGGCTCAATAAAATGAACAGGGAGTGGAAAAAGACAGCAGCTGCTGACAAAAGCATTAAATTGACATGAAAAAGAGATGTTCTTCGTAAGCTGTATAAGCAGCATAGTTGCGTTATGGGAAATTGACGCCACTTTAAACTACTTACTTATAATTCTATGAATATAGTAAATACTTGCTTAGATTAAAATCACTTTAAAAATTTTATTTGGCAAAAAATTAAGGGTATGTATTTAAAATATATTTATTTTTTCAAGAATACTTTTCTTTTAGTTGATATTAGTCCTCAATGAAAGCTTTAATAGTTTTTAAGGTTCCTCTCTAAGCACGTTATCTTTAAGGCGAGGGTCTATGGGAGTTAAGTTTTTTGAACGGTCAAGCAATTACAAAAACCATAGCTTCAAAAGGCCCTAATTCATTATCATTAGCCATTATAACCTTTTGTTTTTCATATTCTAACTTAAGACTTAAAAAGGTATCTTTGTATATAGAAGAGTGTATATTTTAATATAAATTAATTAATCTGCCTATTTAAAGTAAGTCATGCCACCATGAAAACCAAGTATCACCTAAGGTCATCGTTCTACATCATGTGCATAAAGAATGCATTAAGAAACAGCATGATACAAGTATATGCATCGCTAGAGTGTGCTAAACCGTAAGTGCTCAGAAAATCTTAAAATGTTTAAAAGCGCGAAGGTTTCATGCCTCTCTTCAAAGATTTTTCCTCTTTCGAAGTTTAAAGTCATCCCTCGAACCCTCGAAACACCACACGAATGCTGCTCATTCGATATTGTTTACTCTCGACAACACGATGCTTCTACGTAGGTTGCCTTTTTCATTTCGTAATTTGGCAACAATTGGTAATCAATCGCTATTTGTGTCATTTACAGTAACTTTAAATATTCTTCTCGAAAAAAATGGAATTAACATACATTTTCCGATGTGGATTAACTCATCAAGAGTGCATTGATGAACCTTTTGCAATTTTCGACAATGAAGATCCATCAATGCTTAGTGTTTATCGATAGTATGGTGAGTTTAATCGAGATCGTAGATCATTCCAAGACGAATTTCGGGAAGGTCGTCCAAAATCAGTTGATGTTCCGGAAACCATTGATGCTGTACGCAAACTGATATCGCACGATCATCGTGCACCTTTCATCATTCACCTATCGTTAGATTGAGACAACTTTGACAAGTTGTTACCTGTATGTTTTTGAAAAATTTCCCAATTTTTTTTTTTTTTCAAAGAAATCAGGAAAACCAACCGCCTGCTAAAAACTTCGATTTGGTGAGTCAACCGCAGTATACATAGTCCTAACTTGCCACCGAACAACTTCGAACAATTTCTGTTCGTAAAGAAGAAACTAAGAGGTCAACGCTTTTCGACACCTGCATAGGCGGTTGATGCGTACAGAATGCATGTTTTGGAGACACGACAATCAGAATGGCCAAAATGTGTTGTGAATTGGTTCAAACACATACAAACACATATAAATCTTATTAGAGAATATTTTGAAAAAAAAAAATCGCAATTTTCAGGGTTAAATTTTTTTTGTTCTCTAAGCCGGAATATAAGAGGCAGCCTACGTATGAGCAATATAAATTATGACTTCTTAGCTTATGCAAATACGTAGTAAAGCTTTATACTACTATATGATCAATTCAAAGTGAGGAAAAACTTTATTGTTGTATCTGAATATATTTGCTCTTTTTTCTACCATTTATGTGACTTTATTAGTTACATACGAGTACCTTAGATGTTGAATCGTTACTTATATGAAGCAATTTATTTTTGCAGCCATAATTGGCAAGCTCGTTATTCTGGAATTTTCTTGGTTCAAGTGCTCATTAGTTAAAAGGTAATTTAGTAGATTACTTTGAATTTGTGCTCATAAATAGCAATTTGATATTAAATCATTTGTAGATCATAAGATGTCCTCTTAAAAGTCTTAAAAATATAGCAAGCGACACTTGAATGATTATTAACTCTGTATATAGCAATAAGCAATGTTGATAGCAACATCACATACGCAACAGTAGAAGTTAAGCATTTTTGTTTATTGTGATTATCATGAGTGCTAAACTTTTCACAGGTACATATTTACTTTTTTTATTGTATGTTTATAAGTGCGCTCGTAAGCTTCCGACGTCTGTGTGGCAAGCAGCATAAGCGCAACAATCGCATATTGTGCAACGATTGATGTGCCATACGTTTTAAGAGAGGTAGGAGGGCAAAAAATTCAATATCTTTGGAATGGTATGAATGAACAAACATTTTTTGCAGATTATTAAAGGTGAATATTTCTCGCGTTCTGTAATATACTTTTCAGTTTTTTTAGCGTGAAGAACACTTAACAAATTTCAATTGCTTAACAAAAAATAATGTAAAATATTATTATTTCTACAAATGGATCATGAAATCGATTTATCTCTGGTAGGGTATGAGAAAAGAATTTTACAATTTTATGATGCTCTAAATTTCAACTTCAATTACTTTAACAAAAAAAATAATAATTTTGACGAAATATTTATATTACGGGGTATGCGTCTGGTCTCCTTCCTAATGAACTGCTTATTTTCAAAATCGATGATTTTTCGAAATTTTCATGGACCACTTGACGAGTTTGGACCCAAAATAAAAGCGTACAAAATACAGCTTTTGCAAGAACTGAAGCCGCTGGACCTTCCCAAGAGAAATCGTTTCGCTGTAAGGGCTCATGAAAAGTTCCAAGAAGATCCGACATTTTCAAGCCAAATTTTTTCAATTCAATTTCAGCAGTGGGACACATTTCTAGCTCATTGGGTATATAAAAAAAAAAAAAAAACTTGCCGCATTTTGGACGAAGAGAAACCTGAAGAGATTCAAAAGCTGTCACTTTATCCAGAAAAAATAACGGTTAGGCGTGGTTTGTAGGCCGGTGGAATCTTCGGTTCATATTTTTCAAAAATCCGGTAAGAATGGCAATCAATGACGACCACTATAGCGCCATAATAGCCGACTATTTGTTGATCAATCAATAGATTTATTGAGAGAACACTTCGGGAGTCTTCACGTTTTGGGTCGGTCGATTTCGTCACCAAGATCCTATGGGGTTATGTAAAATCTATAGTCTATGCGGACAATCCTGTTTCTAATCAGGCCTTGGATCCTACTTTATTGGTTGATAATGAATAAGTATAGAAGTTCTATATGAGGGTGATTCGGTTGTTTATTATTATATCCAATGGTCGACATTTCATAGCATAATTGTGTAACTTTTGTTGTTATTTTACTCTTACTAATATAGAAAGTTAAGCTTCTTAACCAACCCACACTTCATACAATATTAAGATATGATAATGAAGTTTTACTAAATCTTTGTATATGTACACCATATGGGCCATTCAATGTTTAAAAATACTACTTTGTAAGGCATTTTAAAGGCCGTAATTTTAGATATTTAGCGCAGTCAGCCAAGTATTAACTTATAGGAATCAGTGTTTTCAGCTTTATTAAGTAATAGGTGTAAGTCGTTTGCTAGACGAAGACTTAAAAGTGAATGGTACTACTGTATGCATAATTTCCTTAAGGCAATGCAAATGGCAGAAATATGTAGACTAGGGTTTACTTATATATCCACAACAACAACAATATGTTAAGCTATAAATGTGTAATACTCTGACTGTTAACAAGAGCCATTAAGAAATCATAAACGGGGAATTGCTACAGTGAATCGCTGCTTTCCGTCTGCTTTTGAATTGGGTGCTCCAATTGGCTTATAGAGCAGCAATAGAAATGTCATTGTCTCATTCGCTGAAGTGCCAGCTAAAATCTTTCCAAGACAACAATGACTGCCAACAATAGAAGTGATGATGATTACTGCATTTTATTCTCATTTAACCAAGCGCAACATATTTCAAAAGTGCATAACAATATTGTTTGATAAGGTTTCTTCTTCTACAAATTTTTAATAATGGTTAGATGATTTAGAAAAGCTTTATACTTTATTGGGAAAGTAAATTGATGAGAACAATACTGGCATTTGTTAATTATTATTAATTTTATTTTAATTGACGAAATTCACAAAAGACATCAAAACAATTTGGGTCGACTTTCCTACCAAGTCCACAAACGCTTAAAATATTTTAATATATATGCACACTTTCTGCATTTTGCATGAAATTTCTGCCACAAACGTTGTATCTACAAAACCAATTTACTCTATAGAAATGTTTCTAGAGTGAAAATTCATGTGTTGTATGTGTGAATTAGATTTTTAGTACCCACATTGCGACTTCATTCCTCGCTCTGTATTTTTGGCAACGGAGTATATAAAAGCTGTGCGATGAATATGTTTTTGCCGCCAAAATGAAGGAAGGAAGCGAAAACTACATGGCATAAAATATGATAAAATGTGAAAACTCATTGCATCCTCATAATATTGCATTTGGCAACGTTTTGGGTGCTCATAAATTACGAAAATCGAAAAACTTGTTGCCAACTGAGCCGACAGGCATTTGCTATCGAAATAATTTGGCAACTTTTTAAATATTCGAAAGTAAAGGCTATTTTAGTCCGTCGTTGCAGTGAATTGCATAAAGTGAAAATTTAATGTTTTAATGAAGTTAGCTTTTTGCCGGCGATGAGAACTTCACTTTTTATGCGATAATATTTTGCTTTTCACAAATTTTTTCAGTTTTAAACACAGAGTCTTCTTCCATCGAATGATTTCTGTAACGCCTTAGAATAATCTAGATAGGAACAGAAATTTCCATATCAAAGTAATAATGATGTCAATTGATAAATGTTTGTCTGAGTCATCATTAACAATTTTTTAGATGGATACATTGACATTATAAATAAGACGATATTGCATTTGGACGGAATGTCACATACCGGTTACATGGTATGCCAGAATAAAAAATTAACGAAAGTGATATGACTCCGTTACTAAATAAGCAACGTATATTTAAAATCACAACAACAAAGGCGACACTATGAAGTCAGTCTATAAACATATTACAGTCTCATATCATGATATAATAAACCAGCAGAAGAGTATCATCAGTAATAAATTCAATGATAATATAATGTATATATTGAAGTAAAGTACAATCGATACACTAAAGTCCTGAATATAATGTTTTTCAAAGGGCCTCCACGATTTCTTTGGAAGGAATGAAATCAAGTAAGCTGTAATCAATAGCACGTTCAATATTGACTTCTAAAGCTTGAAGAGAGTCTGGTTTATTGCTAAAATCATATGAGGTCAAATAAAGAAGTAGTCTAAAAGAGTTAAATCACAACTTCTTGGAGGCCATTCTATGCCACAATTTCTTGAAATAATCGAATCTCCAAACTTGTCTCGTCTTGTTGGTAGACACCAGATATTGTCATAAAATCTTGGGTGAAAACAATTTTAAATGCATGCAAGCCCAAATCCTTTCTCCAAATTCGCCAGGTTGTGGTTTGTGACAGTCTTAATTCTTAAAAACGTCTTGGAATCGACAAATTGTGGCCTTTAGCAACATTTGTTTCAATAGCAGCAATGTTTTCAGTACTTCAATCGTTTCTTTATCTTACTGTCAGTTAAACATTATCGAAAGAAAATGTACACTCGAAGTTTTCAACATTTCTACAAATAGCGAACACAGGTGAACGATTATTGCGATCGTGAAATAGCAAAAGGCCACAAAAAGTTGCAATTAGAGAACGATTATTTTGATAATAAAACTGAATTGTCATTCTTGCGTATATCTTTCCATGATGACGCATCATGATATATTAAAAATGGTCGAAGCCGCAATTAGAAATTATATCATCCCGTATATATGCATATATATGTATATATTAGCCGATATCGTACAACCATAGCATAAAGCTGCCATACAAACTGAACGATCGGATTCAAGTGTTTGTATGAAAAAATTTTTCACATCAGGATTTATCTTCACGAAATTTGGCAATTTCCGAAGAAATTGTTTAAATCGGACTACTATTGCATACAGCTGCCATAAAAAAGTATACAGGGTCCGGCACTCGAATTGCAATTAAAAAAGCCCTACATTCCGTTTGGATAATTATTTTTATTTATTTTAAAATACAAAATGTGTGAAAATAATCATAAATTCCGGACCAATTCACTTTTGCTCGATATGACCACCTTTTGCCTTAACTATGGTCTTGAGACGGTCAAAAAACGAATCGCAAGCTGCCCGAATGTGACTTGCCGGTATTTTGGCCCACTCACGGACAATGGCTTTCTTCAGCATCTCGAGACTGGTGTATTTTTTACTTCGGACTTTGCTTTCCAAAATGGCCCAGAGAGAATACTCCATTGGATTCGCATCGGGTGAATTCGAGAGCCATTGTGGGTCGTAATGAAGTTCGGAACGTTGTTTTTCAGCCATTCTTGGTTCACTCGCGCTTTATGAGATGGTGCTGAGTCTTGTTGAAACGTCCATGGTTTGCGACCGAAATGTTTGTTTGCCCACGGCTTCAAAGCAGCCTCCAGAACAATTTCCCGATAATTGTCGCATTTACTTTAACGCCAGGCTCGATGAAAATAATTGGAGAGCGCCCATCTGCGGTGACAGCGGCCCAAACCATTATTTGTGGCGGGTGCTGCCTCCTGGTGGCCAACCGATGACTTAGATTCTCGTATGAACGGTCGGTCAAGTAAACCCTATCGTTTTGAGAGTTTACGAATTGCTCAATTGGAAAAATTTTTTCGTCAGAAAACACAATAGGGCAATTCACAATCTGGTGCAAATGGTCTTGCATATTTGCAATTCTATTTGTCATTCGGACAATCAACTTTGCTTATTTCTACAACTGACTCAAAAGAAAATACCGCAAGTACTGAAATAAACAGAGACTGCAGAGACTAACGGTTTCAGAAAGAACGTTAAACTAATGTAGTTTTGTAACAAAAAAGTCAAACAAAAGAAATATTATATTTTGAGCGAAAGACGACAGTTCAAATATTAGAAACATTTTCAATGCGTGTTTTTTTTTCTCTGAGTGTACGTGTATTAGTTTCATCAGACTATTGCGACTATTTCCAAACATAATATAAAAGGAAACTTATCTTCATCTTTCGCAAATTCTTAACAAAATATTTCTAGGTATATTACGAATAAACACCATTTAGGTGCGGGTAAAATAATCACTTAGCTTAGTTTGTACACATTCTTAATTAGCACAAACTTAATAGAAATAATAAGCTGAGGTAAATATTTCAGGTGCTATAAGTCTTTAAGACAACCATAATAAAACAGAAACAGAGACTAAATCACAGGCAATTAATTGCACATAGAATCTTTTCTATTGCACTTCGCTTAGTAACTTTATCTACTCAAAGAAATGGTAAGAGCTTAATGCAGAAGTAATAGATTAATTGGCTGGAGCACAAATTAAGTGTTGGGTAAGCATTTTCGTTGACAAAACTGTTTTAACTCATGTATAAAATTAAGTGAACATACTTGCATATCCCGACTTTGTTTTTTTGTTTTGATAGCTAAGAGGTCGTAGCAGTCATTTGGTACTTTTGAATACAGCGTAGATATAAAAAAAGCAAATTATGAAACCTCATTAACAAAATTTTCTTTCTAGATGTATCGTTGAACAAAGCATTGGAATTTTAAAAAGACGGCGGAGAATTTTAGGATATGGCAAGAGAGGAAGGTATCATCCCACAAAAAGAGGCAAGACTTGCTAACATTTGTGCAGCATTACATAACATCTGCATAAAATTTAAAATAAGTTATGACCCTCAAAATTGCGATTTTAATCACACACAAGAAGTAGACATCGGGGTAGCGAACCGCCTCACCGCAAATGTTCCAAACGATAAAAGACCAATTAATATATTCTTCATTAAATTTAATTTGAAAATGTATTTGTGTTTAACCTTGTAAATATTTGTTTATTATGTTTTTATGTTTTTTGAAATACAAACATTTTGTTGATATAAATATATATATTTTAAGTGAGATATTCCATTAATTGATTTGTTTTTTGTCCTTTATTTCAAAAAAAAATATAAAAAAATAAATAAAATTTAAAAAGTTTACCTACATTTTCATAAATTTGTCTGTAACGGTTGGCAGTTTTCATTCGAATCACATTTTGAACGAACGGATACGTTTATATACTCGCTCACGTATGACATCATGCCAGATTACGATAGAAGCGTTACAATTACGTATGTCATAATCCGAAATACAGCTATTTACGTAACGAATGATACGTTCACGGATGTAACGATTCGGTCCCAGGTCTGGCCATTCGCAACATCTTCAAAAGTTCTTCTGAGGTAAATAAATGTTTATAGCTTCAGTTACTCAATGCAGATATAAGGTCAAAGTAGAAAATCTATGGTAATCAGTACATTTAATTGAACACGAATGGATATTTTTCATTAAATTACTATACTATTGTAAAACTAATGGAAATTTTAAAGCAAAATATTAATTAAGTATTTCAAGTTAGTATTCGAAACTCTTCAAATATGGGACCTCAACTATGGGTTGCCTACTATCAATCGTTGAATATTATAATTTAATATTGTATAAAGAAGTATTAATGCACTAATTGCACAACTGAACAGTGAACTAGTTAAAAAAAGTATTATATCGCAGACACCTATGAAGTCAAGGTTAATTAAAGTTGGTGTGAAGTTAAAATAAAGTTATGCTATTTTGCTTTCTCTGCTTACATATGTATGTATATCAACCTGGCGAGCTTTTCTCTGACCAGCCAGCTTTATCTTAACCCAATAAATTTCACTTAGCTACACTGTTACCACTTAATCATTTTATTACCTTTCACCAAGTGCAGACAGAAAGATAACTAACCTCAGCTGGCGCACAACCCTCCTTCCTTTCAAAGTGCTTCTATTTCTTTTTCGCTTCACAAAAACTCATTTACCTGTCGTCACATTTGTTCATACATTAAAATTCTCGCTACTTAAATTAAGTTAATTTATCCTTTGAGGGTGCTCACTTCTATCCGCTGCGCTCGCCGGGATATCCTGTACCATCCGATACGGTAATAAGCGCCAGTAGAGTAGTAGAGCGCTATCAATTTCGTTGGTAGAATTACTTTATTTTTAAATGTGTTAGTATATGAATATTTCTAGTACTTATACGTGTATATTTCCATGAACTTTACTTCTATCTTATCTACCTTAATTCCGCTTACTTCAGCAAGAAGATAATAAAACTTTCTTTTCTCTTCACTGTATTTGCGTTTCTTCTTCTAAGTTAATGAAGTGATAATTTGCGAAACTTTCATTTGGCAGAAGGGTGTTACTTTTGTATGGATATAACTGGCGCTATATGTGTACTGTTGCGAATTTATATATCTATGTATCATTGAGAATTGTCTAGAACTTTTCTCTAGGGTTTGGTATGCAGCTCCAGTGGCACTACTTATAAATTTAAGTGGGTCTTGGAGAAAAGTAAATAGCATTTCATAGTTAGAAAGTATATATGCGAATAGACATAAAAAGTATTTAGCCGCCAGTCGATGTACTAATTAAGGTAATACATTTTTCTACACACCGTTCATAATTGGAAATTTTCACAAGAAATGGCAGACCTTTCCATCGTAGTACCTATCTGACATTTGCCAAAATTTCAAATTTTGGACTAATGAGTTTTTTTTCTGACGAAAAAACTTAATTTAAATGGCCTGGCGATATTTAAAACATCCAATATCGACCTGATATAAACGAAACAGTAGTAAGGATCTCTTATGGCCTGGATAGCTTTTGATTACGCAAGGTAATCAAAGAATTGTTTTCTACCAACTAACGCTAAACCCAAAACCAGATTGGAAAAAAATCTGTTTTAATTTGTTGGAAGTTTAAATGAAGATAATTGTATTTTCCAACAGCCACCAAAGTTTTTTCTAACCTAAATACAACCAAAACATGATAACCTTAACTTAGACATTTAAAAAGAAACTACTTTTCCACATTATTGACTTTGTATATGTTTCAAATACTTTTGATTATGCACACATCTCCGATTTTTTGCCAAATATTATTTGTAAGAAGTGTTGATTTTCTTCCTTTAGTCAAAGAAATCGGCGGCTGAAACACTTCGGCAACTCCAAAAAGTTTACGTAGGTGTAACAACGGTTGCTTTCGTAGCTTCAAAGGCGCCGATTTCGGTATTAATGACCGTCCGCGTGAAGAAGGTGAATTGGATGCCGGTGAATTAGAGACGTTGCCAACGCTGGATCTTACGTTTCCAAACCCATAAATACCACTTGAGAACGGCTTAAATGGAAATTCCCACCCCACCCGCCATTTTCCCCAAATATTTCACCCTCCGATTATTATTTGCTTCGTCCGACGACACAGGGTCTGGCTCAGAAGCAGTTTCACTCACAAAATCGAAAAAGATGATTAAAAACCGGAAATATTTATTTTAAAGAAATTAAAGTGATTTGACAATTTGACTTTCGGTCTTCCCGGGCTGTATATGTCAGTATACGACAGTATGTGTTTGTTCATTGCAGAGAATTTTTTTGTGTATTTTTTTTTTTTGAATGATCACAATTTCAGTTATAAATCTGACACATCGACCAATAATTTCGGTAAAAACTCAGCTATACACATAGGAGTCCAAATTTTCTGTTCCATAAGTATTGTATCAGTTTTTCTTGGATTTGGACACATTTTGGCATACTTTAAAGGCATTGTTCGCGCAAAGTTTTATCTCGAAAGGAAGGAATGATATGGAATTTAAATTTGAATTATATGGAAAGTGGGTATGATTGCAGTCCTATTTCGCCAGTTTTCATGTCAGAGGAATGTCATTTACCGAATTTGGTTGAAATCAGTAGTGTGGGTATCGAGATATGTGTTTTCACCTAAAAATTGGCGCTGCCACGCTCATCGTCCAATTTTAGCCCTGGCTCCATTAAACCCGATCCCATCTACGAACTCATTTTAATTTTTTTCACCAGCACGCGTGCACATAGTTTCATCAAGATATCTCTATTTTTACTCAAGTTACAGTTGCACGCACGGACAACCAGACAGTCACCTGGCTTTCAATTCGTCTCATCATCTCCATAATTTATATATACAGCTGTTGACAGCTAATTAGAAACGACACTTATTTTGAAATAAATGATGTTATTGTCCATAAAATCACGTATTTTTACTGTGTTTTCACTTATTTTATTGAAACCTATGTTAAACTTAAACTCTAATGGTAAAAATTTTTTTTTGGAATCAGCGATTTGAGTGCGACAAATAATTAGAAACGAAAATATTTTATGAACAAAAAATAATGATATTACAAAAACTTGCTTACTTTCAGTTAGTATTTTGTTGCTTAACTCTTTTACTTTAATATTGCTTCACATCGATTCCGAATTTACGTTATAAGACTCTAACAGCGCACCTATGGTGTAGCTTGCCGTGCCGTTCTAATTTCATCACAAAGAACATCCATATTCGGGATACATATTTTTGGTGCATACGGCTTTTTTAACATAACCCAGAGATGTTATATAGGGTTCAAGTCTGGGCTGAACGATTCCCACTCCAAAACATTGATAGTATTTTCCTTCAAAAAACTTTTGTGCCAACTTAAACGTATGCTTTGAATTGTTATCTTCCTTATAACAGGCAAATTCTCCTCAGCTCATGGCAAAATGACATTTTTTAGGATATCGACGTATTTCTCCTTGTTTAAAATTCCATCAATCTTATGGAGTGGACCAACACCATTCCAGTTAAAAGTTCTCCACACCA
Organism: Bactrocera neohumeralis; assembly: GCF_024586455.1. Classification (NCBI taxonomy): domain Eukaryota; kingdom Metazoa; phylum Arthropoda; class Insecta; order Diptera; family Tephritidae; genus Bactrocera; species Bactrocera neohumeralis. The sequence goes on along the minus strand of NC_065923.1, from coordinate 42,553,762 downwards.
TGATTGATCCTCCACTATACTCAACTACGCGTGGAACATAGCGAGGATCAAATTCTTGTTTTATTGGACGGCGAACATACCTTCGTCCATCAGGACCTAAAGATTAATTTTTGTTACATCGCTCCAAACGACATACCTCCGTTGATTTGTTGTCTTAGACCAATAGGAGTTGGCAAAGTCTCTTCGTCGTTTTTTCGAATTTTAGTCAGAAGTGGGCTCCTGCGTGCTGCCTTGCCGTGAAGTTCAGATTTGACCAAACGATAGGCAAATGTTCTCCTAGATATTTGGACATTGTGTTCGCCTTGAATGTTATGTAGATTGTCAGTGGAATTCTTTTTTGGGTCTCATCGCGAGATAGTATTAATTCTGCGGTCTATTTCTGTTGCAGTTTTTCTGTTCTTTTCTTTGCATGCAACATTGGAAATAGCTTTAAAATTCTGTATATGCTTAAGGGCATTAAAAAACAATAATCTTTGAGCATTTGACCTGATTCGAAATTTCTTTGAACGTCTTTTCAGACTGACTAAGGTCAAAAATGTAACCAAGTAGGACAGGTGTACAGCTGTAGCCTTTTCTCATTAAAAAACTTGAATAATATATTTTAAGCCGCTACTTTGAAACACATCTTTACCAGAAATCAATAATATTACTAATAAAAATTAGTACCAGAAGGAATTTTAATTATTTAAACAACTGTTTCCAATTAGCTGTCGTACTTAATTCACCTTCTGTACCGCAATGCATTTACTATTTGGGAAAAAATTAAAAGTACTTCAACTGTAGAACTACAAAACTGAGCGAATTTAGTAATAAACAGAATAGCTTCAAATAAAAAAAATATGTAGTGTGATATTTTCCGTAGTTACTTACTAGCAATGTCTGCAACAGCTTTAAGGCAGTTGTGCATATTTTCCTTGGAAAACATGAGACTGAGACTTATGATGAATTGATCTCGAACATAATTGCGAAATTAGTCATCATCGAATGTAGAATGCGTCCAAAGATAAACATGTTGTATTCTCATTTAGATAAAATTAAAAATAACACGGAAGCTTATAGCAGGAATAGCGAAAAACGCTACTCCCTTCCTCATTTGCCGTCCTTAGCGAGCAAAATGTGTCAAAAGTTGAGCCCGTAGAAATCAGCCATCTTTGTTTGTTTTCATTTGAACAATGTTGCCATTGCTCAATACGCATATATAGTTTAGTACACATATAAGTTTTTAATTACAATTTTTCATAATATAAAATATCAAAACTGAAAACAAACTATTTATTTAAAATAGTTTATACATTTATAGATAATCGCATTCGACTCTGATTTTGAGTTATTTTATGAAAATTTCAAACATATTGAAACATATTGAACAGATTGAATTATAAAAGTTGATAATTACTACAGTGTATCGATATTGGCAACCCTGCGTTGTGAGAGAGCAATCAGCTGATACGTTTTTATGGAAAAAATCCAAATAGCGTGGAAATCTACGGTATCCTACGTTAAAGCGGAAGGTAGAAGCGGTGTTGGCTGATCATTTACATTGCGCTCCCATATGATAGGTCGTATCAGCTGATTCGGATCACGAGCTTACGGAATTCGCTGCTTGCGCTCTTATGCGGAAGAACAAGAAGACTTCCGTCAACATATAGTGGTATTCGACGTTACCAATGCCTGTACAGTGAGAGCAAGATGGGGACTATATTCACTTCTACTTCTTTTTCTATAGAATATCACAAGAAAAAAAATCAAGTATATATTTTAAGTCAATTTTAAATTATCCATTTTAAGAGTTAATCCTAAATGTATGAATGGTATCTTTTACAAAATATTTATGTTTTATATATGTACATTTTTGTGTATTTATATTGAGGTTAATTTTTTTTATTTTTATACATTAAAGCAAATGCAGAACTATTTTTCTTCTTATACTTCTTGGCACAAATAAAACAAAAAAAAATCTTAAATTTAACATTACTCTACTAGTTCAATCAATCTTTTTCCCTGAACAGGGTATATTAAGTTTGTCACGAAGTTTTTAACACCCAGAAGAAAGCGTCGGAGACTCTATAAAGTACATACATAAATGATCAGTGTGTTGAGTTAAGCGTCGGAGACTCTATAAAGTACATACATAAATGATCAGTGTGTTGAGCTGAGTCGATTTAGCCATATTCGTCTGTCTGTCTGTGCGTCTGGTCCGATATCGGGCCATTATAACGTATAGCTGCCATACAAACTGAACGATGGGAATCAAGTTCTTGTATGGAAAACTTTCACATTTGACGATATATCTTCACGAAATTTGGTATGAGTTATTGTTCATAGAAATAATGTAATCTCGGAAGAAATTGTTCAGATCGGCTCACTATAGCATATAGCTGCCATACAAACCGAACGATCGGAATCAAATGCTTGTATGGAAACCTTCACGAAATTTGACATGGATTACTGCTCAAGGTAATCATAATATCCGAAAAAATTATTCAGGTCGGATTACTATAGCATATAGCTTCCATACAAACTGAACATATAGTTGCTAAAAGAAATGCACCTGTGAAGGGTATATTAGCTTCGGTGCAGAAAAAGTTTTTTCTTGTTTCTGTTATCGTAAATGCCAATTACTGGCAATATTTACAAAAATATGCAGAATTCGTAATAAAACATTGACTATGTAGTATATTATGTTGGCAAAAAGTGGACGGTGTGGCAATGACAGAAGACACAAACAAGAACTATTAAACTGACTATATTTGTAGCGCAGAAGAGCATTTGTTTATAGTGGCCACCACTTATTTCTTATTTAGAATTTATACATATACTTTTATTTATTTATTATTACAAACGACATGATTTTTTTTTTAAGAACTGTGTAAAAGCTCAAATGTATATACAAATATATACCTACGTATTGCCACGAGGTGGACTGAACTCATTTTCCAAAATATAAATAAATAAATTCGTTTTCAGTCTTAAACAAAATCAATTACAGATTTCACTTTAATATTTGCGAAAATGGTTTAAAAAAAAATGTAATAAAAAAATTTCGTTTGCTTCAGCACCATTAAAATGCTGTAATTGTAAACCATTGCAAACCGCAACGTTTTTGTTAATTCTTTGTTGGGTGTACTATATTTGATTAGGTTTCGTGGTAAAACTTTTATTGAATTTGCTTAAATTGAAATTGAAATGTTCATAGCTGAGTTGATGATTGTAAAATTTACATTATGATTAATGAAAGCTAGTATACTACTTATGTAAGAAATAGTTCACAGAAAAAAAGCGCTTTTAATGAATTGGCATGAAAACATAAGCTACGGGTACAATGTCTGTAGAGCGCTAGTATGTTACGTTAAAATCTAAGTGCTTAGAATGAATGCTGAGCTTTTAATCTGCGTGCGACTTAATAAATTCAACCAAACTAAAAAGGGAAGAAAGCAAAATTTTAAGAAGAGCATAAAGTTATAAATAATGCTAGCTTTGTTGTTATAAAAAAGCGGCATATTTGCTGCCTGTCCCTGAAACCAAACATTTCTGACTCAGTTATCAACACTTCAGCATGCATGTAAGTGCAATTTTTCAAAACTTAACTTAAGTATCTATCAGCTGCACACACTGGGTGCTAAGTAGCACTCCTAAATACCGCGCAGAATTCGCACTCGCTCGCTCGCTTATAGAAGTTTCGTTAAGTCTTGGGAAAAGGACTTGTGCGCTTTTTGTTTTTTTTTTTCAGAGGCAGCTGCAGCTGTAGTACCATAAGAGCAGCAGATTACGTATTGCAATAACTTAAAAGTCTGCCTTGGCTTATCAGCTCAAGAATGTCAAAAAATCATACAGAAAACAGCTTTACGCCACACACTCGCATTAATGCCGGTTTAGCTCGGCTGTGTTAGTGAGCGAGTAAGTTAACTTATGAATGCGAAAGTCTTATGAAGTAATATTAATGGTATAAAAATATACTTATACGGAAAGGGGAGAAGAAAGTTAGTTTTTTTTTTTGATTATTAATATGTATTTGGTGCACTTGTCCTTTCAACTCAATTCTGAACGCAGAATCAGCTTCAAAAATGTTTGTTCACAAAACAGTAAATAATTTATATGTGCAATCAAAAAGGCAAAACGATTTTGAATGAAGTGTGCATAAATCGCGATATTTATGTATAAAACTACAAATTTTTAACATTTCTTCAGATATATGAATGTATTGTAAAACATAAAGTTTCTGGTTATAGGAATGCAAACTCAAGCATTGCTCCTTAAAGAATTGAATTAAATTCATTATATTGTTGCCAGCGAATATATGAGACATATGTTTGTTTGTTGATTTGAACATGTGTTGCGCAAATGTTTCTAACAATTGCTAGTTGGAATGCTTAACGCGTCGTCGAGTCAGCTGGCACACGTACGATTAGTTTGGTCTCGCCACGCCAAAGTCCAACAAATCAAAGTCAACTGAAAGTCAGCAAAACATGTTTATTAAGAGTCTTCGTAGGAAAAACTTTAAGCATGTAATGGAATAGTTGTATGTAATATATATTTAAAGATGATATTAACCTGTTAGTTGGTATGTACAAATATACAAATATAATATATTTTTATAGCATACAATTTCCTACACTATTACTACAATTTATATTTGTAAATAAAATAATTTTATCATTTAGAAAGCATATACTGAAATAAAACACGCCATTGATACCCACTAAAGGACTTTAATACGATATTTATTCGGTTACAACAGTGCGTATACGTAACATTTCGCTAATAAGTACAATAACTCATGCATCCATTGATAACCATGTAACATAAATTTGATTTTTTTTATGAAAGGCATGCAAAAACTACTCACAAATGCAGAAATAAATTTTTGACAATGCAACTTTTGCTAACATATTTGCAAAAGATTTTTGCGCTTTTGCTATGAAATCCAAATTTACGAGCGTTGACAAAGAAATTTTGAAATATTTGACCAAAGCCGTGGAAGCGCAACGAAATTTCGAAAGCGCGCAGATTATGCTGCGGTACACGATTCGGATTTCCATCAAACCGAAATTAATAACGCCCAAAGACAAAAGCTTGTAGCGAACAAAAGATTACTCGTATATTTCTGTTAGCCGTCAATGGAAGGATGAAAAATTCGATGACCATGTTGGCCTGCGCGCCCATAATTTATGGTTCGAATACGCCTGTGGAAATTTTGCCGGGAAAGGCAAAGGAGCAATGTGGAAATAAATCCTCTTGGATGTGTGGAAGGATTGTAATCAAACGCATTTTCGCGGACACATTCGTCTATAGTTATAGTGCTTCCATGTACGGTATGTGTGTGTGCATGAGTATTTGTGAATCATGTAAAGCTGACGTTAAGAAATGAAAGACAGATGACTGCACCTATGATGGAAACTCCCAACCAAAGAGTAATATTTTGCTTCATATCTGTAAGTGGGTACACGCATTTTGTACATAGTATTTGCATATATGTATGAGTTAAATTTATATTATTTGATTTATTTCAAGTAAATTTTTTTGTGTTTTTTTTATTAAATACAAGTATGTTTTCAACAATATATATGTTTATGAAAATTGTAAACTTCTAACTCATATACCTATCCAGGAAGATACTAACAGATAGTGCTAGATTCTTCATAGCTTTCACTAATTTTCGGCTTAGAGGACTTTGTGTTAAGTTTGAATAACCAACCGAAGAACTTCCAAGACGAATAAAAGTATATACATGACTTATATAAATAAACACCATCTAAATGGTCTGTATTTATATTTAAAACACACATATATCACATGAAACAGGATATTGGAATAAATTCTGATAGATGTCGATGGCGTCGAAATATTTCAAGAAGTTATATTTACAATCACTTTTAGTACAAAATTTAAAATTTAGAATAAAACTTAAAGTCGCAATATCTTATAAATCCCAATACAAGGTTTTGAATTTCAGTAAACCATTTTAAATACCAAAAACTTAGACAGGCACCAGATGAATCAATTGATACCAAAGTAAAATAATTGAAAGTGAAATTAAATTAGTATTACCCATTGCGTCTACAACTAAATTATTTCGCGGTTTAGTAAAGAAATAAATATACAATAGCTCTATTCAAAGTATCATTCATCTGTCTCAGAAATAAGGCAACTATTGTGAACTGTATTCCAAAGCGAAAAAGGTTGTTTTGGACCACCCGACTGTAACAAATGGTAGTCAAAATGGACAAAATATGTGTTTTAAATGCGTTTTTTTTTTAAAAAGTTTGAACACCCGGTATGAAAACTAAGCAATATTTTCTACGTTTTGAATTTTTTTTTAATTTCCAGAGCAAAACGTCGGATACCTTAAAAATACATAGAGTATAATAAATTATCAGTATGACGAGCTGGGTCGGCTTAAGCCATATGCGTCTGTATGTATATACGCGTAGAATCTGCTCATTTGTCGGGACCGTTGATATCGAGCCTCTAGAAATCTTTTGTATTGTAGTGTTAATCTCAAGCATCTTATTTAGCTCGATCAGTCTGCAAGAAAATTTTTTTTCAGAACTGTTGTTTGCTTTTGTCTTCTCGTCCTGTATGAATATACTATACTTCGCAACGTTACAATCGACCGCAACACGTGCGGGATGGGATAAATACCGTGAATTGAAAACGAAAACGAGGCACATTTGCAGACAAAAAGAAAGAGGAGAAGCCGAAATTTGTTAGTTTGAAGAGGTTGACAAGCTGGCCGACAGAGCTAATGCTTGAAATACTATGAAATGATGCGGCGACTAATAGAAAGTTTCAAGACCGGAGCATTCTTTAGTAGAAACCCAGAGGCGATTTAGTGACTGATGCTCAGAGCGGACGTGCTATTGCCCAACCATGAAGAATTTCGAATAGCAATTACCCGTCAACAGAACAGCAAAACAGCCGATGGATTGACGGCTGAGCCATTCAAATATGGCGGTGAAGAACTGATAAGGAGCATGAATCAGCTTCTTTGTAGCATATGGTCGGACGAAAGCATGAATCAATCTACAAAAAGGGAGACCCCAAAATCTGCGCCAACTATCGTGGGATAAGCCTCCTCAACATGTTATTGATATAATTAGTCCCAACATCCGCGCTGTTAGCTTTGCTTTCTCCGAACTGGATGAGGAAGCAAAGCAAAAGGGTCTGGTAGTGAACGAGGACAAAACGAAATATCTCCTATCTTCAGACTGTATGAGAAAGCAAAGCAAATGGGTCTGGTAGTGAACGAGGGCAAGACGAAATATCTTCTGTCATCAAACAAACAGTTGTCGCACTCGCGACTTGGCTCGCACGTCACTGTTGACAGTCATAACTTCAAAGTCGTAGATAATTTCGTCTATCTTGGAACCAGCATTAACAAAAACAACAACGTCAGTCTCGAAATCAAACGCAAACTCAGTCTTGCAAAGAAGTGCTGCTTTGGACTGAGTAGGCAATTCTCTCCCAACGAACAAAGACCAAATTCTAAAAGTCGCTCATTATTCCCGTCCTGCTATATGGCGCAGAGGCATGGACAACGACATCATCTAATGAGTTGGCCTTAAGAGTGCCCGAGATAAAGGTTTTTCAGAAGATGTATGGTGACATGGTGACATTTATCGTCCGAATGGATGAGAACACAGAAGACCTCCACTCCGTTGTAAAGGCCAGGTGAAGAAGGAAGAAAAGGAAGAAGGACTGGCGCGCTGTTGTTAAATCGGCTATAATCGCATAAGCGGTGTCTACGCCAGTTAAAACGAAGATGCTATATATACGTAGGTATGTATATATGAAAAGGGTGAGATTCTTTAGAAATTGATAGCAACTGTTAGGTGTAACATAAAAGTTTTGTACAAACCTGGATATTAAATAGTCAGGCTATGTCGGAAGACAGACTTACCTATAACTCCCTTTGGAGAAACTAAAAATAAAAGCTCTGAATAGAGAAATAGAAGAAATATTTTTCTAACAATACAACATACTATGTACTACGTAATTCGAAACATTGCTTTCCGGTGTGTACTGCCTTTTAAAGGGTTTGTCCGGCAAGTAATAGGACTGATTTTTTTCCGCCGCGTCTGTACTTCGGAGCGTGTGCGCACCGACTGGATCGGCAGAGGGCGCTCCTAGCTAACGAACAAGCGCCTGGCCAGTTGTCTCTGAGTACCTGTACCTGGAGAGGCAGGACAAACATTTTCGCGCGACGTGTTTCTGTGAGTGGTGCAAGCGGAAAATGCAGCGTTCCTTATAGCAGATGTACGCGATTAAATTCTGTGTGAAACTTGGTAAATCTGTGACAGAGACATTTGCAATGACCAAGCAGGCTTAGCCAGATGTTGCTTTAGCAAGAAATGGTGTGTTTCGGTGGCGCCAGGCCTTTTTGGATGATTCTCATTGTTTTCTTTGACATCAAAAACATCGCAGCCGTTTGTGGGTTGCACCACGACAACGCCCGAGCTCACACCGCCTTTCTTTTTAACAGCTACCTAACCAAGGCCGGTATCCCAACGCTTCCGCAGCCACCCTACAGCCGAGATGTAGCCCCTCGGTTTTTTTTGTTTCCATGCGTGAAAAGGCCGATGAATGTCATACATTTTGAGACGACAAGGGGGATTCAAGCAGCATGTAAGTCGTATCTGTAGGCTTTTCCGGAGAATGCCTTCTATGAGACCTTCAATGCTTGGAAATGGCGCTGGCAGCGCTGCATCGACGCAGGAGGAGCCTAATTTTAAAGTTTTTAAACAATTGTAACGATTGACTCAATAATTTTTTCTGAATTGACTGAGTGCTATTAGTTTACGGACAAACCCTGTATAATCAGGCTCAGGCTCTGTAGACATTACATTTTTTTATCATACGTCACACGTTGCAATAGGGTATTTAATTTTGTTAAAGACATACAGGAATGTCTATTTTGGCTTAGAAATAAAAATTATCAGGTTGTTGGCGCCATTCTAAAGATAAGATGTTAACTTCATTGTTTACATTCCATTGTTCATTAATTGGATGCATGCCAAGACATGTCCACCACGCCTTTCGAAATATAGAACTCTGTATCTCAATAAATCTCTCTTTGACATCCCATAGTATCGGACTTCGTATGAACTATTATCGTTTCTCGCGTCCACTCTGACATCAACCTTATAGCAGACAACGTATCACCAAACAAGTTCTACTAAAAACTTGAAATTGTCTAATTTGAAATACGACACAAGTTTTAAAAGTATTTTAATAAAAAACAAATCCTTATTTATATAGCACAGTTTCTCATGACCTTGTAAAGAAGAAAGGAAACATATAAGACGGAGAACGATATTTAGATAAGCAAATAAACTGATATATATATATATATATGCATATATGAAACCTAAAATTAATCAAAGTTTAGTTTGAGTAGTATATAAAGTGAAACAGCTTTATTTGAACTCAGTGAGCACGGAGTTATATATGTATATAAAAACAAATACCACTAAATGCAATCTCTGTTAAACGTAAAAAGATCCTTAGTTCATTCTTATCATAATTGCTGCAGTATTATCCGGTAAAAATCCACGCTCCAGGATTGAAATAAAATACCCGCGGATACGCAGAATTGCTTTCGAGCTTAAGAAAATCCCCGGCGCGCAGCTACCTTGCCGCGTGCAGTTGCGATGGCAGTAATTCGCAGGCCGTTGATGACTATCAAATTAAAGTCGCGGCTCGTGCTGGTATTTTCGCTTCAATTTTCTTTCTCGCCAAGCTTTATAACTCGTACACAGACACAGCATGAGCGTCGGCAACTGCAGTTATTACATTCGTTTTATATTTTGCAAAAGCTGCTATTCGCCAGAAGAAAAACCATAATTGCCAAAACGAGGTGTTTGTGTGGGTATGGGAAAAACGTCTCGCAGAAAAAAGTGGAATCCAACAAAAGCAATGTTGCAAAATGAGAAAGCGTCAAACGTAAAAAAGAACCTTGTCATGCTTAAGCTGGATTCATTGCAGAGAGCACGCCTTTGGCATAGGCCGAAGGGAAACGGAGAGAAAATAGTAATCTGAGTAGTAAGCTCTTACCAACAGCAAAGTGTGTAATTTCTTTTCATTGCTGCCTGCAAGTCGCGGAATGTAGCAAATAGCACAATTGAAGCCCTACTACACAAGAATTGATGTTTGATTCGTGTTACTTTCTACTGCGCTAAGTCAAAGTAGCTGAGGATTGTGCCCATATATGATATATGTACGTATATATGTTGTTATTTGTCATTATGTCTTCACATCCATAACTTTTACCGTTATATTGAAAAATGAAATAGAAAGTAGTGCATACCTTCGATGGAGTCAATTTTTTTTTTGTTTTTAGTGCTATTTTTATATTGCGCAATACTTCAATATTTGATGGAGAAATATGTCTGCAAAAAAGGTTCCGAATGTAGTTGACTTTATAGCAATGCAGAATATAAAAAAGAGTACTGTTTGTCTAGTAATTAAGCTTTCGAAATTCATGCTCGAAATAATACACTAATGCATATTGCAAAACTGTTACGATTTTCACGCTCTCTTTAGTGGATTAATCCGTGAATTGCACATCCGGTTACACTGAAAAGCGTGTATTGTCACAAAATAACAATCTTGTCTTTTTCTCTCTCTCTCTCCGCAATTTTGCTTGTCGCTTCTTATACACTTGCTCTAGTTGACTATGTAGTCATTATTTGTCTGCTTTTTTCCGAGCTTATTTGACGTTTAGCAGTTACAAGGGAAGAGTACTTAGCATAATATCCATTGCCTTGAAGGAAATCTGCATGAGTGCGCTTCATTTTCATTTCAAATTTTCTTTATATTTAGTCTATTTTATTGAAGTAATGAAATTTAATCAAGTAGTAGTTCTAGTAGAATTTTTTAATTCACAAATATGGTATATAAAAAGGATGAAGATTTTGGCAAGCTTTATGACTAGATTTGCTGCAATCATCTGCGACTTTCATTTATAATGATTACTTGACATGTGTTGATGATAGAAGGAGTATGAAGATAGTTAGTGACAAAAGTCACGAAGAATCCCGTTAAGGCAGCTAAAAAGGGCAGTTCAATGTGATACATTAGCTGCCCAAGTATTGATTCTTATAAGTCGAAAAAGCGTTTTCAGACACCATCTCACCTTCCCGCAAACATATTGCACTTATACTGTAATTACACCTACAGTGGAGAAGTTCACGCAAGTGAGGAAAGTCCTCTGAGCGTATTCCCTAGGAAGTAACCAGAAAATATTACTTTACATATGGCTCGAACAGGTCATGACCTCCGCTCTAAAACCGCGCATCTTCGCGTAGTCAAAAACCAACCGTCTGAAGGCGAGCTAAAGTGATAAGGCAAATCATTCCTTCTCAAGTTTGTGATCCGCCCCGTAAAAAAACACAAAAAGAAAACATTCTCGGATGAGAGACTTCCCTTATGATGACGACCACTGCAAACGTATTAAAGATTATTATTTAAGAGCATGCAACTGGAATATCCGATCCCTTATTTCAGAGGATGCACCGCCCAGCTGGTTGATGTCTTTGCAAAATAAAGGCTGACATTACCGCCGTCTAAACAATGCGATGGACGGGACAAAGACAGAGACTAGTAGGTCCTTTTAGCATTTATTACAATGGCCATAAAAAGAAGCGCAAACTCGGTGTGGGAGAGAGACTTCGTCGCCGAGTCCTGGCATTCACCGCGGGGGATGAACGTCTAGCCATAATCCGCATTAAAGCGAAGTCCAAATGGGTAGAGACTGATCGACTTCGCCGGGGTCCGAAATATGGTTATATGCAATACTAAATTCATGAATGGGAAAGTTCATCAAGCTACAGGACTGGGATAGAATATATACCGAGAGTTGGAAAAGGACACTCGACGCATTTGAAGACAAAAAAAGAGAGAGAGGCCGGAAGGCGTGAGTATGAAGAGCTTGGCAAGCTGGCCGAAAGGGGTAATGCTCGAAATTTCTGCGAAAAGATGCGTCGACCAACAGAAGGTTCCAAGACCGGAAAATGGTGGGAACAATTCTCCAGCCTGCTGAATGGCAGTAAAAGCATAACACCTGGAGATGGTAAATTCGATTCCCCAATCGATGACAATGGAACAGACATTCCATTACCCGACCATGAAGAAGTTCGAATAGCAATTAGCCGCCTGAAGAACAACAAAATGGCAGGGGCCGATGGATTGCCAGCAGAGCTAGTCAAACACGGCAACAAAGAACTGATAGGGAGCATGCGTTAGCTTCTTTGTAAAATATGGTCAGACGAAAGCATGCCAAACGATTGGAATTTAAGGCGTTATCAGTGTGGCTTTAGATTTGGAAAATCAACAACTTACACCCACAAGACACCTACTTCATTGGAAAGGCCAGGTGGAAAAAGATATGGCTACACTTGGAATCTCAAGTCGGCACCAATCAGTGAAAAGGAAGAACGACTTGCGCGCTGTTGTAAATTCGTCTATAACCGCGCTTTTTACGTCAATAAAAAGAAATTTGCAGCAATTGCAGTATAATGAAATTTACTAATAGACAGTGGTACAGAGGAACTTTTTTACCCTGTTTCAGAATAATCTCGTTCTTTCCTTTTTTACGAGCATATCGGCTTTGCAATTTCCAGAAATTTCACTATGACCAAGCAGCCAAACAAGTCTGCCAATGAAATGACCTAGAGCACATAGCTATCGCGCTCAAGGTCGGTATTGCTGCTCTGTTATCAAGTTGAATGCTCACATCCGCGAAACAGGTTGCACTTCTGAGCAGTTGCTGAGAAACATTTTTTTTTAAGTTATTAATACAAAGTTCCATCGAAATTGGACAACTCTTTCCATTTTCATATTAATTTTCATTTTTGTTTAACCTCTCGACTTTGCAAACTTAGCTAATAGAAGCAGTTTCGAGAAATTCCGTTTTACTGCTTTCAATCACTGAAATATCAAGTTGCCGTTCGAAATTGCACGTAGTATTCAATTGCTTTTCTTTCCCAGAAATAAAAATCAAACCAAATCAATTTCTGCTAAAAATCGTCAATACATTTCCAAAATGAAAACTGCAAGAACCAAAATCAACAATTTTTGTTGCGAATCGAAAACTTTGACCTAACAACGTGCGCAGCAACACAAAGCATTGCCAACTGCTATCGAATTGGTTGGACTGGTTGCCACTTGTAAGGTCAAGAGGTTCACTGTGTTGAGAGTAGAATAAGGGGAATCTTTTTAACTGACTTCGAAACAAGGGAAAATGCACCAATTATTAATTAGGGATTTCATTTACATATTTCTTACGTTTGTTGGTATATAGTATTGAACAAAATATTTGAATCAATAAAATGTTCATTAAAAAATAAAAGACGGAAATTAAGGCAATTAAATTGTAGTAACAAATTGAAGAACTTTGATGAGAACACTTGGACTTCGGTAGTCTCACAAAACGTGGCTATAAATCATAATGAATGCAATTTTACGCAAATTAAAAAGTGTTTAAAGATTTTTAGTAAAATTTAATTATATGAACTGCTATAATCCTCGTAGTGCCCAATATATTTCAGGCTTAGAAAACAAAAACCAATCATTATCGCAAATTACTTTAATGCTTTTCAAAATTTTCTCCTTTATACCCTTGATAGACATGTAGTAAAATACCATAGTAAAGGACGTGACAGCTATTTTACAGTCCATGGATCCTATTAGACTGCTCAAGTTAGGATACCCGGCTAAACTGTTATGGAACATTGTAGCACAAGAAAACGTTCCGGCTGATAATATTTTGAAAATACATTCAATTCGTTATGCCATCTTGCTTCTTAAATCGGCATGGGATGAATTGCCCAGAGCTATGCTTATAAAGCTTGGAGAAATATAGAACAGTGGAACGGTGATCAATACGGCAGCGCAGACGAAATTCCACTGCTTACACTGATTAGATGAAATGTTATTCACTTTGATACACTTCGAGAGGTACAATAGTTATTGTAAAGGTGAGTGGCGTTGACGTCAGCAGCGAAGACATCGAAAATAGGAACGACGACCAAAATATGGAAGATGATGAAGATTTCGAAGTGTCTGACAATAAAGTTGAAGAACCAGTTATCGAGGAAGATATGCAATATCAGAAAGTGAGTTTTTCGGAAGCAGTTATCAATACCTTGATAAAGTGGTATGAAAACAATAATGATGCAAATCAGATATCCATCTTATTAATATGCGCACGAAAATTGTCAGAAGCTATTACACAAAAGAAAAGAAACAAACAAGTCTCGACCACTGTGCCCAAAAAAATAAGGTGACATTGTATTTATTTTGAAAATTCTTTATTTATTCTTCCAAATCAATTTCATCCCCTTCAAAGTAATCCCCTCCCGATGCAATGCACTTATGACAACGGATTTTCCAAACTTCGAAACACTGGTTGTAGTCACTTTCCGGGATGGCCTTCAGTTCCGTCTTCGCTGCGGCTTGAATCTCCTCTATCGTATAAAAACGGTGTCCCCGGAGCGGTCTTTTGAGCTTGGTGAACAGCCAGAAGTCGAACGGCGCCAGATCAGGTGAATACGGTGGTTGCGGAACGATATGGGTTGAGTTTTTGGCGAAATGATCACGAATTACGAGGGCAGTATGGGATAGTGCATTATCGTGGTGTAAAAACCAAGAATTGTCTTTCCACAATTCCGGCCTTTTTAGGCGGATAGCGTTACGCAAACGACGCATAACGTTCAAATAATATTCCTTGTTGACTGTTTGACCGGTTGGAAGGAATTCATAATGCACAACACCACGATAATCGAAGAAAACAGTCAACATGACCTTGATTTTTGAGCGACTTTGGCGCGATTTTTTTGTTCTCGGCTCTCTTTTGGCACGATATTCGCTCGATTGATCGGCTGTTTCGGGGTCGTAAGCATAGATCCAAGTCTCATCGCCAGTTATAATGCGTTTCATGACACCCTGGTAGTCGGAAAGCATCGTTTCACACACTTCAACGCGACGCTTTTTTCCCAAAAAATTTAATGTTTTCGGTACCAGTCGAGATTTGACGCGCTTGAGGCCCAAAACATCCTTCAAAATGGTATTGGCTGAGCCTTTCGATATGCCAACTTCATCAGCAAGGTCTCTAATTGTTAATCGACGGTTTTTCAACATCAAATCTTTGATTTGTTGAACGTGAGCTTCGTCGGTTGAGGTTGATGGTCGCCCTGGACGCTCTTCGTCTTCGACACGTTCACGGCCGGCTTGGAACTCATTATACCACTTGTAAACATTTTTTTTAGACATAGCCTCATCACCAAAGGCTTTCTGCACCATCCTCAACGTATCCGCAGCAGAAAATTGATTCCGTAAACAAAATTTAATGCAAATTCTTTGCTCAACAAATTTCGACATCGCAAAAAACGAAAAACTCACTTTTAGAAGCTCACAAAACGTCACGTATCTCAAACACTAATGAATATTTTGACATGAAATTTGACATAAATGTGACTGACAGTATTACCAACCTAAAAAAAAAATAATTCTCCAAATCCTTCGACGCGCGCAGTTTAAATTCAAATGTCACCTTATTTTTTGTGCACAGTATATACGTATAATGTGGAAAGTACAAATTAAATCCAAGTTTCTGTTTTGTTATGAGTAAAAGTGAATCATGCAAATAAATTAAACGTATTATATCACCAAAATTTATGTTTACTTCCGTGTTTTTTTCAAATGCGAAAACCCTTTGGAAAAGCTAATAATTCGGAAAAGTAAAACAGCCTTGGAACATTTTGGTTAACTTTTTCGCGATTCTACTGTACTAGCTTTGTTTCATAGGCATGAAATATTAAAAAAAATTGTAAATAATAAATATGTAGTTGTGTGTTGTGGAGAGAATGAGTACAATTATTTGAAATACTCTAAAGTTAATGTATTTTCATCGCAAAACAACGATTTGTTTAAAGACTCCCCAAAAACCTTCTCGCTTTTTCGGAAAAAAAATTGTGAAAATGTTTTGTTTTCTATTTCATTTATTAATTTTTTAAGTCATTTTGACGAATTATTTCGAAGAGCTTTTGTGTAAAAGCTTTTAGCAAAGTTTGTTACCTTTTCTTAGCTGTGTTTATTGAAATACCAATGAAACATCATAGTATAGTTACCAGCAAAATACTACATTGCTCATATGGTATTTTGCTAGTATTTGGTGACACACATATGGTATTTGTACTATATGTGGTATTGTTACTACATGTCTGTCACGGGTATTAAGAGATGTGTGAGAGCTATTGTGAGGAATAATCCGTCTTCAATGGTTGCATACCACTCAGAATTTGGTTTTCGGCGTTGTACCAATGGTATAGTTGCGACATGTTCAGTTCTTCCCAAAAAAAGATAATTCAAAAGTCGGCTCATCTTGAAATACCCATACAGGAGACACCTTGTCATATACGTACTTCGAAGCACCGCTATCGTATGTATTTTTGTAACATTTCTCCCGACTAATCGGATCGAACCTTGCTTTTTAGATTGATGATTGCCAAATAGTGTGGGAAGCAATTTTTTTTTACATGTTCATGCAATATTGAATCTATGCTGCTCCACTAGTTGCTATAGTTGTCTCTATTTCACGATAAGTCAGTTGACGATTTGATTTCGGACGGTCGTCGTGAAAATCGTCTTGGCGTGATCTAAGATCTCAATTGAATTCAACATATCATCGATAAACACTGGTCCATGTTGGAATTTCACAGCAAAAATTTTAAATAAGTTCGTTCATGCAAAATTTCTAAGTTAATTTTCTAGTTTGTAAAAAGTAATCGCGAATTTGTTCACGATTTGTTAAAAAGTAGATGAATTGAACTGTGAACAACACGATAAATGTATGCCAAAATATTCTGACAATCTATAATATAGAAAATATCAGACTAGTCGATAAAGTTGTGAGATGACGTTTGTTGGTATATAGTATTGAACAAAATATTGGAATCACTAAAATGTTCATCAAAAAATAAAAGACGGAAATTAAGGCAACTAAATTGTAGTAACAAATTGAAGAAGATCATAATGAAAAATTTTACGCAAATCTATTTTTATAAAATATTAAAATATCAGACTATTCTATAAAGTTGTGAGTTGACAGATTGCAACACAAGGGTTGCCTAAACCCGATATGTAAATTGAACCTACATACGTACAATAAATCAAATGTGCTATCTCAATTGCTTTTAAGCTGAACGCATTACGCCAGAGAATGTCTGAAGAAACAGGAAGGTAGATATAGATATAGTGGCTGCCGGAAAGCGATTGTATATACTCTGTTCCAGACAACAAAGGAATTAAAGGAAACGAAATAGTTTTTTGGCTACCGAAACAGTAAATGTGTGCTACGTAAGTCACTAAAAATTACACATAATGAAATTTCCAAAAACTGTCAGCTAGATAAGGGCGATAGGTCTTAAGAACTAGCAGAATCGCCAAGATCAAGTATAAAAGCCCCGAGGAAAAACATTTATGGCTTTTTACCGACACAGGTCTCGAAAGAAGTGTCAGACGGTCACAGCCTACTGGGATAACATGCGAACTGATTAAGCATAAGTACTGACGATACATACATGCAGAAATAGCAGGAAAGTTGACATGAGAGAGTCGTTGGAGGACCATCTCCTACGGTTCTGAGCAAAGTTTTCTAAAACTGGTCTTAGATACCTAAGAGCTTCACAGTTCAAGGCACTTGATGAAGTATCAAAATTAGGTATAAGTAGCACTTCAACTTTGTAAAATAGCGTTGATGCCGAATGTCCTGTATGCCGAATACTTAGCTGAAATTAAACTGAACTTTCGTCTTACTAAGGAACAGTAGGTCTATGTATTTCGGGTCAGCCGGCAAGTATAACCTAACCTAATTTCAATTTACAATTTATCAAAAATGGAAACTTTTATCCAAATGTTCTTTATTTACATGACTAAATTCATTCATACATACATATATATGTATATGAGTTCTATGTATGCATGAATATTTAACAAAACTTTTTTCTACAGTACATTTTTGCGACACTCGTACTCATACCTAACAAGCATTATGCCATATAACATTGGGTCAAAAACTCAAAAGTTATGACGTCCACAGCTTAACACTGCTCTTTTCGACTGCATCTGAATTGGAGAGGAGGACACTCACTCGTCCCATAAGTATTTTTACGAAATTCTCACTTAAACGAAGCATAAAAGATTACTTTATTTAGTACGTGGAAACTGCAAGGAGTAATCACCGGCCGCTCTATTTACAATAGTTATAACAACTGAGCAGATGTTCTTGACCTAGTTACCATTTTTGTTGTTACAATAGAAAATTGTTTAAATCTCCTTAGCAGAGAAGTCGAAAGGAGATTTCTGCACACAGTTTGTGGATTTCTAATTTTTCTCTCTTTCTCTCATTCGCTCTCTCCCTCAGATTTCTGCACTCACTTTCAACGTTATCGTAACACCCGAAAGCATGCTTCCTTTGTGTTTTAGCACAATTTTAGTACATCTGTGGAACACGTTTCGATATGCGTTCCACTCTCACTCCTTATTCTCAAAAGTATTCAGCATACTTGCAGATACAGCGCATAATCTCTCTCCCATGCTCTTTAGTACAAATTTTGCATTGCATCGGTATGTGTTAAAACAAAAGTCGCGAGAGATTCGTCAAAATAAATTCCACATATTCACTCAGCATTTCGATTCATTGCTGCATGGCACATCCTTTATCATTTCATCAGTAGCACATTATACTCATCACCTGTGTTTTGCATGCACCGTTAATTCTTGGTTTTTTGTCATGCCCAAATTGTTTTTAGATTTCACTTGTTGCTATTTTCGTACACAATTGCGAAGCCGTGTTTACCATATAGTACTAACAAAAAGATGACAAAGAGATAATTGAACATTAAATTACATGGGGCAACCGCTTTTCGCTATAAGAAATACAAACTGTTTTTTTTTTTTTCAAGATATACGGGATATTTTAGAACTCATGCTACAGTTGGATTGCTCTTTTCAGTTCCAATAATTTTTGGCCGAACGGCATACAATTTCTTCGACAAAATGCCTCATAGATTTTCGATGGGACTTAGGTCCGGACTTCTTCGAATTTATCAATGTTTTTTTGCTTTCCAAAAATCCTCGAATAGATGAACGTTTATGAATTTGTGCATTATGCTGTTGAAAAGTCCACGTTTCATCCCAATATTGTTCACCGAACTGTACTAACAAGTTATCCAGAAGCTCTATGTGCTTTTCTGAGTTCATTTTGTGTGACACAAAACAAATTGGAGTCTTTCCATGATGTCCAAATGCGGTCCATATCATAAGCGATCCTCCTTAAAAGTTTCTAGCGAATCGGGTTCCTTTCTTACGACGAATATCTCGTCACTAAATATGACGGATTGGTGTAGGTGTAAAGGTTTCAGGTATCCAAGACATTTTTTACTGACTTTCATTTTTTCTTACTGTATTGTAGAAACCCTAATTTATTTCATAAGACTCGCAGAAACTTTCAAGACAATACTTACCAAACGATGAGCAGAGCTACATAAAAAATATATTGATGAGTCGAACATTTTCAGCTAATTCAATCTGCCTCATTACTATATTTAAATAGAGGCACTTACAAATATTACAATTTTGCAAATTCTTTGAAATATCTTTTGAAATTTGCACTTGGCACCTGCTAACCCTAACATTGTTGTTCCCATTATACTTCAAAAATCAGCCCCCAAATTAACTCAATTTTCACAAAAGGCACTTTAATACATAGCTCAAGATAAAGGTAAATGCGCATCTTTGTAGAAAATTAAGAAACAAACTTTCCGAAACTAACTACCAAAAATAACTGTATATATGTGATGTACGTATGTACATACAGGTACATACATATACCTACACGTGTATCCCACACAAAGCCCGGACACATGTCGTTATCAATAACAAACAAACGACAAAAAGGTACATGAGAGGTCCAAATAATATAAAATGATTTCAGAAGTTGTGAATATTGGTACATGCCATAAACTCACGAATATGAAAAACATAAAATATTCGTATAAATATCCCAGCAGAAATTGAAGAAAAGAGCTGGCAAATATAGCTCAAAGTTTAGTATACTAAAAAATTTAATACTAAAGAACTTGATAAGAGACGTAAATGTGGATCGTTTACCAAAACTTATAAGTTCCAAAAGAGTGTGTGGCCAATGCTAGGAGCATGAGAAAAGGCAACATAATAAAGCTAAGTGTTAGCCTGACATCCTGCTGGGTTGCTCCCGCACTCTCAAACCCCCAAACGAACAACGCATAAACTAACATACATATCAAAGTTTATTCAGGTAATGGCAATAGTAATAGAAATGAGAGCGAAATTTAATACACACGCTTATCACAATTTTGCAGTCGTAATGGAAAAAGCATAACTTCAACCCTTCGACCTGCCGAAGTACGGTACAGCAATAATCCGTGACATAAAATCATCACAATCGGCTTGGGTACTTCCAACCTTTTCATTGTCAAATG
Source organism: Bactrocera neohumeralis (assembly GCF_024586455.1). Lineage (NCBI taxonomy): Eukaryota > Metazoa > Arthropoda > Insecta > Diptera > Tephritidae > Bactrocera > Bactrocera neohumeralis. The sequence goes on along the minus strand of NC_065923.1, from coordinate 42,533,243 downwards.
TTACTATGAGTAAGTTGTGTTGACATCAGCACGCCGCATTACCGAGTAGTTTTTCAAATTTCTGATGACCGGTTAATGGTAAAATGTACCGGTCAACATCAATAGTTATTCGTATTTATTTTGTTATCCCTAAATGTGTCATGGGGCGTGGCATATTTGAAGCGAAAGCTACTTTTGACTACATGTGGCATTTTTGTGATATTTAAATGAAAAATGGAATGGAAGTAATGGAATACCTTTTCGTAGTTAAGAAAGATGTAGTGGCTTGAAGTGTAACGATATTTGTGAAGCGCTGACCACGAAATGTGAGAAAATTACCGTTCTACTTGAGTCTTCCGAATAGTAAAGCAAGAGCTGACAAGTTGAGAATCTAGAATAAGTAAAGCAATCGCTTGGAATGCTTTTGGTATTAATATCGGCAGAAAGATTAGAGACGAAGGTTTTTGCCATTAGCAGAAGTACAATGATGAGTAACTTTTGAAGTGTCATAATAAATATTTTTGGATCCATTTTAAAATCGCAGTTGTTCGACATATCAAAAATCAGCGACTTTGTGGTTACAGAATTCATTGAAACAACGGTGTTATCAAGTTGTTTCTACATACCTACTCGTCGATGCTTTTATAATTTCTATACTCTTGCAACTATGTAGTTGCTACAGAGTATAATAGTTTTGTTCTACACAGGGTTGTTTGCATCACCTAAAACTAATCGAGAAAGATAAAGGGTTTTCTATATACATACATACATATATAATTGATCAGGATGACGGGACGAGTTGAGTTTCCAGTGATTATTTGACAGTCCGCCCGTGCAAGCGATTACTTGAGTAAAAATTGAGATATATTGATGAAACTTCATACACACACCTTGGCACCTAGGGAGGGTTACTATTACAAATGGGCGGGATTGCACTATGCACCAACGTCCATTATTATCAACGTCTATTATTACCACAAAATACGAAAACATATAAGTACCATAACTGGTCTCCTAAACCATTCAACCTATAATACGAGTAACATTTTATACAGTAAATGGAACCTGGGGTAATTCGTGGACCGATTTCATACATTTTCGGCATTAAATTATAGTACCGGGCTTACCAAGAGCAACGATATGATTTCTAAGTGTAGTTTCGGCCAATTTTAATATGCCATGATCTATCTGATGATCTATAACCCCTTAACAATTTCATCAAGGAAGGGCATACGTAAGAACAACTTTTACATATTATTAAATTAATAGTTCCCTAATTTTATGGTCGTGGTAATTGTCCACCTGTCCTCGCTATTCGGCAAAATTTTGAACATTTCGAGCGTACTAAATTTCCTTTGAATAATATTAAAGTGCCAGTAAGGCAAACAACCGCTCGAAGTAATGAAAATATTGCTGCCGTTGAGGCAAGTGTTGCCGAAGAACCTAATTTGTCGATTCCAACCATTCCCAAGAATTGCAACTGTCTCCAACCACAATCTGGTGGATTTTGAGAAAGGACTTGGGCTTCCATCCATATTAAATTGTGTTCTCACTTAAGAACTGAAGCCATTTTACCACCGTAAATGACGTGAATTTGCTGATTTTGATTTGGAACAACTTGAAAACGATAACTATTTTTGTCACAAAATCAATTTCCCCGGTGGTCACTTTCATCTGGGTGGTGCGGTAAATAAACAAAACTGTCGATTTTGGTGCGAAGAAAATCTACAAATTATTCACGAACAATCATTATATTGACATTGTGGTTTGCTTTGTAGTCTGGTCGAATCATCGGTTCGTACTTCTTTCGAAATGAATTTCGTTACTGCCAATGGAGAATGGTATAGATCAATGACAACCAACTTTTTATGGCCGTAATTGGAAGAAGTTGGTCTTAACAAAATCTAGTTCCAACAATATGGAGAGAAAATTTTGGAAATTCGATTATTTCAAGAAATTGTGAAACGGTCCAAGTTCCTCCACGTAGTGCTGATTTAGCACCCTCTTTGAGCTTCAGCAGTCAGACTATTCATAACATAAGACTTGATTTAGTGGAAAGAGTACTCGAAAATTGCGTTCATCGAAGTCGTTGAGGCGAATTCAATTATGTTATATTCAGAACTTAATTGTATCGATTGTACTTCACATTAAATAAAAATCCTTTGAATTCCTGTAACATCTTATTGGAAAACAATATATGTATTCAATATTATACGTTGACTTAATTTAGATATTAAGTCAAACTATAAAGTCAAGCTGATATTAAAAAATCCTTATATTAGGTAGGTTATGTGGGAAGTAAGAGTGATTACTGTCGGACTCGCCCTTTTCGTCACCGTAATATGAGAATATTAGCTTAATATTATGAACCGAATTCGACTGAAATAGGTCTAGTAGATACTGCGATGTGACATTTCAACAAAAGGTGGGCAATGTAACGCTCATTGTCTAATTTTGTTACCGACTTCTACAAGGCCGTATGAATTGTGAATTTTAATGCTTCTGACGTATTTATTTAGTAAGTTATCGGAATTTTGGAGATTGAGTACGGTTATAATCCGATTTCACCAATTTCCATACCGGCTGTAGCGTAAAAATTTGTTCTGAGAAAATTTGTTTGGTTGCGTGTGAGATATGTACATTAAACCCATTAAAAATTTCCAGCCAGCGGGTGCCCTCATTTTTGCGTACCCCTGCACCAAATTGCAGTTTTGTGCCTAAATTTGTGGTTTAGTTAAGGAATTTTTTAAGTTTTCGATTTATGAAATTTTTTGTGCATCAAAGTGATTCGATTCCGTCCACATGCAATACGAACCTCCCTTGGGTACCAAGTATCGGAAATTTATAAATAAAACGAAAATTTTTCAATCATCATCTAAAATTATTTGATCGCCTTCAAAGTAACACCCGTTTATGGGGATATGTGCCAACGCTTCTTCCAATCGTCAAAACATTTTTTATTGGCACTTTCCGGTATGGCCTTCCGCTTTCGCGTCGAATTTGTTTTGATGTCTTCAATTAACTGAAAACGGTTTCCCCGGAGCGGTTCTTTGAGTTACAAGAATAGCCAAAAGTCACATGGAGCTAAATCAGGTGAGTACGGTGCTTGCTCAATGATATTTATGGAGTGTTTGGCCAAAATTTAACACAAATACGTTAAAAAAACTTTGTAAAATTCGATAAACACTACTGAGGTCGACTGACATAAACAGCTGCTGTAAGCGCACTGGTTGACAGATCGCGCTAATTTTTGGCATCATAATTAAGAGCAATTGTACCAACCTAAGAAAGAAAATTACCTTTCTTCCGTATAAGCGGGAAATGAGAGGGGCAATGAAGAATTCCTGGAACACTTTCTTGACAGGGTGTATGTACCAAGTTTACAAAAATTTTTACTCAAGTTATTGCTTGCATGAACGAACGGACAGGCAGAACTCGGCTCGCCATCGAAAAATAGTTTTGGTTAACATTAGGCAATTATTATTGTCTGTTATTTTTAAAAGGTTAAACGTTTTTCTAACAGTTACACGACATAACTTTGCATAAATCGCCAAAGACTGTCTACTTTCGCCAGCTAATTATTATATTTTTTAACGATAAGCTGGCAAACAATTTTCCAGCTTGTAGCTTGTGGCAACCATACCGACTTTTTACCAAAGAAAATCTGTTAGATATTATGTTTTTGTTGTAATACCCTTAAAAATATTTTCACAACTTAGACCAGATTATCCGTGGATAAACAGTTTGAGGTGGATTTGAGACCATTTTAAACAAAGTATATTTTTAACTACACTTTCTCATGGTTCAAAGAGCGCTGTAAGTCTGATGTAAAGAAAGCCAATTAGTAATTTCTAAAGTATTTATGTACATATTACGCCGCTAACTTTCACACCATATTTTTCTTCTAAAAGTAAAATATCTATGCGCTTAAGAAACGTGACAAACTGTGGAGCTGCAATGGCCGCATATGTAAGGGAAATTGACAAATTGCTAAAACCTGCTTACCAACAAATAATTTTTTTTTTAAATTCTCACAAAAAAAATTGGAAACAATTTAAGCAGAAGTTGAAAAATGCGAAACTAGAAACAAGCAAACACTTCAATATAATCAAGACTAATTGGGCGGGCAGAAAGTTTTTACTGTGACCATTTGACCGGGTATACATTATGTTGTGTTTGTATGTACGCCCGTGGCAAAGCCAAAGTGACCACCCGAAGGTAATGTCATTGTAGATTATTCTCGGTTGCTGTGGTGCATGCCGCAAATCCAGTTTTTGTTGTTGGTAATATAGAGAAAGTAAATGCTAACATTGAATATACATAGTATGTGCGTTGGTGCATGTGTGGATGCTTGTTTCCTTATGTGTGGCATAGTTTGGGCGGTATGGTATGCACCATATGTACATATGTAGATGTATTTGTAGAGATTGCTAAAACTCGCTCACAAGAAAACAGCGAAAAATAAATTGTTTGTCATTAGTAGTAAATTGCCGAGATCCTTTTTTATTTATTATTGAAACAATTGGCAGTGGCATTGATTGGCTGCATAGACGATAAAACATTTGTTAATGTCTATGAAAATCTTACACTACTACATACATACTTAATGATGTGTATGTGAAGTGTATAAGAAATAAATAAAAAAGGAACTGTATTAAAGCAAACAATTATGTTGTCTTCTTTGACAGCTATTTCAATTGCAGTGGGCATAGACATGGTTTCAGGTGATATTGAATTCCTGTATTGTAACAAATATCACAATTATAGCCTTGAAAATCCCAGCTAACTATGCTAAGCTGTATCAAGGTTCAAGAAGAAGAAGAATACACGTATCAGTGAAGAGTATGCAGCTTTATTACGCCTCTGAAACTACGATGGCATACACTAGGTTTGAACTGTGTTGTCTAACCTGAATAGGGGATATTAAATTGGCCACGATGTTTGTAACACCCAAAACGAAAAGAAAAAGACCCTAAGAAGTGTATTTATAAATGATCAGCATAACAAGAAGTTATTCCGTCTATATATACATATATAAACTAGTCCCTCAGTTTTGAGATATCGTTTCAAAATTTTGCACCCATTGTTTTCTCATCCAGAAACTGCTCACTTGTCGAAACGGCCGATTTCGGATCACTAAAGCATACAGTGAGTCACAGTGAAAAGGAGCCACATAAGCAATTAACACTTAAAATCACTTGAAAGAAAACGTTCATATTCTTTTTTGTCTGAATATTAACCTATTTTGAGTATTAACAATTAAAACAAACACTAAAGATGTTCACAAATTTACCTTACAGCGAAAGTAAGCCACATACACATACGTACATATATTTTAATAACATACATAAATATATGTGACCTGGTCTACGAAAAGGGGGCTAACGTGCGAAAACTAGTTTTCTGGGAAAAGCTGTTAAAAATAGTCGTCAGTTTCTCGTTATCTCATTAATTGTCCTCCTTTTTTTTGACACCTAAGCCCCCTTTTCGTAGACCAGGTCACATATATTGTTGGACCACATTTCGCAGAAATTACAACTTTGACATCGATTCCAAGAATTTACATATATACAAGTATGTGGAAAGAATTCCGTGCCACTCCGCGTGTAAGGCAGCCAAAAGGTCTTTTTTCGACGAAACAATAGGATATGTTTTTGAACATTTTGGTCGAGACAGGCTTATAAATTTTCAATTATATTTAAATCCGGGCATTTTGGTGGCACTTCGAATACATGTGGACAATTATATAATAACCATTTCCGTGCAACAAAAGATTTGTGCCTGGGATCATTTTTCTGATGCAAATAAAAATATTCCCCGATTCTTAGTTTTTCAACATTCGGCCTAATGTTTTGAGGTAAAATGTCTACATAAACGAATTTGTTCACTGTGCTTGGAATATGATGAAGATTTACAGAACCACCACTTGCCATACAGTCTCATACCATGACGGAGCCGCATCCGTGCTTCATACTGGAAGTAAGATTTTGCGTTCTTTTTCCGCCAAACCACATGTTTACCATCTTAGCCAAATAAATTAATTTTACTTTCGTTAATAAATAAATCCTAAAAAAGTAATATTAGTAGCTCATAAGTGTTTTTTACGTCTCAAACCTTTTGCCAGACGCTTCTTTCGGGTTTTCTGGTTAAAAACTCGTTTGATTCAAGACATCCGCCCATTAAAACCGTGCTTCCAGAGGACTCTTCTTACTGTTTCGGTGTTGGCATGGACAACTAGTTGGTTTCTAACTATGTATATTGGAGCACTGAGATGAAAATTTTTCTTAGTTTCCCGAACGATAAACGCTTCATCTCTCTCGGTAAATGCTTTCCTTGTACTCGTTTTTAATTTTTTTGCAATTCCATCTTCTCTAACAAAGCGATGAATTATGTGCTGCTCAGTTCTCCGACTTTTATTACCATATTCTGTTATATCCATTTGAGATTTACCGTCTTAGTACAGTCTAATCACTCACTGTTCAATTTCAACACGTGTTTGTCGACCCATCTTCACTAATTGCTTTCCAAAATACAACTAATGCATCAACAAGATTTGTGCAAACAGGTATATTCTTTAGAACAAATATATCGCTATTTCAACAAATATAAAATTACGTGGCTCACTTCGATGTCACGCGCATTTACGTACTTGTTGTCGTTTCTGAACCGCTATTGACTAAAACCTAAAAGTAAAGGGTGCAACAAATGTTTGAAGTTAGCAATTTGAAGGCCGAATTTCACTGTATCTCGCTGTTTAGCTGCCATATAAACTATAATATCGGAAAAGCATCTTATCTTCATCAATCTTCGAAGAAATAATTATCCCAATAGCATATAGCTGCCTTAGTAACACACCGAGCAAAGTTCTCTTGAATTTGTGAAGAGTATTATGGTTACGATATAACCGACGTGAGTATTTTACTTGTTATATATATACTATAATTGTGTAACAAAAGAGTAATTTTTAAATAGAAGCGAGAATTAATTTTTCTAACATCCATAGGAGCAAGTACTTTCAAAAAAAGTTGCCATAGATTCTTAATTCGTGTGGGAAAAACTAGTTATGTACTTGAGTTTTCACACATCTTTCACTGTTTCTTCAATTTGAAAATTTTTGTCGTTCAGTCGTTGAGCGATGGGGCATGCAACTGATTTATGTACAATACTTATGTGTTTTGCAACATTTGCTATTGACTAATTTGAAGTTTTTTGCATCGTAATTCAACCACCAGTCGAAAGACTGTAGCATGCCTTAGTTAATTAACCCTTCGTGCAAATTAAGAAGGTTATTTTTAGAACAAAATTTAAAGTTATTTGATTTTTTTTCCAAATCATTATGAATCTAATGCCTGTAAGCGCTTTGCTTGACTTCAACCATTCTCATTTTAATTACGAACTCATTCTATTCAATAATTTTTAAACAAATTTAAATGCTTTGTATTTCAAGACTACAAATACATATCTTCACCTAACAACGTATCATAAAAAAATCGAAAATTGCTTACGATTCATTTCATCATATTAGATACATTAGCATTAAATTTTCAGTTGCCGCTGTCGTATATAACCAATATATGACCATTTTATATCAATTTTATAAGCAAAACTTTAATTTTGTCTCAACACGAGTGGTTTATTACGTTTTTCCTTCCCCTGTATACTTATGAAAAGTGATGTTACGTTATTTTGCAATTCAGGTGACGATATGTATCTCTCGGCTTCATCGCGGAGAGAAAGTAAATTCTGCAAAAAAAATTAAACTAAAAGTTACTCATACGCCATGACATTGATATTACATACTGTAGTCTTATACCTACATTTATGCTTGCTACACTAAAAGTTTATTCGAACCTGTACCAAAGGGTTAACGATAGATTTTCATTCATCATTTATTTTGCTTTCACCTCCGCTGTTTGCACGACTTGCTACTGTTGTAACATTTTCCACTTTCTCCTTATAAATGTAGCTTAGAGAAAAATGGATAATTGATTTATGACCATAAGGCACATTTTTCAAAGTCGATTAATTAGCTAGCAACATGCTGTTCTACATTTATGCACAGCTAAGTATAAACTAGTGGTGATGTATAAAAAAAAAAAAAAACAAAAAAAAATAGTCTTCACGTTTTAACAGTTAGTTTATTCTAGCAAAACCTTGATAATGGTTTTGTTCATCTAATGGTTGGGTGTAACAAGTAATAATAAGCAATAAAGATATAGAGTTACATATAAAAAACTATAAAAGTAATTATACTAGTTGTTTTCGGATACAATTCCGTCCATTTACGCGATAACTTAAGTAAAAGTCTTGATATCTTGACTGCGCACCAATAGACCAGGTTTGTACAAAAACTATTGCAAATTTTGAACTTTCGCGGGCTACATGTATTCGATTTTCAATTGTTTTACTGCGTTAATATATGCTGATTCTTATATCCCTTACTCATGTTAACAACGTCGGACATTTTTAATGTTAGGTTAATATTTGACAGCTGTTTTCCTGGGACGCGCTTTGTTTTTCTTCAATTTTTGCTTATTTCGAAAAATGGATCAAAGAATCTTTATTAAATTTTGTGTAAAAACCTAAATTAAGTACGCGGACGCATTCAAAATGCTGACTATGGCATATGCTGACGCTATCTTTTACAAAAGCGACGTTTATGGGTGGTACAAAATGTTTTCAGAGAAATATCTGAGGTACTAAATATATCAATTGACTCCTGCCATTCGATTTTAACCAATAATTTAGGTATGAGTCTGATCGCGGCGAATTTTGTGCCAAAATTGCTCAAAAACAACGTCGCGTTGACATTGCTCAGGATATGTGGGACTTCTCCGCGACGACCCAGACCTGCTACAGAGGGTCATAATTGGTGACGTGGGAACCAAAGCTCAATCGTTCCAATAAAGCGAATATAAAGGTTTTGTCAATAGTTTACTTTTATTACAGGGACATCGTGCATAATAAGTTCTTTCCAATTGGCTTTTGCACCGTTATAATGCCTCTCCTCACGTATCTGTGCGAATATTTGGCCAAAAACCACACTTTCACGGTGCCGCAGCCACTGCATTGAAATACCAATAATAATAATTATTATTATAATAGTATATTAATTTCAATAAATTGGATAGGTTGCATAAAGCAATTCACCTACTTCTATGATTTACTTTGCAAAATTTTTCAACTTATGCCAATTTTACATGAACGTTTGTCTAAATATTTAAAATTTAAAATTATTAAAGGTGTGATCCAAGTAGAGGCACTTTTTCCAATAGCCTGTTTTGACAGAGCTGTCATATTATTTTTGTTCAGTATTGGTTATGGAAAGACTTGCGTCTGAACAACAGCATTTATTATTGGATAATATTGAACCGAATAGCTCACGTCCAGTACGAAGTGAAGAAAATGTAGCAGCAACTCGGACTGACGTTTAAACGACTTGGCACATTTTACGTCGAGATCTTAAATTCAATAAGTACAAAATACATCTTTTGCAAGAACTTGTATTCCCAAGCGACAACTCTTCGCTCTATGGGCTCTTGAAAGGTTCCAAGAAGATCCGACGTTTAAGGGCCATATTTTGTTCAACGATGAGGACCATTTCTGGATAAATTGGCTTGTAAATAAGCAAAATTACCGCATTTGGGACAAAGAACAACCATATGACATTTAAGAGCTGCCATTTTATCCAGAAAAAACAACGGTTTGTTATGGTATGTTGGCCGGTGGAATCATCGGTCCATAATTCTTCAAAAAATGATGCCGATGAGAACGTAACCGTCAATGGTTATCGTTATCACGCCATGAAAACCGACTATTTGATATTTGATGCCTGAAATTGAAGCTCGCGATCTCGGCGACATTTGGTTTCAACAAGACGGCGCCATTTCCCACACACGTTTAGGGCGGTCGATTGGCCACAAGGTCGTGTGATATCACACCGTTAAACTTTGTTTCCTGTTAGGATATGTAAAGTTTAAAGTCTGTGCAAGAAATCCCGCTTCATTCCGGCCTTGGAGCAAAACATCACACGTGTCAGTCACCAGTTACCAATCGAAATGCCCGAACGAGTACTCAACGTATGGACAATCTGAGACGTAGCCGCCGCCAACATTTGAAAGAGATAATATTCGAAAAATAAACTCCAATTAATGTTCTTCTGAATGATAATAAACATTCCCCATTAAATTTGAATCATTACTTATAATGTACAAAGTGGTTAGTAAAACGAAAAAGTATGTAATTTTTCCAAGAGTACAGTGAGAAAATACATCAGCTTTTTCACCATATTTAAAAAGATTCTATCTCAAAATGAAATGGTAACAATAACATCTTCGCAGACTGCATCCCTAACTTATATGTATAAATATACTTAAATGTCGTGCTATTAGTAATAATTAGATCCACAAAAACCCATTTCATTGAAATCCCATCACAGTTAGTTAGCAAAAATGTTTGGTGTGTCACACTTCGCTAATGAAAACAAACACGCCTACTTGAAATTCTCGAAACGCAACATGTTCTACCGCAAAACCACAAGATGTGGGTACCGTCTCAAATCAAGAACTTTGCCATCCTGCTTTAAACAATGTCATATGAACCCACACTCACACGTAGAGCCCAAATGTCTAGATATACATTTTCTTTTGTTAGTGCTAATCCAATTATCAACGTGTTGACATTTTCTCTTTGCGTTCCGCATAAGCCTATTTTAAAACTATTGCTTCGGCTCACAGCCACCCACAGCCAGCTCTGTCAGCGCTGTCACCCACTACATTCATATTGCTATGTATTTTGATCTTTTGTTCCTGCTTTGCTTATGAAGCGCACGTTTCTCCAAGCGTTATATCCCTGTTTTGACAACAAACATATTTTTCATGCTTATTCCGCCACAGCTTTAATATCTCCTTATGTGAATGTGGTACATACTACATTCACCTGTGATAGCTGATTTTGTGACATGTTTTTCTTTGTTTTCTTAGAATATCGGTGTTGAGCTGGTTAACTAGCAAACAATAAACCATGAAAGAAGAGACTAACCTAACCGTAAAGCCAGCAAGCACACACACACGTAGATACTACGAACGGTTAGCGACCCTCAAGGTGAATATTTACATATTTTATATTCTGGAAAGCCACTGTGTCGCAACAGTCAACATACGTATACGCACACTCTGCCTACAAGTAGGAACTTGCCCTTAAAAGTAGCAGCACGAAGTCAGAGTTTACTTTGCGGAATTTCACCATGCGTAGCACACGTGCTCACACGCAAAGCCACAACAATTCGTCCGCTCTAGGCTGTCGTCTACGTATCTATCGTATTCAACCGCCTGCCCACACCACAATCTCACATCAACAACATTTATACTAAAATAGTGACAAACGTTACCTGGTTTTTAGTTGTTGCTGTTTGTTGGTTCCCATTCAGATTTTATTTGGCTTGTAAAGCATTTTGTCGTCATTTTCCCTTCGGGTGCAATTTGGTTTTGATTTGATGTGTCTTACATATGAAATCTTAATCTCGGATGTGTGTTGGGAAACTGAACCTGTTATCCACCTTGCTTATAAATACATGCCTGTAGGTGTGTTTGCATATGTCGGTTTCGTAATGTTTGTGCAGGAGATTTGATTAAAATGAGCAACGCATGTAAATGAGCAACATTTGCTGAAACAATTACTGGAGATGGAAAAGAGAATTAGGCATGAAAAATTGTGACTTTATTTGAGTTGATTGAAGAAATTGTAAGTGGCATGAAATATACACAAACATTTTCTTTTTATGCTGTCAATTATATGTTCCACTGAATGTAGAAGATTTTATCTTTCAACGGTTGTCTCCAACACTTTAAACTAAACGAGATGGATATGGGCATTTTTCAAAAGTGGCAAAGCAGTTGCTAAAAAGCTGGAGGGATTTTTTTATTTAGGATTTTCAAAAAATCGAATTTTTTCATATTATTTCCTTAATGTTAATATTTAGGAATACACACTTCATATGATTCGAGTGTTTTTTTGTTATTTTATTTTGTTTATTGCTTTGGTTTGATTTACTAGATTTAATATTGCTTTAACAAAATCCGTTTGATTTTTTAAGTTCAGAGGATCCAGTTGAGAGGTGCCATCGGAGATCAGCTGCAGATCCTTTCCAAATTATATTTTAATACTAAGTCTTTAAATACTGTTAAATACCATAATATGCGCACAAATTTTTGGATCAATAAATTTAAAAGTTTACTCAAAAGATATTCTCGAAAATTCGCTTTTGTCGGCCTTCTAACTGTATATAACCCCTTAATTAGCCATATTAACCCTATTAGATTTTGGCCTGACGTGTTAATGCATTCCAGATGCCTACGTTCGCGCCTTTTCAGCTTTTTACACCTGGTTTCATCATCGCTTCTTTTACTTGATTACCAAATCGGATGCACGGTCTATCCCAAAGTCTTTAACTACCGACTCTCGGCTCGAAAACCTTTTTCGCCAACACATTAACGCGCTAAACTCTTGCGACCGACCTTTCTCCCATCATTCTTCTGATTCATACAGAATTACGGGTACTATGATCGCTTTGTAGAATGTTAATTTTGTCTATCGGAGAAGATACAGGAAAATACAAACTATACTGAATATTTGAGTATATAATACCCGGCCAGTTTGTATCTTGGCTATATGCTATAGAAATTCGATCTGTACAATTTCTTCGTAGATTACACCATTGCCTTAGACAAGAACACATGCCCAATTTCTTATAGATATCTCGTCAAATGAAAAAGCTTTCCGTATAAGATCGTGATTCCGATCGTTCAACCTGTATGACAGCTAAATGCTATAGTGTTCCGATAACGGCGGTTACAGCTTACAGCTTCTTGAAGAGAGAAGGACATGTACAAAATTTCAGATCGATGTCTCAAAAACTGAGGCATTAAGTCGCGCATATATGCATACAGGGCCTAATATGCCCTGCTATGGATATAAAAATGTACTATGGAATAAAAAAAGATGTCTTAAGGGCATGAATATTACTTTAGTCGTGTAATCACTTCCAATATTAAAAAATTATGTTCGAAAGTACGAAAGATATGACAAATATCTTCAGAACGACGCCATAAATTTTGTCGATAAGAAAATGGTCATATATTCGTAACAATTTTCATAACATATCTGACCAACCATTAGGACAACTCTTCAATCAAGTCGCAAATGAGCGATATTAAACATATTTACACAAATCTTTTTTAACACAATTTGATTTGGTGTACAAATAAATGAAATTAGTTCAGGCCATACTCATGCCCCGATTTAATATTTATAATAATGATTTTTACCTCTATCAACTGATTGTATATGTTTTAGTCTATTTTGATCGGTTAGTAAAGAAGATAGCTTAACAAAGGTGTACGAGACTTTTACACTTGTCACAAAGCCGTTTAGTCCAAAAAGTTTTAATAATGGATTTGCGCAGACATATTTACTTATATCTGTCTAGTTGGTTCACGACCTAAGTGCGAGATATCTTATTCTTAATGTGACCCATGAAATGATAGGAAAAGAACACAGAAGTCATACTCGAACAACAGCATAAATCCTTTGTGATCCCTAAAAACACCAGAAATTTGGTTCTCATATATCGACAAGGTGAGTTGGAGTCATCACATGCTTAATAAGGTTGACTTTGAAGTAAATATTTTGTTCATTATTAAAATTTTTCCCATACCAGTAATGTAGTAACAGTTATTTTGCTACTAAAAATTAGTGTAAGCCACATTCCCCCGCTGTTTTTACAAAAAAAAATCCCGAACTTAGCTTTTCCCTTGTTATTATGATTTTCTATTATTTCCTCTGCTTACCGCTACCAGTCCCCTTTCACTGTTGCTGCTGACATCCTTCTTTAATCAAAATACCTTGTGCCCGCCTGCTATAATGCGATTTATTGTCCTTGCGCTAGGAATCAACGGTTTCACAGCTACACTTTGTTGTATCTACAGAAAGCTGCTAATTTATAATAGAAGTCAGCCGCAGGGAAATGAGGTGAAAAATAGGGAAATGGCCAGGAAACAGGAAACGGAAAGTAAACGGGTGTTAAAGAAGAAATGACTAAATAGAAGCTGTGAAATGAATAATTTTTTGCAGCGCAGATATAATGATTAAAAGGGCGTAAAAATTTTACAGCAGCATGATATTAATGCAATTTGATTTAAATGCTTACATATAATTATTTCAGCACAGTAGTGGATTTAGAATTTTTGGAATTTTGTAAAATTTTACATAATTCTTCTTTTTTAAGTTACGGTATATTTCTATTTTCTATTGTATTTTCAAATATAGTGCACAGTATTTAGTTGGCAAAATGCGTAAATGTAATCACTACTCAAGTAAAGTATTGTGTTGTTGTAGAAGTTTTAAATATACTCTACCCGTATACATGGCTTTGTTAACGTAATTAATTGAATGGTTGTAATTAGTATTGTATTGGCACGCAAATCAATACGAGCTCCCTTAATCAAACACAAGTCATGTTATTTACGTCATATTTATTCATCATTCTGTGGGTATTTGAGTTTAATGCTTCAAAGTGATGTATTCAATATATCTAGTACAAATAACAAACACAGGGTGGTGTAAAGAGTTAGAACGCTCAACTTCGCATGAAATTAACTATTTATAACCCAACCTATGGTCCCAGTGTGGGGGTTGTCTAATTTCGTTTCCTACATAAATCGATAAAATACCTAGCAGCTATGGCAGAAATTTTCCTCAAATAATTTGTATTACAGAAATTCTAAGGTTTCAACTTAGAGGAAAACATGTCTTATCAATATGTCAATAATAGATTGACTTGAACATAAATTAAAAATTTTATTTTTTATTAAAAAACTTTAATTTTATTCCTTCTTTTTTAACCACGAATTTTTCCTTATATGCATTTTTAAATTTTATTACTACTAAGTGGAACAAAAAAACAAAATATTTAAATAAAAATCCTTAATACTTCTGTGTTTGAAATAAAGTAAGTGCAACACAAAACTCAATAAAAAATTGCAATTTAGTTTCCTTAATATTTAGTCGAGTAACCGCGATTTGTTTACTTCAGCACATCTGTGTAGGGGGAATCACCCCTCTGATCACAACACCTTTTATGCGGGATTTGCAGCCACTTTTTTTACTGAGCATGCCACGATCTAAACTCAATTCTCTTTACCTGTAACCATTCCTTTGTAGATTTACATGAATGTTTCGGGTGGTTATTAACATTTAACATTTTCCAATACTTTCACTTTCATGGTTTTTTTGCCAGCTAGATATGGTCCAACGCCGTTGTACGAAAAACCTCCACATACCATCACCTTTGCACCACCATCTTTGACGGTCTTCACAATGTATTCCGGAGCATATTCAGTATTTCGCGAACGACGGACATACTGCCTGGACCCAGTGCAAGAAAATAAAATCAACTTGTAATTAATATTTCTCCATTTCTCCGTTGTCCAATTGGCATATTATTTTTTTTTAATGAAGACGTGCTTCAATGTGTTCATTCGTCCAGACTTGAGGACTCCGTGCAAATAAATTGTTTTCTGGTAAATGTAGACTAACAGTTACGTCACTAATTTTATGATATATACGATTCTTTGTTTCTCTAGGTGACGCTTTAGAATTTTCATTAGGTGACTGGATTATGCGTTAATCGACTTATCTAGTGGTTTTGCGTCGACATGTGTTCGGTTAATTTTTGTAGGACACGCCATTTGCCATTATTTGATCAGAGTACTCGAGTGTTTTAAATATCTTTATTAGTTTTTTTTCGAAGACACAGAAATTAACGAATAAATCGCAAGTAAAGTAAATAGGTTTAGTTTATGCTTTGTAATGTATTTTACTCGCAGAATACCATTGGAAGAGTTCTTGGGGTATAGTATATGTTGTGACATAATATTATTGAAAACAGCTGTAAACATATTTAAAGCAATTTTGAGATTTTCTTTGATTTTTCATAATTTATTAAAGGAACCATACTAATGGAGATCTATTTCATTATTAAGTGCCAAAAAGATATTGTCTAATTTGGTGGTTTCCAAGTTTTTACTTGATACCCATGTCTTGTCCCTTCTATCTTACTTACTTCTCTTCTCTTACTTACTTTTCTGTCGTCTTTCGAAACGGAGAATAACAGTTTTTATTATTTATACTTTCAACGCAGTGTGCCTATTTTGCTCCTTTCCTGCTTGAACTTCACATTCCACCGTTTAGTTTTATAGGCCATTTGTTGAATCTAGGCTATGTACTTGTTCTTGATGTTCAAAAAATAACGGAAGTGGTCTTTTTTAATATTTTTTTTATAGATTTTTTGACATTATTGTTATCGCCTTCAAAATGGGGCTCCATATGCATCTCTGACACCTCTTCTTCCAATCGTCGAAACACAAGTTACATTTAATTTTTGATATATCCTTTAGCTCATTTAATGATTTTCATCTCGCAATACGACGGCTCTTTAAAGTTCTCTTTATTGTTGAAAATTGTAAACAGGCTCACGGAGTTATGTCTGGCCATTATGGAGGCTGGGACTTCGGCGCAGTCGAAAAAGAAACGAAGTGTGAGCTTTTAACAAACGAAAATCGCTAACCCAACTTTTGCAGTTCCTACGGACAAAAAAAAACTTTTTTTGACCTTTGAACTCCGGTATTCTTTGTTTCCATATCGAAACTAAATTTCATGTTATTGAAAAGTTATGAAACTTCTCTTCTTTTCTATTTAACTTGAAGACACTAATAATCGGTTGAGTAGAGTGGTACTCTCAAAGAAATTGATTTATCTTCCACATATTATTCACTAAAATACTTAACAACCAATGTTGTGTAGATATTTCTTAATATTATAATACATATTTGAAGAGAAAAATCTATCTTCTACTTGGAAGTCATATAGATGGTTAAAACATATTTTGCTTTAGTCTCCAACAAATTTTATTTTTTTAAGGGAAGAAATAAAAACAAGGAAATACCTAAATTTTAACTCGAACATGGAAGACAAGAAAACGCCTGTATTAAAGTTTCAGAGGATTGCCAAAGGAGTGGTGGTTACTAATATAATACATAAATTACTTGGCTTACATTTAACCAAATTGTCTGTGCCTAAATTGAAAGTAAAATAGCGCGAACCACGTCCGGAAGTTTCTGAAGCTGGACACTGATAAATTGCTTTCACGCACAGATCAGACACTTTGCGTTCGTTCGAAGGATTGCCTTTTGACTTTATTTTTGTTGGGTTATTTCAAGTTGTTGTTGTTGTTCTTAAAATATGCGAAACTTTTTGATTGTTTGACCCATTAACAAAAGCATTGAAAATGCAGCCAAGAAAACAAATTTAAAAGTTTTCATCAGTGCCAACAACACACGCACAAAGATAACAACTGTTATTGAGCTGGCAAACCCCTGGCGCGACGAAAATATGAGTGTTACAAAGTAAAAGCTATTTGCATAAATTTGTCGGTCAAGTTTGACTGCCAGCTTTTCTCGCTCAACTCGTCAACAGTTTCAAATGTGGTTTGTTTAGCTTTCAATGTATACTAGGTATATGTTTGTCTACATAAACACCTTTATATATGGGTTGTTTCCACTTTCGGTTTTCAGGATTACTTTGGTAGCTTATATGGAACATTGGCGGCTATTAAACTTTGTATTTCTGTAAAAATATATGAGTTAAAACAATTTTTCGTTCATTGCAACCGAAGCTAGAATATTCATCACGAATACGAAAGTTTCAGAACTGCTATATATGCTTTAGTTATCCGATCTCAATAATTTTTCCGAAGATTGTATTGTTGACTTGAGTAATCACCGCAAAATTTGATGGAGATGACATAACAATTAAAAGAGTTTTTCTTACTAGAACTTGATTTTGATCCGTCGTTGAATCGACTCAGCCTTTCACGCTGATCAGTTTTGTATACATACTATACAATTCATAAGGTTTCCGAAGTTTCCTTCTGGGTGCTACAAACTTCGTGACTCTAGGATATTAAACTTGAACCTACTTCTCAGGTATATAGGTAACACTAATAATATTTGAATATTTGAGTAGATCGATTTTTCAATGACCTTTTATTTTACCTATTTCTTTATTTAAAAGAAATACAGTTATAAATAATTATACTACCTTACTAATATAACTGGACTAGCTGTATACAGAATAATTCTGTTAAAATTTGTTGCTCTAAGAATAATGCATTTGGTCGTTCACTAAGTAATGTCGCTTGATGGCAACAGCTTATCTTATTGATTTGTTTTTTAACCAACTTCACACTTAAACGCTTTACTGTTATATATTTAAACGGCCGAATCGTTTTTTTGTCTAACAAAAATGGAAGATCGATATGATATTGTTTTACTATCAAAAGAGGAAAAATGCGATTGAAGCAAGACTAAATGCCAAAATTTCGTAGGAAAATTTTGTTCCAGCAATTTCGATCTTGAGGATGAAGCCGATGTGAATAAAATAAAGTCCTTGATCGATGCAAATCGATCGAATAACAACTCGAGAGATAGCTGAAACCATAAATTTGTCTAAGGCTTCCATTCACGTTACACAATAAAAAAATCGTGTTTAAAATGCACAAAAAAACTAAACTACTTCTGGAACAACCTAGTAATATTAGAGTAATTACCAAACTTTCTCATGACATTATTTCACCACTCATCCATATGAAGCTCGTCTTTCTTGGGTTATAAGATTATCGTCTACTAGAAATCTATTTGCTCTGGTTTCGTATAACATTTTCTAATTATTGAAACAACCATTACTTTTTATAGCTGACGTTTATTCAAGACTTTATAGAGATATTTGAAGACAACTTCCAACTAAATTGTATACTTATCTTAGAGTAACGGACCTACAGATACGTTGGCGTAGCCGAATTTTATTTCTTATTTTATTGCGATTGTAACTAGTTAACATAAAATAAACTAACGTTCAATTTGTTTTATTTACAGGGAATTCAAAAATTCATCTCGGCCAAAAAATGGAATTAACTCGTGAACATTTTCGTGCGATCATTTTTCACAACTTTCGACGTGGATTATCACGACAAGAGTGCATCGATGAACTAAAATCTTTGTATGGCTATGAAGCACCATCTTATAGCATTGTGAAAAACTGGTACAACGAATTCAATCGTGGCCGACGCTCGCTCAAAGACGAATTCCGTGAAGGTCGTCCAAAAACAGCCGTTGGGCCAGAAAACATCGATGCCGTACGTGAGCTGATAATGCAAGACCGTCATGTAACATACCTTCAGATAGAGGCATGCCTATGCATTTCTCCCACCAGCATACATTCGATATTGCATGAACACCTGGCCGTAAAAAAGGTTTGTTCTCGTTGGATCCCGCACAATTTGACAATCGCTCAAAAAAAGGCTCGTGTGGATTGGTGTAAAGAAATGCTGAAAAAATACGAATCATGGATCTATGCGTATGAGCCCGAAACAAAACAGCAATCGACAAAAAAAAAAAAAAAAAAATAAAAATAAAAAAAAACATTTTCGTTGATAAATATGCCTATTTACATTATTAGGCCAGAAATATATATAGCAACCTACGTAGTGGTTTGATTACAGTACTGCTGGGCTTGTATCCATATCTATGAAGTCTGTCCCTTATTGTACATATTTACAGATTCATACAAGGTCTGTCGCAAAAGAAATCGTAAAAACAAATCAGCATTGTCTTTATTTTTGACTTCTGAAGACGACCGACTTCTGATCGGTCCTCACGACCTTCTTGGAATCATTTAAACCACTCATGCACATTACTACGGGATAGGTACTGATCACCATAAACTTTTTTCATCATTTGAAATGTTTCAGTAAACGTTTTCCCAAGCTTAAAACAAAATTTAATATTTGCTCTTTGCATTTTACGACCGATGACCAAAAGCGGCTGTCACTTTTTGATCGATAACATCGATTGTAGTTATCTAATTGTTTTAAAATTTTTCCGAAATGTCAACAAGAGATCAAACTTCTTATTTCATATACCCAGCAATAGGTGGCGCCACCAGAAACAGTTATATTTATAAAGTTCTTTTTCTTTTGCGACAGACCTTGTATATTTAATTCCTTTTTAAACAATTTTTTTAAGACTGAGCAGTGATTTCCTCTCAAAACAAAGGAAAACAGAAGCTTTGTCCTCACTTTTGGTTTCATCCCTCTTCCTGGCTTGTCAACTACTTTGCCAGTCTCATCATATTGGTCAGTCTAGCTCTTCACATTATTACAACACAAATTTTAAAACTTTTAATTTTTTTAATTTGAGACCTTCGTAAGAGTGCCTGCTTCAAAATGTGTATTATACTGAACCTTTGTTTTTGAATTTAATGGGATGACATATTAAGAAAACTGAAAAAAACTGTCTGCACCTCTTCTCGGAATTTGTTTTCATTTAGAATTGAAGAATTTGGAACTCGTTGACTATTCCATTGAAGAGAGGCTTTAACAAAATGAACTTTAAAATTATTATTATTTTTTATACTCAACATGTATTCCGCTTTTGTGCTTGTTATATCTACGTGTTTATGATTAGTTATTTATTTGCCTGAAAAGCATTTCATAATAATTAAATAGTACCACAATTTGACCAAAGTCAGCTAAAATAAACAGAACCTGAGAACACGCCTGGTTCACACACACAATTATATAAATGTGAACGAGCAACCGATGCAGACAGGGTCCAGTTCACCTGAACTCGACGGCTAATAAAAATATGTAGCTATATAAATGTATATTATATGACTACGAACATTGTGCAGGTATATAAGAGCATTTTCCGCTTAAGTAACATTCAGGAAGGCAGGGCGCCGCAATGCGATTAAAATGTAAGCATGTAAAATTATAGCAAAGTGCACGAAAATTATTCCCGCATGTGTTGTGTAGTGCACACCAGCATGCAAAACTGACAATTTTACGGAAATATGCATAAGCGAGTATAAGCTTCGGAAGCTCGGCGCCGTGTGCAGTTGGAAAAAACCACAACGCACGCCCTCCGCAAGCAAAAAGTAGAGAGCGTGCTGGTTTGTATAGGCATATAACAGTACATGCATACATTTCCACAGTTAGTATTTTTCGACTATTTCCGAAATTTGTAACAAACCGTGAATAACACATTTTGCATAACCATCGCTTCCGAACTGGCTTATTGCCCTGGTGTGGCACTTCCGATCAGATGTCAGCATGCAGATGAGTGTGAATTTTATTCCAACATGTTGAATATTTGTGTGAAAAAATTGTTATTTCATGTAACAAAATATATTTTTTATAGGTTATCGTGCTAGTTGCTAACGTAGGACCAGTGCTTGTAGCATAACATGGGAAACAAGTATGTATTGTATTTGTGATTGTTTTACGGTAAATATCTAATATGTTTGAGTTTTCTTGGTCCTTCATTAATCCGCCGTACTTAGTACAACCATTTTTTACTAGTTCAGATAAATAAAAAAAGCTCTCTATATTTAATTATTTAAGAACGTTTAGCTTTAAACAATATATTTTCAAGCTTAATTTTTTTGTTTAGAAGAATAAAAAGAAGACAAAGGAAGGACTTATACGAAGGAATCAATTGCATTGTCAGAGGATGTCGTGCCGTCATTTCAAATCACACAAACTAGTTTAACAAGTTAATTTACCACGTAGAAATATTATGTTCGTCGGGTCTTGGATATCATGCAAATAACTGTATCACTCCGAGTAGTTTCTATAGGCCGTTCCCACTCTGGGACCACAAATACCGTCAGCCAGGCAAGGTTTCTCAAATTATTTTGGGAATTTATAAAGCACCTACAACATTAACCACAACTGTAGTTCACGTAGGTAAAACGATTATGACAAATATTAAGATCATCTTAATCTTAAGGATCTCAATGATAGACTTTAAATTACTAAATATATTTTCAGCATTGGTATTAATTATGATCTAACACAACCTATGCAAAAGTGATTGTACTTTGTATTTTCTATTTAGAAAACAATACATAAAGCGCTCTTGTAAAAATCTCTAAGGAATATAAAATTTTTCTCTGTCTATATATTGTGACAAAAACTAGCCGGAAAATTTGTTTTTCTAACCAAATTTCGTTTGCGGAATGTTGGAAAAGGCTTACGGTGATTCAGTTTTATCAAAAACACAAGCCAAGGAGTCTTCAAAGACGGTCGAGTGATCGCTGAAGACCTGCCTCGTTCTGGATTGCCTTTGATCTCTCCAACTGATGAAAATATTAAAAAAATGAAGAATATGCTTGAAAATCGAAATTTCTGGCGAGTCCTTTCGAATGATTTTGGTGCATATTTTGGGTATGAAAAGGGTTCTTGCCCGACTCGTCCCAAACTAAATTTGCTGCTCCGTGGTTATAAAACAAAATTCGCTGAAGGAAGTGAAGGTCATACCAAAAAGTCCTTATGAAAATCCACGTCTGGTGGGGATTACTTTTAAGGCGAGAAAATAAATATTGATAAATAATTAAATATTCAGCATTTCATTTACAATTTCCGGGTATTTTTTTATCACCATGTTCATTAGTCTAGCTAAACTCGAGAATGACTGAACCGATTTGACTACTTTTGATCTTGAGTTATTTGTGGAAGTCTAGAGAAAGTTTAAAAAGTGAATAAATATGAAAATGCTCGGACGCTTTTGTTTTTCCTTCAATATGTCAGTCCGTCGTTCAGAAATCATATTGAAAGAATAGTTTCTTATAATTTTTTCATCTTTCTACTACATATTTATTTTCAGGAGGTAATGAATCAACTTAATTTTAGCTACATTCAGTTTTTCCGTCTTTCAGAAATCAAATTGAAAGAATAGTTTCATTTATGCAGATTCATAAAACTTAAGTTTTGTGACAAACCAAATTTCTGAATACAACCATAATATTTATGATTACAACCATCGCTTGCTTAGTGATAGTGGCATTTCAGGTTTTGTTTTCTTTTTTGTGCTGATCTTTTGTGATAGCCACATGAGAACTTTTCTCGCTTTAATTAATTACAATTTGCGATGCCGCGGAGAATACGACTTGACTTAGGTCGTCGCAATCACTCAAATGTGCGAAGAGCTACCTCACGTGCTAGCCACACTGATGACCAAAGAGAGACAGATTAAGAAAAAAAAGTATTTCTATGTTAGAATGCGTTCTTCTGTGATGAGTATATAGTGGATAGACTTAGAATGCGCATTCTTGTAATCCCACAATCAGGTGCATTCCACTATATCCGGTAATAGGTTATTATGTCGACAAATCGGTAACAACTGGGAAATGATAATATTTTGTAATTATAATAAGGCGTTAAAATACACTGGTGAATCTACTAGATTATGTTGTGCGAAGGGCAAGTAAAATTACCACAATTGGTTCCTCCCCAGTTCCTTTAGGCTCTTTAGTTTCTGGGTTTGGAAATGATTTTAAGCATTTCAGAAATATAACAGCTCTTTCTAGATATCATCGTTTGGCCCTACACGACACACAGTCGAAGTTTGTGAAATCAACATTGAGTTCCCCTGTTGCGCGGATGGATTATTATACGTCGCGTGTTCAGGCGTCGGAAAACCGCCATATTTGCTTATTTACGCACCACAAAACCAAACAAAAAATATAGGCAGTACAAAGTTTGCCGAGTCAGCCAGGTTTAAATAATTTAAGAGGTGTACACTTCAGTGCTAATTTAAATCCTTTTTAGTATCCTACCTCATTTTACATTTTACTGACACATTACGCCCCTTTCAGTCTTTCGCTTCATTTAAAATTTGCTTCTAAATGTAAAGTCTCTTTACTTTTTTTTCGTAGCAACTAAAATAAAACAGTGACGCTTAAGTACAGCGATTAGGATTAAAATGCAAAACAGCGGCAACAGACGCCAAGTGAAGCAAAGCAGGGCAAGGTGGAAAACATGTCTGCATGCAGAGCGAGGTTTGACATTTCACTCTGTACAGATTAAAATGTAAGCGCGCCTGCGCAGACGGTTTTCCGCGCAGTTGCATTGCAAATAGAAAACGCAAAACGAAATCAAGAATGTTGATGGCCGACGAGGTAGCTCTCTTATGCAGTTGCCGTTGTTGTTAATTTGTTGCGTTTGCCGTACTTTGTGACAAAATTTGAAATTTAGATTTGTTGGATTAAAAGTGAGCAGTTTGACTGTAGTGTTTTTAGAGTTTTTTCTCTAACTGAAATGAAAAATATTAAGTTCAATGGCTTAGAAAAAGATGCTTGGTAGCACAGGAATATTATATTTGACATGTATTCCATAAACCCTACAGTAAGTCGTTCTGGACAATACTTAGCAAGAAAATTTAATATATATATTAAAGAAAGAAAAGTCGTTGTGCCATACAATTTAAAAAGATTTTACTTATTTGCTTCTCCAAAGATATTACGACAGATTTTAACACTATTATTAGATTTTGATTTTAACACTATTATCATGATTAAAAAAGACAATATGATTTATTTGCTGAAGTTTTGAAACATAACGCAGTCCGGCATAATTTTTGGTATTTTGAATTTAGTAAGTGAATTTGAGTTTCGTTTAAGCCCAACGCGTCAGATTTCAGAGCAAAGAAGTACTTTATAGATATTTTCTAAATTTCATCTTTAAAATACTTGAAACATCGATAGAAAATATTTTGGTATTCATTGAAAATCGCTTTATTGTTTTTCAAAATATTCTCCATTATGATGTATAACTTTAGGTGCCTTTGAATCAATCGTCGAAACTCTTTTGCCACTTTGATTGAAGTATCAGCAAAATATGCGTTCTGAACGCGTCAATAGGCTTTTCAGGTGTCGAAAAACGTTGACCTCGTAATTTATTCTTTACGAACGAATGGCTCATCAATTTCATGTTTTGAATGCTTAAAAATTGAGTTGTTTCAGTCGATGTGTGAGAGCTCGCATTGTCATTGTAAAGAGTGATCCGTCTTTGGCGGTTGGTCTTCTTGATTTCGTGAAGACAACTGCCAAACACATGATTGTATACCACTCAGAATTTGGTTTTTGGTACTGTCTGATTGCGATATCACCAATTTAAAAAAAAGAGCAACTATTTGCTTTAAAGTGCTTTGTGCGCGAACAAGTTTCTTTAAGTTCGGCTCATCTTGAAACACCCCTATCGTCGACTGCTGTTTACTTTCGGGCTCTACGAAGCATCACCATCATTTAAATTTCTGGAATCTTCGCGAAATTCGCCTTGGAGTGATCAACGACTACAACTACAACACTATTCCATGGATCTTCATCGTCAAAAATTGACTTCAGTTTAACTAAGCACTTTTGATGACGCACGTCGAGAGTTGTAAGAAATAATAGCGCGAAAATGTTCGCGATTTAATTCAACTTTTTGATCGAGAAGAATACTTTAAGTTACTGTAAACAGCGCAAATAGTGTTCACATGCCAGAAAGTTCTGACTATGTAACTATAATACTAAAATAGTCAAGTTTTGCGATAAATCAGTGCTTTCAATTTCGCAACTGTCAAGGTCAAGGTGACGGCATATGCTTGTATAGTTGTTTAAGAAAAAGTTAGTTGTCAGTTGTTTGCAGCATAGAGTTGTGTTTTGTTGCCTTAGTATTTAGTGAGTCAAAATGTCATCAAGAATGTGTAAACTTAACTCCAAGTATACACCCACAAAAATATTTATATTTCTTTCGTTGTTGTTTTGATACGTCAATCCTTTTGTAAACGTTGAATATAGAAGTGTCAATAAAGAAAACACAAAAAATTTCACTTCAACTTTCAGTTTTTTCACTACAGCTAAGAAGGTACTTAGTCGATACTATGGGCTTCCATTGTCATCATCAATTCCCCGCCTAGCACCCCTAGGGACGTGGCAACCCTATAGACTTCACCATAATCGATTTTGTCCTGCACTCAGGTGTTTTTGTAAATTAGATACGTCAGACGTTATAAAAAAAATATCTCGATTACCGAAAAAAACTATGTGTCTTAAGGAAAAAAATTGTGGTAAAGTTGTGGGTATTGAAATTACTCAAATAACCAAGTTTTTAGGTATTTCTATTTTGATCTGGAGGGATTTTTGATGTGGAGATTTTTTCTTTCACAAAATTGATTGTAAACATACCTTCTTAGAGAAAAATCAAAAATCAAAAGAATGGAATCTCCGAACGATATTGCTCTTTCATCCTGTTTTTCTTATAGCTATGAACACTCCCACTTCCACATGTCGTCAAAAAAAGCTACGTCTATTCCAATTCGCCTGGAATTTCGACAGCAACCGCCTACAAAAATGTGATATACGACAGTACTCGTATGTATATTTTGCGATTTGTGGCGTCATCTACTAAACTCTTTTGACACATTCATCTTTTTTTATACCCTGAACGGGGTATATTAAGTTTGTCACGAAGTTTGTAACACCCATAAGGAAGCGTCGGAGACCCTATAAAGTATATGTATAAATGATCAGTACATTGAGCTGAGTCGATTTAGCCCTGTCCGTCTGTCTATATATATGGGCCATTCCATCAATTGGCGACTTTTTAGTGGTCAAAGTTGCTCCATTGTTTTTTGGCGCGCAATTCAAATTGAGATCAAACAAAAAAATGACTATTTCTTTTATATTTTAACGACCTCAAAATTGAGTGAAACAATTTTGCAGTTGTCCAATTTTATGTAAAAAAATCTCAGCTTTCTGATAAAAATATTTTCAAAATCCAAAAAAATTTTCAAAATACAAAAAAAACATTTTTTTTTTCCAGGTTGTGTGAAGGAGGTAAACAGTGAATTTTTTTGTATTCTTAGATTTAATGAAGAAATAGTGTCTCCATTTTAAAAATATGACAACTTTGAATTTTTTTGCTGTTCATGGAATCAAAGTCCCCATGTAAAATTTAACGAGGAATCGAATGAAAAAGTCAATTTTGAAAAATAAAAAATGGGGGAAAAGCACAAAAAACGGGATTTTTGGAAAGAAAATGTTTTTTTGGATATTGAAAATTTTTTTGGATTTTGAAAATATTTTTATCAGAAAGCTGAAATTTTTTTACATAAAATTGGATAACTGTAAAAATTTTTCACTCAATTTTGAGGTCGTTAAAAAATAAAAGAAATTGTCATTTTTTTGTTTGATCTCAATTTGAATTGCGCGCCAAAAAACAATGGAGCAACTTTGACCACAAAAAGGTTTACAGATATTCTTATTTTGGTCTATATTATGATATTCTAAAGTTTCGTCAAAATCGGAGAACCACGGGTACAAAACCATGTCGCCAATTGATGGAATGGCCCATATGTATATGAACTAGTCCCTCAGTTTTTAAGATATCGCTTTGAAATTTTGCAAACGTCATTTTCTCTTTAAGAAGCTGCTCATTTGTCGGAACTGCCGATATCGGACCACTATAGCATATAGCTGCCATGCAAACTGAGCGATCGGAATCAAGTTCTTATATGGAAAGCTTTAACATTTGACAATGTATCTTTACAAAAGTTGGCGCAGGGTATTTTTTAGGGCAACAATGTAATCTCCGAAGAAATTGTACTATAGTGGATAGCTGCCGTACAAACTGAACGATCGGGAAAAAGTTCTTGTAAGGAGAACTTTTGCGATTATTTTCTAAGGCAACAATGTAATCTCCGAAAAAATTGTTCAGATCGGATTACTATAGCATATAGCTTCCATATAAACTGAACACATAGTTACTAAAAGAAATGCACCTGTGAAGGGTATATCAACTTCGGTGCAGCCGAAGTTAACATTTCTTCTTGTTTCATATTCTGAATGTAGTGAATTCTCACAGCCCCATTTACCGGTGTTTCGTTTCAATCGTAGACTTTACGATACTGTATATTCCCTACATGGACAAACATAGTCCTTTGTGTAGATCACTCTGTACGCTTAGACTCATCAGTAATCGGCAAATCTCTTTTACAATTTTTTTACGTTCCGCCTTCATCGCACCTAATGCAATTGAAAACAAAAACTCTCCTACAGATTATTTTATCTGCTACAACTTGGCATACGTTGCATTTCATTTTGCGCAATCTCATTTCCTTTCGCAAGAAATTCCAAAAGCGTTATTAAATTTACTTTAGACGAAAAGAATGAATGACAAATTTTCCACAAAGCAATCAGTTGAGGAATATCATGTGTTCGAAATGAAGACATCGAAAATTCGGAAAAAACTCTAAATCGTATAGTGGATAGTATGTGTCGATTACTAAATGTGTGTGATATGTGTGTTTGTGAAGGGCGTTGAAATACTTAAATTTGATATCCTTTACTCTTGCTTCCACTTTGCGCACTGTGAGAAAATTGCGATTGAACATATGTGCATAAGGAAACTAACAGTGAGAATATTGCAGGTTCATATGTGCATAAGGGTACGCACACACATGCAATACTTGAAAAGCAATTTCGCACTTCCATTAGGGACATTGCATATCAGTTTCCTATTTTACTGCATTCATTTCGGCCAATTGCTGCTGCAGTGTTTCGTTACATTTTTATGAGTTTTATGTCGCAATTTATAGTCTTTTTCAATAAACGATGCAATTCTTAATATATTTCTTTCTCTATTTATATTAAAAGATGAGACTATGAATACATAGCATACGAATGCTCGGAATACTAAATTTGTGAGATGTAGACAATAAAACGATTGGTATATGAATTATTTAGATAAAATTCTACAAAGAAATTTTCCTCAGGAACCATGGATATATAAAAATAAATATATTGCAAGAGAAATTTAAATTCTTACCGTACCCTGAAATACATTTACTATGGCTACCATATAATTCGGACTTATCTGTCGGTCATGTGTTGTCTTGGAAGTGTCTTCTCTTGCTAAAATTTTAATGACACCCGTGATTACTCCTTTTTCATGAGGATATCTAGATTAAATATACATAAATAATCTCCTTATCAAGAAAAATATTATTTACTGAGATATCAATAGGCACATACACATTTATCTTAGAACAACAAAGACAATTTATTAGGAATGGGAAAAGAAATATATACATACATATATCGGTTTGATCAATTTAGTAAATTTTCATAGATAATATTCCAGTGCTATAAATTTTATGGTACCCTAAAATTTCAAAGAACTTGATATCTATTAATTGTCAAAATAAATTAAGCAATAAGTTAAAATTTTTTTGATTAGTGATAGGATTGCTTAAGGGGGTATTCAGGTCTAGAAATTTAAAAAAATTGAAATTTTTTTTATATTTTCAAAGTTTAACTATTCAAGAATATGTGTACAAGAGGATTTTTCAAAATTCAAATTATTTTCGGAGATATAGGCATTTTTCTGACCCGGCATCCAAACTGGTTCGGCCGGAACTAATCGAACAAAAGACTTTACGCGAAACTTTAAACGCGTTTTTCTCAAAACTGACTTTTTCGGAACGATACCCATGATTTCTCAGGTCCTACTGGACCGATTTACTAGAAATTTTTATCGAGTCTTCTTTACAGGTTTGTCTATGGTTGGAACTAGCCTCATCGCCAAATTTTTATTTTTATTGTTTTTGAAAATTCGAAATAGTCAGAAAAAGGAACCAAAAAAACTTTTTTTTTTCAGGCAGTCGCCATTTTGTGAAAAAAAAATTTTGCCACTTTTCCGTAGTTCCGGCATTGCGACATTATTTATTAATAATCTTTTTTTTGGTTTCAGACAACTAGGGTTAAAATCATGGGTATGGTCACGTGGAAATTTTTAGAGACCCCCCACTTCGTCAGCTCATAATTTTTGAAATTTTTTACTTTTTCTGTACTCTTCAAAAATTAGCAAATAACTAATAAAAAAATTGATACTAAAAATATTAATTGCCTTTTTTTACGACACTTTAAAAATTACTTGAATTTTATGCTTCTAGACCAGAATACCCCTTAATTAAATTATCACAATGATGGTACAACACCGTCATCAAAAACTGAAGAGAGTACAATAGTCGAAAATTCTTCCAGCAATTCAAATGGTACAACATCCCCATCAACTAAGGAAAGCCTAAGAGTCAACGAATCTTCCAGCACCGCAGATGGTAGAACATCGTCATCACCAAAGGAAGAGAGCACAATACAATAGGCGTAGAATCTTCTACCTATTCAGGTGGTACAACATGATCATCAACAACCTTACTTCGGTCGACAGATCTTTTAGCACTTCTGCTGATACAACATCACCATCGACTGAAGAAAGCACAATAGTCGACGAATCTTCGAGAACTTCAGATGGGATAGCATCCCCATTAACTGGCTGGGTCGACAATTTTTAGACAATAATTAGTGAGAGTTCTATTTTGGTATAAGTTATTCATTGGCTTCTATTCGTTCGCATACCTATAGCAGTAAAAGGTGTTTCTGACATGTGGTTTACAGGAAGAAGTAAAACGCATATAATCTCATACTGTGGCCAAGAATTTGGCTTTATTATAAGAATAAGACTTTGCCATTATGCTTTAAAAATTATTTCTGATAAAAGTGAATTTCACTTTCGAACAAATTTCAGTCGAAAATTCCAATTCAGCTATAACACGCCAAATATTTTCTTCCAAAGCGTCAATCGTCTTGGGTTTATCTGCGTAGACAAGCGGTTTTATATAATATTAGAAAAAATAAATCAACGGTGTAAAATCGAAGGATTTTGGAGGCCACTCCATAGGCACACGACGCGAGATAATGCTCTCAGCAAATCTTTCCTTCAATAAATTAATTATTTCGCATGCAGCATGGCATGCAGCGCCATCTTGTTGAAACCAAAAGTCGCCCACATCAACATACTGCTATTCAGGCACAAAAAAAT
Organism: Bactrocera neohumeralis; assembly: GCF_024586455.1. Lineage (NCBI taxonomy): Eukaryota > Metazoa > Arthropoda > Insecta > Diptera > Tephritidae > Bactrocera > Bactrocera neohumeralis. The sequence continues at coordinate 42,502,447 of NC_065923.1, read as the reverse complement.
CATTAGTTATGGTTCCCCATTGAACATATTATCCACTAAAGTAAACGTAGTGTGAAACCCAACCATGAAATGTATGTATGAAATATAAAACTGAGACCATCTTTCAAAATTTGAACTTTCGTCTCAACCTATTTTTCGAATAACGCATAAGAAATATGAGCACTTCGAGGTGTCACGAGCACTTGTTCAATGTTCATTAAGATATATCAATTTAAAAATCGAAAACGGAAAAGAAATACAATTCTCAGCAACTCAGTCCCCAGTACGGGGTCTCTGAGTATCTTTTAGTTTGTGCACTGAGAGTCTGAAATATCGAAATGTTTTTAGTTGGTGTAGGAACTTGTTCAATGTTCTAATGATTTCATTATTAAAAATGAAACGGAAAAGAAATACAATTCTCAGCAACTCAGTCTTACGTCAAGTCTCTTTTTCTCTGACGAAAGTCTCAAGCCTATCTTACGTTCTCAATGCTATGTGCGTTGTTTTGATATCTACCATATAACTAATTCTGTCTTTCGTAACGGGGAATCTCGACAGGAAATGTTGTCTGCGAACTGTCAAAATTGCTATTGCCAATTGCCAAGACTGTATGTGGGCATTTGTTATCATAAGATAATCATTTGCGCAAGGCGTAATGTTCTAATGTTTCATGAACTATTTTTCTTTTGAGTGTGTCTTTCCTTTTGTTTACAAATTATTTCTGGGAAAAATGCAAAGGATAAATTTCAAATGTTTTTGAAATTTCTGAAAAAGGTGAATTCTCAAGGTTAATTGTGGCATTTTTTTGATATTACCATATAACTTAATTTTGTATTTTTTTTTAAAGTTTATTAAATTTAAAGCTTATTCCCAACCCAATTTGCATAATTTTTCTGGTAAATTCCATTAAACTAAATATCATCCACAATATCTCCTACTAATGTTGTGTTACACCATACCTGTATATTGGTGGAGTTCCTGCTATGGAACAAACCTTGTTTCAAACAGCCATTGAAAACGTTGAAAAGTAAAGCAGACAGAGCACCTTGTGGAGATTGTGGCCTGCCGTTTAATTACATGTTTTAAAAACAACAGTTTGATGAAAAACTGTTATACTACAAGATGTAAGAATGCGTACGCTCATCAACAAACAGTGCATATATACATATATGTATATATAATACTATATATCAATTATAAACTCAAACACAATTATCATAACAACAAAAAGCAACATGTCAAGAGATGAAGATTTATGAGCCTACTCTGCCACCGAAATCGCAAGGATTAACGCCTTATTGCTAATTCATTAATTTCTTGCGAACAATTTCCTTGGCATAATTAATGAGCAAACACACACATATATACTTAAGACTTTACAGTTATCATCTTAGCAGCAAAATCTTGGCGCCTGATGAAAATTCACAACTAAACGTTGTATGTGCTTGCTTCTAGGTATACAACAGCTTACATATATACACTCACCAACTTGGCGTTGACGTAGTAGAAACTTAAGCATTTCTAACTGCACACAGCCAACAATTACATCAAAATTGGCTGTATACGAAATCTATCCACTTTTTCACTCTATACTATAGTTGTTGTCCTGTATGTGTGTGTATGTGTAACTAAGAAAGAGTTGATTTCAGTTATTGTTGTTACAGCTTCTGCACCAGCTATTGTCTGCTGATTGTTGATTGTTGGCATTCTGCTGCTCCTTGGCCTGTCAACGCAACCGTCAAAATGGCGGCAGTTTATTTCTGTTCATTAACTTTTTGACACTTTCTTGAATTTCGTGTTGACTTTCGAAAATTGCCACACTCTGTTATTTTCGGGCTTCTTGAGTTTGTTGGTGCAAGCAGGGTGGATATTTATTTGACAAACGTGACTGCTGCTTTATTGCAGGAAATTAACGCTGGTAATGCTGCTGCTGCAAAAGCGTCATTTTCAAATTAGAAACCAAACTTCGGCGGACATGAATAATTAAATGAAAAGAAAAGAAATCACACGAAGGGCATGCTGGAGTAACAGTTTAAAATGAGAATCGATAGAAACAATAAATATTCAAATACTTTTTCTTTTTCTTTGGTCTGGTTCTAGGAAGTATAAGCAACAGTGCTAAACCTCAGACCAGAGTAATCTGCATCCCAATAAAGTAACGGTATTTTATCGAACTTTTTCGTTATCACGCAACAATTGAACGGCAAATGAGATTATTTTGCATTTACGAAATGGCGCGCTGTATTGCAATACAGACAACACAAATTCCTGAACCGTTTGTACTAAATTTGGAAATCTAATTATACGCACCATTTAACCGTTGAATGCGAAGTACGTGTAAATAGAGTCGAGACGATGGGGAAATCGTAAGCGCCAATAAATTTTATGCTTGGCTTTTAAAATCCAGAAACTTTCTTAAGGAATATTTTATATAAGAAAAAATTAAAGTTGGACGTAAATTTATTTTTCGCGAAATTTATTCAATTTTATTTTCTGAAATTCTTCTTCTTTATCGACGTGGATACCGATTACGCGGTTATAGCCAAGTTTATAACAGCGCGCCAGTCACTCTTCCTCTTTGCTGTTTGGCGCCAATTGAAGATTCCAAGTGTAGTCGGGTCCTTCTCCATCCGATCTCTCCAACGTAGTGGAAGTCTTCCTCTTCCTCTGCTTCCCCCGGCGGTTACTGCGTCGAATACTTTCAGAGCTGGAGCGTTTTCATCCATTCGGACGACATGACCTAGCTAGCGTAGCTACTGCCACTGCGTAGATGATCATAAATCTTCTGCCTAACCTTTTTCTCGAAAACTCGTAACGTTGACTCATCAGATGTTGTCCTCGTTCATGCCTCTGCATCATATAGCAGGACGGGAATAATGAGTGACTTATAGAGCATGCTCTTTGTTCGTCGTGAAGTAACAACTGTTGGCAAAAGTTTTACCGGAGCCATTTGCTTCGCGTCCTTATCCAGTCTGCAGAAAGCAGAACTAACGACGTGGATGTTGAGCTTTTGGTATTGCTCAACGTCAGTTTACACAGTAGTATTAGTTTTGGGGGGATGCCAAATTCAGACATCGTGGCATAAAAGCTGCTTCTTTTCATGCTGTCGAAAGCAGCTTTGAAATCTACGAAGAGATGGTGTATGTCAACCCCTTTTGAAGGGTCTTTTCCAAGTTTAGCGCATGGTGGAAATCTGGTCAGTTGTTAATTTTCAAAGTTTAAAACCACACTGATAAGGTCCAATCAGTTTTTTACGGTGGGCTTTAATCTTTCACACAATACGCACTTAAGTTCCAATCGTTGGACGTTCTTTCTTCCGATCATATTTTACAAAGAAGCTGATGCATGCTCCTTATCAGTTCTTCGATCCGTGCTTGAATAGCTCGGCTGGCAATCTATCGGCCCCCGCCACTTTTTTGTTCTTCAGGCGGGTAATCGCTTTTCGAACTCTTTCGGTCGGACAGGGGAACGTCCGCTCCATCGTCATCGATTGGGGAATCGGGTTCACCATCTCATGGTGTTCAGCTGTCAGTACCATTCAGAGGGCTGGAGAAGTATTCTCTTCATTTAGTAAGCTCTGGGCATCGGTTACTAGATCACCTCGACGGTTCTAGAAGAGTATGTTCCGGTCTTGAAACCTCCTGTTAGTCGCGGCATCTTTTCGTAGAATTTTCGGACATTACCCTGTCAACCAGCTGAACTATCTTACATATAAAATTAACCATTATAAAAGCGATATTTGAACTTCTTTAGTATAAAGCAACCTAAAAGCCATACAATTATATGCCAGAAATTCATCATTCCATCAAATCCGCTGTCTTTGTGCCTCCTTCTGTTTCAATAATCATCATTTTTTATATCCGTTTACACAGTAATTGTTTTTTATGTGTATCGTATAATTTGCCTCGAACTAATAATCGAAAGTCCCTTTTCAGCCATCTGTCATATGGTTAGTCAAATCAATTCAAAATTGTAAAGGATTGTCAACCAAAGATGTGAAAATAACTTTTATATTGCCCTCTCAGGTTAAGTCCATCGCGAGTAACTTACACTTACATTTCTATACCCTGAACAGGGTATGTTAAATTTTTCACGAAATTTATGACACCTAAAAGTAAATGTCGGAAGCTGAGTCAATTTAGCCAAGTCCGTCTGTATATGCCCGAACTAGTCCTTCTCTCAAGAGTCACAAGTGTCCCTAAAATTAATTTTGAATATGAAAAAAATGTCCGTTTGTACATCTCCACTGGTTTACGTCAATTTTCGTTGACCCGGTGGTGTAGCATTTCGGCAAGAAATTCGACTATGGTGCGTTGAATGTTGTTTTTAAGCTTCTCGAGCATAGCTGTTTGATGGGCGTAAACCCTTGATTTAGCATACCAAAAAAAAATAATAATTTATCTTGGCGGGCATTTGACTGGGACATTTCTTGAAATTAACGTGTCGCTAAACTTTGCACGCAATGTGTCCATGTTTGAATGTGAAACTGGAGGTAGCGCATCGCCTTTTTGAAAATAGAGATCGTCAGTGTCAATTTCATCATATTCGTGTTATAACCGACCGGATCTGGACCGATGATGCCACTATATCACAATACCACACGAGGGTTTGACTTACCACAAGAGCGACAGTTTTGTTTGTTGATGCCAGTTGATGGTCCTCATCTGAGAAGATGATTTTTCGAAGAACCTTTTTTCCAAAGTTTTTTCCGAGCGTGAATTGACGTAATAATCTTAGACAATATTTAAGCGTTATGCCAAAATTTGGCACAAATTCGTAAAAAGAAAACATGGCCCACGAGCTGTCAAAATTACTTCATCGCATACGGTAGACGATGTAGCTTCAGCGCAATCGAAGTTAACATTTTTTCTTGTTTTTGAAAAATTTGTACCGTTACCGTTACAGAAAACCATTTTTCAGGAAGGCTTATCTGTATTGTATGAAAATATCAACTTGCTGATATAATTTTCGAAGAACCCTTACACTTTTTTTTGACAATAAACCTCAACCTTGGACATAACTCTCCATTGTCACTAAATTTCCAGCGAGAATTCTCTTAAGGTCTGACAACAGAGAAAAGTCACATCCGAAGATGGATAAACAAATCGTAACCTTATTTAAATCTCTCATCGTTTTCATTTATTTAGCGTATGGTAAATTTTCTTCATTGTTTAGACTTTCCACAGAAATTTCGCATAGCCCAGGAGCTTGGATAGCGGTCAACAGGCTTTTGGGTAACAAAACTGACTAACAAGAGAAATTCTTTTCTTACTATAATACTAAACTTTTTCTCCATTAAAATGCTATAACTGATAAATCAATTTTTCAATAGCTCAGAAACTTCTAAGCAAGATTTTTTTGAATGTTCGGTCTAAGATCCCACAAAGCATCTGGATTCAGTTTTAGTAGCCTTTCCACAGAGAGCCAACTGTTTGTATGTACATAACTTTGTGTTAGTGCCGCAATTTCTGCAGGCAAATGAAATGCTTCAAGAAATAAGAAAAAAATTTACGCTTAGAATTTTATTGAGTGTGCCACAAACAAACTGCGCACATTTATAGATGTTGTGCCATCATGTATATACATATGTATGTATGCAACGCGCTTGGAGCACTTAAGTTGCACTGCATATTTGCAACGAATTCAATTTCTCAACTGCCATCTGCAGCCAACACCGCCACTGCAGCAACTGATTTACGATTCTATGCTATCATTGCAAGTGTCAACACAGCTGCCTACCACTTCCGCGGTCATATATTCTTGTGCTTTGAGAGCACTGCGAAAGGACACTTAAGAATCCGTTGGGAAGCTGAAGGTTTATTAAAAATTTATCATGACTTTACGGCTACACACACACACACACACACTCAGACTTAGATAGAAATATGCACTTATGTACGAACTCGTAAAATAAAGCATTCGAGGACTTAAGATAGTGAATTTTTAGCTACCATGTTACAAGGGTTTAACTACTTGAACACCTTCGTCACACATTACTGGCACAATCGCATGCGACAGAGCACTCGCAGACACAAATAAACTGCTTCGATTAGGTCCCGGTTGGCAATTGTAAGCTTCTGGCCTTCCTAAAAATTTACACACCCCTCACACCTATACCCTTAACTCTAAAATAATAATATTTTAGCACCTTATCGCTGAGTTGGCAGCACCAAGTCTTATAACTTACAAAATTATACACACACTATCGGAAAGGCCGTGTCCGCCATACCTTCAATTTGCTGTGGCTTGCGGTGCTGCTGATAATTTGTAGAAATTTGTACAAACCATAATGGAATTGCTTTGCTCGACATCTTTTTTTGCAATTTACTCGATTTTCAGCAATTTGCGCTGTATAGAATAACTTAAGTTATACTTGGCAGCGCTTATCTTTGCTGAAGCTATCGACAGCTGGGCATTTGTTGCTGCAAAGGGTAAAGTTTTGCCAGATATTATTTTTTCTAGTTTTTCTTTTTGTTGCTGTTAGTTCGTTGCTTGGAGAATCTCAGCGCTTTCTTGTGTTTTATTGACTTCCCTAGAGTTCATTCATTTACACTTGTGCTGGCGCATATTGTCTTTCAGTTCCAATAAGGAGGAAGAGTTGTACTTCAACTATTTTCACGGAAAATTAAATTTTTTGCACTGTTTTCACACTGGTATTCTCCAGATTCGCCGATTCAGCTGCCGCTTGGCATAGGTGGTCAGTTTGCAGAGTTGCTTCAAAAAGTTTGCTCACATCTGCGCGATGTATTCCTACGGCAGCAGCAATAATGAAAACTCCTACTCAACTCGTGTGCTAAAAAGTTGTTGACATTTTGTGATTTACCAATCGCTGATGCAGTTTGGTTTCGAATATCAACGGCGTAGAGTTTCTTGACTTGAAAAGGGTGATGCATAAACCTCCTGGAAATCGGTGTAATTTCTTCGCGAAACGAAAATATCGATACATATGGTAATGCAATACCGATTCCGCAACTAAAAATATATATCAAGTACTAATTTGCAGTTACTTAAAATGTATGTAATTAAAGGACAGGTAAAACACTTACATCTGGGAATGGAAAATCCGAAAATAATTGTCAAAAAGCCTAATGCACTGAAGAATATTAGGAAAGGTCCAGTAGCTCAATTTTTAACTTTTGAAATTTTGTGACAAAAATTCCATTCCGGTAAAAGATCTAAAGTTACGTACATGATAAGGGATTTTGATCGTCGGAAATTAAAATGAAAGGCTGGCCGAACTTTATTTTCAGATGTTACAATTTCCTATATTTTAGAAAACTAAGTTACTGAGAATCGACTAAGAAAATTAAACACTGATATTTGAATTCGTAATGCAAAAATTCAACGATATTTTTAGAAAAACTTGCATATTTTGAATTAGAGTTCATAAAGAAACGCAAGAACTACCTTGTACAAATACATATATTTCAGTTGCTAGTGCCATAAGTTTGGAATAGGAATGACCTATGACTATTGCTTTGGGCATTGTTTTGGCGAACTGTGAAAGGCAGTGAAAGAAAGTTTACTTTTGTTGGAGTTCGTATCTTGTGGCAACGAGAAGTGCATTTTAATTTCTTCTTGCAGTTTTACGAAGGTATAGTGCAGGTTTGAAGTGCCAACAAAAAGCAAGAAGATTTCAATTAACAGTGTGTTGACGATTGATACATTTTATAGATAGTGCAACTGAGCGATAATTTTAATAATATACGTAATTCTTCAAATGGTTTAGTAGAAGGTATTTAGGTTAGGTAACTGCGTACTACTAATAACGGCTAATCCAAGTAGAGGTATTTTTAAAAATAACCTTTTTTAGACAGATCACGCGTGAATCAAGCTGTCATGTTATTATACTCTCAACAGGATATATTAAGTTTGCCATGAAGTTTGTAACACCCAGAAGGATGCGTCGGATACCCTATAAAGTATATATGTATATAAATGATCTGCCTGTCAGTATATGCAACAATGTAATATCGGATGAAATTATTCAGATCGGCTCACTATAGCATATAGCTGCCATATAAACCGAACGATCGGAATCAAGGGCTTGCATGGAGAACTGTCGCTTTAACGTGTTTGACATGGGTTACTGCTTAAGGTAATAATATAAGCTCCGAAAAAATATTTAGATCGGTTTACTATAGCACCTCTGAAGGGTGTATTAGCTTCGGTGCAGCCGAGGTTTACGTTTTTTCTTGTTTTTGTTCAGTATTGTTTGTCATCGAAAATTGGACTCAACGGATGGACCATCTAAAACACAGCCCTGTCCAACATTTGAAAGATATAATATTCAAAAAATATATAAAAAATATAGTCGCGGCTATATGTATAGTCTTCACGGTCAAGAGAAATCCTGAGACGCAACCCAGGTGCGAAAGTACCGCACGGCACCATGGCCGTGTAAGTTGATATGAAGCTGTCAGTAGGGTGTTGGAAATTTTGAAGAGAGCTAAACTCTCTAAACCATCGGCTGATGGCTAAAGTCGACCTACCACTATGCCCTCCTGAAGAAATTGAGGAGATACTGCCTTACTGCAAACCTTCTCTGTTCACTTACAGCTAGAGGGTGATCAGGCTGGCTAAGACTGAGGATCCAGATCGGCAAGCCTTAATACTCCTAAATAAGGAGTCCCTCATTCCTCTAAGTGACACCGAGAAGGCCCATAAGCTATGAATTCGAGAACGTGTTGCAGATCCTTTCAAAAAATCTTAGATTAGTTAACTAAATTCGAATAGTTCACAAAGCATGGTTAACCGGATAGAACAAAAAGGAGCAATTAATCGAATAGTCGAGGGCAAATGCCCATCCGCAAACCAAATTTTACTATTCGAGTAATGCTCTAACCGCTTAATCCGATTAGTCGATTAGTCAAATACCAAGAGCTATATCTCAAAGTTAATGTTCCTAAATGTCGTTTACAAGTTAACACAAACTACCCCAATACAGTAGATAGCTGGGCGACCAGAAGCGGCTTAGCCGTCAGTCCAGATAAAACTGAACTCGTTTTATTTACCAGGAGGATATACCCACACATGGAGGATGGAGTCATGTGTAGAAGTTCACGCAAGTGAGGAAAGTTCTCTGATCGCCATCCACTTGGGAGTGGCCAGAAACGATTCCTTTACACATGGCTCAAGCAGCTCACTACTTCCGGCCTTTGACCAAGATCCTCTGGGTAGCCTAAAAACATCCGTTCGAAGGCGAGCTAAAGTGAGAAGGCGAAACATTCCCTACAAGGGTTGTGCGCTGGGTTTGGGACCCGCCACGTAAAAAACATCCCAAGTGAAGAGCTATAACCAGCCTCGGATGAGAGACCCCCCTTTTGATGACGACCATGGCAAACGAAATAAGGACTACGAATTGAGGGCATGTACCTGGAATGTCCGGTCCCTTAATTGGGAAGGTGCCGCTGCCCAGCTGGTTGATGTCCTCGTAAAAACAAAGGCTGACATCACCGCCATCCAAGAAATGTGATGGACGGGACAAGGACAGAGACGAGTAGGTCCTTGTGACATTTACTACAGTGGCCATATAAAGGAGCGCAAGTTTGGTGTAGGATTCGTGGTGGGAGAGAGACTCCGTCGCCGAGTACTATCATTCACTGCGGTGAATGAACGTCTAGCCACAATCCGCATCAAAGCCAGGTTCTTCAACATATCGCTGATTTGCGCCCACGCCCCGACGGAATAGAAGGACGATGTGACCAAAGATGCCTTTTATGAGTGCTTGGAGCGCACTTATGAAGGCTGCCCCGCCACGATGTCAAAATCGTGCTTGGCGACCTTAACGCCAGGGTGGGCAATGAAGGTGTCTTTGGCACTACGGTCGGTAAATTCGGCCTCCACGTCGAAACATCCCCTAATTGGTTGAGGCTGATTGACTTCGCCGGGGCCCGAAATATGCTTATCTGTAGTACTAGATTCAAGCATAAGAAGATTCATCAAGCTACCTGGCTGTCTCCGGATCGAAAAACTACCAACCAGATCGATCATGTTGTGATAGACGGAAGACACGTCTCCAGTGTTTTAGATGTGCGTGCGCTCCGAGGTCCTAACATCGACTCGGACCACTATCTTGTTGCAGCCAAGATTCGCACCCGCCTCTGTGCAGCAAAACGCGCGCCACCAAAACGCGCGCCACCAAACACAAGGAAGGTTCGACGTCGACAACAACTCGGCATAAGGGAACTGTGGAGCGGACAGGCTGCCTACCTCGCAACGTTACGATCGACCACTACACGTGCGGGACAATATCGATACCGAGAGTTGAAGAGGGAAGCGAGACGCATTTGCATTTGTAGACAGAAGAACGAAAAAAAGAGGCTGAAATGCGTATTGAGAACCCCCAAAGGTGATGCCACTGATGCCCAGAGCAACTTAAATTATGGAGGGAACACTTCTCCAGCCTGCTGAATGGCAGTGAACGCACAACACCAGGAGAAGGAGAACCCGATTCCCCAATCGATGACGATGGAGCAGACGTACCATTACCCGACCATGAAAAAGTTCGAATAGCAATTGCCCGCTTGAAGAACAACAAAGCGGCAGGGGCCGATGGATTGCCGGCCGAGCTATTCAAACACGGCGGCGAAGAACTGATAAGGTGCATGCATCAGTTTCTTTGTAAAATATGGTCGGACGAAAGCATGCCCAACGATTGGAGTTTAAGTGTGCTATGCCCAATCCTTAAAAAAGGAGACCCCACAATCTGCGCCAAATACCGTGGGATTAGTCTCCTCAACATCGCATATAAGGTTCTATCGAGCGTATTGTGTGAAAGATTAAAGCCCGCCGTCAACAAACTGATTGGACCTTATCAGTGTGGCTTTAGACCTGGCAAATCAACAACCGACCAGATATTCATCATGCACCAAATCTTGGAAAAGACCCGTGAAAGGAGAATCGACACACACCACCTCTTCGTCGATTTCAAAGCTGCTTTCGACAGCACGAAAAGGAGCTGCCTTTATGCCGCGATGTCTGAATTTGGTATCCCCGCAAAACTAATACGGCTGTGTAAACTGACGTTGAGTAACACCAAAAGCTCCGTCAGGATCGGGAAGGACCTCTCCGAGCCGTTCGATACCAAACGAGGTTTCAGACAAGGCGATTCCCTATCGTGCGACTTTTTCAACCTGCTTTTGGAGAAAATAGTTCGAGCCGCAGAACTAAATAGAGAAGGTACCATCTTCTATAAGAGTGTACAGCTGTTGGCGTATGCCGATGATATTGATATCATCGGCCTCAACACCCGCGCCGTTAGTTCTGCTTTCTCCAGGCTGGACAAGGAAGCACAGAAAATGGGTCTGGCAGTGAACGAGGGCAAGACGAAATATCTCCTGTCATCAAACAAACAGTCGTCGCATTCGCGACTTGGCTCTCACGTCACTGTTGACAGTCATAACTTTGAAGTCGTAGATAATTTCGTCTATCTTGGAACCAGCGTAAACACCACCAACAATGTCAGCCTAGAAATCCAATGCAGGATAACTCTTGCCGACAGGTGCTACTTCGGACTGAGTAGGCAAATGAGGAGTAAAGTCCTCTCTCGACGAACAAAAACCAAACTCTATAAGTCACTCATAATTCCCGTCCTGCTGTATGGTGCAGAGTCTTGGACGATGTCAACAACGGATGAGTCGACGTTGCGAGTTTTCGAGAGAAAAGTTCTGCGAAAGATCTATGGTCCTTTGCGCGTTAGCCACGGCGAATACCGCATTCGATGGAACGATGAGCTGTACGAGATATACGACGACATTGACATAGTTCAGCGAATTAAAAGACAGCGGCTACGCTGGCTAGGTCATGTTGTCCGGATGGACGAAAACACTCCAGCTCTGAAAATATTGGACGCAGTACCCGCCGGGGGAAGCAGAGGAAAAGGAAGACCTCCACTCCGTTGGAAGGACCAAGTGGAGAAGGACCTGGCTTCGCTTGGAATATCCAGTTGGCGCCACGTAGCGAAAAGAAGAAACGACTCTCGCGCTGTTGTTAACTCGGCTATAATCGCTTAAGCGGTTTCTACGCCAATTAATAAGAAGAAGATATACCCATTCTCTCACTGGGGATCATTGCTATCATGTTGTAGAAATTAATGAAAGGATGAGGAAGACAGTGATTGTCTTAAAAGAACTATTGGGAAGCAGTTGGTCTCTCACCAAAAGTTTTGCTTTGACTTTACGAAACTGTAATTAAGCCAATACTGTTCTTTGGTGCATATGTCTGATGGATGGCGCTCGGTAAAGCCACACTTGCTAAAAAAATACAACGTGTTCAACGAACGGTTCTTATCGGCAACCGTGGTGCACTAAGTACAACAACAAAGATGGCATTTAATGACATTCTACATACAACATCCGTAGACATAGCCGGATTACTTGGACTACATCTGACATCCTGAAGACATCTTCTACGCGCACAGACCTCCGAGGTAAGTCTCTGATTTTGGTGAACACATCTTGAAAAAGTTGCTAGAAGCAAGATAGGGTGAAAACATCTAGATACTTTTACAAACCCAACGACTTACTTGGAGTAGATATTAGCCGGCTTTGTAGATATGCGACGGTCCTTTTGATGCTTGTCAAGGAGTACAGGTATCTCTAGCTGTCCAAGTGGCTTCAGAAAAAGTTAGTATATCTTCAAAACTGAAATAGTAAATATTTAAATTTATCCCTCAATATGGGTACCTTTAATTTGTAAAGAGCTTTCGACACCATTTGAATGATTATGTACATTTTTGATCAATTTATGTGACCACAAAAGCGAGGACAATGCAAAGGACAAGAAAACATGGTAGAAAGACAACAGTATGCGGTTCCGTCCATTTACCCATTCATCACCAACTATAAAAGTGTGTATATGCATACATAGTATTACATACCCAGATAGATTCTCGGCAAACGAACAAGAGTGCAAGCCATCACACACCAATGCATCTATAACTGCGTTTCACTGCTACCCTTGTTCACCAAAATGTCGATTCGCTCCTAAAATTTTAGTTTTCCTTGAAATGTAGTGAGAATGACAAGACAATGAAAGGACTGGCAGCACCTTATCATTTTACAGTGTTGCCGATATAATCCAGCGGCACTGCTAAGTAGAGACCGCGCGTCATTGCACAGCTTCGCAAGTCATCCACGGTTTGTGCAGTATGACATCTTCCGCTGCATCTAGCGGTTTTTGTCTTTCGCCGCCATTTTGCGATATTCCGGATCCTTCACACTTTTTAGGCGACTCGCTTGTCATTCAAGCTTTGAAGGGAATGCATTTTTTATGGCTCAGAAAGAAGTGCAAGCGCTTAAGGCTGCGAACTCATGGCTATAAACACATAATGACAGCGAACGTTACCGAAAGTGATAACGTCACTAGCATAGACATCACTAACGCATCGTTCAGCGGGGTCCAGCAAAGGGTAAAGTACGCGTGAGAAAGGGTGTGTATAACAAAAGCCTTTTAATTATAAATAAGTTAAAATAATTACAGTTTCATTTGCTTCATATCTTCTGGCGAGGAACCGTCATAACCAACCTACTAACGGAATTTTTTGTGACAGTAAAAAGTTAACTAATTAAATACCTGGCAGCATATCTACTCGACGAAAAGTTAAATATTATTATAAGGTAATTTTATATGCCAATTAGTTGCATAAATAATTATATAATGAGGAAACAATTCTCTTGGCCATTTATGGTTTTAGATTCCAAATACCGTGTTGGTATATATTCCTGAATAAATATAATGTATTTGCTCGCACTATGTAAAAAAATCTGGAATGAAGTAGAATAATAGCGACTGCTGAAATTCTATCACTTTTTTATATATGTACCATATGTATATATGTATGTATATACATACGCTCTTATATTATTTTACCCACATTCTTTACCGCGTATTACGGCGCGCTTCGCCGTCGGGTTATCTGCCGTTTGTTTTAGCTTTGCCGCAATGCTCAAAAGATAGTCCTTACACCATTCATATACTAAGAGAAAAAGACAGCTGCAAGGCTTATATAAAAAAGTTTAATTCATTATCTTTTTAATATAAATGACAGCTTGAATATTCATGAAATTATATCCGCCGAAAATATTCGGAAGCTGTATGAGCTTCTTCTTGCGCCACGGCTTAGAAATTAAGCATGAAATTTCGTAAGTTAGTTGGAAGTGAAACAGTGTGAGAGTGGTGGCTTTTTGCATACTCTCTCGTTCTTTAAAACTGAATTAATTCTTTGCAAACTGAATTAAGCCAACAAGTAACGGAGGGTGTGAAAAATTAGCGAATTTCTGTTGCCAAAAAGGAGCATAATAAGTAATTTTAATATCGGTGCAAATTGCAATGATGGGGCAGCCAAATATATGTTAATCTGGTTGCCCAATAAGCCTCGCATAGATCTTTTTTTGCGAAACCAGATGGAGTTCAGTTGCTAGGACCAGGAGGAGTAGTCATCTTTTAAAATGCCTGGGCTTGATACGAATTTTAACAAGCTCTGCGGCCTCACCACTCCAGTGTATCACACCGTGAGGAACCCAGATGCTTACAGTAGTAATCAGTTAGTACTATCAACATATTGACTACAGTCTCTTCTATTGGGTGACAATAGGACTTTTTTCTACTTCCGATATTCCGTTTTTCACATGACTTTTACAGTTTTGCACCCAGGCAACTATTTTCATCGGGTGTTGCTTTCTTTACAATGTTTCTGTCTAGAACGTCGCTTAGACACGTGATCACGTTTTTCGATGTTATGCCTTTGTGGCTCAGTAAAAGTGAAGTTGCTTGCTTCTGACCAATATACGATACTAAGTTTCTGCCTTGCTTGTCGTTGTTGACTCTGGAATTGCCTGCAGGTGCATTAGAGGTCAGCTCCACGGCTTTCGCAATAGCGAAGTCCTCGCTTTGAAATATACAGCCGTTGACAACTAATTAGTAACGCTCCCTTTATTGTGGGTGGCGTAGTTAAGTGTTTCGGAAACTTAAAAGGTTGTCTTATGCCTAATTCTGGACAGCACATTTCCTTTCCATTGACTTCCGATAGTGGATTTCTGTACGCCTGTCCACCATACTACTGCACCGGAGAGCAGAATTGGTCTTACAATAGCTATGTAGCACCAGCGCATGAGAGAGGGAGGGAGCACCCAAGTTGTGCCAAATATCTACGTACACGCACATAAATCATTGCTAGCTTATTCGCTCTTTCTTCCGCGTTGTGCTTCTACAACAGTTTGCTGTCCGAGTCTACCCCAATGTATTTAATGCGATCCTTGAGAGAGAGTTGTGTCTCATTTATCGAAGGGAACCTCTATAACAGGTCCGTTTTCTATGAGTTCAGACCCGCTTGCACTGCCTAATTCTGGTGGTGGTCATAATATTGCTAATGATCTGTGGACACATACCGTGCCTAATTCTGGACTGTATTGAGAGTGGTGATCATAATATTGCTAATGATCTGTAGACACATACCCGTGATTAAAATGGCAGTTACTGCCCACTAATGTCCATAGCACTCAACCTTGCTACTCGCACCTCTATGACTTCCTTTGTCATTTTTGGGTAGTTCCATTCTGCTCTTATCCATCCAGAGGTCAAAAGGATTCTGTTATATAGCAGGACCAACACCTCTCTACTAGATACTATTCAGAATACATTCTGTAGAGACATTGTTGAATGGTCCAGAAATGTCCAGGAATGCTCCAAGAGCGTATTCCTTTTATTCAAGAGTCCTTTCGATTTTAAATACCATTATATGGATTGCAGTTTCTACTGGTCTGCCATTTGTACAGGGCTTGTCCGGAAAGTAATACGACTGAGTCGATTTAAATAAATTGATTGAACTAATCTTTATAATTATTTAAAAACTTTCAAAATTGGCTCCTTCTGCGTCGATGTAGCGCTTCCAGCGCGATATCCAAGTATTGAATTCGTCACGGAAGGCATTCTTCGGAATAGCCTTGAGAGCCGAAGTGCATGCTGCTCCCCTCTGTCGTCTCAAAATGATTGCCTTCAATCGGACTTTTCAGGCAAGGGAACAAAACAGTCCGTTGCGCCACATCTGGGCTGTAGGGTGGCTGCGGAAGCATTGGGATGCGTTGTCGCGGTGCTCCGTCACAATGCTATGAACCACAGATTTTGATAAATTTATCATGTGGGCAATTAAGCGAATACGATATGCGATATTAATGCCACAATAGTAGCATAGGACATTTTCAACTGAATGACAGTTTTTGCTTGGCAAAATAGAAAACGTAGCTTTATTGGTGGATTGCCAAATGAAAATCAGTTGTCTTTATAAAAGGTAATTTCTTCATGTTATCTCATCTTCGATCCCAGCATTACACTTTTTTCTTCGAAGTTATTATAAAAAGTTGGAAGTACTAAAACAATCAGCTGAATTTTTTAAGACGTTAATTCCATACAATTCTGTTCTATAATATCAGAAATTGTAAGTCCTGAAAATATGTAAATAAAATTCCAACGCAGCACTTTCCAAACAAAATCAATTTAGAATATCCTTTTGGCAAATTTCTTTACGTTACCTTTCCGACTCGTACCACCTCTCATTTACGCTTCCACTTCGTTCCGCAACACCACTCTGCTGTTACAGCTTTGCGCGTTTACCATTTCGACGAAGAAATTAAAGAAGTTTTTGTTATTTATTGAGATTTTTTTCGCTCGCATACCCTCACAATTTGAACATTAATATATTTATATAAAAGCACAATGGTAGGGTATATGTAAACACGTCTAAACATACACATATAACCCACACAGCGGCAGCTTTGAACCGGAAAAGCAAACAAACCGACTAAATGACGTTAAAAAGTAACGGTGAAATCATTATATTCACCTTTAGGCAGCAGTTTGTACGACTTACCGCACACACACTCACATAGCTGCTGACCTTTCGCCTCCGAATTTGCAAACAAGTGCGCGATCTCAAATATTGCTTTTCTATTGCTGCCACGTGCTTTATGGTGCCTTCAAAGTCTTTACAAATATTTTACAAAGTTTTTTAATAAAACGTGCATTTTCAGTGCCTTTCAGGAGCGTCAGGAAAGATAAAGTACAATACTTTATACACTTTGAATGCATAGGCGCGCAATTTCTTGCTTTGGTCTTAACTGAGGTAGAGCATCTCATCTAAAATAAGTGCATGTATTAAATATAGGCGGCACCTCGTATTGATTGAGAATATTCTCAGACAATATACCCATACATCAAAAATATATATCTTCCGTTCTTCTCAGGAAATTTTATTATATCAATCACGAATATGTATAAATGAAGTTACAGAATAACTGAACAGTTTTATATGAGGAATATATCAAACAAATGATGGAAAATATCAATTTCATTCTGGACTAATAAAAATTATTATATGTAGCATATGGAACCGGAGGTAATTTGTGAATCGAAATCGTACATTTTTGGCATCAAACTATAACGTATTCAATATTTTACTTTTAATTATTTTTGTTACGTTATTTTAGATATTGACCGATATATACGGTATAAAGCCAACCGGAAGTTTGAATTTTCTGATATAACTTGTACGGGGTCTAGAGGATACTTTATTCGACTTTATTAAATTTTGGTATTACAACATACACCACCAGAAATATATACTCTCTGAACTTCATTAAGAAACTCACATATTTTCAACAAATAAGGTATAAAAACAAACGAACTAGGAGAATATTAAGTTTCAAGACCGGATCATACTGTTGTAGGACACAAAGTGGTGATCTAGTGCTCAAAGCATACTGAAGTCATGGATGAGACACCCCTGCTGAACGCCAGTGACAGCGTAACATCTGGTTATAACGAACCCGATTCCCCAATCGACAAGGAGGTTCGAATAAATTACCCTCCTGATACCAGTCGAGCTATTCAAACACGGTGAGGCACTGCAAAAAAACATGTCTGATGATTGGAACCTAAATGTGCTCTGCTTAATCTATAAAAAGAGGGATCAAACAATCTGCGCCAAACGTGGGATAAGTCTTCCTTAATATCGCATATAAGGTTTTATCGTCAACAAACTGATTGGACTTTATCAGTGTGGCTTTAGACCTAGAAAGTCTACTATTGACCATGCGCCAAATCTTGGAAAACATCCGTGAAAGAAAATTCGACACACACCACCCCTTCGTCCATTTTACAAAGTCGCCTTCGACAGCACGAAAAAGAACTGCCTAAATGCTGCTATGTTTGAACTTGGAATCCCCGCAAAGCTAATATGGCTATGGTAGCTGACAACATCAAAAACTCTGTCAAGATCGGGAAGGACCTCTTCGAGCCGTTCACGAGGTTTCAGGCAAGACGTCACCCTATCGTGTGACTTTTTCCATCTATTGATGAAAAATATAATATGTAGATATTAGACTGAAAAGAAAAGTTATCTCTCGACGAAAAAAGACCAAACTCTATCCGTCACTCATTCTTCCCGACCTGATATATAATCCGGAGCCATGGACAATGACATCATCTGATGAGTTGACCTTAGAGGTATTTGAGAGAGAGTATACTTGTTGTAGAAAAAATTAGTAGGCGTTACTTCTATAAAATTACAATTTGATGTAGAAGATAAGAATGTTGTCATTGATTAACATGTCAAATATGAACTTCAAAGATCTCTTAACTAGGTTGCTAGGTAGAGTGGCTATCTCACGACGCACCTATGTCTTTAAGAGGCCCATTGAATTAACATCCGAACTAAAGTCCCTTTCCTCCGTTACCGACTCTCTGAACCATACCGTGCTCCTGATGACGTTCATCAACGTGAAAAGTTTTATCTGAGCAACTTCCAAGTGGTGCCTTATATGGCTAGTTGCCTGCCTAAGTTATATGGATTATCATGGTGTCCCATAACCTATTGCAGGTTTATCGTAAAATAGGACGTTAGATCCAATAAGAAATCAACGCATTATTTTATTAACTTAGACGAAATCCTATGAGACTTTAGTAATTTCTATACAAATTATAACATTATATTAATTGTTGTAAGCACATTGTTTGTCTGAACAAGAAGCTTCTTCTAATTGCTGTGATCTCCGCTTGGAAGACACTAAAGTGGTCTGGTAGATGGAAGATGATTTTGGTATCTTTGTTAGCAGAGAAGACACCACCTCTCCCTCGTTTATCTAGATTTGAGCTAGCTCTACCTCACTCTTTTCCCACTCTTTTCTGGTAAAGAAGGCAATATTGTAAATCGGATTTAGATTCAACTCAGTAGGAAACTCTGTAGCAATGAAAAGCAAGGGGAACTTTTTAAGTATCATAAAATGCTCATTGTTGCTGGCGACTGAAAGGGAGGATTCCCTCAGTTTAATATCTAACTTCGCTGTCATTTGTTTTCAGAACAAATGTAATAAGAATTGTAAAATTGCGTTAAGTGCCTCACTTCGCGTTGTTTTGGGAGCTTCCGTAATATAAATACAACACGCTATAGGCTTTCTAAACATCTTATCGCGTATATCTTATCCGTTATTGACCTCCATACCAATATACCGTAAGTCATGATTGGTACTTCTTCTACTGTGTAGAGCCAGTGAGCTACCCGAGGCGTTAATCCCAATTTGGGCCCTACGATTCGTTGGCACGTGTAAAGTTCTAGTTTCTTTACCCTAGTTTCATAATTTGAGAGCTTCTTGTCCAAAATAAGTCCCAAGTGGCTTGCCTTATCTCCCATTACTAGCCTAGTACCATTTATAATGGCGGCGAAATTTCTGAAATATTGTGTTTCCTAGTGAACAATACTTGCTCTGCCTTGCAGGCGTTTAAGTTCAGTTCCGAAACTTCCACATTGTCAGTATAGGCCACAACATGTGTACCATAAATATTTTGTTCATTTTCAGGATCCAGAGAAGTGGAGACAACACGCCTCGGATGAATCTGCACAACGCTGGGACTTAGTTGAGTTTATTGATCTGTTCAATTAATTTCCCAGCGCTTCTGATATGCCCAAATCATTATTCTTAAGTAAGGCATAAGTGAGATGAATTAAGTGTCTCTTCCTGGAGTTTTCTAATTGTACCCTTTTTTTCCTCAAGAAACTATCCATTTGTCGGAGCAACTGATATCGGACCACTCTAACACACAGCTGTCATACAAAAGGATTCATGAAAATGAAGTCCTTGTATGGAAAACTTTTATATTTGACAAGGTATCCTCGCAAAATTTGTCCAAGATTATCATTCGAGGCTCTCCACATAAATTGTTCAGATCGGACCACTTTGCCATATAGCTGTCATTCTATCACAAGTCCTTGACTGATAGATTATTATCCAAGATATTGCTACAAGTTTCGCACAAATTTTTAAGATCGGATAACTATACAAACATATACCTGCGATTCAAGCTGATCGCTCAAATTCAAGTCTTATATGGAAAATCTCTTGTTTTTGAAGCATATTATAGCTACGGTGCAACCGAAGTAAACGTTTTTTTCTTGTTTATTACTTATGTATATACTTTTTTTTATTTTTCAACACACCCTGTAAACAGTCATATATCTGCAGTATTCCAATTACTATTTATACTTATCAACCATGCAGATGAAGGAATTTAAACTACAACACAAGCAAGCGAATACTCCCACCAGCTTCTATACGCACCGTATACCATATAGTATGTAGGTGTATATTATGCATCAGCGTACTCGGCAAGCAACGCACTTGCGTTCGTTTCAATTAACGAAACAACGTGAAAAACAACAACAAAGAACAAATACAACTCACTTAATTTATCATTAAAAAGTTAAACCAAGCAAATGTAAATCGAAACGAGTTGGAAAACTTTTCTTTTCGGACTTATTTCCAAAACACACACGCACACATATGCAATTAAAACTCACACACAAACACACATACGTTTAAGAACTTCTTGCCACCGCTTGTTGCAACATTGTAACTTTCATGCGCTTAAATTGGAAATTTAACTTAATTATTTCGACATGCAAATGCGTCAAGTAGTCGATTAACTGATTTATTGTCACGAGTGTGTATTTGATGTTTGTGTATTGCCGAGCGTTTCGCCTTCACGTCGTTGACGTTACGTAACAGTAAATGAGCGCTTGAGTGAATTTGCTTGATTGGATTAAATGCAGCAGGCGCTTTCGCCTTTGCCGGCTGTTTGCGACAATTTTTCTCTACCGACTGCCATAACTCCTGTGCGCGCCGCCGGAAGGCCAATGTTGCAGCAATACAGTTTGTTACTCCTCGCTCGCACAAGCAGCAAAGGCCTAGATGTTTGTTAGTGAATGGCGCTTTCGACGTCGGCTGAGTAGTCGGTCTATATAGCTACTCGAAAAATGTTAACTAATTGAATTGCGCTGCTGCCTTTTGCCACAAATAACGAGATTAGGCATGGAAAAACGGCAACGAGCCGAAAGCAGCCGTGGAGTTTGTCATAGTTGTTGGAGTATGTTTATGACAAAAAGTAATGGTTTGGTTATATTTTTTCCTGAGTTGAGTTTTGTGAACAACAACAAATATTCAGCTATTTGCGCAAAATCCACAACGAAGCCAGTTGACTGCAGTTTCATAATTTCATTTAAAGCAGCAACTTTGCGCAGCATCTCCTGTGGCAATCAGAAGGTCAACACTGCAACAACTATGTTGGCAGCGAAGAGGAAGTTTCGCATTCGCTGCAGTTCCGTTAACGCAATTAAACATAATTGGTCAAAATAAAGTTGCAATAACTATTATGGCATGAAATGCCGCATTATGAATGCAGTTATTTCTATATGAGGCATATCTCAATAACATTCCGAGTGTTCCCTTGAATGTATAGAAATTTAGTAATAAAACAACTTAATTAAAGAACTAGTATGACTCCTGACCTAAGTTGCGGAGATTAGAAAACCACTAAGAAAACCGAGATTTTTGACTAGTTCCAAATTGAAATTTTTTTTGTAGCTTTGTTTTTTTTTGAGTTGCATTTCGCGTTATCCGATAAATTGTCGAAATCTACATATTTCGTTTTTTGGCTGAATTTTAATGAAGGCGGATGTCGAAAGAACGTTTGAACGTCTGAACGTAACCGGCCGCGCGCAAGCACCTTTGTGAAACACCAGCAACACGTTAGATTTAATATAACTTCACCTTGTCTAAATAACAGCGAAAAATTACCGCCTAATAATATTATTATTGAGTTATCCATTAATACGTAGCTCGCCTTTCTTATATAGGGATTGACCAACCCAAGTGCTTAAAATCTGGCAACTCACAACTTTATCTTAAATTCTAACATTTCTTATGTTATACAATTTCAGAACTGTTTGCAGTGTCTTTCAAGCCGAGGTTGCAGACATTAAGGTGACAGTACTTCTGCTGCTTCGGAGTGTTTCCTCCTTCAGAGAAGTGACCATCTACTCAGATAGCGAATACTAGCCTTGAACTCATTTACAGTGCGTACAGGGTTGGTCGAGGAGTGCCTAACCTCGCTATCAATAGCATTTGTCATAAGACTGCTACACATAGCCAGGCCACAGCGGAATCGAAGAAATTGTTGTAGCTGATGAGGTAGGAAGGAAAAGCACTCTAACACCGCTATCGGTAGAATAGGAGCGGGTCAGGGCTCCCGTATCATCTTTTTTTTTTTGCGATTAAGCTCAGGTACTAGTTTTTATCACTGGTATGGTGAATTCAGTCGAAGGCGTAGATCGCTTCAGATCGAGGCAACTATAGGCATTAGCGGGACCTGCATATATTGAATATTGCATGAACATTTCACATTAAATACAATTTTTTCCCTTCGGATTCCACACAACTTGTCAATAACCCAAAAAAGGTGAAGAGAAATGTTAAAAAATTCAACAGCGGTGCTTCAAAACAAAATGACATCATGACAGAAGATGAATTATAGACTGTATGAGTGTTTGCAGTGAGATCAGTCGAATCCAACAAATGTTGATCGCTAGATATGTCGAAACCATACCACTAAAACAACGCAGAACAATGAATTATGTGTGATACACAATCATTTTCTTGCCATTTGTCTTTCAATAAATCGGAGAAACAACTGCATTTTTGAGCACTCAAAACATCGCTTTAATGAGTCATGCGCCGTATAGTCCTGAGTTGGCATCAAATCACTTCTTTTTATTCCCGTACGTAAAAATTTAACTATGTGGTCATCTGAAGAAGCGGTTTTGGATATACTTGAATCAGAGTGGCAAGAGTGCTTCGACAATTGCTTCAAACGCACGCAAAGGCTATAGATCTTATTGGGGAATAATCTAAAAAATATTAAAGCGATTTTCGATGATTTTTCTAAGGATTGATTCTAGCAACCCGTAATGCCCGACGCCTTTGGTTATAACCATAACAGTGGTATGATTATGCCTTTTCTTCCCTTCCACATGAACAGGCTACAGTCTGACTTACAATTGACTCTTAAGAGAGTGTACTTCTTTTTAAGGAATGCCAACTAATTTTAATCCCAACCTATGCCGCTATTAAGCCACTTAGCATTGTTGAAGGCCCTAAACAATTCAATTGAAGATATTTCTGTTCTCATCAATCTAGTGTTTGCCAATGATGGAACTAGACCTTCGAAGAGGATAAATTTTAAATCTATAGTTATTTTTATTTGAAGGGGTTATGTACAGTGAGAACCCCGAAAAAAGCGAATTTTCCACAATTTTTTCTAAGAAAACTTTTAAAATTATTCACTCAAAAATTTTTACACATATTATGGTATGTTTTAACTGTATTTTAAGACTTACTTAAGACTAAAGCTGCTCTCCGTGGGCTCCTCTCAAAAAAAGGCGTTTTACGGTGACCACTATATCTCTGAACTGGATCCTCTGAAATTAAAAAACTGAGCAAATTTCGATAAAGCAATGTTAAATCTAGTAATTAGTCAAGGAAAAAGCAAAATAACGTTTTATGACAAAATGGCGATTTCAC
Source organism: Bactrocera neohumeralis (assembly GCF_024586455.1). Taxonomy (NCBI): domain Eukaryota; kingdom Metazoa; phylum Arthropoda; class Insecta; order Diptera; family Tephritidae; genus Bactrocera; species Bactrocera neohumeralis. The sequence goes on along the minus strand of NC_065923.1, from coordinate 42,478,562 downwards.
AAAGAAAAGTAAATTGTTTATCAAAATTTCGGCCTTAAAGTGTTTAAAAAATATTTATCGGTGAGAAAAAATCTTCCTTTAATTACTAAAAAATATATTCAAGAAGAAATTTGAGACTAATCGGTTTATGTATTTTCGAGTAATGTTGGTCACTGACTTTGAAAACACCATTTTGAGAAAAGTGAGTTTAAAGTTTGGAATGCGCTCCAAGCACTCAGAAACTAACTTTATATAACTGCTTAACGGCGCGAGGTTTTACAATCGTAGATGAAATAAAAAGCGCAGCGGTGAAAAAACTAAAGAGTACACGGAGAATGGAGTTAGAGACAACACGAATGACAACATTAATGTTGAAAAACTAATAAATGTTCTCTCAAAATACGAAAAATACCGTAAATTTTTCAATACACTTCGTATTGATCAGCGGTTATAACGCCAATTAAATTTATTATTTTTTTCAGTATTTTATATACCAACGCATAGAGTCTACCAACAAGAACGACGTGATATATGTTGATAAACGCTCACATTAGGTCAATAATCTTTTATTATGCAGATAATTTTATGTTGATTTTGATTTGAACAAAATGTCGAAATGACCATGACGGGTTTGTTTGCATATTTTCACCTGTTTATGCAAATTTTCGGTGCAGCATTTCGGGTATAATTTCAACTATAGTGCGCTGATTTTTGGCTTTGAGCTCTTTGAGCGTTGCTGGTTGATTGACACAGAGAAAATAATCTAGATGCTTTCAATCGCAAGATCTTGGCGGTCATTTCTCGAAAATAACGAGTCACCAAACATTGCATAGCGTCGATTTCTTCAAATTCCGGAAAAAAATCGGTCAACATTGTGTTATAACACTCGTTATTTGTTATAACGGCATTTCCTGCCTCATTTCGAAAGACATAAGGCCTGGTGAAGCCGCCGTACCACCAGTCGGTTTTGTTTTTCTGAAACACACGAAGATCTGACACACCCCATCAGCGACAACTTTGCTTGTTGACATAGCCATCCCTATTGGCAGGCGCTGTATATGTGTTATGTTATTAGAATATTACAACTTTTATTACACTGAATGCAGCTACTTGCTACCACCTTTTTCTGTCATAAAAGTTACTTGCAGCTGAAATATTGCACCTACATTAAGCTAAATACCCTCCCAACCATTGCCAACATTTGTGCTAGATGGAAATTTTACTACTTTTTTATTGCTTTAATGCGCATGATAATCGAAAATTTATTTAAAAGGTCAATGCAATAAAGTGAGCAATGAAAAGAGCTAAAAATATTATTTCTCATATCAGTCTTCACCTACTTGAGTTGCTCACATAAAATTGACACTTAACCCAATTTTCAAGTGCCGCAATTTCAATCGTTACAGTTGTATTATTTGTAAATTTGTCTATGCACTTCGCGCTGTGCTCCAATAACGATTTGACCTCGGTCTTAGGGCGCAACGAACACCATAAATCGAATAAATCAGAAGCGAACGACAATATTGCAGAAGAAATTATTGGCGAATTTCCGCGAAAATATGTCGTTTACTGCAAACACATTTCTACGAGTTTGTTGTTGCAACCGGCGCTACGTTTGTCCTCGCCTACTCGTTTTGCTAATGGAATCATTATTGCTGCACACTTTCATCCACTTTATTGTGAATGGCCACTTGTGCAAGTGAAATATAGGTCATTGGTGTTCGTAAACGTTGCAAATTTAAATGCACTTTTGAACTTTGGTGGATTTAGTGCGCGCAAACAAATTAATTTTTGATTGAATTAAAACGAATTTTTGATAATAAAAATTTCAGTTGTTTTTTGAAAAGTGATTTAAAGTGCAGTTATAAGCGGTGCTAAGGCCATAGTTTGTACAATTATTTATTTCCAAGGCTTTATAAGGATTCATCTTAACGTAATGTTCAGATGTTAATTTTTGATCACTCACAATTGTAGTATATTTTCGATTCTTTACTCTATTCGTACAATGCCAGTAAATAATTTCAATTTAAGCCTACTACAAGCATTTGTTATTATGCAATATTTTTCCAGAATATTTGTACCGTGAACAGGATATATTAAGCTTTCTACGAAGTGCGTAACGCCTAAAGGGAAATGTTGAATACCCTAAGACTGTATGTATGCGAATTAGGCACTAAGTTTCTAGATTCGACCATTATAGCATATATCATATCAAAAACATGGACTTCTATAGAAAACTTCCATAAACTTTTTGAAGTTCCCGATGTGCTTCAGCTGTCGATTTCTTTGACTGAAAGAAGAAATCAATCCTTTCCTCAACTGATTATTTGCCAAAAAATCGGACATATTTACACAATCAAAAGAATATGATACATAAAAAAAATTACCAACGTGGGAACGCAGTTTCTTTTTTAAATTTCTAGGTTAAATTTATCAAGTCTGGATATATCAATCACTACTAACTGCTAAAGCCCTCTATTGAGAAACATCAGAAATTTAGTTGCGCACCAACTCCAAGTGAAACAACGTGCGGTGATTGGTTTTATCGCTTCACAGACGGCGATTTCGATATTAATGACCGACAGCGTGAAGTACCTTCGAAGACGGTGATTTGTAGACGTTGCTCGTAGAGGATTCATGTAAAAGGCAAGAAGAGTTTTCTTCAGCATTACGAGTCACTCGGCGAGCCATTTTAAAGCGATTACATTTGCTGAGTAAGGACTCAGTAACAAGGAACTTGTGTTAGTTATGACCTCCCTACCAGGAGCGGCGCGAAAAAGTGATTGTGCTGCATGACAACGCTCGGCTTCACGTTGCCAAAACCGTTAAAACTTACCTTGAATCGCTTAAATGGGAAGTCCTACCACACCAGCTATATTCCCTAAACACTGCACCGTTCGTTTTTCCGATCGATGGCACATGATCTGGCTCAGAAGCAGTTCCACTCACAAAACTATATCGAACAAGTAAGGAAGGGTTACGGTCGCGTTCAACCGAACATTTTATACTCTTGCAACTTGCAAAAATGAAAGCCGTATTAAAACCGGTATAAAACTTTAACCAGAGGATTGAAATCCAAGCAATTTTATATATACATATACTATACATATATACTTGTAACTACTACAGACACACAAGGTTTGTTAGAAAAACGAAATATCGACGCAATTTTCTTTATTTTGCGACTCGCATAAAGCCCTTTCATGCCATCTCGGAATTATAATTTAATGTGTCTTTAGTGCTTAGTTATGGCATTTTACAGGTTTTCGTTAATGGCGTTTTGTGGTCGGATTAAAATCATCTAAGAACTCGTATTTGTTTTTCTACTCTAGAACCCGCGAACCAAGTTTCTTCAAGATATCTAAATTTTTATTTCAGTTAGAGCTTGCACGGACGGACGGATGCACAGAGAGGCAGTCACTAGGATTTCTCCTCACCCTGATTATTTATATATACAAGTATATAACCCTACATCTATTTCGCTTAGTTCTAGGTGATACGTACAACCGTTAGGTCAACAAAACTATAATACTCTGTAGCAACAATTTTTTTTTTTTTAACTTTACAAATCGAACAAGAAATTTTCAAGCCGAATATGTACACCCCAGTACCTGCCTTGACTCTTTACCGAAAATATCAGTCAATGTGTGAGGTATGTAATTGAAAATTAGAAAGAATCTTTTCCTGAAAATATTATGTCTGAATGTCAAAGACTTGCTGAATTGGGTCAATAATTCGCAATAGTTTAAACATACATATATTTAGTGAAATCTGACCTTGTTCCATTTAAAGACTTTTCAGTACATGTTTTTTTTATAGGTGAGTACCACATGAAAGGAGCATTTAAATGTTTAAATATATGAAAATGGAAGAGTTATCTTCAGCTTAATTTAAGGCTTCCGTTGAAAGTTTTATATAAAAATTTTAGTAAAGAATTATTCAATTTATGTTTTTTTAAATCTGTACATGAAACAAACTTAACATCATTGAAGAAAGTGAAAATACTACTACTTTAGTATGGTATTCACATAACGTCAACTCGCTAACTTTTTTGCTGATTTTACATATAAATTACATGTTCCAATTATTCTGCCCTATGCTCGGGCTTTCAAAGGCAAGACATGTTGCGATACATTCTCTTTGAGAAAACAAAGCGCTGTAAGAAACTATTGTTGTAAATTTTTTGTTAAAGAAAATATGTTTCAGAACAAAATACCACAACTTGTCATATAAACTCTTCTAACTGTAAATATACAGAACATTAATTGCTCATTGTAATGAAGTACGTTGGTTTCGATATAGTGTTCATATGAAAAAAAAAACAGAAAAGTAAAAGCAAAAACCTTTTTTTGGTGGTTTTTTTTGCAGAAATAAAGCCCACCATTCGCAGAACACACATGTTTATGTAGAGGAAATTCAGAACTGCATATGCTAGGTCATTTCAAGATAAGAACCAAAGTATTTCATTGCATTGTGCGGCCGAATTGCGTGTAATTAAAAACTCATTAGCATTTAAAGCTGTCACTTTACGGTATGTTTAATGACTGTAAAGCATTTAACAAAAGTGTCAACTTGCAACGCTGAACAATGCCACGCCACAGATAAACCGAATAAGAACTGAAGGGAATTCAACAAAGGAAAACATTTAATTTACGAATGTTACATACATACATACGTAATTAATTCTATTTTCTACTTATATATACCCACACAACTTTTTCTATTACACAAGTAGAAGCGTGAGCGCTACTCGCACATTGTACTTGGCTAATCACTTAATAATAGAAGTGTAAGCTAGGCTAATATACATAAGACATACAAATATAATTTTATAGTTAGTTACATAAGCCCAATTAATTTCATGTGCCTTGTACATTTATTGACGAATACGCTATAGAAACCGGAGACATTTGACTCAATGCCACCATGGTATAAGGGTTCTAAAAAAGTTATACACTAATGTTGACTACTTTTACACGATTGTTGGCATATATTGGAGGTGCCATTTGTGTTAATATATCTTGTCTATTATATGATTTATGTATGTACTAACTATTTGCAAAGTGAAAAAATCTGACGCAACATAAAGTGGTGTTATATAGTTTGCCGGCATGTTGTCTACTGATTTCGCCAATTTTCATGCGGCCTCTACGCCGCTATGTATGAACTTGGTACCCTCGCAAAACTAATATGGCTGAGTAAACTGACGTTGAGCAATATCACAAGCTCCGTCAGGGTCACGAAGGACCTCTCCGAGCCGTTCGATACCAAACGACAAGGCGACTCCCTAACGTGCGACTTCTTCAATCTGCTGCTGGAGAAAATATTCGAGCTGCAGAACTTAATCGAACATGTGCAATCTTCTAAAAGAGTACAGCAGCTGGCGGACGCCGACTCAACAATCGCTTCTTACTTACTTCTGATCTCTCCAGACTGGAAAAGGAAGCGAAGGGTATGGAACATCTTATTAAGAACGATGACAAGACGAAAGTTCTCCTGTCATCAAACAAACCATCATTGCATTTGCGACTTGGCTTGCACGTCATTGTTGACTTTGAAGTTATAGAAAATTTCGTTTGTCTTCGAACCAGCATCAACATCAACAACAATACCAGTATTGAAATCCAACGCAGAATCACTCTTGCAAATAGGTGCTGCATTGGTCTGAGCAGGCAATTAAAAACTCTACAAGGCCCTTATCGTTCCCATCCTACTATACGGTCTGATGAGTCGCCCTTAGAAGCGTTCGAGAGCAAAATTTTGCAGAAGATGTATGTTCCCTTGAGCATTGGTAACTGCGAGTACCGCAGTTATTGATATATTTCAGGGAATTAAGAGACAGCGGCTGCACTGGCTAGGTCATAATGTCCAGATGGAAGAGAAGGTTTACGTTAGCAGTATTCGCATGCGGTGGAAGCAAAGAAAGAAGAATACTTCCACACCGTTGGAGAAATCAGGTGGACCTTACTGCTCTTTATATCTCGAATTGGCGCCAAATTGCGAAAAGAAGAAACGACTGACGCGCTCTTGCGCCAGTAAAGAAAAAGGAAAAAAATACCAAGTTCTTTAGAGCACCGATAAGTCTAAATTTTTATCCAAGAGGACCAGAAATATTTCAAAATAATCAACAATGTCAAAAAGTGCTATCAAAGACCTTCCATATAAGGTAGTTTTGTTGGCAGTTTGTTTGACTGTAAACTGAAGTCAGTTTAATGAACCAAGAGCAGATACATAGCGATCATCACGATACGAGCAGAAAATTTTCAAATTCAAACATTAGCTTTTCTGAATTTGTATTTGATCCCAATTACGAAGATATTGAAAATTTTAAATAATATCTCTTTCTTAATTTCAGAACAAAGGAGAGAATTTGAAACCACAAAAGGAAAACGATCTCAAGTTTTCGTATCATCAGCGATAAGTATACTGAAGCATACACTAATTCCACTTTGAAACACACAAATGAGAATCAACAAAAGTAAATATATTTGCATAGAAGCAGCAGAAGCAACCATATTTGGCGTTAATGCAGAAAACTTCTCTGTTGAATACGAAATGAATCCATTGCAAATTATGCCGCTATCAGCCGAGTTACACAGAGCGAAATCAAAGCCACATAGCGGATATATACATATACCATACACCATGTGGCATATAATATTAACTTTACTTCAAATGCAAGATTAGACACAATGTTATGTTGCAAAAGTTTACGCCTAAGTTTGTAATAGTTTACAATTTCAATTTGAATTTTCCGCAACAATAGAAGTGAGCGAATATCAACAAAGCAGCATTAACTGCACTAACGAAAGAGCTTATGTATAGGTGCATGAAGACGACGTTGCAAGTTGGGTAAGTCAAGACACACATAAATATACGCATGTGAGCAGACTTCAGCGCCCAATTTGACGCGGTAATGTAATTCTTAATGAAGAAACTTCTTTCATTCAATTCACTCACACGAGTACTTACCCAGCGAAGGCATCTTGAACGATACAATAGTGAGCTCGTATATGTACATATATGTATGAATCGAAAATTGAAGTAAATGTGTACATAAGATGGGGTCATCTTTTCACTTTCTATTAGTCTGATTTTCGCGTTTTGTTAGAGAACTTAATAATAGAGTTAATTGAGAGAATGGTTATTACCAAAAGACACTATCGCCTCGGCGTCCCATTTTGCAGACTTTCAGAAAACGTGCATCGTGCTAAAGAGACTATCGTGTCAAAAAAATTTTAATTTTTCCAAAATTTTCGTTTTTATAGTCTGTTCAGGGTACTTCGATGCAACTGAAGTTAACGTGTTTGTAAAAAACCAAAACTTCTCACTCACACCATACACGTCCAGATTCCTGGAATATCACCAAACATGATGTTTTTGTTTTTGGTGTCCTTCTTCATTCGATACGAAAGCAATCAAACACGCCAAACTTAATTTGTCAACTATTCGATTATCTTCTTCGAGCAAGACGGCTGGACTAATCAGCCTTTTCCGTGCTAACTCGATCGGCAACCTGTAACTCACGTCGGCATGCTTGGAACCACGCCGCACGTAATTGTTTATTGAATCGCGCGTTGTTATCAGGCTAAGTTATATGGCTGATCCAAAGATCCCACTTGCGTTGCTAAGTGGTTAAGCTTTGATCTCGAGAAAAGAAATACTGAATTGATTCCAACTCGAATTCTCACATACAGCTTCTGCAGCTGGCGCCGGGAAAAAGTATTAGAACCCCCACAACCAGGGAGAGACTAGACTTACTGAAGGCAGAGAGCTCACTGAATCGTTTACGATCGATATTGGGCCAAAATGATCTTCCGACAGCGCATGAACCGATGGTAGGGCATCACTGACCAAATGCCCAGCTATCCCTTCCCATTCTACACATCAGCTTTATTCACACGGTACTCTAGAACTTTCCTTTGACTTTTAGTGCTGTCTGCATGTGATCCATTGAAGAAGAGAAAGAGTTTCACTTTATGGGGTGCCTCTATTCACATTTCGTTGAGCACGTGCGCTACCTCTTTCCGTCACGATAACTCTGTCGTACACAAAACTGAGGATAAGATTTTTGATTCAACCCCAAAACTGTCAATAGCTATTACAACTGCCTTCGATAAGACGTTATTGAAATCTATCTCAATATCTCGGAAGGTCCCAACAGCGAATTCCTTAAGTCCCTTGACTTCCTTAAGACGAGACACGATAGTATGCAGGGCAGTATCCATTGACCTACCTTTACAAAAAGCGTGTTGCGCTTCTAATAAATGGTACCTCGTGATGCGCCTTCTTATATCTATCAGCTTCAGGGGAGGCTGAAGGGCCTAAACTCCTTGGCCGTGACATAGGAGCTCTTACCAGCGTTCGGGATGAACGTACCTCTGACTCGCTTCCAAGCCCCAGGAATATTCCAGTCTTATGCATTTCGCATAGATGAATGCCAATAGTTTACATGACACCTTAACAGCCTGTTGCATCTGTCCTGGTAAAATGCCGTCCGGCCCGAGAGACTTGAATGATTTGAACGAGTTGATCACCCAATTCATGTATCATTAATCCAAGAGGTCGACAAAAACTGCACAATCCTCTTGCAATACTCCGAATAGTATTTTTCCAGGGATGTATTGCTCGGAAAGTGAGCTTCAAGCAGCGTCCTAAGAGTATCTTCACTGCTCAAAGCTTACTTCCCATTTGCATCCTTTAGAAAACACACGGGAAAAGGGGGCTTTGCGAGGATACGCCTGAGCTTAGAGGACTTATAATAGCTCTCTACGTTTTCTGCAGAAGCTTTCACCATCAAGTCCTCTAGGCTATTCTTATATCGGACTTGTATATTGAAAGTCTTCTTTTGTTTAACGTCCAACCGCCCGTCAACACACTCCAGCGGTCCTTGTTGAAGTATAGTCTGCAAGATGGCCTGATTTCCTAGAGTTCCAGAAATATTTTCCACTGCCCTTCGCTGCTCATCAAAGCAACCGAGATGAAGACGCACCCGTTCACCGCGTTAAAGGTGAGCAATGAATCCTCTCTCGGCATGCGAGGAAGAGCTTGCCGAAGCCTCCTACAGTGCAAGTCCCAGTTTGTATTTCTAATGTTCCTATACGACTTTCAAAGGGAAATTTTCAGTTTAGACTAAAGGAGATGTACCTGTGATGAGAAGAGTGCTCATCAAGAACCCTACAGTCTGAGATCGGAGATACAATTAAATAAACAAGTTTTAGCTTATAATATATTCAAAGAGCGACTCACCTCTGCTATTAATATCCAGTTACCTCTGATTGAATGCTGCGTCGCTGTTGAAGTGTTACTGCTTTTAAAAGTAAGTGTTTTTTAATACAATTACCACTCTCTTCATCTCTCTATAATCTCTACTAATTTCTAAACACTGACTGAGATAACTGTAATATAATATCCCGAAGCAAATATCCATGATCCCTTCCTAATACACATGCACCTCGTAGAAACAAGTTTTGTGCGCAACTATTGATGTGTAAATGCACACGGTCTTAAGCGTACATACATACCGACATACTCATTTATTTTAGTTAGTGCGAAATGTGGGAGTTCAAACAATTTCAACTTGAACACGCACATTCCACATTTAAGTTTGTAGTTGTACGCCTGCCAAGCACCAGGCACACAGGTAACACAGATAAAATCCAGCAAACAATTGCGTGCTAAGTATTGTTGTATGACATTGTTTTGCTGCAAAATGTAAGTTTAATTCTCTGAAGTTACAATTGTGCAGCACTCCAGCAGGGAATTAACACCTTTACAATTAAGACAATACAGCAGCATTTGTAAATAATTACAGAACAGTTAAGTGTAGCTGTAAATGTAAGGGACATTTCAAGAAACGGTAAGGAAAAATTCTAAAATTAGGAAATTTTTTTATTCATCCACACATTTACGAAATACAGTCCATGCTTAGTGACATTTGAAATTTTCATTTAATTTAAAAATATTAATTCTACGATTATGAACCTTAGTAGTTATTACTATTATCAAACAACTCTATATAATAAAGTACTCTGGAGTTTTATTGAAGCCACCTGGTTGACATTTCAAATCAAATTAGGAGGGTAGAAAAAGTATCATTTAGATAGTATTGTGCTGGAATATCAGAGATTCCATTATTTCAAAAATTGCCCACCACAATAGCAGAAAGGTATTAACTACGTACGAATGTGTTAGTAATTATCCGAAACAATGCTGTTGGGGAGAGAAACTTAAATTGGTTTCAATTATTTTGTGATTTGAAACGAAAAATAATTTGATAGTAACATTTAAAATATATCGTAGAATAATTGGTTTATAAAATATCGAAGAAATGTGATAATCATCAATTAGTTAAATATATGTAAACATAAACTCTTTAAATATCTAAAATTTACGTTTGTACAAGAAATCAATATAAGTATTGTATACCTTTGTGATATACGAACTTAACATACCCAGCAGGTAGAAGAGTTATACCATTGAAATATATGTTTTTCTTTATTTGCGAAAAGACTGCTTACATGGTTATAGAAGAGTTTCTTCGTTCTTCCTTTTCACTGTTTGGTGCCAATTGGTGATTACAAGCGAAACCACGTCCTTCTCTACCTAGTCTCTCGATCGGAGTCGAGTTCTTCTTCGACGGATACTGCGTCGAATACTTTCAGAGCTGGAGTGTTTTCGTCCATACGTGCGACATGACCTAGCCAGCGCAGCCGCTGTCTCTTAACTCACTGAACTATGTCAATATCGTCGAATATCTCATAGAGCTCATCGTTCTATCGACTGCGGTATTTGTCGCGTAAAGTACCATAAATGTTCCACAGAACTTTTCTCTCAAACACTCTTAACGTCGCCTCATCAGATGTTGTCATTGTCCATGCCTCTCCACCACAAATGTGACTTTGAAAAAGACTTTACACTTTACTTCTCAATTACTTACTCAGTCCAAAATAGCACCTGTTGGCAAGAGTTATTCTGCGTTGGATTTCGAGGCCGACATTGTTGTTCGTGTTAATACTGGTTCCTAGACAGACGATAGTATTTACGACTTCGAAGTTATAACTCTCAACAGTGACGTGGGAGCCAAGTCTCGAGTACGACGACTTGATGACATGAGATTAAGAAGTCGCACGATAGGGAGTGGCCTTAAGTCTTTCAGACAGTACGCTCGATACAACCTTATATGCGATTCTAATTGTCGGGCATGGTTTCGTTCGACGATATGCTGATTCATTCCCCTTATCAGTCTTTTGCCGCCATATTTGAATAAACGGTTAATTGCTATTCGAACTTCCTCATGGCCGGGCAATGTAACATCTGCTCTATCGTCGTCGATTGAGGAATCGGGGTCACCATCTCCTAGTATTATGCTTTCGCTGCCAATCAGCAGTCAGCAGACGAGTTTCTTCTATAATTTCAGTAAGTTCTAGGCACCAGTGACTAGATTACCAGTGGGGGTTCTACAAGAGTATGCTCTGATCTTGAAACCTTCTGTTTGTAGCCGCATCTTTTTGAAGAATTTTCGAGCATTACCCCTGGTGGCCAACTTGTCAAGCTCTTCGTACTCACGCATTCCGGCCTCTCTCTCTCTCTTTTGTCTGCGAATGCATTTCGCTTCCCTCTTCAACTCTCGTTAATATATCCCATCCCGCACGTGTTGTTGTTGATTATAACGTTGCTAGGTATCGTCATCAGGGGGTGTCTCATCCGAGTCTGTTTTCTCCTTTTCATTGGGGAGGTATTCTTACGTGGACTTATATGCGTTGGCAAACGACTTCACACTGGCTCATAAAAATAGTTAAAACCCACTGTCTTAGAAGCTCTCACCAAATATTTTCTTTAATAAATTGATTGTTTCGTTGACTATAGACATGAAACCCATTCTATTGGAACCAAATCCTCCTATTCGGGCGCGAAAAAGTCATTAATCATGGCGACGCGCTTGATAGTCATTCGGCTACAATTCTTGAATTTCGCAACGTCTGTCACATAATAAGAACTTTAAGTTTAACATTTTGCAATAAAACATAATTTACCAATTTTTAACGAAAGTGGAACCAGTTTTAAGTATCCGGTTCTTAAGAACTTAGGCAACAGTAGCAACATTCAAGTATAAGATATACAAATGAAATAAAATTTTCAAAAACAATCTTTAAAGTAGGACATTAAAGTGGCCGTCGTACAAGTACAAGACTCAAAAGAAAGAAGACTGTAAAGAAGAAGCAAAATGAAGAAGTTTCGGTCTACATAAATATATCAATATAAGGAAAAATGTTAAATATAATACAATTGCGTATATATCTATGGCCACTTTAAACGTTTGGCCGCCAGGCCATTACCAACGTATCGATTGGTGAGCGTTGGCCCGAAAGGATAAATTGGTGCTTACAAAGAATTTCGCAAGAACATTTCTGAGTGGGCCAACATAATAGCTTCGACACTATAATTTCGCAATCACTGGCCTTCAAATATAAAACACTTGAACTGTCGACAACGCTGAAATTGCTTTTAACTTCAGAGTGGGCGCTGCTTTAGTTGTAGAACTGACCATTACGCCAAAGAGTCGCCAACAATCGGCGAACACTTCGAGTGCCAGACAAACATACACTCCACCAAATGCTTGTGTTTAAATAAAACGTTGGGTAATAGAGTAAATACTGTACTATATATCTTACTTTGTTGCTACAATTTTTGGTAATTTAACGTCCGATTTATTGCTATATAATATGGAGCGTAGCGAAAAGGAACTTTCAGTACTTTGCGTTTGGCATTCAAATTCTTATCGTTAAGCAAAACGAAAATGGTTGATTGCCTTTGTATGGATATAACAGTAAATTTTTAGTTTGCTGCTCATTACTTATATATATATCTATGTGTGTACAGAAGAGGCATAATAAAATAGCCCAAATTATTTGTTGAAAGATAAACTTAGGTATTGAATCTAATAAGTTCTTGCCCACCGGCTTATATGTGCTGAAAATGCGTAAATATTGGAATAAATACTTGAGGCAATTTAAGATTTTAATCACAAAATGAGTCAACGTTACTTTTGTGATTATAATATGTTCTTAAGCGACATAGAACCATTAATGGAAAGGAAGGAAAACAGTATCATAGCTCTTACATATTAATAAAGTTTAAACCGTAAATAATAATTACACAGGAATATTAAGCTTCAGATGAAATAAACTCTATAATAAAATACAATACAAATTTACCCTTAGCTTCCAAAAGTTACCTCAGATTGTATACGCGGTTAAGCTTAGTATCCAGCTCTCAAGAAATGTAAAAACTTCATATCAAAAAAAAAACGCTTAAGAAATGGTCAAGAAAATTTACTGCAGGAAAGAAATCTAGTACTAATTTTTAATACATTTTTTTCAATAAAATGCGCATTTGGCAATCCTGGTTTTGCGAAGAATCAATTATCAATATATGTGACCTGGTCTACGGAAAGGAGGCTTAGGTGTCAAAAAATCAAATGATAAAGAGAAACTGACGAAACGAGTTGTTTATTTTTAACAGCTGTTTCCCAGAAAACTAGTTTTCGTACGTTAGCTCCCTTTTCGTAGACCAGGTCACATATATCGATTGAGGTAAACTAATTTATGTTATTAAAGAGCAATTATTATTATTAAAACTTCCCCGTACCATCCGCAGTATTGTCGAAGCGCTCGCGCTCATCATTAACACGTAAAATTTTAGACGTAATATTCTTAATACTTAATTTTTCAATGATACTACCTGAAAAAAAGAAACTATCCTTTTCCCTTATTCCTAGAAAAAAATGTCAAAGTGAAGCAGTTTTTGATGGTTTTAGACTCGTCAAGCCCATTAAGCATTCCAATTGAAATAATAATTACTTAAATTCAAAATGATTTCTCATAAAATACTGTTGCCGACTTTTCAAATATATTTTGTAGTACTTATGTCAGTGGTGTGCACACAAATGAAATATTGTTTTCATTATTTGCACAATAATTATTGATATAATTTATAACTGCTTCACTAGAAAGGATGGCCCCCATGCAACTTTTTTTTCAAAATTTAAATCTTCGTAAGGTTATAAAGGGTGATCCCTTTTTCGTCCGATCACGCGTAAGTCGTCTTAAGATGTCATGTTATTTTTGTTCAGTAGTTTAGCATTTCATCATATAACCTTTACAATTCGTTCAAAGAATATGTTTCGCTCCCTTCACTCAACTTTTGGTCAACATAATCGGCCTACTGAGCGTACTATTCGTCCAGCACGTAGTGATGAAAATATAGCAGCCGTAGCTGAGAGCGTACACGAAGACCATTGTGAGTCGATTCCACGCCGTTCGCAACAACTCGGACTGACGTATGGAACGACTTGGGTTATTTTACTTTGAGATCTTCAATTGAAAGCGTACAAAATACTGCTTGTACAAGAGCTGACGCCGCTCGAAATTTTCAAGCGAAATTCTTCGCATGATTACACCATGTTTCGTGACAACCCTGCAAACGCAAGCATTCCTATTCAATTAAAACAACCATAGCAAAAGCATATCAACAAAGCACAATATTGAATTCAAACCATTAACTCGTGATATTTAGCAATTTCAGCGATTTTATTAATTGTTTTATAGCAACAAAATAAGTATGTACAAACGCCTGTAGTTATACAAGTAAATGCGATATCCATTGGTTTTTGCTAAAATTTTGCAAGCTGCACTGGGACAACGGCAGATTTATAATCCATAAAGCAAACATATTAAAATTACAAACTTTCACAGAAACATGCAACTTGCATTAATAATGAATGCGCAACAAATGCGTTTTATTGAATATGAATTTACCATATACTCGTACACATACATACATATGTACGAGTATGTGCATGGTTATATTGTAATATATTTTACTGGCATGTGTCAATAATGATTTGCGTGCTTTGAAAATGTTTAATGTCGAAACATTTTAATATTTATTAATATAATAAGCCTGGAGAGTTGTCGAAATTATTTGCGAATGCAATTCACAAAATACCCCAAAACTATGGAAATAGCAAAAATTTTCTGTGGTGGAAATAAGCGCACTTAAAAAAACACAAAAATCATTTCTCATTTCAAATTAAGCCTAAAATTTAGTTGTGCATTTTTATCTTTCCTTTTGTGTGGTATCACCGCATCATATCTCTTTTCTTGTAAAGGGTGCACAATATTTAATGCATACTTTGAGCTCGCTAAAGTTTGTACTCTCCGATGCCTAGCCTATACTTTTAAAATAATCACACAATAAAAAGTCAAGAGATGTTACGTTTGTAGACTTAAGCAGGCAGTCGATTTCAACTATTTTGACCCAAACTTCTGAACAACTCCCTGATCTTATTTCAAGAAACAATATTTCTGAGTAGTTCTCAGTCAAGAACTACTGCTTGACAAAATCCGGTATCAAGGAGGAATAGAGTTGATAGCTACACAAATGCGTAATTTCAAGTTAGAACAGAGGTGTGACATTTTAACAGTACTCCGTCATTGATCCGTTGGTCGTTTCTTTGCCAAGCAATTCATTTGTGTTGATTTGTTGTTCACAAAGATAAATGGCAAATTTACTCCATGCTATTACAAGGTACATTCCAAAGTAAACAGGACTTTTGGAATCCAGCGCCCCCTAGTGGCGCCATCTATATGTCTACTGGTGCGTTAGCATCTGCTATCTTTATCGACCCAATGAGAATTTCATGACATTTCATTGATTGGAAGTGAAGTTATTGCGTTTTAAGTGACAGTATGTTTGTGTTATCGGTTCGAAAATGAGCTTCGAACAAAGAGCCAACATGACATTTTGTTTTAAAATTGGTAAAACTTTTAGCGAAATGTTTCAATTGACGAAACAAGTTTATGGCGATGATTACCTATCCCGTAGCAGAGTGCACGAGTGGTTTCAACGTTTTCAAAGTGGTCGTGAGGACATAAATGACGATCAACATATGGGCCAATCAAAATCCGTAAACACCGGAAATTTCATCGAAACTGTGCGTGAATTCATCAAAAATCAGCCGAAATCATCATTGAAATTCATGGAATGGAATTGAACATCTCCAAAACATCGATTTATCGTATTTTGACCGAACATTTGGGCTTACGAAAGGTGTTTGCACGGTTGGTTCCGCATAAATTGACTGACGACCAAAAATTGCTCAGAATCCAACATTCGAAGGACGATTATTTGACCAAAGATCACATTTTAACCATTAACCACTCCCCGTATTCACCTGATATGGCACCGTGCAACTTTTTCCTTTTCGGAAAAATGCATTTGCCCACGAAAGGTAAGCGTTATGCAGACGTAGAGGCCACTCAAAAGGCTTGCGCCGGCATACTGGCGGCCATACCGGCCAACGAGCTAAAACACTCGTTCGACATACTTTTGGACGGTGCAGAAAGCTGTATTGAAGCAGAAGAAGACTATTTTGAATAAAATAAATTGATTTTGCCGAAAAAAACATTTGTGCTAGTTTTTTTTTAAGCCCTGTTTACTTTCGAGTTCACCTTGTATAACTAATTACTCGTAAGCTCCCGACATGTGTGCCGCAAGAAAAGCATAACCAAACATTTTAAGAGAGAGAAAGCCAAGCACAGAAACCATTTTGAAGTGACATAATTGATGTGATTATTGAAAGAAGATCTGGCAAAAATTACCTCAATATCTTCGATTTCGGTTACACATTTTAGGACGC
This sequence comes from Bactrocera neohumeralis, assembly GCF_024586455.1. Classification (NCBI taxonomy): domain Eukaryota; kingdom Metazoa; phylum Arthropoda; class Insecta; order Diptera; family Tephritidae; genus Bactrocera; species Bactrocera neohumeralis. Next base: position 42,461,881 of record NC_065923.1, on the reverse strand, counting down.
AATTTGAAATTTTGTAACTTGAACGTAAGGTGCTACGTCTCCTCAAAGATTTGAGAACATTTATTCAAATTCAGAGAAAGCTGTGATTTCAGGCACCAATTATAAAAACTATCAATAAGTTTGGATAAAGTATATCTTAATCTACTATATATGTATATATTTTTTTATATGGAGGTCTTGTATATACAAAAAATTATAAAAACTGAAACATTAATTCATTTGGTTTTAGTGGTAAAAAGGTATTAAATAAATCAAAGTGAAAATTTATGTGTTCAAAACATTTGCAATTTTTAAGTATTCTAAATATATGTTTATAGTTTATTTCAATATTTATTTAACCATTATTTAGAAATACTTAAATCTCCAACAAGGTGAAAGCATTGCTACTAGACTTTCAATGTATGACGGTTTTCCAGAAAAAAGGGAAGAATGATAGGATTCTGGGAAACGGGTTGCTTACAGCTAGAATGAAAAAGGTAGTACAGGGTTGCTAAAGGATAGTGTTGTAAACGTAACAAAGGGTTGCTTATAAGCGGTGAATATGGCGTTGCCACATATATTTTAAAAATTTTTCAATATTTAGTTGCATAACCATTATTTTTAACAACTTCAGCACATCTTCTAAGGATTGAAGCTACTAGACTTTCAATGTAGCTGTAAGGGATCGCTTTCCATCCCCTTTCTAATCTGGCGAAAAGTTCATCATAATTCTGGAATATTTCACCGCCTATTTTGCGTTTCACCATCATCCTTCTCAATCGGGTTGAGATCGGGTGACTGATAAAATTAAAGAGTTCGATGCCCTTATGAAACACCACAGTTAAGTGGAAAACAACAAAAAATTTTATTATTTTAACGACGTAAGTATGTTTAAGTGTACATGTATGTATGTATGTAAATATATATATATGTATGTATTTTATGTGATGGTGAAGTGGATATCATAACTTTTAGTCTCGTTATCGTGTTGGAAAGTCCATACAAGTGGCATTTTCCAATCGGCAAACGGCAACATAACATTATTTAAAATGTCCCTGTAATTTACAGCTGTCATCGTGTCAGTTGGAACAATAGCGTTACCAGAGAAGCACACCCACACCATGATGTTACCTCCTCCGTGTTTTACCGAACGTAAGCTTTGCTATCTGAACCTCGGATGTTGAATTTCGATTCAGCTGACCATAAAATTGAGTTCCTATTCAGCTTAGTTCAATTTCAATGTGATCTAGCAAATGTATGTAGTCCGATCTGAACAATTTTTTCGGAGATTATATTATTACCTTAAGCAGTAATCTATGTCAAATGCCAAAGTTTTCCATACCAGCATTTGATTCCGATCATTCAGTTTGTATGGCAGCTATATGCTAAAGTGTTTCGATCTGAACAATTTCTTCTGATATTACATGATTTCTATGAACAATAACTCACACCAAATTTCGTGAATATATCTTCTCAAATGTGAAAGTTTTTCCTACAAGAACTTGATTCCGATCGTTCAGTGTGTATGGCAGCTATATGTAATAGTGGTCCGATATCGGCAGTTCCGACAAATGTGCAGCTTCTTGAAGAGAAAATAACGTTTGCAAAATTTCAAAACGATATCTTAAAAACTGAGGGACTAGTTCGTATATACACAGACGGACGGACGGACGGACAGACAGACAGACGGACATGGCTAAATCGACTCAGCTCAACATACTGATCATTTATATATATAATTTATAGGGTCTCCGACGCTTCTTTCTGGGTGTTACAAACTTCGTGACAAATTTAATATACCCTGTTCAGGGTCAAATATCAATTACAAATGTTTTGAATTCTTGCATTTCATATTCTCTATTAGAATATTGCTTTGTTTTTGTTATATGTTAAAATAAAAATTTTAACAGTGCATTTGTGACAAATACAATAACCAAAGCTCGGAAAAAGAGAAAAACAAAGAACACAAAAATTACTTAAGCAACAAAAAATGGTAGAAACAAATATTTGATGTTGGTTGCAAATGTTTTGACCACTACTATACATCTTCGAAGTTTTTGATTATTGTGAATATTTTTGAAGGGAAACAACAGGAAATGTTTTTGTTGAACAGCACAAAGAGAAGAGGACCTAAAACGCTTCCTTGTGCCACTCCCGATGACGCAATGAAAGAATCGGATGACACCCCATCGGCAATAACAAAACAACGCTTATGATGCAAATATGACTTGATCCACCGCAAAAGGACAGAGTGAAAACCTGAAGAGAATATGTAACTTTTTAATTAGAGTATTGTGTGAAACTTTATCAAAGACTTTAGAGAGATCTGTCTAAACACAATTTACTTAAAATCCAGCGGTGAAGGCAGCCATGCAACAATCATTAAGCTAAATTTGACACAATAGAGCGAGCAGAATCAAACCAATATTGATTGACGTTAATGATTGATTTAACTGCATAAAAATAATGTCTTTTTAAACGAGCACTCAACAGTTTTGGAAACTATAGAGAGTTTAGAAATAGGTCTGTGATTGGAGACTACATCCTTTCTATTACCTTAAAGCATAAAGGTAATGAATGTCAATTTCCAATCTGAAATAAAGTTGGCAGATGACAGAAACTTATTGAAGAGAAACTTGAGAGTATGAACAAAAGCAGGACAATTTTGTATATACAAGTACAGGGGGCAACCCATTAGAAAGGCTTACGGTTTGACTTAGTGTTACACTAGATGCTTTTAAAGAGTAATTTACATAAATTATTAAACAGTTTTGTGTAGTGTTGAAATTGAACGAAGGAAGCATGAAGTTTTGCTAAAAAGAACATTCTGAAACATTTATTTTTACGATTTTTCAACTGTTTTAGTTCATTAGTATACCAAGGCAACTTAAATAGGATATTATAACGACAGTATTTATGAATGGATTTTTCAAAAATGGAAAAACTATTAAAAGTAGCCAATCCAGAAAATAAATCATCCTATTTAAACTCAAGGAGCAGAGCATTGAGTTTTGTAAAATCCCCCAATGCAAAATGAAAAGCTAATTCATCAATAGGTTTGACGAAGCAAAAAGATAAGAATCAAGCTTAAACATTAAACGGGAATGATGAATGATAGCTGTAGTAATGGAAGAAAAACCATCAAGGAACCTAAAGTTTAAATCATCGCTGAGAGAGAATAAGCAAATAAATCGGACAAGACTATTTTAATAAGAGTTAATTTGATTTAGACGGAGACGAAACCGGCTATCAATGTGATATAACTCGTTAGAAGACAAAATATTGGAGGGAACTGAACAAGAACACAAATATTTTTCTATTTCAACTTATTTAAAACCAGTAAGGAAATATTATTTGCATATATTTAATACAACTCTTGAGGACTATTAGGAGGGATGCAGAATCAACAATGAACAGAAAGTCATTCATAGAAACGCAAAGTTGGTTCAGAGTAGAATCATCGTTACCAAACAGTATTAAATGAGAACAAAACTTGCGATGAACTGCTAGGACAACATCACAATTTCTAAGACAGCCAATTTTTTCGAAATCTCTATCCTTACAGAACACAAAAAAGAAATTTGAGTCGAAATACTCACTGTCATAGTAACTAGAATTAAGCTAGGTCTCAACACTAATGAATATATCAAAATCTAAACGTGAATAAAATGTACGAATAATATTTGATTTAGACCTAATTCCAAATAAATTTTGATAGTAGACCTTAAGACAAGAGCAATTAGGGGAAGGTGCAGAAAACGGACGAGCAAAATTATGACTAACAGGCGCATCAACCAATCCGCAGCGTTGTTTTTCCCTCTCTTTGGAAAAAACTTAAAAGGGCGCAACTTTTGGCCAGAAGGCCATACTGCAGAAGAAAAAACGGCATTAAAAAAAATACGCCTATTATCTTCGTCCGTGACAGAATTCTTAAAGGCAGACAAATTAATCCAATTCTTGTAACATCAAAATTTATTGTCCAAATTCCGAGGTGGGACGAATGCGAATTCACTTTATTTTCATTTCGCAGAAAGTGTTTAATAATTACAAATAATAATTTTCACTTTATAAAAGCACAAGCCAGCGGGGAAGATCACATCTCCGAACATATTTTTGAATTTTGAAATTTTTATCATCGATAATTGTCCAAAACAAAGCTCGACAAGCAATTATTAAAATTTTAGTACTTATACATTCATAACTAGACTGTCTGTAGTAAGCAATCGCCCAGAAGTAGACAGCTTTGGTCAATAGGGTAGAAATTGTTTCCTGTCAGGACAACCCCAGTCAACACATTTCACAATTTATCAAACAAAACGATGCATATTTCTCCTAAATAGAAAAAATCTAACTATACTCAATAAAAAATTAAATTTATTAGATCTAATGTATAACCAATCACGTCTATCATGTGCACAATACGCGAACTAAACCCTCAGTTAAAAAAAAACTTAAAGTTCATGTTAAAATATAGAATATAGTTTTATGTAAGAAATAAATACTATTTCAGTTCAGTGCTTAATAAGCGAGTCAGAATATATACAAATACAAGTATTTATATAGAATGCAGTGGCTGCATACAACGGTATACTTGTGTGCTTTGTTCCGGAAAGCTGCCAACAAAACTTTTCCCACAGAAAAATGCCTTTTACCGTTCACCTTGAAGATATTGGCTGCAGAGAACAAAAGCTCTTCAATTTTCGCTTGTGGAAACTGAACTTAAACGTGTGAATAACTTTTGCTTGCGACTAAAAGGGATTATAAATACAATTTCAAATACAAGTGGAAGTGTTAAAGGAATTCACTTAACTCCGCCCTTCGAGCTAAAATTCCTCGAATCGCACTTATTACGCATTTACACTTATTGTCAAGAATGCTTCTTCACAGTTCCTCCTTGCTCTGCAGACTTATGTATTTATATGTTACATGTGTGTGTTTCTATTGACTTTATAATTTTTCAGCTTCGAAAGTTGAGCTGAAATTCCTGATCTTACCACTATAATGTAAATTGTAATCTTCAAGAGAAGCAGAATTCAACTATGTATGAAAGTAAATGTGTCTTCCATTTAACCTGCTGTTCCGCAAGCGGATAAATGCGCAAGGTGAAGCTTCTGATGTTCCTCTGGCTATCTGTGCAAGATCCTTTTATCGTTTCACCCGACGCCGGAAATAATTTTCTTACTTTCCTCAAGTTAATACCGGTTGCATTAACGAAATAAGGCAGCTACAATAAGGCAAACGCATACAAAGCAACAGAGGAAATTATTTATTGAGTTAATCTTCAATATTCTGCAGGTAAACGAAAACTTTTGCCATTAAATTATATACCTTTTTTTTGTCTTAATCTATACTTTGACCATAGTTAAAGTTGGGTACTATTTTGCTGAAACTAAGTTTTAATAGATTTAGATTTAGTTTAGAGGAAATTAGCTTGTGGGTAACTAAGTATTGCTTTGTGCAGTCGAGTTAGGCGGCAATCACTCAAGCTGCGGTGCTACTTAACAAAATAACACGCATAATTCTTCGGTTAATGATATTATCACAAATAAACTTCTTAATTTAACTTAAAGAAGAAACTTCAGAAGAATTGGACAAATGATTTATTTTACATATTTAACAATGTGAAGTTAATATTTCAATAAATGCTAACGTTCTTGAGGCGAAGCGTTTTGAGCAAGTCTATCTCAAACGGATCTACAGCCGATTTCAAGCCACTTCGCGACAGTTAAAATTATATTAAAATCATCTTGTGAAATTTAGAATTTGAAAAATTTTTCTACTAGATACATATATGGGAGCTCAAAGAAGTATAGACTTGGTGCAACCAATTTTTAATATACAGACATTCTATTGTCGCACATTACGCACATCTAAAACACTGGAGACATGTCTTTCGTCTATCACAACATGATCGATCTGGTTGGTGGCGTTTCGATCCGAAAACAGCCAGATAATTTGATGAATTTTCCTATGCTGGAATTTAATACTACAGACAGCCATATTTCGGACCCCGGTGAAGTCGATCAGCTTCAACGCATTTGGGGAAGTTTTATAATGGAGGTTCAATTTTAGAACCGTTGTGCCAAAGATGCCTTCCTTGCCCACTTAAGCCTTAAAGTCGCCAAGCACGATTTTGATATCGTGACGGGGAAAGCTCTCATAGGTGCGCTCCTAAGGCTCATAGAAGGCATCTTTGGTGACATCACCCTTCTCTTACGTCGGGGCGTTCATCCATCGGGGTGAATGCCAGTACTCGGTGACCAATGCCCACTGTAGTAGATGCCGAAATGACCTACTCGTATCAGTCCTTGTCCCATCTATCGCACTTCTTGGACGACGGTGATGTCCTTTACTCTAACGAGGATATTAACCAGCTGGGCAGCGCACCTTCCCAATTAAGGGACCGGACATTCCAGGTGCATGTCCTTAAATCTTAATTCTTAATGCGTTTTTTACGTGCGGGCCCCAAAACCCGGCGCACATCTCTGGGAGTAATGGTTCCCCTTCAAACAGATGACCAGAGGATATTTGGTCTAAGACCGGAAGTCGTGAGCCACTCTCAACTAAATTGCGCTCAGAGAACTTTCCTCACTTGCGTGAACTTCTACACATGAGTCCATCCTCTGTGCCATAAACATTGGGGTACACATTTTCGGTATCGGCTTAGACAGTTTTGGTCCAATTTTTTATAATTCTTATTAATTAGATTCATTGGTGCTTTATTTGTCCATGAACCGTTGTATCGAAAGTGGGCGGGTTTATCATGCGATTTGTAGAGTGTGTGAATACTTTCGCAAGTGACGTCGGAAAGATTTCTCTGGCGCAAATTTATTTGAGTTAGCTTTACATATATACTCACTCCCGCTAAACTAAGTTGTTCAAAATACTCAGATTATTGCCTAAAGCGATTTATTATACCGTATTGGTGCTAGTTATGGCGTTCTATATTAACAGCATTTCGTAAGCGTGTCAATGGTGCTATTGCGCTCATCTACAATACCGGACTTGTTATGACACACGGATAACGTTCAAAGGGACCAATAGTCAACCGAGATTCAATATGTCTCTATATAATTTAGTTTTAGATGCTATAAACAACCATTAGGTAAACGAAAGAGGGAGCAAAACAATTTGATCTTAACTTTAAGATATTAAGAGTTGCAAGTATCAAAGGAGAATTATAAATGGATATATAAAGTATTAATGTTACCGTTTTATTTAACTTTGTCGCCTAAAAGGATAAATACCAACATAAACTAAAGCAAAGAAATAAATAAAATTTAAACTGCAGCCAAAATTAATCCCTCAAAGAACACAAACGTGCAAAGAACCTTTAAAAATGCTCACTCATAAATCCGCACTAAAAAAGGAAAATAAATATGTATGTATAAACAAAGCCGAAATGAAATGAACAGCAGTGAGCAATGGTAAACAAGCGCACTCCCATGCACATTCAAAGCAAGCTTTAGGACAGATACACTCCCAAGTGCCAGCGCATCGTGAATTACAGATACTGTCAGTGCCGCAACCTCAACGGTGGCGACAGTGACCAACCGAGCTGGAACCACTGCAACTTAAAGGACTAGAGTTCAACAAAAAATTGACATTTAAGCGAAGAAACAAAGAACTAGCCAAAACCGCCACCACGAAGACCACTACAAAAAAATACAGAAAAGAGAACATTTCAAAGTATAGCGCGAATGAGTGGAGTACGCAAAATAGATGAAATATAAATTAAAGTAATACCCAGTACCAAATAGGAAGCAGTAGTGCAAGCGATTGAACAGTCAGTACCATGATTAGCCTATATATAGAGTAGTCGAAAAAGTCTTTTCGTATTTAAAATCAAACTTCAAATTTATTATAATTATGTATATGATAATGAATTTTAATGAACCAAATATGTACCATATTTGTCGACCACTTTTTGCCGTTTTCCCGCTAGAGACATTATTCCACCACTATAAAACTTTTCTGGCTTCTCGGCGAAAAACTGCGACAAGTAATTCTCACAGGCTGCTGTTGAAACCAAACTCCATTAATGGTAGTCCGATGGTGCAAGGTCTGGGCTATATGGCGGATGCATCAAAACTTCCCAGCCAAGCTCTCCCAGTTTTTGCCGATTCCTCAGAGATGTGTGAGGTCTAGCGTTGTTCTGATGGAAGACGAAGTCCTTTCTATTGATCAGTTCCGGCCGTTTTTTAGATTGCTTGCTTCAATATCATCATTTGTTGACATTAAAATGTAGAATCAATCGTTCGACCAGGCTGGAGCAGCTCATAGTAGATGATTCCTTTCCAATTCCACCAAACACTCAGCATAATCCTTCGAGGCGTCAATCCTGGCTTTGCGACCATTTGTTGAGCTTCACCACAGTTGAACCATAATCTTTTTCACACATTATTGTCGTATTTGATCTACTTTTCCTCTCCTGTTACATTTCGCTTTTTTTAAATAGTTCAAAATCGTTTGATGATGAATGTTAAGTTCCTTAGCGATGTCATGGCTGCTTATGTGACGGTTCTGGTCAATATTTTCCATAATTTCATCGACTTTTTCGGCGATAGGTCGACCAGAGCGAGGTGCATATATGTATATACAAATGATGAGGATGATGAGACGAGTCGAACGCCAGGTGACTGACTCCGTTTGAATGTGCAAACGATTATTTGCGCAAAAGTTTTTGAACTTGATGAAATGTGGAGCACATGTTCCATGGCACTACAGGATAAACGGGCGAAATCGGACCATTACCTCACCCTTAAAGCTAAGCTCCATACACAAGGTGTTTATTTAGTACAACGAATTGCATTAGTGATCGGTAAGCTTCTGAAAAAGGGCGTGGATCCGACCCCGAGTAAATTTCATGTACATATCTCCTAAACCATTCAAGCTATAATGACCAAATTCACTGAGAACAAATACTTTTGGCAACCCTTTCCACCCTGTGAAAATATGTGAATTCGGATTATACCCGAACTTAGCCATTCCATACTTCTTTTTCTTCAATTGTATATATATTGCAACGCAGTTAGTTTTAGCTTGAAGATAATATAATGTAACTCACTTTTGATAGAAGGCTCCTTGATATTTTCCTGTACCAAAACAAGAAACATACGTTACCGCTCTGAACAAAGTGTTGAGTGTCACATATAAAACTACGAGGCTTCTAAAACTAAAAATAAGAAATGAGCTCTATGTATGTGAAAGACTTATTAAAGACCAGTAAAAAGTCTTATAATTAATGTGGTGGATAACTTGACTGTCATAAAAATGAATACTACTCGTGTACTTGATGCTCTAGCGATTTCATACTTCCGAAACCCAGTAAAATTCGAGTAAATCAAGCCTCTCTGAATTAATATTTAATATTTCAACATATCTCCGAGTATTGTTTGCTAATATTCTAGAATGGTTTGAGAGCGTCTGAGTAACTATTAATTTACTGTTTTGCGTTTGCTGCTTTGCACATTCGGCGCTATTCCATCATTCGTGCTCTAGGAATTCCCATTAATCAAAACAGTAATTTTAGTTTTTTTGCGATTTTTTTCGCCAGTTCTATGACAACACATCTGTGTACATGCCAGGTAAAATTACAAAAGCTGTCAGTCAACTACTTCGTTACAGAGCGCCATGGCGTATGAGCAACCATTGCCGTGAGTAAATACCGGGTGTTGCCGAATTTTTTGAATGGAAATGTAGAAAAAATGAAGCTAAAAACGAAGCACATCTCTTGGGTGCGTCTCTTTGTAGGTGTTTACTATCACTTTACATCTTCCCATTGTCTACTACTGGTTCTTACCTATCGACTACTCCATTACGTTACTGCAGTGATGCTCAGAAATATGAATCTGTACTAAGCATCATATTCGGTGTTTTCGCGATTTTTTAATGTTTTTGTTACTTTCGCCACTTTTAAATCGTTTCTCACTTCTTTTCGTATTACATTTTAATTTTTTCGCTATGTTGCACTGCTTGAGATTTACCGCTGCACGCCTCGCTGTGGTAGCTGCTGTGCCACTTTACTTAAAATACTTTTTTAACTCTTACTCTCTCTCTCTCTCTCTCTGTCGCACTCAACCCGCTATAGATTTATCCGCCCGTTATTTGTTTGTGTGTTTTGTTGCATGCTTTACAAGTGCTATGCGATATCACACACACTTCATCTAACTGTAATATGCCGTTTCTCTTGGCTCACAATCTCCATTCGCAACCATCCACTGAGGATAGTTTTGCATTGTTTGCTTCGCTTTGTTGAAAATGCAAACGAGTTTCCAATAAAGATTTATTGTGCGCCATAGTTTTGCTCATAAAAATACATTTTTATTGCTTTCTTTCGAATTGTTAATATTGACTAAGTTTCCTGAAAGTGCATTTGCATGGTAGCAGTCGTGGTTTCTACCAGCTGCAGACACACATAAATCATATACATACATATCCGAGCTACATGGACACCTACGTGAGCACTTAATCCTAGATTCCAGTACATGGTAGAAAAGGAAACAGCATTAAAATGCACTCATGTGCACACGCTTTTATTTCTGATTATTTATTATTCAGTAATCAAAGGGTGCGAAAGTGGAAATTAGTTTTCCAGTAATCCAAGTTTGCGAAAAATTATTTGCTAAACTTTCGAAAAAACTTTAGCGTAATTGCAAAGTCATATTTTCCACTTTCTTCTTTACAAACTGGTCACTCATACATAAATTTCACACAGCTTACCTTTAATAAATTAGAAATTATATAGTATTTTATGTAGCAACAACATTTTGAAATCAATGAATTGTGTAATATTCATGTTAGTTAACACTTTGATTAAACTCACTTAAGAAATTAAATCAATCAAGCTTTTGTTACTTTAAAAGTCATTGGTTTCCAATGGGGAAATAATATTTTTGTGAATTAATTTGAGGATTTGGTGAAGTTTTCTAATTTTTTATATTGAAGTCCTTCTTCTTTCTTCTTTCATTACTCTCACCAATTAGATGTTTATTACGAAGTACTTTTTTAAATGTTTTCAAGGTCAGCACTCAAAAAGTCTTATAAATTCAACAAGTTATGTCCTTTCAGTAAAATATTTAAGACGCGCCAGCTGAGACGTCAATCACACCGAATTACTGTGAGGAAAAAATAGTAAAACTTTTTTCATAATTTTAAAATTCTTAATTTAAAATTTGTTTCGTACTCCTCAAAGTAAACCCGCTTGGCCCAAATACACTTGTGCCAACGTTTTTTCCAACCTTCGAACGAGTTGTTAAAGTAAATTTCTGGAATAGCCTTTAAGGCGCTTAGCGAATGTCATTTAATTTCTTCAATTGACTTAAAACGGTTTCTTCGTAGTCATCGTTTAAGTTTTCTGAATAGCTAAAAGCCACACATTGCTGAATCACGTGAGTACGTGATTTTGGAGCCAATCGTGCTTTCCCTTTTCTTAGTTCCAAATGATGCTTCGAAATGGTTTTCACTGATACTTTCGGTATTCCGACGATGCCAGTTAGATCTCTGACTGCTAATCATCGATTCTCAAACACCAATTCCTTTATTTTATTGACGTGTTGATCATAAGTTATTGCTGATGGCCACCCTGGACGTGGTTCATTGTCAACTCGTTTAAATAAAAATGTCTTACTATTTTTTGCCCACAGTAGCATACATATGGGGTATTCCATACCAAATCGACCACTTTTGAACCCGACCCCTTTTTGCTGAAACTTATCCATCCTTTTCTACCCTTTGAAAAACATTTTTGAGAATTTTTCCAAATTTTTTGTCCAACTTCAAAAAAAGGTATGAATTTTTCAATAAAATGGCTTTTTTATTTTCAAATAACCATAACTTTTGTAGAAATTTACTTTTGGGGACCTTTTTTTTATATTTTTGCTTTTGAATGAGCTTTTCGCAAAAATACAGCGAACGTCTCCGTAAACTTCACAAATTTCATTGGTGACTTATGTGGCATTCTTCCCTTTTTTATAGAAAAATTTCAAAATATAGCGAATCTCTTCATTATTTTCAATAATCTTTGAATAGTTGTAACTTTTTTTCAACTTCGCCAAATTTAATTTTTCTTTGTCAAATAAAATAAAATCTCTCCTTTCCGACCCTATATGGTACGGCACAATGTGATTCGCAACGCTGGAGATATACGATTGCAACGAGATCTATTGACAAAATACGAAAAGACTTTCTCGACTATCCAATATATGTTTAACGATATTCGATGCAGATGCAGAGACTGTGGAGATGTTGTTACGTCTTTACGAAGTCAATAAAAAATGTAGGATGCCAATTTAACTATTCCATTATATTGTTATGACGATAAATGATATCCTTAACAACAAGCAGCGAGCGGAGCCGCGGGTTTAGACTAGTTGAGTTTTAAAATTCAGAAAACAATTTGCCTTATATTAATCGTAAATATAAAACTTTCACCACTAATGTCTTTTAAATGCAAGAAGATCTGATTCGTAATAGACTTTTTTTGAAGACCATTAAATTTTCTACAAAACCTATAAACGAAATGTTGACCGTTATTTCACAAATTGAATGTTTTCGGCAAGCGACCACTGAAGTTGTCGTTTTTGCCCTAACAAAAGGATGCAAAGTAAGCAAACATTTTATTTTTAAACAGGAACAAAATCATTTACTTTTCCCATAATATATGGGATTCCTGGCGTTTTGTAATCAATTTTTAACTCTAAATTAAATAAATGTACACCTTTGAGAAATTTTTATTCAACTACGAAATTGTCAGCTCTGCAGAAAAGATCATGATATGTAACTATTTTCTATAAAAATATACGCAATTAAAATGACGTATCAAATGTGTATTCCTTAATTACAGCATGAGCAACACGTAATTAAAATTATGAATCAAATGTGCTGTTTCCATAAAGTACAACATGTCGTATGAGCAACATTGGAAGATTAAACCACTTGTGTGAACGCGCAGGTCATTTGGTGGCTAACTTTTACTGAATATCACTTACAATGGAATGCTTGTATAAAAAACTCAATACGAGTTATTTGTGAGGGAAAAATCCCAAAAAAGCAATATACTTCTTAAAGAAAGGACATCCTAATATACACTCGTGGCTACGCAAATCATACCACTTAAAATTTTTAAGTGTCGTGTATATTTGACAACACTTTATAACGGTACTTTTTGCGGTATTAAAATTTTTTATTTAGAAATAAGTTAGTGACATGTCATTTACCAAAAATATTAAAAATTTAAAACAAAACACATTCAGCTATAAACAAAATCATTTGGAAGTTAGTGAGCTTTACAAAATGAGCGCGATATGTAAGAGACTGACATGCGATGAAAAACTGATATTTTTAATTTACTTTCATTTACACTATAAGTCGTCATTTAGTCGCTTTATAACTTTAAAAGCAATAAAATCTGCCGATTTTGTATAACAACAGAAAAACTAGTTTGTGTTTTACACATTAAACGTAAGAAATTAAAAACTATAATTATAATTTGTAAAATATACATAATTAAGTTTTCTTTTGCTTACTAAAAATATGAAAAAAATTAAATTGAAAAAAATCCCCAATGAACGAAAAAGTCCGAAAAAAACTTAACAAAGTATAGTGGTAAGCTTTGCGTGGCCACAATTGTATAAGTTCTATACATGTATGTATATGTGTAAATTTAAGTCAGAAATTTTTAAACTTTTTTCATTTGGTTTACATTTGTGCCTTTCACAATGGTAAAAACTTGTATATTACCTGTGAAAAAAAACTTGGTAGAATTTATGAAAGTGATTATACCGCAGTATGGAGATATTTACACTTTCTTGTGCCGAATTTAACTCGCTAAGACACCGCCGACCAAAATTAGACACCAAAGAATTGATGTTTGCATTGTAACCACCCATCACCCCCAAAGGAAATAAGCACAATTCCCTTGAAATAAAATAAATCTACATAATACTTCTTCCTAACATATGAAGAAAGTCTTATTAGGGGTATTCAGACAGAACTTGTTAATCTGGTAGTTCGTTAGTTGATACTTCGTTAAAACACTTAACTGTGAATATACTTTTTGGTGTACATCAGTATTGGGTGTAAATTGATTCAATTATATTAAATACTTACTTTTGAAAAATTTTTCAGAAACTAATTTGTAATAGACAGCAAATGTACTTTTTTGCAATGAATTAAGTTTACTTTTGAGGCAACAACGCAAACAAAACAGCTGAGTGATGTTATCAAGTAACGAAAAAACTATTAAGCTTGCCAGTCTGGTACTTCGTTACTCGGTAAAACGATAATCTGTTAATTTTACGAAAACAAAACCCACGTAAAAAACTACCGAGTAACGATTAACGAATTAACAAAGCTGGTCTGAATAACCCTATTGTGCTTAGTAGATAGATAGCATAAATAGTGATTTTAAGGTTGGCAACTCACATCTAAGAGTTGACGAAATCAAACTTTACACGTCCCGAACCCTCAGATATCGAATAAGTGTGCCAACAGGTGACATAGTCGTTCATTTCGATGTCAGAATAAAAAGAAATAAAAGAACACTTTTACTTTCTAATAATGTGATCTGGTTTCAAAAAATGGTCAAATCGATTTGGTACCTCTACTAGCCCTCTTATGCACATTAAAAGTAAGAGAAATGGATATTGTCATTGATCGATCGATATATAATATTTATATTCTGGTAAGTTTCAAAAACATATAAATGTATTTTTATTTATTGCATTGTATTTTATAATTAAACATCCCTTTATTTGTTTAAATATTGATTCGATTTTGAAAAATGCTCTAGAAATTTTTAGTAATTATTCGAAAACATCGAGTTTACAAAACCTTTGTATTCAATAAATGTAACACGTGTTATAAATCATTTTTATTGCCTTATGAAATGCATGTAAAGCATAACAAAATAAATATTAACAAAAGTCTAATGAACCAAATAACAAATATATCAAATTATAGGTTATTATATAATGTTTTATGTTTAAGCACATAAATTTCGTTTGGGAATATACAATTATTCATTATAATACGAAACGCTTAAGAGAATAACAGCCTTGCAATTGCATAACATTCACATTTAACTCGTTTCGTTGTTGTTGTAAATGCTTTTGTTCTCTATCGCTGGCAAAACACCGCACAAATGCAATTCACCGGCGTGCCTGTTGTGGAGCAACCAACAAACCATTGGCATGCAATGCCAGACCAATAAACTGCCAATGAAAGCATTTAGTTGCCAACTAAAGCAACAACAATAGTGAATGTAAAGTCAGAAATAGCGGAAAAACCGCAGCCAAATCGCTTTCGTAATCACCATTATCTGCACATTTTTGTCAACACCTTTTTATTGGCGACCACAGTGACACACAGGTAGATACAGCAAGTAATGCATTTCGTACGGTTTTGTTGGTGTTTTTGTGTAAATCAGCGATAATTTCATTTGCATTATCATTTTAAAAATAAACATTTTGGTCGGTTAATGGTAGAGAACATTATTTATCACGTAAAGGACTAACACATACTTACACAAACGTATAGTGATACCCAGTAAGCAAAACACTTATGAAGTTATAGTTATTGCGCAAAAGCTTTCTTTTTTATACCCTGAACAGTGTCTATTAAGTTTTCAAAGAAGTTTGTAACATCCAAATGACAACGTTGGAAATCCTTTAAGGTGTTATGTTACCTTACATACAAAAATGATTAACGAGTCGAGCTCAAAAGCATTCCGCCATACTAAACTATCGATCAAAATAAACTTATTGTGTGACAAATTTTTTTATTTGACAATATATCTTCACGAAATTTCGCAGAGATTATTGCAGAAGATAACACAAGATATGGTACGTGAAGCTGCCATTTAAACTGACCTGACTGACAAACTGAAGGTTATTTATTTCAAACATCTACAAAAAACTAGCAAAACGATCCTCGTTGGATACAAAACCGTTTACATTATCAGATTTAAGTTGTTAGAACGGATCAACTAAGTATAGGTTCTTTTTTTAAAAGCCTCTTTTTGAGAGATCACGCATGAGTCGTGTCAAGCTGTCATGTTATTTTTATTCTGAATTGTTTGGCATTTAATTATGGAAAGATTAAATCCTGAACGTTTACAAATCGTCCAACTTTTCCACAAAAATTCACTTTCTGTAAAGAATGAAGAAAGAAGAAGTCAACTTATGGTCAACATAATCAGCCTACTAAGTGTACTATTCTGAACACCATCACCCATCTTGAGACCCAACATTTATTATTAGATAATATTCGACCGAATAGACCAAGTCCAGCACGCAGTGTAAAAAATATAGCAGTCGTAGCTAAGAGTGTATACGAAGACCGTGGAGAGTCGATTCGATGCCGTTAGCAACAAGTCAGACTAACGTATGGAAAGACTTGACGCACTTTACATCGAAATCTTAAATTGAAAGCGTACAAAATACAGAACCCAAGAAAATCCGACGTGTTCGAGCCAATGGTTGCCGCACTTGGAATTAAGAGTAACCCGATTCAAAAGCAGGCTTTTCATCCAGAAATAATAACGGCTTGGTGTGGTTTGTGGCCCGGTGGAACCATCGGTCTATTTTTTTTTTTCAAAAATGCTGATGGTGAGAACGTAACCGTCAATGGCGACCGTGTTCGCGCCATAATAATCGACTATTTGATGCCAGCAATTGAAGCTCCGTTAGACTTTGTCCTATGGAGACATGTTAAGTCTAAAGTCTAATAATCCCGTTTCGATTCATGCCTTGGAGCAAAACATCACGCATGTCATTCACCAGTTACTAGTCGAAATGCTCGAACTAGTTATCGAAAATTGGACTCATCGGATAGAGAAGATATTCTTCGAAAAATTATGCCAAAGAATATTTGCATTTCCTTTAGGCATATGGAATTATCCAATTATATCGCAGGCGAATATCTAATGCAAACTATTGAGAGTACGAACTATGTTAAGATGGTCAATTGCCCTGTGGTCTTGAATCCGCTTTAGGTTGGGTTAGATCAGATGACAGATCCCTCGGCATGGCGGGCACTCACACTTAGACTATTTTGTACGCTTACAGTTCTTTGGGAAGCCATACGAAAACTCCTGTAGCTGTATATCAGCTATATTCAAAAGTTCCTTGATCTATCAGAAATCTGCTTAGATGTTTTATTTCAACATTCATTTATTCACCCGTATGACCTTGTTTTTACCTTGATCCGACAAACGCAGGTCATTCGAGCAGAAAGTGTTCAGATGATCAGTCCAGTCTTGAACCACATGAAGCCAACAGAGCTCCTACCCCTACCCATTCTGCATTTATTAAGACTTAAGTGCCTGCCCTAGCAAGCCGTTTGCAATGCGTTTGGCGCATTCCACCTAGGAAGCATTTCTATATATGTTTTTTGATGATGCAAGTTTCTCAATGCAGTAACCATTTTATACTTTTTAGGATTATATTAAACAATGCTGACTTGTCCATTGAGGAAGAAACGACTGCTTATTACTGGGAATCGTTTTAATTTCTGGTTAGTGACACAAACCGGCAAAAAGCGCTTATTATTTCTTACAATGCCCACCAATGTCATATTACTATTCAGTAAAAGTAATCCCAAATCTAGAGTTGTAGAAAAGTTATCTGTCGTTGTATTCCGTCCTTCATAACCTTTTACTAGATCCAATACTACCCGTTGGCCTTGCTTTCGCTCTGGTTGTGCAGCAGCTGAATCTTTTCCCAAATATATTTAAAACTTAGACACAATTTTGTATGCATATCCGATACCTTCATACCACATTTACTTGACTTACCTGGCATGCAAACTAAGAATGGGCATCTGCCTTTAAAAGGAATTAAAAGCTCATCATCTGTTGCGTTTTCATACGAAACAAACAGTAGCCGTAAGTTAGCTTCCCACGTTTCGTATAAATCCCGAATTGGAGCAAGTTTATCGTACACACTTTGAGCTCTGCGATTGTCTCTGTTAAAGAACCTCAGTACATAACTTATTTCCAAAAACCTTGTAAATCACATTACAGCGTGAAATAATGGTTGATCTTCATCCCAAAGACTGCGGAGACTTTCTCCTTGCGACCAATATACGCCAGTAATAGTATGTACGTATATATATCTATGCAGGTTCTAAGTTGTATATATTTTAACCAGTACAAAAAAGTGTACCATTTGAAGTACCTCCTAAGAACAGAATGCCCAAAAATCCATCAAATTGTTATTTGCGGTGTAAAGTACAGGTCAAATGATCCTTTTATATTTGATATTAGGTGAACTACATATACTGCAAGACCGGGGTGACGTAGAATTATATATTCTGCTCTGTCTCTACTGCTATTTGCTGTAGTCGGTTCTGTTGACCACTAATGTCTTTGCCCTTTAAAAAGTACACAGGAATGTTACTTTCATCAGCTTAAGCAATACTTTCTTCTTCATCACTCGGTTTCTTTGCACTTTATAAAACATCTACAATGTCTGTCTTTATACACAAAAATTAATTGGCTTAATTGGCTTCTTCAAAGCGCAGAAGGAAATCCCTATTTTTGTGTCTTTTATGAAATAATAATATATTTTTTATAAAAACCAAACATAAAAAGAGCACGAGATGACCTGAAGGTAACAGAAGCGATAATTTCATAAGATTTCAGCACTTTGCTTAGTTCAAAAAGTGTAAATTTTTCATGAAAACATCTCACAAATTTGCCGCTAAAATATGTAATTAATACATAGGAATTGGTAATGAATTATACTAAGCAATCATCATCTCATCTAATTCCACTAAGAACTTCCCTCGATTTTCGTGGAAAAGGGAAAAATATAAAGTAACATGTTTAAAGAAAATTACATAAATTCATTAAAGAAAATTTCTATACATTCTCTTTACTGGGTAGCCAGCTTCATGTGGCAGTCGTACATACCCGCATTATCATGGGCGTTAAAGGTGGAACGTGCGCGGAATTGCACCTGCTGCAGCAATTTTGAATTTTCGAAATTGTTCACAATTTTGCGGCACCACAATCGCCGCATTGACAAATCTCTGCGTCATCGTGCTCGAGCAGGCGCTACAATACAACCAGAACCAACAGCAGCAGCAACAACAGCTTTACGGCTGCACGCCAGCAGCCTTTATTGTAGGGCGCACATTGACGTGCTGGGATTTCGAACCGCACCTAAGCCACCGGCCACCACAAACGCGTCGCGCTAACTGCAAAATACATGGTTCGGCTGGAGGGTCTAATGCATCTCAGTTGCAACCGCGCAACAAAATTTACAACCGTAGCTCAGCTGTGATTGCTAAGCAGCTTATTGGCCTGGTTGGGAATACTTAACTTAAATGCAAGCTCGAACAAAGTACTTATACAAATAGTGCGGAACTAATTAAGGCGGAAATAAAAATAGTAAACATGGCTAACAATGCTACCGACCAAAGCAAAACTGGTAAAGATTTTCTTATTTCCAGATAAAAAGAACCTTACTGAAATGATATTTGAAGGAAACATTTTCAAGCTATTATTTATTAATCTTTGCGTGATAATGTTTTTGAGGGCAATATTCTGTTCAAAGCCACAATTCTAGCTGTCCAATTTCAATTTCCAAACGGACTTGACCTAGAATACAAGTATATGGATTTATAAAAATGTGACGAGAACCACTTAATTACTTTAAAACTTAAGGTCAGTCAGCAGACAATGACAAATAGCTAGTATTTTGCCTGAATAGAAGAAAATAACTTTTATAGCAACTATACCAAACATATGTATGTATAACTAAACCTTAACTGGGCAGCAGAAAAAAATTTTGCTAATTATTTCTAGCCACTTTATTTGACATAAAAACCATTAAATTAAATTAAGCTTACTTAATAAGGAAAACGGATCCTGTATGAAGGTCCTTATCTTATCGTGATGGTGAGTTTGTATTCTAGCTCTAGTCCGATATGAATACTATCTTAGGAGATATAGCGTTCCCTTGGAAAATAATCTATGCCAAATTTCGAAGAGATATCTTGTCAAGTAAAAAGTTTTTAATACAAGGCCTAGATTTTGATCAGTCAGTTTACAGGAATATGCCACGCTAGTAAAGCCTAACAAAGAGGGCGTAAATCCATTTGTCGGTTTTTTTTTGACGGTTGAAAATTGACTGTCAGTTTATTCTGTAGCCAAATTTAACTAACATCAAAATAGAAATTAGTGTTTTGTACATGCTTGTCTTTCTGAAGAACATAAAGTGCATTCGGCGACTTTTATGATAAATGAAATTATTCAACAAAGAAGTTCCCTTAAATTTTGTGAACGGAAGCAAATTTCTTGTTGCGAGAAGGTGCTTTTGAATGGTTCAAATTATTCAAAGAGGGTCGACAACGTGTTCACGACGAACCACGTCCAGAACGGCCAGGAACATCTACTAATGATGAAAACGTCAATAAACTAAAGGAATTGGTGCTTGATGATCGACGATTAGCGGTCAGAGAGGCATTGTTGGAAAATCGGTTGGATCAGTGAAAACCATTTAGAAACACTCTTTGGGCCAAATTTTCAACCAATATCATGCCGCAACCACCGTTTTTGCCTGATTTATTTCCGTATTCGTAAACTCAAATGACCGCTCCGGGGAAACCGTTTCGAGTCAATTGAAAACATTAAATGTGAATCACTACGCGCCTTGAAAGCTGAAGAAGTTAATTGACCTCAACAACTGTTTCGAGAATTGGAAAAAGCGTTGGTGCAAGTGTATTGGGGCCAAGGTGGATTACTTTGAGGAGGACGACCAGATTTTAAAGAATATATTAAGAATTCTAAAATTATGAACAAAGTCTTATTACTTTTTGCTCATAGTATGACAACTTCTAAAACAACCAGCCAAACCTAGAGCGAAGATATCCGTTGTAACTGGGCATGTCTTTACTGAATATACAATGTAGGAATCACTTTATAAGTATGAGGCATGCCGTAAGCAAACTAAATTAGTTTTTCTACAATCACAAAAAATGCTTTGACCATGCAAATATATAGTATTATGATACTTGTCGAAACTTAGCATATAACTTTTGATGCTCGAAATAAAGAAATTTTAATGTACTGCAAGAAACTTTATCAACATGAGAATTCACTGTTTAAGACAAACTAAGAATACCTAAAGTACTAAGGAAAATAAAAACTGCAGTAAAACAGCTACAATAACTTTTTATAAATACGAAATTGCGCTTGTGGGATTATAAGGAGCATTTCTGTGTTTCTGCGAAATATTAAAAAACGAATTCAATTTGTTTTCAAATTGTTCACTAAATTATGCCAAAGTTGTTATTGTTTTACTGGAGTAGGAGATTTAGTGGCAAAACCATACATTTGGGATTAGAAGTTTTAAAAACTTAC
This sequence comes from Bactrocera neohumeralis, assembly GCF_024586455.1. Taxonomy (NCBI): domain Eukaryota; kingdom Metazoa; phylum Arthropoda; class Insecta; order Diptera; family Tephritidae; genus Bactrocera; species Bactrocera neohumeralis. The sequence goes on along the minus strand of NC_065923.1, from coordinate 42,440,535 downwards.
TGTTATACATAGAGCATTTTAGCCATGAGCGCAGAATGTAGAAAATTGAAATAATAATTGCATAAACTTCAAAACATTTATAATGCCGTTAAAAGCATACATTTACAAATATACTTTATTAACTGCAATTAGTTAAATTATGTTTCTACTTGCAAATTTCCTTTAACTTATCCAATGCTTCAGTATGAACTTGGCCGAACTCTATCTATTGGAAATTACGTTCATCAATCAGACACAACGGAAATTGCAAAGCGCTATACAAGTGCAATCGGCGTTTTAGTCTCCAATCCATTACATTCGCGTATGCTTCATATATTTACAGTTATATATACTTACACTATCTTAGTATTCTTGAGAAAAATCACTTACGTTAATAAGTTTAAGAGCGCCCAGGGTTGCGCCTTGTGGCAACAAAAAGTTTGTTAGAATTCACCGTAACGTTGCGTCCAACAGCATCTTTGAAAAAATACGGGTCCACCAGCGTACAAACCACACCAAACAGTTACCAGCAAGATTGGTTTGATTTTTTGTGGGGGGGAAAGCGCTAAGCATGTTTCTAATGGATGCTTATCTTATTGTAATCACTTTTGCTTAGGTGAAGGCGGTCACCAATCAATCTTAAAAGACATGCGGCTCATTTAGTATGTACATATGTATGCATGTAAGTATGTATATAAGCATTATTTGCATTTGCACTAACTTTAGAAAGGAGCTCTATTTCATTACTTTGGATAATTTGGGCATCTCTTAATAGTAGTACATCACTTTGGATAGAAAATTAGTAACGGTTTCGGCTGATTAGTCGTAAATTTAACAATATGAAGAACAAAAACTTGGTATCTCAATATGTTTAGAAGAAAGGCAAAATTGCTTATGATAAATACGTAGGTTTTGATTTATTATAATTAAAAAAAAAATTAGATATTAGCTGCCTTCGATTTGCCATTCCTCTTCTCGCCTCAGACATCGCGGCGTAAAGACAGGTCCTTTTCGTGCTGTCAAAATCAGCTTTAAAATCGACGAATCATTTTTTTTACGGATTTTTTTCCAAGATTTGGCGCATGGTGAATATCTGGTCGGTTGTTGGTTTTCCAGGTCTAAAGCCACACTGATAAAGTCCAATCAGTTTGTTGGCGGTGGGCTTTAATCTTTCACACAATACGCTCGATAGAACCTTATACGCGCTGTTGAGGAGGCTTATCCCGCGGTAGTTGGCGCAGATTGTAGGGTCTCCCTTTTTATGGATTGCACAGAACGCACTTAAAATACAATCATCGGGCATGCTTTCGACCAACCATATTCTACAAAGAAGCTGATGCATGCTCCTTATCAGTTCTTCGCCGCTCTATTTCAATAGCTCGACTGGCAATCCATTGATCACACCGCTTTGCTGTTCTTCAGACGGAAAATTGATATTCAAACTTCTTCATGGTCGGGCAATGGAACATCTGCTTCATCGTCATAAACTGTGGAATCGCGATTACCATCTCCAGGTGCTATGCTTTCACTGCCATTGCACTGTGATAGCAATTTATCGACGTCGAACCTTCCTTGTATTTGTTGACGTGCGTTTTTTGCTCCACATAGGCGGGTTCGTATATTGGCTGCAACAAGATAGTGGTCATAGTCAATGTTAGGACCACGGAGCGTATGCACGTCTAACACACTCGATCTGGTTGGTGGCTTTTCGATCCGAAGATAGACGGCGAATTCGACCAGTCTCAAAATATTTGGATATGTTTCATCATGGAGGCTGAATTTACCGTGCCTTGTACCAAAGCAACCTTCTATGCCATCACCGGCGATAAAGTCACCAAGCACGATTTTGACATCGTGGCGGGGACAGCTCTCATAGGCACTCTCCAAGCGCTCATAGAAGACATCCTTGGTCAAATCGTCCTTCTCTTCCGTCGGGAAATGGGCGCTAATCGGCGATATTTTTAATAACTTCGCTTTGATGCAGATTGTGGCTAGACGTTCATCCACCGGGTTGAATACCAAGCCTCGGCGACGGACCGACGAATACCAAGACTTCCCCACCACGAATCCCACAAAAAATTTCCGCTCCGTTGGAAATCACTGTAAGAAATTTCACAAGTACCTACTCAAAGTCAAACAGTCAGACTTTTCTCTAACGAGGATAGTCGCTGGGCAGCGACACCTTCCCTATTAAAGGACCGGACATTCCAGGTGTATGCCGTCAGATCGTAATCCTTAATGCATTTTCAACGGTTGTCGTTAAATAAGGGGTCTCTCATTCGATGCTGTTGTGGCAGCGGATCCCAAATTCAGCGCACAGCCCTGGAGAAGGATAGTTCGCCTTCTCACTTGGTCTAAGAACGGAAGTCGTAAGCTGTTGAGCCATATGTAAAAGAATCGTTTCTCCCAATTGAATGGCGCTCAAAGAACATTGCTCGCTTGCAAGAACTTCTACACATTTCTCCATCCTCTTTGGTATAACAAAAACTCATAAAAAATGTATAACTATTTTGCATTCAATATAATAATAATAATTCAATTGATCGAAATGGATGACACTTTTCAAATCCTTCCTGAAGAAGCAACCAAAAATGATAGCGATTTGAAATTTTCGGGGTATATACCTACATAAAAAGTGAAATTCTTGAAAAATAAATTTAATATTTTATGAGTTATAGGAGGTACCCGTCGGCGTCGGCGTCGGTGGATGAAACATAAAAATTTTTCATTAAACTAAAAGATATTCTCCGTACAATGGCATGTAATGATCGCATGTACCCTTAATGAAACTACTTGTTTCCATTATGCTTTCTGTAGACAGCCATGCACAATTTGCTGCTTAGTGAATTCCAAATATTCTTTGTCAGGTTTGGTATAGAACTGGACGTTCACAGAGAATGTGAAAAACTTTTTTCTCATCCCTTTCGATTTGCAGTTTTGGTAAATATTGTTATAAAGTAAGCCCATTTTTACAGCGATACTAGCCTTGAATTCATTAAAAGGCGTTAATCCTGTGTTCAGGATTGGTCAAGGAGTGCCTAACATCGCATCAATAAGGACGAGTGAAAAAGAAAGCAAAGGCACCCTTGTACGGCCATCGATAGAATGCGTAATTTTGTATACTCATATATTCTAGACTTAATTACAGATTTAACGAAGTATTTAGCACATTTAAACTACTTTAATCAATAAATGTCATATCTCGCTTCGAATTTTGCTTTTTATTACTTATTCATTCTTCCATATACAGAATCTTACTCTTCAGAATGCTTGGTTAACGCAATTAATGCCACATATTTTGCAAATGACCTTCGATCACACTAATTGCCAGAGATATAAGAATTAATTTTTAGGTGCGTATTGTGAGTCTGCATTGGTTTTACATATAATACTAATTCAAGAACATTTTCGCCGCATTTCATTTAACAGAAATTCCTTTCATAACAACTGTCAGAAAAGTGTTGTCAAAATTTCAATCTTTTACAATCCACCAACATAGCACAGCAGAGATCCCTCAACACTCGGCTACATGTGGAGCAATAACTCTCTGCATATTAATAAAATCGCACAACCACATGCAGGGCAAAAGTGATTGCTTCAAAGAAAAACTGCAATCACAACTCACTCCTCAACATTTCATTCGGTTATTCAGTCATTCGTTTTATCCATTTCATTCTGATTTTAAGATGTTGGCGAAAATTAAAATGTGCATTCATGTATGCTCTTGCACATTTGGGAATTCAAACAAATAAAATCATAAAGTTGAATACGAAATGCCAGCACACAAACATACATACACACTCACATACAAATGTATATGAGTGATTGTACAAATGATTGTGTGTGATTAAGCACCAGTGAGACCGCAAGCGAGTTGGTATTTAAATACTGCATATTTATTTTAACATAAGAAAATTAATATCGTAACAAAACTTGCTAAAGCGATTTTCGTATTTCATTGTTGAGGGACAGGCGCATTTGGCATATTAAAATTGTTGGCTCGGAAAAAGTGGATGTTGATTGTTGCATGTATTTTGCTGTCATGTTCCAGCACATGCAGGACATACTATATATTGTTCTTATGTAAAGCACTAGTTTTCAATAAAACGTATTTATATTTATACAGTTGCGTATGCGTTAAATTGTGTTAGCAAATTAATATAAGTGGATAAAACTTTTTCAAATTGTTGCATCAAAGAATCTGAAATATTGCTATGAAAATTTTATAGTTTTGACCAAATTTTATTTGAATGTGGTTTCAGATTTCCATATTATAGTTTCATTTTAGTTTCTCTACTTTTTCGAAAACTTTCTGTTTTATGCAATATGCTGGTATCACTAGCAGGTGGATTGAAATTCGTATCGTTTTAAAAAAATACACTTTTTGACAGATTTTATTATTCATAATAATCGCTATCAAAGGCAAACATAAGGAATACAAATTTTCAGCTTTTCAATACTATTTTTTTTAGAACTATTTGGCTTTTGCTTTCAAATGGGCTTCAGTCTATGTTTTAATCTCTTTATTGTGCCAGTTTCTTTCAGCGAGCACTTTCTTTATATCAGATTCGGAGTAACCATATTCCGTATAAAGAGACAATTCGAAACCAAATTTATTCAAATTTTTCATCCAAGTGGTTTGCGATCTTACAGAACACCTATTTGCGCAAAATATTGATAAAAGATTAAATTAACAGTAGATGTACTTTACCGAAGCGCAGCTCTTTTAGTGAGCTATGGAGGTCCTCAGACCTCAAACCTAGTCAAGGAGTGGATGACCTTAATAGTTGTAGTATCAAGCTACTTCCATATTAAATATGACTGGGTGCCTAGCCATAGCGGAATCCTCGGAAAGTGTAAAACTGAGCTCGCTAGAAAACGCACCCTTAATCGAAATTCCCTTAGAACGGAAAAGAGCAGATGTTCCCATGTCTTCGTGCATTTGAGCGAAAGGTTCATGGAGCTACAATGTGTCCTAAATGGACACTGTCTCATTGCCACTGACGCAGTGAGGCTAAAGATTTTCGAGCAACTCGTCAAAGTGGGGGAAGATGAGCTGGAAACATCTAAATATATTTTCCTTCACGGTCCAGCTTTTGCCACACCAAGGTTGAAGCATCTCGTTTGCCGAACCTTCAACGAACCCGTCGAATCGGCTAGAGTATACTCAGACTAAATAAATTTCCAGCTAACTCTATCCGCTTTATAGAAATAGGACGGTATTTTTGAACCATGCTTAGGAGTTCTCGGCATCACATCGGACAAGCGTCTCTAGCAGTTCAAGTGGAAGTATTCATGGTCTCACGAAAATCAGACTTGAAAAGTATAGTTCTCTCTCAGCGAACAAACACCAAGCTCTATAAATTAACATCATTCCCGTTCTGCTATATGGTGCGGAGGAATATACAATGACATCATCTGATGAGTCGGCCTTAGGAGTGTACGGCGACACTGACAAGAGCGAATCAAGAGACAGCGGCTGCGCTGGCTAAGTCATGCTGTCCGGATGGAGTGCAGCTATGAAGACTTTCAATTCAGTACTCCATTGGAGAGGTTAGGTGGAGAAGGACCTTTCTGCCCTTGGAATCTCGAATTGGCGCCAATTAGCAAAAAGAAGAAACGACTATTTAGCTATAACCGCGTAAACGATGTCTACACCAGTAAAGATGAAGAAGGAGTATTAGTTAAATTTCCAAAAAATTCAATTTGTTTAATGATATGTTTTTGGGAGCTCCAACTTTCCGAACATATGAAACAATTGTTCTAAGGCTAGTTTTATTTGGCCAAATACAAGCATTGCCTCTTCTATATGAAAGTACTTTAGATAACATAATGCGCAAAAAGGCTCTTCAACCTTCTGAAAAATGGTCGTACTTTTGATGTGTGTAGTATATAAAAAATCATATATCCCACATATTCTGGAAATATTTTCTTGCACTACGTAAAGCACTATGTTTGTAAACAAAGCTACCGTTATATTCGCAACCAATTGCTAAGCATATAAACACCAAAGCACTTTGCACTGTGGTTTTGATACACATACCACTTTAGAGACAGAAGGATCATTCCTCTTCAGTGCATAAAATAAGAATTAATGAGTGGAACATAATATTTCCCACATAAAAGATACATACCATCAAACAATGGTTAGCGGTGGAACGCGGAATAACCACTACAAAGAAGCAGCTACACAATTATACTATTTGCTGAATGCTAGCCACTTTGGTGTGCTCGCATCACTGACCCGAACCACATAAAAAACGAAGAAAATTATTAATATCTTCAAAAGGAAAGAGGAGCTGAGAATTTAGAGGTACTCGCAGTAGCCGCGAAATTGCCAATTTGTCTAAAGCAAGAAAAAAACGCTAACTTTGATCGGTTAGTTTGCATGTCAGCCACATTTATGCAATACTGGTCCGATCTGGAAATTATATTAGAAGATTAAAGCGATTTACTTTCTAAAATTCATACTAAATATCATGAAGATATCTCATCAAATAAAGAAGTCTACCATTCAATAATTTGATTTCGATCAATCATTTTGAATGGTACGGGGTCAAACAACAATAGCCACGTGATATTTAAAAGAAATAAAACACTTACATTTATTCGGCTAGAGTTTCGGATATAATGCATTTATTGAGCGTTGCTGGTTGATTGGCGTAAATCTTTGATTTAACATATCATCAAGAGAAGATAATCTAGAGGCGTTATATCGCATGATCTTGGCAGACATTTGAATGGGCCTTTAGACGTGAAATGGGAGACGACGCACTGTTTTGTTAGAAATGGAATTCGTCCGCATCGATATCATAAAATTCCGGGCAAAATAAGTAGGTCCATATAGTGTTGTAAAGGACGTTATTGATGGTAACGGCATTTCCTGCGTCATTTGGAATGAAATAAGGTCCGATGACGCCGACACACCTCAACCCGCACCAAACGACCATGTTTTGGGAAACCACACCGAGGATTTGAGTCATCCCAATAGCGACAGTTTTGTTTGTTGCCGAAGACATTTAGCCTGAAATGGACCTCATTTAAGAATATTTCTATTACAGTAGCCACCGGAGAACATGAATTTGTGTAACAATCTCGAAAAATTTTCAAGCGTTGTACCAAAGTAAAATGGAACATTATGAAATGGCAAACCTTAGTGAATACACTGCCAAAATTTTACGCAAAACCTTAAACAAACATGACATGACAAGCTGTCAAAAACAAGTTATTCCAATTGGCAGACGTTGCATATGCTTTTCTTGGATTGAAGAGAACGTGTACAATACTTAAATGATAAATAACGGCATAATGTTTACAATTACGCTGGTAGACACATAATTTGTGACATGAAAATTCTTAGGTGTTTCTAATGCAATTTGATACCCTGAAGTCAAATCTGAAAACAGAAATTTTCTATCACCCACAGATATGCTGTAACCTGCGGCTTTAGATTTTACAATACTACTATGAATTAATTTGAATTAATTTACACTTTGCGTGTTTTTCGAATCGGTAAAGTTTTTTCGCGCAGACACCGCATTCGACTGATTTACCTTCGTGTAACTTCTGGCTATTCAGCAAATTCACATGACCACTCCGTTGTGTAGTTGATCCCAAAAAGATATTACTACCACCATTGCATATTAAATTGGGTTTAATGAAGAATTTTGTTAAGGCAATGGACAGAAATGGAAGAGAGTTCTTGTATCTGAAACAAAAATTTCCAAGAGTCAGTGAAACAAAAATTAAGGAGAGCATATTTGTGAGTCTGCAAATAAGAAAACTAATGAAAGATGAAACATTTGAGAAAATGCTCAATGAAACTGAAATACGAGCCTGAAGTGCCTTTAAAAGCGTTGTTAAAATTTTTCTAGGAAATGTGGAGGCTAACAATTACAAAAATCTTGTGACTGAAGTACTTACTGCCTATAAAAAAATTGGATGCAACATGTCCTTTAAAATTCACTTTCTGGACTCTCATTAGGGACCGTAAGTGACGAACATGGGGAACGGTTCCACCAAGACATTTCTGCTATGGAGAAACGGTACCAAGGCAAGTGGTGTGCCAGTTTGCTTGCCGATTACTCCTGGACATTGTTGAGGGATACTCCAAAAACAAAATATCGCCGAAAAACATCGACAGTAACATTTTAAGGTACTCTTTGTTAATGAAATAATATATCTATCGTTGTTTTTTTTTTGAACAAAAATTCTCATAGCAAAAAAACTGTAAGTGGTAGACGAAATCTGTAGCTATTTTCTGCATTTGTGGCAATTTTTACATAATAAACACTTTGTTCTGTTCATGTCACAAAAAACAAGTGGATTTTTGTTTACCAGTATTATTTATAAATGTTCCAACTCGTCTTTGACAGCCAGAGGAAGTACGAAGTGCCCACATAAGACAAAACTTTGCATAGAGTCTTAGTACCAGGCAACTCATTCCAATGCAATATCATTGGATCAGATCATGGTTCCAAGATCTCAACATTAGCGAAGAAAGTTGCCGTTTGAAAAAAGTAACCTTCTCCGGCTCCTTTAATTTTAAGAGACCCTGTTTAAGAAATGTACTTTTAATGCTTCGCTGAGTGCCATGGAATGACCGTCTTTAGGTAAAAACTGATTCTGATTCTTCTATGCTGGAATCTAGTACTACAGATAACCATATTTGGGACACCGCCGAAGTCGATCAGCTTCAATCCATTTGGGGATGTTTCATCATGGTGGCTAAATTTATCGACCTTTGTGCCGAAGATACCTTTTTTGCTCACAGTGGTGATAAAGTCACCAAGCACGATTTTAACATCGCGGCGGGGACAGCTCTCATAGGTGCACCCCAAGGGCTCAGAGAAGAAACATTTGATCACGTCGTCCTTCTCTTCCACCGGTGCGTGGGCGCAAATCAGCGATAAGTTAAAGAACTTCGTTTTGATGCGGATTGTGGCTAGACGTTTATCACACCGAATTTGCCCTTCTTTGTATGGCCACTGTAGTAAATGCCACAAGGACCCACTCGTCTCAGTCCTTGTTCTGTCCATCACACTTCTTGAGCAACGGTGATGTCAGCCTTTATCATTATGAGGTCATCAACCAGCCGGTCATCGACACCTTCCCAATTAAGGAACCGAATATTCCAGGTACATGACCTCAAATCTTAATCCTTAATACATTTACAGTGGTTGTCATCAAACCGGGGTCTCTCATCAAAACGGTTTTTTTATTGGGGGTGGTTTTAACTTCGCGGGTCCGGGTCCCAAACTAATCGCATAACCCTAGGGAGAGATGTTCCGCCTTCTCACTTTAGCTCGCCTTTAAACGGATGTTTTTTTGATTACCCAGAGGATACTTGGTCTAAAAGCGGAAGTCGCAAGCTGCTTGAGCCAAGTGAATGGCACTCACAGAACTTTCCTCACTAGCGTCAACTACTACACATGGCTCCATCCTCCTGATTAAGGTTAGCAAATGTGCGGAAATAATAATGATTTACGAAATCTCAGCGATTATCCAGAATATTGGTTCTCAGTTCTTTGAGAATGGTGAAAGCGAAGAATATATTTTTGTCTACAATTAATAATTAATTTTTAGTCGGCACTCCATATAATGATATTAAAAGGTTTTAGTATCCAAACTTATGATACGAGTATGTATTAAGTACTTAAATAAGATTTCGAGGAGAACATTATCGTTAAAATAGAAAGAAAACGTTTGCGAGCAATAAACATTTGCATACATTGATCTCTATTCTGGACAACGCTACCCAAGTGGATGCCGCTGTTCAGTCAGTCTCCCTGTCAGAACTCTCAACTTTCATGTGTAGGTATAAATGCTTCGTTGCTACCTTCAACTCTGTTCTACATCAATGGCGGCAGTGAGGAAGGCACCTATTAGCCACATTTTAGCAGCCTCATAAAAGATGATGGCATCATTCGTTGCGGTTTTCCACCAGTCGGTAAAAGCCGGCCACTATAAAAACGTACGCATACACATGCAGAGTTTGACTGCTAGACGATTGCGCATCAAATTTTCTAAACACGAATGTACACACATGCTTATTTCCTTTTCTGCTCCTTTAAGATCTTATCTGCTTGTTAGTTTTCTTTGTAAAAAGCAAGCTACCACATAACCTCAATGTTCGTTAAAGCAACTACCAAAACATTCCAATTTGTTTTTGCCTAACGGTGGCTAGCAATTTTCAAACAATTTGCATGTAGTTGTTGCTAAAAGTTCACTTTCACTTTTTGCATTGCTGCGGTGCTTTGAAGCAATTCGTGTGTGGTGCGCTCACTCGCTTATCGCATGCAGGACTTTGCAGGATATTCGCAATTCCAAATGTATGTGTGTGTGTATGTGTGGTTACTCGCAAACGCTCCTCTAATTTGATGCCTGGCGTCTTTGATAAGGCAAAGTATTACTTTTTTATGATTCTTTAACAATTTTTATCGTCTTTCTACGTTTTTCACTCTCTCCCCTGTGCTTATCTGAAGCCAAAAGTTGAAGCTGCTTAGGTATTTGGGGTGAAAATAAACGATCCTTAACCAATTCATACGAACACTTTAAGTGTCGAAATTGAAGTTTTTGATTTCACTCTTGCCCGGCATGGAAGCAGCAAATCGATATTCAACACCTCATTACCATAACTTCAAGAAACAGGAGGAATACGGTTAAAATGGACATTGCAGAATGGCCGGACTTAAGCTTATACATATTGACCAACGTAAGAGGTTTAACCTTTAGCCACCTAACTCCGGTCACAGTGACTCTACCGTTTTTTATTTTTTAAATATTCCCGTTATTATGCACGCTGCGCAGTTGTCCGACTATGTACTTTTTCTTTTCTCTCGTCAGTTCGTTTTGTGCAATCAGGCAGTCAACACGTGTACCAATTCAAAAACTAGAGGTAAAACATTTTTGCTTGCGGTCATTGTGACCGACGTTAGGTGTTTATGGAATTTTAGTGCCGACAATTTTATTTGTGGTTTTATAGAGTTATTATGTTTTCGCATGATCAAAACATCGGTTGATGGCTGCAAGAGTTGGACTCAGAGTCGGAGTTTGAAGGAAGTTGCAATGAATTACCAAATGAAGACTGCAGTGACATAGAAGACGCTCCTGTAGACCATGTAATTGATGGCGAATGTCAGCCAGAATCGGAAATAGAACTAAATGTGTCAGAACAATCGCGTGAGAAAGAAAATGCCATCGAGTGTTCGTCTTCTGACGACGATATACCACTGGCAAGGTATAGGAGTTATTTCGGTAAGAACCGGTTTCGTTGGTCTGCTTTTCCCGCGATTTCAAGGTCAAGAACTGCACAGCATAACATTTTACAAGACGTAACTGGTCTCAAACTCCTCTACAGAGATGTGTTGCACAGAAATACAAAACCCCTAGATTTGTGGAATTTGTATTTTAAAAATGATATGTTAGACGAAATTATACGGCACACAAACGAAAAAATCAAAAAAATGAGGCCTAACTATCAAAACAAAACATGTGTTCAGGATTTAGATATATTTAAAATTAGCTGAAGATCTCGTGAAATCACATTTAGAATGCCGTGCATACCAGAATGGATTACACAGAGAACTTCAAGGCGCTATTCGCCGTGTACTGAAAATGGATCAAGTACCCAGTACATCGCTGGCCGACAACGTAGAAAAATTTGAAAAACGTAAAACCTGTTCACTATGTGATCCCAAAAAGAAACGCAAGACATTCCACATGTGTTTTGAATGCAAAAATCCAATTTGTATTGAATGTTCCCAAAAAATGTGTATACCATGCCGCCAAAAATTGTGATTGTTGGCAGGTTGCAATTTTATTTTAATTGCGATTTAATCGCGCCAAAAACAATTTATTATTGAAGTCCTTGTTTTTAAGTTATAAAAAAAAGAAAAAAATTTCAATTTCGAATATTTTTTTTCCTAATTAGATCTCATCTTATAAAAGTATCTACGTTTTCTTACAAAATTGTATAACAATGCAAAAAATGTTATTGAAGTATGAAAATTTTTTTAAGTTAATTTTTGTTAATATTAAATAAAAGGTACAAAAGAGTTATGTGCGGTTTTTGCGTGTTTTATTATTATATTTATACTTTAAACACTAAACTTAAGTTAACTTTGACCGACGATAGGTTGTAGAGTGTCTAAAGAAGACGTTAGGTGGCTAAGGGTTAAAGTATCCAAAATCGCAAAGAATTGACTTTTGACATCAGCCAATTATGGTATACTCGATTTTATACTTAACGACATAACAAACAGTTTGCTGGCAAGTTATGCACTCATTAAAAGCCTTTTTTTTCTTCTTCGATGGGCAAAATTTCTCCTTCATCAGCGCATAGACTCTCTGTCCACGAATTCTTCGCACAAATGATGATATTTTCTTGAGCTAGGCGTCTCTAAGTTGCACTAAAAGTAAGCGCCTTTGTGTGCACTTTATTTTTCTACCATTCAGAATAACGGTTCATATTATGAAATCCTTAATAGCAAAAATATGTATTAAATTAGAGAAAAGAGCAACTGTCCATCGTTTGGTTTTTCGCTTGCTCGAATATGTACGAACCATTTGGTCCCTTGTGTCTTCACCTTTGGCTAGTTGTAGTATTCAATTATTTAAGGTTTTTTCTCTGATAATCTTGCAAAAGGTTATTGTCATGATGAAAACCGCTAAGCAAATAAATCAATCTGTATTTTTCGGGCATTTATTACAACAGTTTGCTTGTTATGAAAAATAATTTATTCCAACAACATTAGTTATTTTTTGCTTTAGCAGTACTAATAAAATTTTATGACTCTTAAAAAAATTATAGATAGTCACATTTCTACCACGATATGAGGACACTAAGTCTAGAACAAGCCATTCTCCTCGGTTCCGCATTGTCTCCCATTTGCCAAATAAATTTGAAACTGCAGACAAAAAGCGGTATCAGACTCCGCTGCCTTTTATGTCTTTCATGCCATATTTCCCAGGTTTGGTAGTCATATATACTTTGTGAAGACATTACCTTCGTCAATATTTATATTAGCATTTGGAACGTAAGGCAGTTGCAAGTTTTGATTTGATTACTTATGAAATTATCGGTTACAAGCAGTTTACCTCCCCTTTATTCCGATCTTCTTTCTGGCTATCAACAAATAGTAGTACATGAGAAATAACAAATCGCTCTGAAGACAAAGCTGCTCCCAGAAAAGAACGACCATGAAATTCATCACACAGGGAACCAAAAATTTCACCAAATGAGCGATAAGCTCAAAAATAATACTGCAAATAAATACCATTCAGGATAAAAAGGTTAATATTGAACTCATTTTCATCTATAGCTTAAAAACATTCGAAGCCAGCACATGCTTCCAAATTGCTGCAGTAAATTATATTGTTTTTCATAGCTTCTCTAAGGCATAAATCAGGGGTATCATGAGCTTGCGAAATACATAAGAAGTCACTCCAACTTTTATTCCAATAATTTTTTCTCTTCCTGCATGAATAAGATGAAGTTGTTGTCTACCTTCTCAAATGATCTTTCTCAAAAAATGTCGTCGCATTAGTTACAGGCATTTTACTGACGTGCTCCCCGCCACTGGAAATTGACTATTCTGAAGATAAATTTTCGTATTGTTTTGAATGCGAAGTATGAATTAAGAATCAAGTATTTGGTTTCGAATACTTGCCCAATGTCTATATTCCAAGAGTCAAGAGCACTAGTTCAGATAAAATTTAGACCAGAGCTAAAAATATTTCGGGTCGTTGTCACTGAACACAACCGTTATACAAGGTGAGTTCTAAAGCAAACAGGTAGCGCCATCTATATGTCTACTAGTGCGTTAGAATCTGCTATCTTTATCGATGGTCCAGTGAGAATTTCATGACATTTCATTGATTGAAAGTGACGTTATTGCGTTTTAAGTGTCAGTATGTTTGAGTCATCGGTGTGAAAATGAGCTTCGAACAAAGAGCCAACATTAAATTTTGTTTTAAAATTGGTAAAACTTTACCGAAACGTTTCAATTGATGAAACAAGTTTATTGCAATGATTGCCTATCACGTAGCAGAGTGCACGAGTGGCTTCAACGTTTTCAAAGTGGTCGTGAGGACATAGATGACGATCACCATGTGGGCCAACCAAAATTCATGATCACCGGAAATTCCATCGAAACTGTGCGTGAATTCATCAAAAATCAGCCGAAATCATCATTGAAATTCATGGAATGGAACATCTCCAAAACATCGTTTTATCGTATTTTGACCGAACATTTGGGCTTACGAAAGGTGTATGCACGGTTTGTTCCGCACAAATTGACTGACGACCAAAAATTGCTCAGAATCCAACATTCGAAGGACGATTATTTGACCAAAGATCACATTTTAACCATTAACAACTCCCCGTATTCACCTGATTTGGCACCGTGTTACTTCTTCCTTTTCGGACAAATGCTTTTGCCCATGAATAGAAAGCGTTATGGAGACGTAGAGGTCATTTAAAAGGCTTGCACCGGCATACTGGCGGCCATACCAGCCAACGAGCTAAAACACTCCTTCGACGTACTTTTAGACCATGCGAAAAGCTGTACGCAAAATCAGAAGGAGACTATGTATTTTGAATAAAATAAATTGATTTTGCCGAAATAACCATTTGTTCTGTTTTTTTCTTTTAAAGTCCTGTTTAATTTGGAACACACCTTGTAAGTGTAAACGCATGTCAATGCTTTGGCAACAATACCAAAATTATGAGGTAGATCTTGTTTACTTTTTAAAAAATAACCACATAATAATTGCGAATTATTGTCATAATATGATGGATACGCAATTTTCCTTTATTTTTCCTCCTGAAAATCGACCCACTCTAGTACATATAGATATGCTAATATTATATAATTTTGTAAACATAATATAATTTACTATCAATTAAAATAATACGCGTTGGACTAAACCCAGAAGTAAATTACAATAATATTGTATCACACTTATTCATAAACATACGAACAATTAATAATTGCCTAGTAATATCGAACTATTCTAAAAAGCATTGCATTTAGACAAATTTGTGTAGTCAACAGAATGGCTTTCACGTTACTAAAGTGAACAATCATCTATTAAAATCGATTTTCGGTTTTATTATTGCGCCCGACATATCCATTAAAAACGATCTTCCAATTTACCGATTGCGTCTCTGTAGCAGAATCGCAGTGTTTCGTTCCAAAAATAAGTCTCAGCCTCAGCATATTTTCATTATAAATCTTCTTTGAATTTATTTTTAGCCAGCATTTTCTTGAGGCCTGAGAACAGAAAACCCTTGTGGGGCCCGATTCATCTAATATAATGTACTCATACGTAATTCTAAGCTCAATGCATGAAGTTTTTAAGTTCCTTCCATTGATGTTTAAAGTGGGGCATCGAAAAATTAGTAGTACTTACTTGTGCGGTAATTTCGTTTACCCTAATTTTGAAGAGTGATGTTTTGCAACACGTTATTTTAGATATCTTTAGATTAGCTAACAATCAATCAACTTCATTTAACGGTTATCCAAAATCATTCAGATAATTTCACCCTGTAGAGGGTATAATAAGTTTGCCACGTTTTTAGTACTCGCCGGAGTACATATATACGTATACATATAAATGGGTGCAACGAGCTAAGCCGATTTAGCCAAGTTTTGGGTCCTCAGTTTTTGCACACGGCCTTTTCTCACAAAACAGCTACTTATTTTTCGGAACTGCTGATATATGAACTATATCATATAGCTGCAGCTGAGCGATCAAAATCAGAATAGAGCTCCAAAGCATACAAAAAAATACCAAAAGCTCCGTCAAGCTCAGGAAAAACCTCTTCGAGTCGTTCGTCACCAAACGAGGTTTCTGACAAGGCAGCTCCCTATTATGAGAGAATATAATTGGAGCTGCAGAGCTGAATATAAAAGGTACAATCTTCTATAAGAGTGTGCCGCTGCTGGCGAACGATTAATATCATTGACCTCAACAACTGCGCCGTTAGTTATGCCTTCTCCAGTTTGGACAAAGAAGCGAAGCAAATGGGTTTGGTTGTGAACGAGAGAAAGACAAAATATCTCCTGTCATCAAATAAGCCGTCGTCGCATTCGCGACTTGACTCCCACGTCACTTTTGACAGTCATAACTTCGACGTCGTAGATAATTTCGTCTATCTTGGAACCAGTACTAACACTAGCAATAAATGTCAACCTCGAAATCCAACACAAAATAAATCTTGCCAACAGGTGCTACTTCCGACTGAGTAGACAATTGAGAAGTAAACGTACAAAAGACCAAATTCTACAAGTCACTCATTATTCCCGTCCTGCTATATGGTGTAGAGGCATGGACGATGACAACATCTGATGAGTCGGCGTTACGAGTTTTCAAAAATACATTCTGCGGAAGTTTTATGGTCCTTTGCGCATTGTCAACGAGGAATACCGCAGTCGATGGAATGATGAGCTATGCGAGATATACGACGATATTGACATAGTCCAGCAAATTAAGAGACAGCGGCTACGCCGGCTAGGTCATGTCGTCCAAATGGATAAAATCAATCCAACACTGAGTGTATTCGATGCCATACACGCCGGGAGAAGTAGAGGAAAACCTCCACTCCATTGAAAACACAAGGTGAAGAAGGGACTGGCTTCACGCAAAAGCAAGAATGACTGGCGTGCTGTTGTAAACTTATCTTCCTGTGGCACCCCCACAGAAATGGTATTAACTTTCTTATCCTATATAAGCAAATAAGTATTTTTTGAATGAAAACACGGGGATCGTTAATGAACTCAAGAAAAGTTGCTCTTCAAACTATATATAGAACTCGACATTTACATATCCGTTTTGAAATATTTTCAGACTGACCAAAATCAAGGAAATTTAGTCTGACAGCAAAATTACCAACTGCTTGAATGAAAAAAGACAAACAGTTAACTAGTTGAGCTTGGGGTTGATACTAGTTGTAAAATAGTTTATGATTAGCTGACTTAAAGTATTTATATACTAAGATATTATATACATTTCAGTAATGGCCGTATAACTACAAAGGCTTATGGCCAACAAAGTATTCCGCAAAATACAAAGGCTCGATGGAACAAAATTTTTGCATATGTATATGGTCTCTTATGTGTATGTGTTGGCAAGACCACTTGCTTGTTTGCGCTTTAATCTGTATTCATACATCACTGGCGTGTAAGCCAACGACCCGAGCGTCAGCAGCGTTGCAATGTTGCTGAGCGTACATGGATTGCCAATTAAAAATTGCATATGTGGTGATTGGGCGTAAACAATCATGGCGGCGCTTTTGTTATTTTCTGTTGTTTTCATGTTGATGAATGCACAACGTTGCAACGAAATTGCATGCAGTCATTTATACAAGCGCGTACGCATCCACAAATACATAAATACAAGCGCATACGAGTATATTTGTGCGAGCATATGTGTATTATATGGTGCAAGAGCCTCTCATATGTATGCGTGTACGTGTGTGTATACAATGGACCATATGCGCCTATTGCCTCGCAGCCGCATCCTTCACCACTTTTAAAATCCCATTTTTGCGCTAAATATGATGGTCAATGAGCATTGATAAGTATTATAGACAATGCAGTTGTGTTCGTAGCTTGTGGCTTCGTTTTGTTTGCAAATCTATTGTTTGCTCGCATATTTATTGTGTAATCGCCACCAAATTTAATTAATTGTACAAATAGTTAAGAGTGGAAAAAACACACACAATTAGTTAGCAGAGTGTAAACAAAGCGCTTACAACACTAATTTGAAAAGTGGTGCTTCATTTTCCCCACAATGATTTCACTAAATTAATATTATCTTAGCATTTCATGTTTTCAAGCAAGTACCATCGCATGAAGTAAGGTCAGTGTCGGAAAACTATATTCACTATTATATTTGCTTTGGATATTTATACACAATGAGACATCAAACTTTAATTCACACAATAAAATCCGAAAATGTTGACCTTAATTTAAGTAAAATAATAAAATTTATCGTGATGTGACCTTACTTCTGCAGGTGTGATCTAATAAGTACTCAACCTCACCGTCCAAACGGGTTAATATTATAAGAGAACGTTACTAACGTATGGTCTTAGATTTCCATAGCCGGTTGTTAGCAAAATTACAGTCGAATCAAACCCATCTTGCATTGAATATGTGCAAAATATGTTTCCGCTAATACTTAGGGAAATTTTAAACAGGAATTAGCGATCTTTGCATTTTGAAGGAAAATATCGTATTGAGATCAAAGAGCCATTGAATGCTGTGTAGGGTGATAACACAGGTCAACATGATTTTTGGGTCTGACATCTAGATGTTAAATTTTAGTTTCTCCTATGACAAAAATAAGGAAAAACATTATTTTTCCGGTTAAAGTTTGCTTTCGTAGAAATTAGAGCAATTTTTCGATTTTTAAGCAGAAATTACTGATTTTTATATTTTTTCTACAATTTCACTATAGATTATAATTAGAAAACTTTTTTTTTAGATACAAGAGTCGTTTTTATTCAAGATGTGTGATAAACAATAATAAAATAACAAGAAATTACTGTCTAAAAGTGCATATTTTTTGTATTTCTTTTATGCTCATATGAGCTCTCTCGTATTAAACCCCAAATATACTTACCGATGTAGATCAGCCAAAAGCAAACTTAAAGAACTAAAGATTAATATTTAAGTGTTTTTCAATGTCTAGAATCAGAATCAAAGCATTAGAACAGAAACCCAAAAAAATATTTTTTTTTTGACCTGTGTAATCCACCGTTTATTGACGAGGTCAAAAATTGCTTTCATGAGTTTCATCGTAATCGCAAAGTCAGCTTTTTTATTAGAATAATGTGGAGCAAATTCCATGATTTCGTTTTTTCAGAAGCCGTACATATCGTACATGAGTTGGCTGAACTGCCGCGTTTTCTTACTACAGACAATAAAGCATCCATGAAACCACTTCACAGCATATTTTAAGGCATGCAGGGAGCCATCGTAACAGGGGCTACACCTCAGCAGTGTGTTTCGACGAGATAAGGGCCCTTAATTTTTAGAATCAAACCGTGTAATGCACAACGCTTACTTAGAGAAGGCCATAAGGTTACAGAGCTCTTCTTACTATGACGAAATATTAACATGTCAATTCCACGGCGAATCTGTAGAAAACATATTTTTCAGAGGAACTAAAGAGGTTGGAGAATCGCAAGGGCAGACACACGCAGCTAACATACAAGAACTCGATTTTGAGCGTTTAGCTTCTTTGGCAGATATGTCTAATCTGAAAATTTTCTTTGGATATTGCAGCATTGCCTTAAGCAATAACATTGTCAAATTTTGTGAAGATATCTTGTCAAATATAAAGTCTATGCAAAAACTAGATTTTAATCGTTCAGTTTGCATAGCAGTTATATACTAAAGTGGTTTGATATAAGCATATTTTTTAAAAAAGAAAAGCGTGTGCAAAATTTCACCGATATCCCATAAACTGAGACGCCAGTTCGCGTTTATTCAATCCGACGAACATGGCTAAATCAACTGAGCTCATCACACTGATCATACATATATTATAGGGTTTGAGACGTTTCCTTCTGGGTGTCACAAACTTCATAGAAAACTTAATATACTCTGTTCAGCGTGTAAAAATATTGAGCATTAATGTTTATATGCTGCTAAGGATATTCTAAATAGAATTGTCTGACCAGGTTCCAATTTTGGTTATTTCCATCTAGTTTGGAACCAGCATCAACACCAACAACAACGTCAACGTCAACTTGAAATCCAACGCAGAATCACTCTTTCAAACAAGTGTTACTTTGAAATGAGTAGGCAATTGAGAAATAAAGTGGTGCAGAGACATTGACGATGACAACAACTGATGAGTCGACGTTGCGAGTTTTCGAGAGAAAAGTTCTGCGAAAGATTTATGGTCCTTTGCGCGTTGGCTACGGCGAATATCGCATTCGATGGATCGATGAGCTGTATGAGATATACGACGACATTGACATAGTTCAACGAATAAAGAGACACGGCTACGCTGGCTAGGTCATGTCGTCCGAAAGACGCTCCAGCTCTGAAAATATTCGACGTCGTACCCGCCGGAGAAAACAGAGTAAGACCTCCTTTCCATTGGAGAGATCAGGTGGAGAAGGACCTGGCTGCACTTGGTATCATGAATTGGCGCCAAATTGCGAAAAGAAGAAACGACTGGCGCGCTGTTGTAAACTCTGCTGTAACCGCGTAAGCGGTGTCTACGCCAATAAAGAAGAAGAAGAAGAAGTCTGTCTGCCCGCCTGAAAAATACAGTTCTTTTCTCCAAATCAAATAAATTTACAAGTTTTTTATACAAATATGCCTTTAAATGTTGAACGCACTCAACGTTGTGCATTAAATATACAGTGCTACATCATGTCTTATGAGCAATACAGAATGTATAAATCAATTGTATGAATACTGAGATCACTTAATATTTAACTTTAACTGCGTATAACTTAGAGTCAGTATGACAGTGAACAGCTCTGCACCAAATCAGTTTTGAGTTTAGTGGCATCAGATGAGTTCGCCATAGGGACTTTCGGGCATAGCTCAATAAGCAGGGAAATGGTGGATAAAGTAGTCCACACATCATAACGCTTTATCTTATTTTCAAGTTAGACTAAGAGAGGGTGGAAGCCGCAGGAATATGTGATTCGCTAGCGGAACTTATTTACTACATCTGAGTCGAAGTCGGTATCTATTACTGGGAGTTGGATCTCAGGTGACCCTTCAAAGCGTCACGAATACTGTAGCATCCTCCAGGCGGAAGTCTTTTCGGTTAGGAAAGCGTCTTAAATAGCTAACAACAAAAATAAGATCAGTATATCGTCGATAGCCGGTTGTGCATAAATAATAACCACACATACAGAAAATGCAGAGAGCCATGACAGAGACCCTGGAATACCGCTTATACTGCTGTCCAGCATTATCTAAATCTCGTCTCAGAAGCTTCGTAATTCAAGGGACTAGATGAAGTACCAAACTTACTTGTAGATACCAACTCTCTCTCTCTTAAATTTAGCAAAATGAGGCAAATATTTCGCCTCAATCTTACAATACAAAATGTCAGTAAGTCTATGTATGACGTGACAGCCCGCCAGTATAACTTAATCTTTTAACCTTTATGAAATTAATCATTAACTTATTTTAGAAGAGCGAAAAATTTTTTAAGTTTCAATTTTAAAATTTGTAGATTTATATATTGTATAACTGCAAAATTAATGCATCAAAATAAAAAAATTAATCTCTCTGAAGTACATAAAAAAAATGAGTGAAACTATTCAACAAAGGTTTTTTAAGTTTAAATTTCGGGTAAAAATCCATTTGTCAAAATACATTTTTATTTGTTGGTATAACTGTCAAAGACATCTGTGCCAAATGTCACATCAAAATAATCATGTTTGGTATAAGCTCTTCTCTCTGAAGTAGGATATTCGAAGGATCATGAAATCTATTATTATTGGCCATGAAATTTGGATCTGTGATTATGACCCAGAAATAGGCAGAATTCCTTCCGACCAGCCAAACTGTCAACAGGGAATACTATTTAAGTGTTATGCGTCGTTTGCGTGAAGATTTTGGTAAAGAGAATCCGGAATTATGGGCCGACAACTCTTGGTCTTTGCACCACGATAATGCATCCTCGCATTGATGATGATTCTTCGTGAGGTTTTTGCCAAATTTTTAACCAATATCGTGCCTCAACGACCGCATTTGCTTCAGTTACATCTGTGTGACTTCCGGCTATTTAGCAAATTCCATCGACCGCGCCGAGGAAACCATTTTGAATCAAATGAAGACATTAAACGTGAATCACTATGCGCATTGAAGGCTATTCCGGTAATTGACTTTAACAACTGTTTCGAGGATTGAGGAAAACGTTGCCACAAGTGTATTAGGGTCAAGGGTGATGGAAAAAACGTTGATACGAGTAAAAGTGTATAGGGACCAAGGGGTATTACTTTAAGGGGGTCGATATAGATTTTGAAGAATAAATTTAGTATTTGAAAATTAAGAGCAAAGTCTTACTATTTTTGCCCATATTAGTATATGAGAAAGCGAAAATTATTTAGACACGGTTTAAATTAAAAATAAAGATCTTGTTTAAAAGGACATGCATGTTACAAATTGATGTTGAACACATGCGCAACAAGTGGGAGGACATACAAATAAATCTTATTAGCATTATTTACAATTCTGCACATGTTTCCCACATGAAAATATTTTTACTCATGTGGAATAATTTTAAAATGTACAAGAAAATCCATTAAATTAATCTAAATACGCAGCACATACGCACACATATGCAAAACGAGAAAAAATGGGTTCGTAATGCTACCTTAGCAATATGAAGCGTGAAATGCTGATAACAATTTGACGATGTGTTAAAAGTTGACGACATACAGACAGCCATATGTTGGTAATGTAACGGAAATGCTGAAGTCTTACTTAGGCACTTGCACGATTGAATTGATCGAAATCGGCAAGCGAAGAGCGAGACATTTTTGCATAGATATTGACTTATACGCATATGTAAATGTAATTACTTACAAATCATTTATTTGAATGATGAAGCGTGACATTAGAAAATAACAAGAAAAGGCAGCAAATGCGTGTGTAAGTGTGTGTTTTGGGCGTACTTTTGTATTGTAAAATACACTTGGGACACACTGCGAAGGAGGAAAGTTGAAAAGATAAATCCCAAACGTTGAAAAGGTTGCTTTTGTGTGCACTTGACAAAGCTTTCAAATACATTTTCAAGTTGGTGGCTGCAAGCTGAAAGCGGCAAACGCCAGAAAGCGCCATGAGCTGTTATTGCGGTAGCGGTAACTTCAACCCGCCCACTGACAAAGTGCGACAAAAGTGGCGACGAAATGCAGACATCAGGCAGCCAGTGAAGTGGAAAAGCAGAAGCGCTTCGATGCCCAAATGGCAAACAAAGGGAAGATAAAAGTAAGTTAAGTAGTGCGCTGAATACAATTGCGCGTGAGTGGTTGTATATGTATGTATGTGTTTGTGTGTCTAGTTGGGCATGGAGGGTCGTTGGGCCAAGTGTTAAATGGCGAAGAAAGAAAACTTTGTTTATGGCCTTGGAAACGGTGTTGATTTAGCTGTTGAGAGTAACCGAAAATTTACAACGTGCTGGTAGCATAATGTATTTGCTTGCGGCTTTGTGTGCTCAACAAACCAGACAGCAGCACAGCGACATGGGCGTCTATAAAATACAGAATCTCGCTTTAACTGAGCCATCAACGTAAATGTTATTAATGGTGTACACTTTGCGGTCTGCAAGACATTCAAAATGCATTTACGTTTGGCACAAATCTACATCTCTACATAAATACATGAATACAGCTACTGCTTAGGCCAACCAACTTTGAAGTCACTCATACGCCATGTACCACCTTGTTGCGTACAAATTACAAACACGCATTAAGCTTGCTACTTGCTACCAAAATTCTATGTTGCAAGCTAATTTCGCGCAAAAAGAAGTATCATTACTCTTAGTTGCAAACCACAAGCAATCAGTGGCATACTCAACGCAGCACTTACCATATAAACCGACGGCCGCCCGCCGTTGCCGCAGCAATGCAAACAAGTGTTTGCCATTAAAATTGCCAAACCGCACAATTGCAATTAAGTGGAGAAGCCAGCCGAAAGATGAACTGCAGTGTGTGTGTATGCATAGATTATGCATAAGCGTACAACAATTGGCTTTTAGAGCTTTTGCGTCTTTCATCGGAAGCCGATGCACTCCGATTAACAAAAACTGTCGCTTAGCTTGTGGCCGTGGTTAGCAAAAGCATTGTACTGGTAATGACGCTTTGACTTTAGCAGCGATTGTAATAAATTCTATGCAGTTCGTGTTCATTCTACATACTCATATATAATGAGTTACATCCTTTTTCACGCTTAACTCAATTTGCTGCAGCGCAGAGCAGATATTGCTGCTTAAGTGCTGCTATCACTAAGCACTAGTATTGCCATCATGTCACATCATAAATAAAGGGTGTGTTAGTCTCACTTAATGGACTCGGCTTTTGCTTTAAAAATTTTTAGCAACATATTTTTAGGTCAATTGCCTGCGCTATTAAATTAGCTTCTAGCGTTTTGGTCTACCTCACACCACTGAACTTATTTAATATTTTGGGACATCCGCGTAGGATAACACTCCGCACAAGCTACAGTGATAAGACGATCTCTCCCATTAGTGACATTTTTAAACTCTATTTTTACTTAATTTAGCACGAGAAATTCTTCTCACATTCCTATGTAACAGCGCGAAAATTAATGAAATCGGACTTCAACCACGCCTACTTCTCACATAGCACAATTTTCCACGTGATTCTTTGACTTTCCAGTACACAAATCAAGAAGAACGTTGCACAAATAATTCCTTTAAAGTAGCCACTTTATGAACTGTCAAGAACTGTCCCAATCCAACTAAAACCGTTCAAGGCACCAAATATCGGAAATGCGGACTCGCTGACTAGTTGACTTTTGATCGATCTATGTATGGAATATATAATTAAAATTCTAAGAGAGTTCTTTTCTGGCCATAGTATTTCTGTGGAATAAAAATGTTTTGAATCAGGTAAATAAAGGTAAAGATTTTCGAACTTTCGATTGACTTTATACGGCATATATCAGCCAATACGTGAGTTATGTTAATGAAAATGAGAAAGATTTTCAGTGCATGGAGGTTAAAATTTTATCTCTTCGTTCATGGTTAAAAAGAGAACAGGTCTTAAAGGTAATAAGAAAAAAAATCATAAATCGAGGACCGATTATTGTCATTTAATTCTATTAAGATACCTTGCACTCCAATATGATTTAAAGTCAGTTATGCTGTCAGAAATCCTTATAAGACTCATTAGTATAGAGTTGTCTTCATGACTGTAGTACTGTGATAGCTTATTTTGTTTAAAGATCTGTCCTGACTTATCTGACTTTCCAAGTGAACAAGTTTGATTAATTTGGAAGGATGGACACTTGAAGTTATAAGAACGAAAAAATTCCATTGAATTTGCTTCCACTACCTTTTCTAAAACGCATTTTTATATTTTCTGCAAAACTAAGCTTTTCATTAAAATAGTAGTGTTTGTAGGTAGGGGTCGATAAAGGAAATTTATGAGATAGTCATGATAAAACAATGTATTTAAGTGATTAAGTTAAGCTATCTATATGCCAACTAGTGCGTTAGAATCTGCTATCTTTATCGATTGTCCAGTGGAAATTTCATGACATTTCATTGATTGGAAGTGAAGTTATTGCGTTTTAAGTGTCAGTATGTTTGTGTTATCGATTCGAAAATGTGCTTCGAACAAAAAGAAGAAGGGCCAACATTAAATTTTTGCTTTAAAATTGGTAAAACTTTTACCTAAACGTTTCAATTGATGAAACAAGTTTTGCCGATGATTGCCTACCCCGTAGCAGAGTGCACGAGTGGTTTCAACGTTTTCAAAGTGGTCGTGAGGACATAAATGACGAGCAATATGTGGGCCAATCAAAATCCGTGATCACCGGAAATTCCATCGAAACTGTGCGTGAATTCACCAAAAATCAGCCGAAATCATCATTGAAATTCTTGGGAATGGAATTGAACATCTCCGCAACATCGAGCTAAAACATTCGTTCGACATGCTTTTGGACCATGCAAAAAGCTGTATTGAAGCAGAAGGAGACTATTTTGTATAAAACAAATTGATTTTGTCGAAAAAACCATTTGTTCTGTTTTTTTTTTAAGTTCCGATTACTTTGGAACGAACCTTGTAAGATAGACCAACTGCACAATTTATAAAATTCAAGTCCTAATCGTCCTCAAATATCAAAGAATTGCTTAAACTTGTCGCTTACTACTCTTACAAGTCGTTGGAAGCTAAGAAACTTGTGTGTGCAAGAATTAAGGGGGGAGTCTGCTTTAGAAGCTTCAAAAAATCGATTTTTTTTTTTTGCTTAAGTCTCTTTAAAAATAATCTAAGAATATGTCCCCAAAGTTATAGATGGGAATTCGAAATATTTTCGAAGCTAGAAGGGAAATAGTGACCGAGCGTCTAGCAGATATATGAGCGATTGGGCAGAAAGCGAAAACTTTGACGCGCGATTTCTCGGTTTTTCATTTTTACAATTTTTCTTAATTGGCGGGCAGGATAAAAAAACTAAACGTCGTATGAAATTGGAGCAAAGTTTATTATCTTTGGCATTAAATTATCTTCTATTTAAACCAAAAAAAAACTAAGAAAAGTCAGGTTTGAACATATTTTTATACAACATAAATAAAATTTTTTGGTCAAAACCCGTTTTTTTTTTTAATTTATAAAAAAATGATATTATTAAATTTTATAATTTTTTTAGATTTTTTTTGGTTTAACTAGAAGATAAGTTATTAAAAAATATGAATCTCTTTGAATTTTTTGTTTCCGGCAGAAATTACGACCTGCATCCTGCCCGCCGTCCGACAAATGCACATGCGAGATGCATCGCACCCAAAGGCTGAATATCAAAGATTTCGTATCTAAAAAATTTGTGAATGATGTTTAAATACATATATAACTATAAACCCTAGAAATTTTGCTATAATCACTTGTTTCTTTCCTTCCCAAAAAACTCTTCCAAAAAATCGAATTTTTTAAGCCACTAAAGCAGGCTCCCCCCTCAAGTTTGAAGGAACAGGTTCTAAAAATTAAGTCCGCCCGCTACCAAACACATAAATTATTCCAGGTAGGCTACCAAAAATTTTAAACATGGTTTTTTGAGTATTATGGTATAGGTTTACTTTTCGTACTATGGTGTTGGTCCTACATATTTTATATATAACACCATTTGTCAGCTGAAAAATGTGTAAACAGGATAACGACTTAAATCATTGACCTAGTTAGCTTAGGAGGGATTTGCATCAGAAAACATCAACATAATATCCTGACCAGCGCAAACCTGAATTCAATCAAAAATTTATTGGAAAATTTAAGCAAGAACTTTGGCTATTCCCGATTACGCAGTGTCAAGATCCCATGCAACGTTGGTGCATCGAGGCTGTACAACCAAATATTAGTCAATCAGAAGTATTTACTAATATATGAAATTTAAATTTTTAACTAGATATTTTTCTGTTTTTCCTTCAACAAAATGGGCAGAAGCCATAGCCCACTTAGTTGAGTCTGCAGTAAACAATTGCCTTGCGACTACCCAATCTAAGCGAGATGGCTGTCTTGGACTACGGATAGTCACTGGGCTGCCCACAGGGTGGAAGGTTATCCTCCCTGTTATGAAGCCTTGTCGTGGACGACCTGCTAGTTCTGCTAACTAACAATGTGAGCCGCTGTCAAGGATATGCGGCTGACATTGTTTTTAAAGATAGAGGCACATTCGAGGACACTCTCTGCGATGTAGTACAAAGGGAATTAAACCTGGCTAGAAAATGGTGCAGTGGAGTTGAACTAGAGATAACTAATATGTTCAAATATCTTGGTCTCACGCTGGATTCCACTCTGCCGTGGAAACAGCATGTTGACCTGACCTTGGTCGAAGCCACTAAAGCACTAATGTTGTGCAGTCAATCAGCTGGTCAATCCTGAAGCTACAAGCCAAGAACATCAGCCAAACACACACTACTTTGAATGAGAGCAGAAAGACAGATGTAAGGTAATCTCATCCCAGCGTATGAAGGGCTTAGTGGTGTAGTGCCATTGGCTCTTCTTCCAAGGAACAGCAAAAAGAGTAAACTTCACTAAGAAGTTCAAGGTTACCCTTAGGCTGAATGGAATGATTCCACTCTGGAGCTACTGCGTAGGGATAGTACAATCAAGTGATACACCGACGGCTCGAAAACGTCGGAGGGTTTTGGTGCAGGAATCGCAAGATCATGCAACAAACTCTCCATACTTATGGAAAGTTTTCCGAACACATTTCAAGCAGAGATCTTTGCCATAAGCCGGTGCGTAGAGATAAACCTCCAACGGTCAGGTTACTAATAGGTGGTTACGTCCTCAACAGGTTTAAATATGTAATCAACCTCCCAAGGGGCAAACACAGGCTACTTGTCGCATTCTACACTGGCTACTATAAGCTCAAGAAGCACTTATATGACATGGACCTAACTTCTGGCGCAAATTACCGGTTCTGCGACAAACAGTCTGGAACTCCAGAGTCAATTGGATCCATGTTTCCAAATAGGGATCATGTCGCCTCATTAGCACCCAGCATTATATAGAAATTTATCAATATTCTGGGACTAAGTGGGTCGTAGTGACTTAGGAGAGGGCACAAAAGACTTTCAAATGCCCTTCCACTGACACCCTATAACACAACTGTGTCATGCGTTGCGCGTTAAACTTCTATTTGACAACCTCCGTTGCGTGCGGCATTAGCTTGAGGATACCAAGAGCTATTTGAAAAATGATTGTCATTTACACAATTACCAAAAACCAAAGTTAACCGAGAGCTAGAACAAAAAGTTACATGGAGTGTCGAAAGTAAAAATAAAATTGTATAATATGACAAACCCAAGCTTCTGCGCTCAGTGTGAGTACAGTTATAAAGTTGCAAAACATAAAAGTAATAGTTGTTGTCGCTTTGGGTGCAGTAAAGCATTTATCTGTGGTGGTGTGAAGCAATTTGATCCAGTACGATGGAGCTTTCGCAGCTTTTCTTTCCTTGCCCTGACATGGCATTTACGTGTGTGCATATGTATGTGTATGCCTTCACGCATCGTTTATTTTGCATATTTATTTCCGAAAGATACGTTAAATTGCACTTGCTGGTTTTGTACATGCAACTGCCTGTGCTCGGGTTTAAAAGTGGTCCACCGCGCATTTTTCAAAAGCTTACAGCCAACCAGCTAACAATGCAAGGCATGTAGCGATTTAGAACGTTACGGTTTACGTCAGCTACAACCACAAAAAAGAGACTGTAGCCATGTGTTTTAATATTTTTGTTTTGCCTTTTTACCTACTCTAAATTCAAGGGAAGGAGAAGCCGTCCCACGAGCGTACGTGGTTGCATTAGTTGACCTATTTTCTCAAACGTTTATGTGAGGATTAAGATGGCTATCTCTTTGATATCCGATCTAATAGCAGTTGCGTTTTTGAGCTGGATTCCGGTGTACCACTAAGCAAAAAAGAAATACATGGGCCTATTCATCTCACTTTTTGAAAAAATCTTTTTTTTTTTTGGAAGATCTCATGGATCATATGTCATAAAAGCAGTGTGAATATATGGACATGGAGCAGTTCCGAATTTACACGACGATTGAGGTTGTTATATCACTCATTTCTATGTATGAGCCGGGGAACCTGGAGTGACTCTCATCATTGCCAATAGATATTTGCAGTCTCCAATAGCTAAAGTCTCCGAGTTTATACTTTTTTTTACATACTTTATGGTAAGTTTTCACTTTTGTCACTGATTACTTCAACTTCTAATATCAGATTTCCCTTCATCTCATGATACCACAAAGTACGACACTCATTATGTTATCACATTGCTTTCTCAAGAGCATTATGTGAACACTGTTAGTGAGACAACTCGATATATTCAAAAAGCTGTATTAGTAAAAGTACTTGTATGTCGTTAATAATTACAAAACCGAAACTTAATTATATAACCTCAACTTTCACATGACAGTATTAATGTTATAGTTTATAATGTTGAATAACTTTTGTTGATAGTAATTAATATACTTAGTATTTCCATAAATTCTGGTACTATATTTATATTTCATACAGAGAGGACGCATTATTGATCGTTTTTCCCAAACGTCTTTAGTTGATGACGGAATGACTGGTTGTCCTGGCTTAATTCAAACTATTTCAGCCATAGAGACTGTTCGCCAAAGCATCTTATGTCGATGGAAATGAATACATCGACCAAATCAATGTCAAAACTTATTCGAGATGACCTCCACATGAAAGCCGGCCGTCGTTCAACTAGTTATCTTCTCACACACTCTTAAAGCAATTTAGCTGCCATAATGGTTTGATGGGGAGTCTTCCATAAAGGCGTTTTTCACTACTGTGAAAAGAGATTATAACTGGAGCAAAAATACACCAAAAGGATGTTTTAGTTGGTATCTATCAATATATCCGGATAAATCTTTGCATAAATAGTTACCGGTGTGGCACCTTATAACTTTTTTAAAAAAAAAACGCATAAAACAAAATCTCATCGGTTCTTTATTTGAAAAAAATTTTACGTCTTAGGTGGTCCATTCGGAAAGTCCAATTTTGGGCTAAAACTTTTTCAAGATTTCCCGGAGATAGCGAATAAGTGTCTTAGCCAGCTGGCTTATTACTAAGCTTTTTGATCGAAAATATCGGTCAGTATCTTGGTGAGGTATATTATCAAAATGGAAATTCTGTGTGGAAAATCTTTATGTTACATGTCAACCAAGTTCCGTTCTTCCATTTATGCAACAAAAGTTTGTTAGCATACTTAATATGTATCAACAAGATGGCGCTACATGCCACACAACGATTCTATGGCCATTTTGAGGGAAAACTTCGGAGAACACATTTCAAGAAATGGACCCGTAAGTTGGCCACCAAGATCAGCATTTCAACTAGGAACTGGCGAATGGCACTTAGGATGCCAATTTTTGAATCGAAGCGGGATTGTCCGCATAGATAAACATTACTCCACAGAAAACTCTAACGGTGTGATATCACATGAACAATCTAACGTTTCAAATCGACCGGCCCAAAACGCGTTTTTTTAAAAAAAAAGTGAAATTAACTGCACACAAAAAATTTTACAAATCAGTCTAAAACTTTTCAAGACCCGAGATAGCGAATAAGTGGAACCCAGCTTCTATTACTAAGCTTTTCATCGAAAATATCGGTCAGTACGTGAGGTATATTATAGAAATTCAAGGAAAATCTTTTATGTTAATAGTACGCCGGTATGCCATATACTTAATATGTATAAAGAACTTCCAGCCGAATTCACACATTTCCAATGACTCGTTCGAGCATTTCGACTAGGAACTGGCGAATGGCACTTAGGATGCCAATTTCTGAATCGAAGCGGGATTGTCCGCATAGATAAACATATCTATTGACGGTTACGTTCTCGCCGGCATCATTTTTGAAGAAATATGGACCGATGATTCCACCGGCCTACAAACCACACCAAACCGTTGTTTTTTCTGAATGAAATGGCAGCTCTGGAACGCTTTCAATTTAAGATCTCAACGTAAAATGCGCCAAGTCGTTCCATACTGACGTATGTTGCTGCGAATAACGCCCATCAACTCTTCACGATCTTCATGGACATTCTTAGCTAAGGCTAAGAATATTATCCAATAATTAATGCTGAGTCTCAAAATGGGTGATAAGGTTGCGAATAGCTCTCTCAGCAAGCCGATTATGTTGACCATAAGTTGAGTGAAGCGCTTGAAACACATTCATTACAGAACGTCAATTTTATGATGGTAGCTGAAGTACTTTAATGAAACTCAGAGAGATCGTTTTCCGTTAATATGCTAATGAGAAGTAATGCCAAAAGCAGATAAAACAAGAAAAAAGGTTAACTTCGGCTGCAATGTAGCTAATATACCCTTCACGGGTGCATTTCTTTTAGTAACTATGTGTCCAGTTTGTATGGAAGCTATATGCTATGTTGAGCCGATCTGAACAATTTCTTCCGATATTACATTATTTCTATGAACAATAACTCATACCAAATTTCGTGAAGATAGGTATATTGTCAAATGTGAAAGTTTTCATACAAGAACTTAATTCCGATCGTTCAGTTTGTATGACAGCTAAAGTTATAGTGGTCTGATATCGGCACTTCCGACAAATGAGCAGCTTCTTCAAGAGAAAGTGACGTTTGTACAATTTTAAAACGATATCTTAAAAACTGAGGGACTAGTTCGTATATATACAGACGGACAGACAGACAGACGGATATAGCTAAATCGACTGAGCTCAACATACTGATCATTTATTTATAACATAGTATATACTTTATAGGGTCTCCAACGCTTCCTTCTGGGTGTTACAAACTTGGTGGCAAACTTAATATACCCTGTTCAGGGTATAAACATATCACTATCTGACATATACCTAATACAAGGTTTTAACTGAACGTATAATATTGAATACACTATTGTTTGAGATTGAAAATTTTTGAAATATAATGATTTTCGTTTTTGTAACAAACCTGAAGCCGAATATGACGGTCAGTGTGAAAGTTAAATACATATTTACAAAGTATGAAAACAAATTATCGAGTATACCTGACTATTGTCAACATTTTGTGTAGTCAGCTCAGTCCGTTTCCGCCGCCAATATACCTTTTATAATGATCCATCTGAGCTTAAACCGTTCAGGTTTATTAAAATATATAACATTTTAATGAAATTAAGTGAACTTTAACAAATTATATTAATGGTGTGTTGCTGACCTAAACTGATCAGACCTTAGTGTAAATCCTATATACCTAATGTAATGAATTCCGATCCTTTTGTTGACGTTTTCCAAATATGCGTGTTAATTTTAGCTTCTTCGACCAATTTACGTCAGATATGTCTTATTTAAGGATGATTTGAATATAATTTTCTCTGTTGGGAATTAAAATAAATTATAAAACTAAATTGGTCTATGAGCTATAATATTATTTAATAAGATAAAAATTCGATTTTAATAAATTAAAGTTTTCGTCGAACAATGAATGTTGAATTCTTTTGCAACTTTTTTGGAATAAACTTTTGCTAAAACCTAAAAATATTTCTACGACTTTAAACATGGTAAGTTTAAATATTCTGAAATGTTCGTTAACACCCGAATTTCACCCTTCCTTACTCGTTTTCATTTCAAATAGAGAAAAACTTGAATAATATTTTAGTCCAACTGCTCACTTTCTGTCCAAGAATCTGGATTTTGAATCATATTTTATTTATGAATGTCCAAATGGTAATTTATGACAAAATATGAATTCCAGTAAAATCAAATACGAAAGACCCACATGCATACATGTAAATTCGTTCAAATCGTCATAATATTTTTATCACAATTGAACGTATGTATCCTTTCATAATCTTCAGATGACAATAGCCGAACTCTAACTTTATAAAATATGCAAAATATTGTTGCATAAGGTTAAAGGCAAGTTGATTCGCCGCAATAAAATTGCTGGTATACAAAAATCTTTAAGAAATATTTCATACATTTCATTTTGTATTTCCACCGTTACTCTAAATGAGTTTCTACATTCCTTGCTTATAAAGTGTATAGAATCAGAAACACAGACAGGCACAGCAAAAACTCATTTGCATTTATTACGTTTATATTGAGAAATTGTGTCCTAAGACGGCAGAATAGCAAAAAAGTCAGTTGAGGGAGAGAATGGCTGAGCCAAAAAGTATTTTAATTCGAATGAATATTGCAAATGAAAAATCGAATATTTCTAAACCAAAACGAAATGAATCGAACGAAATTGAATTTGTGGCGAATTGAAGCGCAACGAAGGACAACGAAACCGCGCTTTCCTCACAACTTGTAAGGAGGGAGTACAATTTTTTACGAAATTGTCCTCATCAAGGCAACAATGATTCTGGAGTCTGCTTGCCCCTAAGCTTTAGATGTGTAACACTGTCTTTGCTTATTCATTTTCGTTTGGTCATTCATTATTATATTGGCTACTTTATTGCATTGCCTTAGATTTGCCACCGAACGCACACTCACACGCAATCTTACTTCATTTGTTTTCTTAATATTAATTTAGGGATGGGTACACATAAATTCGTTACCTTTCGCTGATATTTAATTTGTATGTATCTGAGTATTTCAATAAGAAGAATGAAGAAAATATTATTTCTCACAAACAAAAATAAATACTGGGGCGCACTGATTATAATTCTACATGTACTGATACCATACAAGTATACGACACCATTAGATATATAAAACACTTTAATTTTTAGATAGTTTTCTATGTGTGGAAAAGAGCTGATGCCTAAAATAAGGGAAAGCGTTAACTTCGGTTGCACCGAAGCCATAAAACCCTTCACAAATACAAACTATTTCTTACAAGACCTTTGGGCGGTCAGTTTATACGGCACATATATGCTAAAGCAATTCGATGTGAATAATTTCTTTGCGGATTAGAGCACTGCTGTAAACAGTAACCCATGCTAAATTTCGTAGAGATACCTCTTCAAATAAAAAATGTTCCAAACAAGTGCTTAAATCGGACCGTTCAGTTTGTATGGCAGCTATATGCTATAGTAGTCCGATATCGGCGATTCCTGACAAAGCTTCTCAGAGAGAAATGGAATTATGCAAAATTTCAGATCGATATCTCTAAAACTGAGGGACTAGTTTTGGTATATCAGACAGACCGACAGGCGGGCATGGCTAAACCGACTCAGCTCAGAACGATGATCACTTACAAGTATATATATTCTAGAGGACTCGGCGAACTCCGTTTTGCCTTAGAGGAAACAAATAAGAAAGTCTTGGATTTGGTTAAGTCTTTTTTGAAGGAAATACAAATAAATTATTTAAGTATTTTAATGATTCTTTATTGTTCATGTATTCTAGTGCAGAGGTCGTACTCTTCAGTTAAGTACCTTGTGATACACGATCTTTTCAGTTTAATTATCGAGCGCAAGAACAAACAACGCAGATGACCTTCCGTCCCTTGAACATGTCACAAATAAATGCACATGCGAAAACATAGGTCTTCCAGATTCAAACCATAAACTTTAAAAGATTGACCTTGTGGTTTGTTAATGGTCATTACGAATGACAGAATCGGAAATTGAAATATTTTAACCTCAAACGGCATATCGGTTGGGAACATCGGTATACTCTGAATAAAAACTTCCTTACCTTCGAATTTTCCTTTGAGTATGGTAACGCAAAACCCATCGTTCATCAGTTTACTTACCAACAAACGCGCACCGTTACATAATTCTATTTCGTATAATTTTCGAAGCATTATTACTACAGAGCCATCCATTAGGCGTGAATTGTGAGTTGGCAAGCCAGGCTCATCGAAGGAGTTTAAATATTAAATTGATTAGTTAGTGGCTTCATCTTCATTTATTACTTAACCAATATATTTGAATTTATGCATTGATCCGACGTCATTATTCTGTATTCGTAGGTTAGGTCTTATACATCTTTATTCTTTGCTAAAATTGCTCACTCAACAATTCATTACCTTTGTGGTTAGTAATGATGTTTTGTGATAAGTTCGTCTTTGGATGAGACAAAATTGCAGAAATTATCGGGGAAATGAAATCAACCCGCTCGATGCATCAACAGGTACTCAACTATTACCGATAGTCAACAATTGCCCAAAGAAACCTTCAGCAGATTTACCATTAAACAATGCAGTCCTTCATTTCAGAATTTGGCGCTGGCATTTCTAACCTGACGGATAAAATATTGCACATGACATAAAACATGTCTTCGTTCAGTCAATATTTCTTTTCCCTCTTTGGCGCCAACTGGAGATTCCAAGCATAACCAGGTCCTTCTCCATTTGATCTTTCCAACGGAGTGGAGGTCTTCTTCTTCCTCTGCATCCCCCGGCGGGTACTGCGTCGAATACTTTCAAAACCGGAATGTTTCCATCCATTCGGACGACATGATTTAGCCAGCATAGCCGGTGTCAATGTCGTCCTATATCTCGTAGAGCTCATCGTCCCATCGACTGAAGAATTTGCCGTTGCCAAACGCAAAGGACCATTAATCTTCTGTAGAACCATTCTCTCGAAAACTCTTAACGCCGATTCATCAGATGTTGTCATTATCCATGCCTCTGTACCATATAGAAAGACAGTGTCTTGGAAGCCATGTCGTGAAAGCTTGCTTGCTTCGCTTCTTTGTCCAAACTGGAAAAAGCAGAACTAAGGTGCGATTGCTTCGGCCAGTATTATCGATGGCGCAGCTCTTGATTTTGCTCTACGTCAGTTCACATAGCCATATTAGTTTTGCGGGAATACCAAATTCAAACAAAGAGGCATAAAGGCAGCTCCTTTTCGTACTGTCAAAAGCAGCTTTGAAATCGACGAAGATTTGGCGCATGGTGAATATCAGTTGTTGATTTTCCAGGCCTAAAGCCACACTAATAAGGTTCAATCAGTTTGTTGACGGAGGGCTTTAATCTTTCACACAATACGCTCGATAGAACCTTATACGCGCTGTTGAGGAGGCTTATCCCACAGTGGTTCCAATGGTCGGGCATGCTTTCGTTCGACCATATTCTACAGAGAAGCTGAAGCAAGCTCCTTAACAGTTTTTTGCCATCGGATTTGAATACCTCAGCAGGCAAGGCATCGACCCACGCCGCTTTGTTGTTCCTCAGATGGACAATTGCTATTCGAACTACTACATCGTCGTTTGCTTCATCGAATCGGATTCACCATCTTCTTGGGTTATGCTTTTACTGCCATTTAGCAAATTGGAGAAGTGTTCCCTGTATAATTTCAGTATGCTCTGGGCATCAGTCACTAGATCATCTTCGGGAGTTCTACAAGAGTATGCTCCAGTCTAGAAACCTTCTGTTAGTCGACACATTTTTCGTAGAATTTTCGAGAGCATTATCTACGCATTTCGGCCTCTCTCTTTTTTGTCTGCAAATCATCTGGCTTTCTTCTTCAACTCTCGGTATCAATCCCATCCCGCGTGTGTTGTGTTTGGTTGTGACGATTGTAACAATCAACTCAGGTAGAAGTAATTTCGATAGTGAGATCAGTGTATGGGTCCCTAAGAGCTAATTATTTTAAAGTACATATCTCAAAAAAAAGCTATGATGAATTTAATTTGGTAACAATATTGCCTTTTGCCACTTTTTGTTATGCAGTGAAAACATGGAGATAAGCTCACAAGCAACTTGACCAAATGCAATATGCTGTCAATTTGACAGTCTAATTTTCATAGCAATAGATAACTTAGATCATAACAAATATTATCAAAAATAGTTTAGTGGCATCACTAAAAACTAAATGATCCGAACCTTCTCTTTCTATCCCCGTATACTAAAACCATTCTGCGTTGTTAAAAACTGTGTGAAATCGATTCTTTTCGTCATCCATTTATCTAGCCAAAGTGAATTATTATTATCGACATCTTTGAAGTTTACTTATTATTAAAACCAATATTTTACTTCAAAGGTCTTTAACAGCATTATATTGCCTCAACCTCGCCCATGACATAAGCATCCAGCAAAAAACAAATATCTATATATTCACACCAAGCAATATACATACATATGTTGTACGTATGTATCATATTTGTTTTTTGTTGCTACTATTGTTGTAGGTAATGAACGAAAAACCAACTAATTTAAAACGAAAATGAATTACATTCATAAGGACGTACTGTAACATCGACCCTGCAATAAATAAACGCGTATTTCAAGTTGGAGCCGGTTGCAAGCAGCCAGAGGCGGCGACACTTGATTGCTTTCTAATACGATTTTTCTTTCCTTTCTGCCATACCGCTGCACGGTTAAGCCACCGTTTTTTTCTGGATTTATGTATATCCTTCTCAATCGCGAATATAATTTACAAATTCACATAAAAAACGGAACTTTGGCAAAAAGAGCTTTGATAAATTTGCTGTATCAGGAACAACATCAAGGCGATGGTGTTCACCGCAAAAAGTTTCCTTCATATTTATAATCATTCAACTATATGTAGAGCATAATAGAAAGCTACAGTGCAGCAAAAGATATCAGATGCGAGTAAAATTTTGGAAATAATAAATTTGGAAGTTTTCAGTTCTCCACTGAAATAGAATGTAAATTATCTTCTTAGTGGCATTGAGGATGGGTATTAGAGAGATACATGCAACTACCGGGAAAAGGGTGAAGAATGCTGGTTAATTATATATAATGGGTTGTCAAAAAAGTCTTGCGGTATTTTCGCTAGTTGGCGCTGAAAGCGCGTAGTTCTAGTTTTATTCGTCGCATCGGGTCATGCTATACCTTTTTGGAAAGCTCATTTCACGCGCTAACACGTGTTTGATTGATTTTCGTTTCTTTTAAGTCGTTCGTGAGTTATAGCGTCGCAAACATGGAGCAAAATAAAGAGAAAATACGGCATATTTTACAGTACTACTACGATAAAAGCAAAAATGCATCTCAAGCCGCCAATAAAATTTGTGCAGTTTATGGACCCGATACAGTTTCCATTTCCACCGCACAACGATGGTTTCAACGTTTTCGTTCTGGTGTAGAGGTGGTCGAAGATGCGCCACGCTCCGGAAGACCTGTCGTCGAAAATTGCAATAAAATCGCTGAATTGGTCGAAAAAGACCGGCATAGTAGCAGCCGTAGCATCGGTCAAGAGCTGGGCATGATTCATCAAAAATTCATTTCAATTTCAAAAAAAAAAAAAATTCAATAAAAATACCGCAAGACTTTTTTGACAACCCATTATTTCGAGACTAAAGAACAAAAAGAAATAATAATTACCGCAAATCAATTTACTGTTTTTCATTAAGATATATAAACTTTGGATGCGCTTAAACCAATTGTTAAACACTTTTGGCTGTCTGATTGAGGCGTTTCTGAACGCATCAACCGCCTCTTTAGGTGTCAGAAAATGATGATCTTTTAGTTTAATGAAGTCTTTCGGTGCGAGGTCAGAACTATACGGTAAATGACTCTTCAAATCGAATTTTTTGGGTGCTCAAACATGCAGTTATTTCTGCGGAGAGCTCATAGTGTCGTGCTGCATAGTGTTAGATGTTTGGCGGTTGGTTTTCCTCATTTCTTGAAGGAGAAGTGGCCAGCAAATGGTTGTGTACTCTCCGCTGCACTGTTCTGTGTTGTTCCAGTTGTATAGATCCGACACATCTAGTTTTTCCGAAAAAACAGACAACCTTTACCAAATTCGTCTTGAAGTGATCTATGAACTCGATTGAGTTTACAATACATTTTCTGCCCTCTGTACCAAAATGTCAACTTTGGAAAACTCTAGCTAAAAATAACTTCTCGAATACTCAAGAGATTTAACCAGTATATGCATGTAAGAGTAGATATAAAGACAAAATTCGAATGACAGACAATAACATGTCTTAATAGTCTTCCAAAAGATAAAACTAACTGTTTTTGATCACTACAAGAACAATCGAAACCTGTGTTAAGACGAACAATACACAAGTATCAAGTCCTGATTCCATTTTGACATCATACATCAAGCCAAATACTACGACATACTCGTATAAAACCATTTTAACTTTGAAAACATTGTTTATAAACGAATCAGTAAGAACTTGTAACTCAAAAGTAACAGTTCCTTATATATAGTGTTTTCCAATAAAAGTGATATGACTCCATTAAAAAGCAAAAAACACAAAAATTTTTAAGGAAATATAAATGTGATTTTATTTAATGTGAAGTTCAATCGACACAATTAAGTTATGAATATAACAAATAGTAATTCAAATGGCAGCAACGACCTGATTTATTCAATATCAACTTCTATAGCTTGAATTTATTGCTAGAGCCCAATTACTTCAAATAACTTCTTAGGGCTATATAATATCACAATTTTTTCACATAATCGAATCTACAAACTTTTTTCACAATAATTCCGTTGTTGCAAGTGCAGTGTACCACATAGCCCTGGAACCTGTTCGAACCAGATGTTGTCAAGATCAACTTCTTCCAATTGCGGCCAGAAAAAGTTGGTAATCAGCGATCTACTTGTATACCGCTCCACATTACAGTAAATAGGTCACCACCTTCATCTCGAAACAATTTCGGATCGATGATTCCACCAGACCAAAACTCACACCAAATTGTCAATTTAGGTGAATGTAATGATAAATGTTCATGAATAATTTGTGGGGTTTTCGCATCAGAATCGACAGTTTTGTTTATTTACCGCACCACTCAGACGTAAGTGAGCCTCATCGGAGAAGATGATTTTCTTACTAAAATTGTTATCCTTTTCAAGTTGTTCAAAAGCAAAATCAGCAAATTAACGACGTTTAGAGTGGTTCAATGGCTACAGTTTTGAGTGATGGAAGCCCAAAGCCTTTTTCAAAATCCGCCATGTTGTGGTTTGAGACAGTCCTAGTTCTTGAGAAAGTCTTCAAATCGATAAATTGCGGTGTTCAGCAACACTTGGCTGAACGGCACCAATATTTCCATTACTTTGAACGATTAAGACGAAGGTTTTATTGGCTCTTGAACATTATGTAAAGAAAATTTGCGCTTGAAATTTTCAACAATTCAATGAATAGTGAGCACAGGTGGTCAATTATTACGAGCACAAAATGGCAAAGCGCGCGAAAAGTTGCAAATGGAGGGCGATTATTTTGCTAATAAATTGACCAATTTGTAAGTGTTGTTCTTGTTTATGTCATTCTTTGATAAAATTGTAAACATAACTAAATATCATGAAAAAATTGCAGACCATCATGACAAATTAAGGGGTTAAAGGTTTCCTCGGGTAAAAAAAGCCTTTCTTCAAGACTTTTTTTTCTCATATGAAAAAATAAAATATTTTGTTATAATTTTTTATTGTTACAAACATACACTGTTAACAAAAAAGTTCAGAAATTTTTGGAAACACATTCATATTTTAAACTCGGCCATTGCTACGCCATTTCCGGTTACCCGTCGGAAAAAAGATGCGCCCGCGTTGGCAGGATAACTCCTTACAGGATCATCTAAAGTGAAAAAATACGTGTTTTAATTAGAACCTTTACTTAGAACTTGGACGAAGGAAAAAAAACGAAAATTGGATGTTTGGTAGACATTTTTACAAAAAAATAAAATTTCAGTGAAAAGCACTTGTTATCGAAAAGAAAAATCCTTCGTCCAAGTCCTTATGAATTTTATCTCAAAGGCCTGCGTAAAATTTCATGAAGATCGGTAGAGTAGTTCTCGAGAAATCTTGAAAAGCGACTTCAAAGACAGTGTTTCGAGGAAATTACTGACATAATCAATAATAGTTTTTTCACTGATTTTCATCGAAAAAATCAAATCTTAGAATCTTAGAGAGGTTTCGGCAGTTGGCTACATGATACTTCCAACCAATATTGTGCTAAATCAAAGTTATGTAATTTCCTTAGTACAATTACCTGCTTTAACTACCTTCTTTATTGAAAGGAATCGTCTTAAAAATTCTCTTAAAAGTAATTGGCTTTCTTACTTAAACTCTATGACCTAAATAGCTGCCAAATGTAATATGAAAGCCAATTGAATGGAGCAAATATCAAAAATTCAATAATTCCATATATCTATGGTTTTTTCACCACTGTCTTTGTTTCCTCATACATTCGTATTATCAATAAATGAGTCCATTTTCGCAGTTCATGCAGTACTGCACCGCACTACACACACACATATACATATATACATATATTTGCTTCTTTGCAGCAACATCTGCTCCCACCACGCAGTCTACTTCATTGGAGATTTTAAGATGCCGAACTTTTACTTTTATTTTGTCTCGTTTAGTTGCCTTTCGTTAGATGTGCTTCCTTTTAATATATTTTTGCTACTTTTTCCATATTTTCCAGAAAATTTTTCAATAAAATATTATAAGTAGAAACGTTTGTAACTAAGTGTGTGTCGAATGCTCCGGGGCAGGCAAGTCAAACGACTGGGGCATGAAGCTCGAACGAACGAATAATTTTACGATACAATTGCAGCCGGAAAATGCAAAGAAAACTCATTACATTTGTTGGCGCTGCTTCATTGTGCCAGCAGCTGCCTGCCCACTTTGTCGGCCTGCTTAAATACTAACTGAGTAGCGGCTGTTCGCGTTGCACGTTACATGTGCTTCGCCTACTTCACCTACTTCGCCTTCTATTGTCTTTTGCAGATGGCAGCGATTTCGCTTACGCGGTATCTTTCTTTATTCCTTTCATTATTACTCTGCTCTCATTACCGTTGTTTTTGTTGTTTGATCGCTATTGTTGGACCGGAACGGAAAAGTAATTCTGGCAATAATGGTCGAAGACGATAGTGAAAAGTGGGTGCCATCTTCGCGTATAAAATGAAGCCTGAAATTAAGTAGCAACGTTAAATAAGAAAGTCAGTCCTTTGGGTTTTGCTGTTTTACTTTTATTGTTATTATTGTTATTCTTTTTTTCTTGTTTTTTCCTTTTTACTTTCTTCTAGCGATAAATTTTGCTGTAGCCCACTTGCCGCTTGTGGTTGATCATGGGTTAAATGTGGGCGAGGCGGCGTGCAGCAGTGCAATAAGGTGTGAAGACAATTCTGAATTGCTGCCATTTCTTCTATCGCCTGCGTGCTACGTTGTTTTAAAAATTTTTCTTTACATCTTTATGGTAGTTTATTTTATTTTACAACTTTCTAGCGTTTTCTTTTTGTTGCACGTTCAT
The DNA here is from genome assembly GCF_024586455.1 of Bactrocera neohumeralis. NCBI lineage: Eukaryota > Metazoa > Arthropoda > Insecta > Diptera > Tephritidae > Bactrocera > Bactrocera neohumeralis. Next base: position 42,398,216 of record NC_065923.1, on the reverse strand, counting down.
ACTTTTTAACTTTGCTAGTGCTTGCTGTTTTTGTTGCGGCTTTTATTGCTGCCATTGATAAGCTGCGTAATGAAAGGCATTTTTATCAGATTAAAAATGAAGCGCTCAGCAGGTAATTGTTTTAGAAAAAGTTACGCAGGTGGATGGAAAATTTCATTTCCTGCCCTTTCAAGTTTATTAAAAAGGAAAACGCTTCATAAGCGCAGTGCAAAGGCTGAATTAACGTTGCTCATACGCAGCGGTGCACGTAGATTAAATGCAATCAATTTTTATGATTTCGTTGCAGGCAATTCATGAAGTGTGGAAAGAAATTTTATGACCGAAGCTCAATTCATCACATTTTGTTAAAAAATAATGGCAATCAATAGAGTAATTGATGAATAACAAAGAAAGGACTGACGAGAGTAAAAAGTGTAAAATAAGGGAAAATTAGTACGAAGCACAAACCTATAGATTTATTCTTCATCGGAAACTGTTTGCAAAATATTATACAATTATTTATTACACCAACTTGTACAAAAATATGTTTTCATCATCATTAACTAAAAGAGAGAGCTTTAGTTTGAGTACCTACGCCAAATATTAGTCGAATATATATATCTCACAAGCTAATCGGTAATATATTGTCAAGGCAGTGTAACAAAAAATATTAAGTAATAACTATGTAGAGAATTAAACCGCTTTCTTCAACGCTTATAGAAACACAAAGTGGAATTATTGAGTATTCAAACAGTGGGTTAGGCAGTTTCTCAAGCAAAATTTTGGTCGTCATTTCAACCATTACAAACTATTACACCAATTTCGGTATTTTATAACACACTCTGACAGAAAGAAAGTTATTATATTAAGTATTTGAGGGCTTGAAAAGTTATAGTCCCTTTGCGTGTATCTAAATGTGTATTAAATGTGGTGCTAATAATTATAACAAAAACCTCAACGATTACCTTCCACCCAAAACTATATTTTTAATGAACTAACAACAAAGCAAGACCACAAAAAAGGTGCGTTTGCTTCAGCTAGGTGCAAGCCAATGCTAGCCAGCAGTAAACGAATAACGATAGGTTTTAGTACCATTAATTTCGATAAATTTAACTTTGCTTTTTGTTTTTTTTGTTTTACTAATAAAATCATTGAAAAAAATGAACTAGTGACTAAAACTATGGTTTCAAATGGCAAATGCCATTGGAAATGTTCTAAAACAAAAAGTAAAAAAAAAAATTATGGACTCTAATCTATTGGAAAAGATTGAAAACCCATAATGTAGGTCTAATCAAAGAAATAAAAAATTAAATCATCGCACAGTGATCGATTTGAAGTATTTAGGCGGCCAAAAGTCAAAATCTTAAATACGTAGTACAAAATATTGACGTCTAAAGTAAACATGGAATTACCCCCACCTTTTTTTTAAACAACCAAATGTGCAGTTAGACGCAATTTAATCGTTGACTTGATACGTATTTCTATTTGGTGCCCAAATTATATCAAAAACATGTATGTTTAAAGTTGTGTAGTGAAAAAAAAATTCCTATATGGACTCTATTAAATAAAGAATAGTTTAACTTTTATTTTTAACTTTCGTTATTTATGATTTATGAGAATAAAATGTGTTTTTATTATAAAATATATGTTTTTCTTATTTATTTTTTAAAATAAATAGACAGTTTTTTAAAATACAGTCTTTCGAATCCATTAACGTCCAAAAATAGTTTTGGCCGCCTAAATATTTCAAATCGACCACTGTGCATCGTTAACCAAAGTCCAGAGCACATTTAACTTTTAAAACTTTATCCGTATATATGCAACATGCTTCTTTAATCGATAGAGCTATCTTAATGGCAAATAATTCAGATTCAATAATCGTTTTGGATGATTTCAATTTACCGTGTACCTCATGGAAAGCTTTTGATGACTATATTGTACCGATAATCAATCGGTCGTACTTTAACGATTTTTGGAAAAAATGTCGGAATTGGGCCTGAACTCGAAATAAATTTGGTAAATGCTTAGATTTAGTACACCCTTCAAAGCGTTCCGATATTCACAGTAATTTTCTTCTTCTATCTGAGGACTCATGTCTTTCTGATTTGGAAATAACTGCTGAAATCATAGACAATGTACTGGATAGTAATCATCAAACTCATAGCTTTTGTACATGGTTTAACTTTGCAAAAGCTAACTTTAAAAAGTTGAATAGTGAGCTTTCAACTATACATAAATTGGCCTGACTATTATGGAGATATTGAATTGAGTGTCTCACACTTTAATAGCACTATTATGAAATCATTCTTGGCTCTCGTTATTTTACGTAGCGCGTTACAAACCCAGCGCCCAACCCTGGGAAGGGATGGTTTGCCTTCTAATGTTTTTGGCTAGCCAGAGGATTCTTGGTCTAAGGCCGGAAGTCGTGAGCCGTGTAAAAGACTGGCCACTCCCAAGTGAATGGCAATCAATCTTGCATCTTTCCTCTTTTCCGTGAACTTCTACACATGACTGCATCCTTGAATAGGAAAATTCATCAAGCTACCTGGTTGTCTCTGGATCGAAAAGCTACCAACCAGATCGATCACACTGCGATAAACGGAAGACACGTCTCCAGTAGTTTAGATGTGCGTGCGCTCCGAGGTCCTAACATCGACTCGGACCACTACCTTGTTGCAGCCAACATTTCGATCTGTGTAGCAAAAAAACGCACGTCAACAAACACAGGGAAGGTTCGACGTCGAGAAGCTGCCATCACATCAGACAGCCGAACGATTTTCTATTCGAATTGCACTCCTGCCCTCTGTGAGCACTCGTCAGCAACTCGTTATAAGGCAACTGTAGACGACATTTCAAACTCCTTACGTACAGCTGCAACCGAAATCATTGGTTGGTTGACGATGGAGCAGATGTTCCATTGTCCGACCATGAAAAATTTCGAATAACATTTACCCGTCTGAAGAACAACAAAGCGGCGGGGGCCGATGGATTAGCGGCCGAGCTATTCAACCACGACGGCGGAGAACTGATAAGGCGCATGCATCAGATTCATTGCAATATTTGATGAAATAAAATCAACATTGAGCGAGATTTTTAAAAGACTGAAGCCCACCGTCCACAAGCTGTTTGGACCTTATCAGTATGTCTTTAGACCTGGAAAACCAGACTTTCATCATTCACCAAGTCTTGGAAAAGACCCGTGATAGGAAGATCGGCACACACCACCTCTTTGTCGCTTTTAAAGCCTTCTCCGAAAGCACAAAAATAAACTGCCTCCATGCCGCAAAACTAATACGGCTTTACAAACCGGCGTTGAGCAATACCAAAAGCTCCGTCACCATCGGAAAGGCCATCTCCAAGCCTTTCAACACCAAATGAGGTTTCAGACAAGGCGACTACCGTTCGTGCGGCTTCTTCAATAAAAGTTTGAGCTGCAGAACTTAATCGAGCAAGTACAATCTTTTATAAGAGTGTACAGCTGCTGGCGTTTGCCAATGATATTGATAACATTGGCCTCAGCAACCGCGCCATTAGTTCTGCTTTCTCAAGACTGCATAAGGAAGGCTCTGGTTATGAACGAGGACAAGACGAAATATCTACTGTCATCAAATAAACAGTCGTCGCGTTCACAACTTGGCTACAATGTCGCTGTTGACAGTCATAGCTTTTAAGTCGTAGATAATTTCGTCTATCTTGGAACCAGCAACAATGCCATCTTCGAAATCCAACTCAGGATATCTCTTGCCAACATGTGCTACTTTGGACTGAATAGGTAATTGAAAAGTAAAGTCCACTCTCGACGAACAAATACCAAACTCTACAATTCCCTTATAATTCCCATTCTGTTATATGGTGCGAAGGCATCTGATAAGTCAACCTTAGGAATGGTCAAGAGAAAGGTTTTGCAGAAGATGTATGGTCCTTTACGTATTGGCAACGGCGAGTACCGCAATCGATGGAATGATGAACTGTTAGGGATATATGGCGACATTGACATAGTTCAGCGATTCACGCTCATGTTGTCCGGATGGAAGAGAATACTCCAGCTTTGTAGGTTTTCGATTCAGTACCAGTACAGAGGAAGACCTTCAGGTTGAGAAGGACCTGTATACACTTGGTATCTCGAATTGGCGCCAAATAGCGAAAAGAAGAAACAACTGGCACGCTGTTGTTAACTTGGCTATAACCACGTTAGCGGTATCTACGCCAATTAAGAAGAAGAAGATTGATAAACCATATTTTAATATAGGAGAAAAATTAAACAATCGTCAACCAAAACAAGAACACATTTTACCTTTAAAACCGTTGTTTTAACAGTAAAATACAAATTAATCATAAGATCCACGCTAATATTTATATCGTTAAGTTCAGTAACTTACACTAGTTTTTTCATAAAGGAAGAAAGTGGTACAGATTTTCGTGAAACAAATAATTTAACATTTTTTTGGTCTGTGCGACAAAACATGTCTAACATACCAATTAATTAAATTGTAACTGCATATTGCCAGATGTTGAATATCCTTTTTAACTTTGGAAACTATTCATTTTCAGAGATTTCTATAAATCAATTTTAATTCATACAATTTAACGCTGAATAAATCTCTGAGCTGTAAAGTCATCTAGGAATACGCAAGACAACAGCACTAAACCAAATATGTCCAAATAAACATAAAATAATGATAGCCAGCACAAATATTCCACTAATATTTGACTTCTAAAACAATTCTTCTGCGAACAATCACACCAACAAACTTAAAAGAACAAATACCCTGAAGCAAATGACAGCTCTATATAAATATGTCAAGCTGCTGCTTTCAATTCCATTATATTGGTATTAACTACACATGTATATAATATTTAAGCTTGGCGGCTAGTGTGCGTAATTATCAAGTCACTTTGGTTGACAGTAGAGTACAAATAAGCATACTCTACGCGTTATATATGCATTAGGGTGCTCGTAATTAGCTAAGTTGATTATTTGTTTTTTTACAAACGACACCCAAAATTATACATTTTCAGTTTCAACCGTGTCCAAGTCATTTTATTTCTCCCAGATATTTCATATGGGATTTTTTGAAATTTTGCAATACATTTTTTATTTCCAAAAGACATAAATCTTTACTTTAAATAGCGATGCTCAAGTACAAAATTTCCCACTCTACAAAAAAACTTTTTGTCATACAAACACTCTTTTAAAAATGATACGCAGTTAAAGTCATGTATCAAATCTACTGTATTCATATGGTACACCATGCCGTATGAGCATCACTGGACGTACATATATGGTAAATTACTTTTAAGAATGCTCAGGTCATTTGCTGTTCAACTTTAACTGCGTTTAACTTTAAAAGAATGTGTTTGTGAAAAACTAACTGATCAACGTGTTAAATAAGGGATACCCTAATATACATACCATATATATATATATATATATATTAGGGTGTTTTTTTTGAACTTTTAATTTTTTTCAGTCCCGTCACGAAATTTCCTTGGAAATACCCTAAAACAAATTCCCTGAAAATTTTAGCCCTTAATATTAACATTAAGAACCGGACCAAGGCCTGTAAAAATTTTCCATAGAAAATACACTACAATCGTGAGTTTTTATCTTTAAATTCCTACAGATCAGAGGTATTTTATGGCATCGCTTTGACTTTAGACGCATATTTCTCTGAATTGTTCACTCTACAAAAGTGCCTCGTGCAACAAAGTCGTAACTCACACCAGCGAGGTAGTATGGAGCTCTAAACCCGATTTTTCCAAGAATTTCGCATTTTTTTGTATATAAATATCTCGTAAATGACAGGAGCTTTAGAAAAAAATGTACATGACAAATTTGTAGGAAATTTTATTTTCTATAAAAAAGTTTCAAGGTCTAAATCGCTATCATTAATACTTCTCGATATACATACCTGGCTTTTTAAGTAAGGCTGTATAGAATTTTTATAGATGGTATGTATTAAAAAATCTATGAAAATTGCAAGTTCAAAAAAAAACACCCTAATGTATATGCATTGACACTTGATAGTCATATATGCTTTGAACAAATGTACTTGATGTGACAGTTTGCCACACAGTGTGGTCAATATGCTACACTTGATATACTTAAGCACAAATAAAATGTACACATATAAATACATACTTATACTCGTACGAGTTTTATATGTATGTATAGTAGATGCTTAAGTTCTTGTCTCTTTATGATTTCTACATACAAAACATTATTAAGTATTTTCATGTTCATGTTTTGTTATTGTATATGCCACAATTTATGTACCAGTATATGGAATACTTTTCTGATTGTGTTCTGTCCTTAATTGAATGGGTGTGGTATTAGCCAACTATCTGATTATTAAGTGCAGACGTTATATAGCAAATCACTGTCGCATAGGCTAGAAAGCCACAATATTTACTGGTTAATGGTGACTCTTTGATTTAGTAAACTGGACCATTTTGTGTCGGTTTCTTAGTAATTCTGCTATTGCAACGTATTCAACAACCTACTCAACCGTTGCAAATATTAAGTAGAGTGATGAAATTGTCTTTTGTTGCCAGCGTCCAAGAGGATGCGATTCAAATAAATAATAATGCCCTTAACTCTTGAAGCCAATCTATGAACGAATACAATAGTCGGCCGAATACCAATTGAAGTATAAAGCCAAATAATGAAAAAAGAAATTCCTTTCAGTTTTAATAAATTTTCATGAAAAAATCCAAATATTCATACAAATAATTAAAAAAAAGCTGCCACCCTCCAGCCTTATACAATTTCTAAATATGCCTATAGCAAAGCTAATATAGGAGTACGCCGAAAGCTCAGCACCGTGTCCCCAAAGAGCAAATTTAGAATCGTAGAACAATCGAAGACTGATAGAGTCTGCCACTGCCTATCATATGTGTTCCCGAAAACAAGAAAATATAAAGGAATAAGTGAGCGTTGGAAGTAGAGTTATCTTTTGGCAATCGGAGGCAATGGAAAGTACCCGGACGCACGTTAGGATAAATCAAAAGATAAAATTTAGATGGTACGATATAACTAAGTAACTTAGGCCTAGGGTAGCTTAGCAAGAACAGCACTCAACTCTCTACTCAAAAAAAGGTTGGTTGTTTTCAACCCAACTGGAATGACTGCAGTTTGAAGAAGGATAACAGATAGATGTGATAGATAGATAACATTTGACTGGCAATAATACAACACATCTCTCTTGTATAACCAACCTACAACGAGTACAACGGCGAAAATGTTCAATACTCATCGCAACTCTTTCTCATGACCAATATACTAGTGAGTAACGAATACAGATATAAGTTGGTAAAAAAAAAAGAATCATTATATAGTGACCTAAAATGTAAAACAACGCATCATCAAAAAATCGAAATTGAGTTTTTTATTGCTTACGATTCACTACATCATATTATAATAGGTTGTCAAAATAGTCTTGCGGTATTTTCGCTAGTTGGCGCTGAAAGCGCGTGGTTCTAGTTTTATTCGTCGCATCGGTCCTTGCTATACCTTTTTGGAAAGCTCATTTCACGCGCTAACACGTGTTTGATTGATTGTCGTTTCTTTTAAGTCGTTCGTGAGTTATAGCGTCGCAAACATGGAGCAAAATAAAGAGAAAATACGGCATATATTACAGTACTACTACGATAAAGGCAAAAATGCATCTCAAGGCGCCAATAAAATTTGTGCAGCTTATGGACCCGATATAGTTTCCATTTCCACCGCACAACGATGGTTTCAACGTTTTCGTTCTGGTGTAGAGGTGGTCGGAGCGCCACGCTCCAGAAGGCCTGTCGTCGAAAATTGCGATAAAATCGCTGAATTGGTCGAAAGAGACCGGCATAGCAGCCGTAGCATCGGTCAAGAGCTGGGCATGAGTCATCAAAATTCATTTCAATTTCAATAAAAAAAAAAACAAAAAATCAATAAAAATACCGCAAGACTTTTTTGACAAACCATTATATGTGCATGTAGCATAAAATTTCAGCTTCCGCTGTCAGATATAACCAATATATAACCATTTTAAAATCAAAACTCAAATTGTTTCAATATTAGTGGTTTGTTTTATATCGTTTTTCCTTCGCCTGTAAACTTATGAAAAGTGATGTTACATTTTTTTGCATTTTAGGTGACGATATTCATATAATATAGTATTACTATTATTAATTTTATATTTATTATTATTATTATAATTATTACTACCACATTAAGGAGTCAGTAGGGTAATCTGGCCTGTATTTTGACATTTTTTTCATAGAAATTTTTATTCTACAATAGAACTTTATTTTTCATATCATGAAGTATATAGTGGAGTGTATAAAAATTTTGTTCGGAATTCTTTGATGACATCTGTCGGAGAAATGGCTGTGTGAATGAGATGAGTTTTTTCACTGGCGGACACGATTTCTCATATTTGGATCATCTGAAACACAAAACCCCAATTTATTCTTAAAAAGTACGTGAATGGTTATCGTTCCTACTAGAATCATGAAAAAATGTTGATAAATAAAAAAGTAATTCACGTTTTTTTTTTTTAATTTTTCCTCATTTTTTTAAAATAATTTTGTCATAACATTGTCAATAAATTATAAAAAATATACGGACGATAGCCAGGCGTTTTGTCAAAATTAAAAAAAAAATAAGCAAATCGGTTGAGTAGTTCATGTCCGCCAGTTTAAAAACGTGCGTTTTGAGAAAAACGCGTTTAAGTTAGGGTTGTGCACTCCGAGCGCTCCGAACATTGAGCGGTATTATTATTTTTGGGCCTTTTTAGAAACCTTGCAATGGTAAAGTGGGTTTCTACATTAATTCTGAGGGTATAAGCGAACAGAAAATGCAAAAAAAAAAAAATTTTTTAAGATTACTCTACTGACCCCTTAAATATACATAACAAACCAACTATACTAACAATTTATTTTGGCTACATTGCCAATTACTAAGAAAGCATTTGTGTAAATTGTGCAAGTACAAAGTAAATTCTAAGAAAGCTTTCGAGAAGAAAAAAGCTTCGAGACGAAATAAAAACACTTGCGCAAAAGAAATCATTGCACACAAACAAAGTCACGCATAACAAATGCAAGAGCCGCGAAACGTGCTAACAACCGTTAGATGGCGCCGCGATATATCACGAACTAAGTTCATGTATCATACGTATAAGAAAAAAAGCGCCAGAAATAAAGTATATTTCAAATATCGCTGGCGTTACAGAATTTCTAACTATATTTTTGCCTTTTAGTAGCTTTTATGAAAGCAAAAATTGTAACCTGAACGGAGTATATTAAGTTTGTAAGGAAACTTATGTAATAAGTACATATATATTGTATTAGCAAAATATTGTAAGGCTCTACACAAAATTTAAAAATTCTTAATTTATTCTTCAAAATCTATGTCGTCCCCCTCAAAGTAATCCCCAACAGCTCCAATGCACCTGCTAATAGTTTTCCCAACCCTCCAAACCGTCATTAAAGTCAGTTTCAAACAAGAAAAAACGTTAACTTCGGTTGCACCGAAGCTAAATACCCTTCACAGGTGCATTTCTGTTAGTAACTGTGTGTTCAGTTTGTATGGAAGCTACATGCTATAGTTATCCGATCTGAAGATTTTTTTCGGAGATTACATTGGTTGCTTAGAAAATAATTTATACCAAATTTGGTGAAGATACATTGTCAAATGCAAAAGTTTTCCATACCAGCATTTGATTCCGATCGTTCAGTTTGTATGGCAGCTATATGTTATAGTGGTCCGATATCGGCAGTTTCGACAAATGAGCAGCTTCTTGAAGGGAAAATGACGACGTTTGCAAAATTTCAAAACGATATCTTAATAACTGAGGGACTAGTTCGTATATATACAGACAGACAGACAGACAGACAGACAGACAGACGGACAGACAGACGGACATGGCTAAATCGACTCAGCTCGACATACTGATCATTTATATATATACTTCATAGGGTCTCCGACGATTCCTTCTGGGTGTTACAAACTTCGTGACAAACTTAATATACCCTATTCAGGGTATAAAAAACTCACGAAGAATCTATGAAGTATGCGACGATGCATAATCGTCTTGCAAAAGCCAAAAGTTGTCGGCCCATAAATTCGGCCTCTTTTTACGAATAGCTTCGCGCAAATGACGTATAACACTCAAAAAATATTCCGTTTCATCAGTTTCACCGGTCGGTAGGAATTCGGAATGCACCACATTTTGATAATCGAAGAACATGACCATGATTTTTGACCTATTTTAACTTGGTTTTTTCGGCTTCGGCTCACCTCTGCCACGATATTCGGTCGATTGATCATCGGTTTCCTAGTCGTATGGGTAGACTCAAGACTCATCGCTAGTAATAATTCGTTTCGTCACAACCTGGTAGTCGGAAAGCTTCGTTTCAGAGACGTTAACGCGATGCTGTTTTTCGAAAAAATTTAGTGATTTTGGAACCAATAATCTTAAAGCGACTTGAAGGTTGTTTACATCAATCAAAGTGGCTAAAATGATCTAGCCACAGGTTTTCCTTTATCGGGTTATATTTTCTAATTTAATTAAAAAAAAATGTTTTTTTACGTTTAAAGTTTTATATAAGAATATATATATTATTATATATATTTTTTAATTTAATTAAAAAAAGTTTTTATAAGAATTCAAAGCACATAGTGAAATGCGTATTAAATACATATTTTATATTATATGTGCCCATCTATATACAAATATGATAGCAAACATTTCATTATTAAATTTCCCGAGGTAATTAACAATTTCATGCAACCTATCAGCATTTTCACCGAAATCCTCGCACTATGGTAGCTTTGCATTATTGGTTTAAATGTCGATAAAATATGCTCGCGGCTAAGCGAGGTGCATACATACTATGAAATCTACATATCTACTTAACATACTTTAGATATCCACAACTGCTATGCACAGTGTGTACTTTTCGCGGAATTAAGAGATACTTTAGTAGCGAAGCTCAATAATAAAAAATTTCCTTGGTCCAATATATAATTACGCATGCACATATATCTCCAATTTAGCTGTAGTTATAAAAACACATCCTATAAATAGCTCCAGTTTCATATATTTTTAACCAACCTTCTAGACTTATTATTTTAAAAATCTTAATAAAGAGTTCTTACCATTCCCCAAAGTGAACTTGAATGTCGAAGCGTCGACCTGTAGCTATCCAATTTTTGGCTTCCATGTCACTATTGAGAGGTAATAATTCTTTTTGTGTTCGTTATTAGCAGATTATGGCATTATGAAGCAGTTAGAGAACCATATATGTAAAAATATTCATATAAAATAGACGATACCTAGATTGGGCTAAGCATCGAGATTAATCTCTGCTCAGAATATCCTGTAGATCCCTCAGTTAAAGCACCAATTTTTTGTGATACCGAGAACTGTTAGGTATTGATAAAAATTTGAGACAGTCAATTTATATTCTGCAAACTGATGTGGAAACTTAATATTTTGGAGCGAGTAAAAAGGCCGGTGGTGATCTATATGGTGTTATACAGCAGTAGTCAAGCCAATCTTGCTTTATGGTACTTTGATGTGGTGGACCGCTCTCAGCAAAATCTGATACAGAAAACTGTTGGAGATAGCTAATAATGCAGGAAACAACATCAGCAACAACAATATCAATATATTGTCGACAGTTAAGGCAATCATCTCAGAAGAAGAGAATGTCCTTAGAAGCTGAAAGACAGTAGATGTAGCGACTGCATTTATATTGGATTCCAGGCCGCCAAAGAATTCTAGAAAACAAAAGCAGTACAGGAAATATGTTAGTCACTAAAAACGTTACATAACGAAGTTTCGGGAAGGGCCAACAGACTGCTCAAGACGAAAGGGAACGCCTTGAACATGTGCAGAATCGTCAAGATCATGAACAACAGCCCTGAAGAAAAACGTGCCAGTTTTCTACAAATACGGTCTCGAAAGAACTGCAAGACGACCGTTGACCTAGTCATGTTAACCGAGATGTCCATAAGTAACGACAATACATGCAACAGTAAAGAGAAGTAGGCATGGGGCAGACACTCAAACACCGTCTGTGCTTCTGTCCTTCTGTCCAGTCTTAGATATGTAGGAGCTTTGCAGTTCAAGGGAATAGGTGAAGTATCAAAATTAGATGTGAAGTAGTTCTTAAAGTTCGGCAACAGCGTATGATGAATACTTGAGCTCAAAATAAGCTAAATCTTTAGTAGATATATATACAAGTATGGTGTGATAATGTATGGCCAGTATTAGATTAAATTAGAAAAAAATAAAAAGGTTTCCGTATTATGACATTTCAGTTTATATGGCAGCTATATGCATAGTGGTTCGATCTGAACAATTTGTTTGCAGATTGTACCGTTGCCTTAAACAGTAATACGCAGACACAGGTGAATCATTGCATCTTCGTTAGCTCAAGACCTACCGAGGTCTGCCATGATTTAGAGGCCCAAGCCACCGCTCCATATGTAATAATCTGTCGCACGATCATGGTGTACAACCATCTGACAATCCTTGACTTGCAGTCCCAGGCTAGCCGATGAAAAAACGTCACTGATCCGACATGATCCCCATTTGAAAACATCGATCCAAGGGCATTTATCCTGCGCCTATAGACTGACGTGCAGTCAACTAGCAGGTGATTTGGAGTTTCAGGCTCCATGTTCCATAACCGGCAATTCACGAAGAGGCTAAACCCCTGTTATATAAGAGCTTCTTGAGCTTACAATGAGCACTGTAGAAAGCGACTAATAGAGTGAGTTTGTCCCTTACCAGGTTGATTACATATTTAAGCTTTTTAAGGTTGTAACCACCCATTAGCAACTTGGCATGGCGCATGCCCAGTAGTTGTTGCCAATACCCCTCCCTGCCCACTCGTTCGTCCTTGCATAGCAGCTTCATTATGGTATGGGGACAACCGCAATGAAAGGTGCGGTTCCTACCATGTTGGGTGATCAGCCAGTCATTCCCGGCTATATCATTGCAACCGGGCACACAGAGAAGGTACACTTGGATACGGTCTGATAGAGCCAGTATAATCTAATCTAACCCACTATATATTCTATTACAGCCAATTCATCCCTATGGCTGAAAGTATGACATTTAAGGTGTTGTAACCTCAGTCTATCGAAATATGGACAAAAAAGAAGAAGTGTCTAGATGTCTGAAGAGCGAAAGGTGTTTCTCTTTGTTAAATATATAGTGTCTGTCCAAATTTTTAACATCACCGCTTGTACGCCTACGTATATTACACATCCCCAATTACAATTTTTTTACCAAATAAACCACGTGTTCTGGCCACAGTACTCCGCAGCGGATTGCCGATTTCCATTTAAATCGACCTTTTAATATTACATAACGCACATGTGAACATTTTCGCACAATTAATGATTTATTATGCCTGCGTCAATTTATTCAAAAAATTTAATATTCAATTAAGTATTTAAAATACTTATGTATACAAGAGCGTACATTGCAGCACAAGTTGAATGCGTAAAATTAATAGCGAAAAAATGTGTTCAGCGCTTATTCAGCTTACATTCAGCAGATTTACGATTATTTATCTTAGCCATTTAAAAATTAACATTCGCAAATACTCATAGTCAATTGTGCTTTGTGCGAATGCATATGTGTGTGTACAGACGCAAACGCAGTCGCATTAACATAAATGTATATGTATGCGTAGTACGCCAACGTTAATGTTGTTCATATATCTGTATGTGTAAATTATTGTTTATTTGCTTATTACAGTTTAATGTGCGGCAAATGTGCGTGAATGTGTGTGTGTAATTGCTTGTGTGTTTGTGCTGTGTTTGTTAAGACACATTTAATGAGTCAAAGGGAGGCCTTTGTTGCACGGTTGTTGCGTGTGTTTACGGTACAATACCCCAACTGTCAGCAGCACGTTGACACTTCGGCTGTTTGTTTAAATGCTTAAAATGTTAATGTTTAATTGCTTTTCGCTTTTCATGCAAAACTTTAATTATACAATTCATTAAAAATGAAAACACAACACTTAAATGCAACACAAATGCATTTGTCCAACTCGTATTTTGTTTGTCCCCTTCCTTTGCTTCATATTCCATTGCATTTTAATTCATCTTTCTCCCACAATGCGCTGCTTTTGTGATTTTAAATTAAAATTCATTAAAGGGTCTCATTTATAGGTAAATATCCATGTTTTGAATACAGTCCTGAAACAAATTAATTCGTGTGTTTATATACCTGGCTTTGATGCGCAATGAATTTTACTACAATTTACAAAAGAAAGAAGCGTTTAATTTAATTTTTAACTGCTGACTTTCTTTGTTTTCGAACACAACTTTGCACGATTTTAATAAATTTCCCAGGCAACTGAGATTAATATTTCTCATACTTATACACACATAGTTATATGTATCAATATATTCGAGCTTTGAACATATTTGCCTAAAAGTATGCTACAATCTTTCCTGCTTCAAGCTCAATCTTATAAAATGAAAATCGGTGAAAATTAGGCGTGGTCCCCCTTCTAAATGATGTAATGTACATATGCATCTTTCAGATCGCGGATGCTAAATCAACCAAACATGCGCTGTAAATATGTGTAAAATCAGATAATAACCAAGACCACTCTCCAAATGTTGGTTATATTGAAAACTACCAAAGGTGCGAAAACGCACAGAATAAATGCGCCACAATTTCGCAATCAAATGATTGAGAAGGGTTTTATAGGTTCAAGTGTAAAATTACATAAAGGAGTGGCACCGCCCACTTTTAAGTAAAATCCTATACCTCAAAAACTACTTGACCAATTTCAACTAAAATTGGTTATGAGGATATCCAATTATTCCTATTATAAACTGTGACACATATGTACTTCTCATACAAAAAACTTTTGAATTCCACATGATTTTATACAAATCAAACATCAATTGTCAGAATGCCACTTTTCTCAAATAGTTCCCTCAAGAATTTTATCTAACGCTCAAAAACATATCGAAATTGGACTATAACTTTTCAAGGACCTACATATCGATAAATCTGAGAGATCTAGTTTTAAGATTTTGTGTGAATATTTTTCTGATTACAGCATGTCTTTGTGCTAAAAAATGGGTAAAATTTTGTCATTACTTCCCTTAGCCCCATGTACCTCATATAAATAATGGGATTTTCGGTCAAAAAGTCTTACGGTATTTTATTGATTTTTTTTTTTTATTGAAATTGAAATGAATTTTTGATGACTCATGCCCAGCTCTTGACCGATGCTACGGCTGCTACTATGCCGGTCTCTTTCGACCAATTCAGCGATTTTATCGCAATTTTCGATGACAGGCCTTCCGGAGGTGGCGCATCTTCGACCTACCTTTATCAATTACCAGAACGAAAACGTTGAAACCAGCTTTGTGCAGTGGAAATGGAAACTGTATCGGGTCCATTAACTGCACAAATTTTATTGGCGGCTTGAGATGCATTTTTGCCTTTATCGTAGTAGTACTGTAAAATATGCCGCATTTTCTCTTTATTTTGCTCCATGTTTGCGACGCTATAAGTCACGAACGACTTAAAAGAAATGACAATCAATCAAACACGTGTTAGCGCGTGAAATGAGCTTTCCAAAAAGATATAGAATGACCCGAAGCGACGAATAAAACTAGGACTACGCGCTTTCAGCGTCAACTAGCGGAAATACCGCAAGACTTTTTTGACAACCTAATATTTTCGATCCTTCGGCTAGATTTCGGCCGCATCTATTGGTCAATATGTAAGAAATTTAATGAAATAAAAAAAAAAATATCTGTCTAATAACAGTATATCCTCATATCTAAAATGGTTGATGTCAGAGAAATACTTCCTCTGGCCTCCATATACCTAATATTTTTCAAACATTCGCTTGACTTTATATCTTATACAAGGTGCGTCCCAAAGTAAACAGGAATCTAGCGCCCCCTGGTGGCGGCATCTATATGTCGACTAATGCATTAGAATCTTTAGAAACTATCTTTATCAATTATCCAGTGACATTTCTTTGATTGGAAGTGAAGTTATTGCGTTTTAAGTGTCAGTATATTTGTGTTATCGGTGCGAAAATGAGCTTCAAACAAAAAGAAGAAGAGAAATTAGTAAAACTTTTACCGAAACGTTTCAATTGATAAAACAAGTTTATGGCGATGATTGTGATTGTCTATCCCGTGATCACCGGAAATTTCATCGAAACTGTGCGTGAATTCATCAAAAATCAGCCGAAATCATTATTGAAATTCATGGAAATGGATTTGGACATCTCCAAAACATCGATTTATCGCATTTTGACAAAACATTTGGGCTTACGAAGGGTGTGTGCACGGTTTGTTCCGCACAAATTGACTGACGACCAAAAATTGCTCAGACTCCAACATTCGAAGGATGATTATTTGACCAAAAATCACATTTTAACCATTAACCACTATCCGTATTCACCTGATATGGCACCGTGCGACTTCTTCGTTTTCGGAAAAATGCATTTGCCTATGAAAGGAAAGCGTTATGCAGACGTAGAGGCCATTCAAAGGCTTGCTCCGGCATACTGGCGGCCATACCGGCCAACGAACTAAATCACTCGTTTGACTTACTTTTGGACCGTGCTAAAAGCTGCATTGAAGCAGAAGGAGACTATTTTGAATAAAATAAATTGATTTTGCCGAAAAAACCATTTATTCTGTTTTTTTTTAAGTCCTGTTTACTTTGGAACGCACCTTGTATATTGGCCAATCTGTGAGATTTCTTAATAAGATTCAGAGAGCCTCTATTTCTGGCAAGGATATGTCTTAATACAATAAGTGGACAAAAATAGGTCAAAATATTATTTTTCCTTATATAAAAAAATTGATAAGAAAGCGAACAACAAATGTTGAATTCCTTCGCAACAGCTTTTAATATGTTATAAGTTATGAAAACACCTAAGGCTATTTACCTGGTTTTGATCCTGAAAAATTGCGATAGTACAAAATCTTCGTGTACACCTAAACTTAGCCCTTTTTTACTTTATTTAAATATCTTCATTTATACGAATGTATAAATGCATTCGATTAACGAAAGTGTTTTATTTAGTTGGGACTGCTATTAGGTTGGGATTAACAAGAACCAGTTTAATTTATACTTCGTGTGTCTTTGGAATCGGTAAATTTTTTCTGTAAGTTGCTAGTATTGTGAGTGACAAAAATGCTAAATTTCACGTCAAAATATTGATTAGTATTTGAGATACGCGACGTTTTGTGAGTCTCTAAAAGTGAATTCTTCGATTTTTACTATGTCTGAATTTATTAAACAAAGAAGTGCGATAATGCACCATCTAATACTGCATTGGTTATTCGTGATCATTTCGCCACGTATTCTAATATCGTGCCGCAACCACCGCATTCGACTGATTTAGCTTCGTGTAACTTCTGGCTATTCAGCAAATTCACATGACCACTCCGAGGACACCGTTTTGACTCAATTGAGGATATAAAAGCTGAATCGTAGAAGGCTCTGATGGCCCTCACGACGGAAGATTTTTCCAAGTGCTATGATGACTCGAAAATTCGTTGGCATAAGTGTATTGCAGTGGGAGCGGGTTGCTTTGAAGGAGGTTAAATGGACAAAATTTATCTCTCAATTTGATCACAGTAGTATGTCTTTATTTATACCAATGTTTTGGACCGAACCAAAGAATCATCTAAGTGATTGTTATTTTCACTTCTCAATATCTGAACTTGTCTTCGGCCAACAGCGCCATCCAACACATCGCAAAGCTCGGACTGGCACAAAATTTTGTAAAAACTTTGCTTTGAGAAGGCAGTGGATTTATATTAAAATTGAAGTGAAATTGTAATAAAGCTTTAAAAACGAAGATGAAAAATATTTGCGATTTGAGAAAATTACAAAGACTATAAACGTTTGGCAATAAAGCTTTGGAGAATGTACTTAGCCTATTTAAAATCAGCATTACGAATGTTCAGGAGTGAAATAATCGAAGAGAAATATTTAGGTTTATTTATAATAATTTAACTAACATGTCTGACGAAAAAACTGTTTTATTATATAAATAGAAACGGAATACTTACGAATATCAGCCGCCTTAAATTATAACTAGGTGAAAAATTCTATTTGAGATTAGGTTAAATATGGAGGTTAGTTTTTAAAGAAAAATGTATTACTATGCTTAAAATGTTTTGAACAAAAATCGTTAAGACTGTTTTTAGCGCAAATCTTAAAAATACAATCATTTATAACGTTTTTTCTGCCACATCCACATTTGAGACTTAGTTTTTGAGATCAACCAAATTTCAAGTCGGACATCTTTTGAAATTGAGTCGGACAGAGTGAAGCGTAGACTGATCAAACGGAATTTTTTTTCCGAAGCAGCGGTGTCGCATAAGAGGCAAATGGATGGAAAAGCTTTTAAATAAAAAGAAAAAAGAATAAAAGCTGTGTACTTTGGAACGCACCTAGACATGAAATTTGTCTGGCAGCAGTGTGTTATGAAGTGTGTCCAATTTGTTTTAGAGAACCGATCCAAATGAACCTGGCTTTATTCTTTTTTATATTATCAAGTCTGAATATCTTTTTTATTAAATAGGTTTAGTTGGAACTGTTGACGATAGTTAAAATGCTCGGAAACGACTTTACTTTGTTTTAATAAATGATTTGTTTTTAAATATTTTCTTTTTAAAGACAAAAATATATTGTGAACTTATGTTCACAATTTTTTAAGATTGCAAAATTCCATAAGTGCAAACAAAAATGAAAAATTACAAAGACTATAAACGTATAAAACGTCGGAAAATTAAGTTTTGTGCAGTAATATATCCTTAAAAATACTATGCTGGACTATCTGGATTTTTTTCCGGCAAATTTGGGGGCTGTGAGAGACGAACAAGGCGAGAGAATGCATCAGGATGTGCAGGAATGCCAGCAGAATATTTTGGAAACCAACACAGACCTTCCAGAACCTAAATATTCACGAAAACGATAAAAATTGCTTGATATGATGTAGCTGAAATTCTTTACCGACAGCACGATTTGTTCATAACGAACTTGTTGCCAGTTATTGTCTAATTAAAATATTAAGTAAATAGTTCTTCGTAATACGTTATACTAAAGGGTTAGATATAGAAGATACGCATATCAAAGTAATGATAAATTCTGAATATATAGTACATATATTTGTATGTCGGATGACCGGAATTTGTGAGAGATATCCTTAGTAGCAATTAAAATAAAACGTGCTACGCAAATAATTAATCGCAAAAAATATAAGCCATTTAATGCAAATGACATTAAAACTAACTTTTACAAATAAAGGGCATAGTTGGGTATAGCGCGGTTAGTTTTCTAATAACGAGTGATCCAAGTAGAGGTACTTTATTCAATAGCCTTTTTTGACAGACCACGCATGAGTCGTATCAAGCTGTCATGTTATTTTTGTTCAGTATTGTTTGGCATTTCATCATCCTACCTTCGTCTGAATAACTTTCAACTTTATTACGAAAATTCACGTCCTGTAAAGAATGTGTTTCGCGCGCTTCGCTCAACTTATGATCAATATGAGCGTACTATTCGCAACACCATCACCCATCTTGAGACCCAGCGTTAATTATTGGATAATATTCGACCAAAGAGACTACGTTCACCTACGCAGTGATGAAAATATAGCAGCTGTAGCTGAGAGTATACAAAGAGTGTGGAGACTCGATTCGGCGCCGTTCGTAGCAACTCGGACTAACGTATGAAACAACTTAGCGCATTTTACGTCGTGACCTTAAATTGAAACCACACAAAATACAGCTTGTGCAAGAACTGAAATTGCCCGACCTTCCCAAGCAACATCGCTTCGCTCTATGGGGTCTAAAAGGTTCCGAGAAAATGCGTCGTTTTCGAATCAAATTTTGATCAGCAATGGGTATATAAAAAAGCAAAATTGCCGTGTTTGGGACGAAGAGCAACCTGAAAGAATTCAAGAGCTGTCATTTCAAATTGAAAACAACGGTTTGGTAGAGTTGGCGGGCCAGTGGAATCATCGATCCATATTTCTTCAAAAGTTATGCCGGTGGGAACGTAACCGTCAATGCCGACCGTTATCGCGCCTTCATAACCGACTATTTGATGCCTGAAATTGAAGATTGTGATCTCGGCGGCATTTGGTTTCACATAGATGGCGCCACTTTCTACACATCGCATCCAGCAATGGATTTATTGAGAGTACACTTCGGTGAGCAGATAATTTCACTTTTTATGCTGGTCGATTGGCCACCAAGATCGTATAATATCACACCGTTAGAATTTTTCCTTTGAAGATATGTAAAGTCCAAAGTCTATGCGGCCAATCCTGCTTCGATTCAGTTCTTGGAGCAAAACTTCACGCGTGTCATTCGCCAGTTACTGGACGAAATGCTCAAACGAGTCATTGAAAATTTTACTCAATGGATGGACTATCGGAGACGTAGCCGTGGTCAACATTTGAAAGAGATAATCTACAAAAAATAAATGCCAAGAATCTGGTCTTTCGAATGGTAATTAAATTTGAACTTTCTGTTTTTTTTTTCTTTAAAAAGGTAGGAAACACTGAAGGGGATCACCTTTTATGTTTAATATCTGTATCTAGTACTCACCAACTTTGACATTAGCGTTTTTTGCTCATATCGAAAATGTGAAAACCAAAGACATTTTATTTTATTGGAATTGAAATCCCCTTTTATGTCAAATTCTCTCATAACATTATTGACGTGAACGATGTTCTCAACAAAATCTAATCGGAGAGGGGCTTAAAACGATATACTTTTTGAAGATGGATGCCCCCAAATACTTTTACAGTCATACTTTGTAAATAGTTCTATAACCAGGTATGTTGATAACATCTCCAGGATTTCTGGAAAACCTTCGTGGTATGGAGCATTGCAAAGCACTTTAACTTGCCTACAATAGGCACGTTTCTATATGTAAAAACGTAAAAGTGACAAATATTTAATTTACTTTAATTAATTTAAAAAAATACTCACCTTATTTGAGTATACAGAGTTCGGGGCTTCTCCCCCTGTCGATGAAAATTATGCAAATATGCAGTAATAGTGTTAAATTCTTCGGCGAAAGCAAAAACAACTAACACATTTGCAAAGTCAATATTTAATTTAAGTAATATAAAACGGAAAAAAATGCAGTATGTCATGAAAATTGTTTGCTAAGCAATAAAAACATTTATATGAAGTGTGTGATTTATTAAATTTTTTATTGGATTTCAATGGTTGACACAGCGCTTGCATGCCGCTGCAAACAGTTAGGCTGTAATGAGCTGAAAATCATCACAAAAATTTCAAATGTGTGGATTTTATTTATTACTTGCGCTCTTATTTCAAAGCTTAATAAATTACTTTATTTAATTATTATTATTTATTACAAAAAATATTACCAACTAATGCGACACGCGAAAAAAATGCTCGACAATGGTGCACCTACGGGAAGTACATTGTATGTTTGTAAAAAAAAATAATTTCATTTGATTTTTTATTCAAATACTCGCATTACACAAAGATATTAAGTAAGAGTATGTGTGTGTGTGTGTGTAAATAATATCATATTTATCTATATATCTTTTAACTGCGGCAGATACACATTTCATTTAATCATTGTGCATATAATTGCGTTGATTTTTCTTATTTATGGCTTTTAATTAAAAATATTATTTTATCTTATTTTGCAGGCATGTTAATGTCCATTTAGTTAGAGCTTTTTTGTGATCATAATATCAACGGATAGTTCAAAATATTTATATATAAATACATGTATTATATTTTCTCGGTTCACAGTGTATAATCTTAGCAAAAGGTTGACTTAAAACTAGAATTAACATTCATTGTTAGCAGCTTGGTGGCTAAAAAACAGCTGGCGCTTAAAACAAACTCAACACACACCTGTGTGTGGTTGTTGTTGCTACTGGATTGTCATGCTGTTTTGTCAATTGTACACTCCATTGAAATTCGCATACACAAATGGCTGAGGTGGGTTGAATGATGCATAAAATTGTGTGTTACTGAAACCGTTGCGTACCGTCTGTCTACACGCTGTACCTACTCGCTGCTGCCAAACGCCAACATAACCGCCAATGTGCTACAAAGAGCATTTACTTGCTTTTCATCATCAATTTAATTCGTTTTATGTTTACAATGCGGCTTTTAATTTTTTTTGTTTTAGTATTTATGTACTTTTTATTACAATTAATATATGTATATATATACATACATATATACACATTTAATTTAATACAAAAATCAATAAAATTAAAAGTTACTTGTGTAAACATCCAATTAAATTTATATAAAATATAACTTCTTTAAACAAATACATGTGTACAAGTGTATGCACATACAAGCAGACGCGCATATGTGTATATGCATGTATGTGCGTGTGTGTTTGTGTGTGTGTATCAAAGCGCATAAATTTAAAATCTAAATTGTCCCAATTTCCCTCGCTCATTGTGGTACACGCGTAGCGGTGAATAATTAGAGCTGCCATTCAGCGCCGCGCCAGCGCTGGTGCTGCCCTGTCCGGTGCTGCCGGCCCCATTGGTGCCGTTGCTGAAATTCTGCGATGCCGAGCCGGAAATCAGCTCCTCGATATGCTGTGACTTGGCCGTGCAACGCGGCGCCAAAATCAAATTGTAAATGATAAAGTAAACGAGCGCAATGATGCAAGCGGCAATCGCCAACCACTGGTGGATGGCCTGCGCGTCCGCTTTCGGCTCCTTGTCGTCGCGCGCCAAACCAATGACAGCACCCAAACCCTTGCCTGGAAAAGAGCATACGTAGTTAATGCGAGATTTTTGCAAATTATAAGATAGATATGTAATAGTTCCTAATTGTCTCGTCGCAGATCCGGTAGTAACAGTAAAAAGATCAAATTTCTAAAAGTCTTAATAAAGCGGTTAGGTTAGGTTAGGTCGTAGGGTTCAACCCAAATCGAGGTTAGGTTAAGTTAAGTCGGAGACACTTGGACAAATATTTGTCTATATCCGTCGAGTCAAAATTCCTACAATAACTACGAGATGGACTTTGCTAAGGGTAAGTAGTTCGGAGTACCTCTTACGGTTCACTTTGGATCCTGGATAGAAAGTGACATAAATATTCCACCTCATATTTCTTTGTATTGCTTCGGCAAAGGACATCCGTTTAGTCATAATCCCTACAATAACTGCGAGATTGACTTTTCTCAATGTAAATAAATCGGAAGACCTCATACGGTTCACTCTAGATCCGAAAGATCTCGCAGTCGCACAAGCTCTGGTTTTTAACCTGTGTTTGCCAAGCTCAGTGAAGCTTTATAATTACAGCGATAGAGCACAAGGGGACTCGATTGGAATGGTATGAATTAAGTGTAAGAGTGCGCTCCCTAGCAAGCTCATCGCTTTCTCGGTATAAGTCTAATATGGCAAACACTTAAAGCTATTGCTAATGAGGTCAAGCACTCCTTGATGAGTTTTTCGAGGTTCGTAAGACCAGGCAGTGACATCGGACAACCGACTCGCTTCCAATAGGATGAAATTAACGTAAGGAGACCCTCCAAAGCCGCTCGGCTATAAGGGTGAATGCATATCTACTTTGATAGTAGAGATCGTTGATGGGCTTGAATGATGCTACGGTGATCTGGTGGTCTGAAACTAGAGTCGATTTAAAACTCCCTTTTCAAGGAATTATACTATATGTCCAATTTTTTGTTTTTGGAATAAAGTAAATATCATGAAAATATAAAGGTCAGTTAAGTAAATAGCGATGCTCTAGGATATCTTCATTTTTAATAACCGTTAAGTAAGGAACTTCTAGAATCTCACCAAAAGCTTTAACAATTAAGGAAATTTCTTGCTTCACAAACATTCTTATTAAGAACACCGCTTAATATGCAAGTTTTACCTCTCCTAACGCTTCAAACTTTATTGTACCATATTCCGTCACCGTACTAATCTCTAGTATCACCATTTCAAAAACTTAAATGTTACTTACCAATGCCGAAGAAGGCCAACACAGCCACTGCCTGTCCGGTCGCTGTTAACTTGCGAGGCATTGCATGCCGCATATACAGTATAATGGTTATCCATACAACACCGATGACGACCGGCTCGATTGCCTCCATGACAACGGTCAACCATTCAGTGCCCTCACCACTCAACGCCGTGAAACGTATGACGAAGACCGCAAAGCCGGCGATAAAGATATTCGAATGTCCACAATATTCAATGAATTTGTCCACATTGAAGAACAGCACCAACACCAAGATCAAGCCCGAATAGGTGACCGCATACGTGTCACTGAATGTCCAAATAAGGAAGCTGTGTATGCTGCTCCAAAATGTGCCGAATAGTATGGCGACCAATGTAAGTACGAAAATTTCCGGACTATAACGGCGTATGGCCGACATGGGATAGACTAGCATGCCGGTCTTTGTATGCCACCACCACTCGGGCGGACTGAGCGGCATTTGTGTGGCAAAGAGCAACACTAATGCACCGATGAGCAGACACACAATGACAAGTATTAGGGCCACCAGTGCAGCATCGTGTTTCGAATCGTTGGCGAAAGCAAATAAATCGATTGGCGAGAAGAGTAGCACATAACCGATAGCGCCCCAGGCATATTGACGACATACCTCACCGCGTCCCTCCGACGTTTCGCGCACAGCTATAACGATGGCAGTATTGAGTAGTGTCAGCGCGGCCATCACGAAGATATCGCCCAGCAGACGGATGGCAGTGTAGCCGCCCAATGTGGCATCCAAGTCCCCAGTAATCTATTTTGTGGTTGAGCCAAAGTGAGCGTGTATGTGAAAGAGAGGGGAGAGAGAGAGAGAGGTGGAAGTGGTGGGGAAAAACGAGATTAAATGAGTATGACTGACAGGTTGCAGACAAGCGGTGTGCGCGCGCTTTTCGTATTACTTACTTTAATGCATTCACTATCGGCCAATACACTGCCTTTGCTGTCGTAAGGATCAATCACTTGGCATTCAATCATCGGTTTGCATGCGGTGCCGTTCTTGATGTCGTTCATGTGCTTAATCTGTTTGAGTGGTATATTACACTGGAAGCCATCTGAAATGTGATAAACAGTATACAGGTGAATTGGTTGTCGTGACCAAGGAAATGTATGGATATTGCCAAAAATTCGTCCACCACAGTTTGTGCGAGTATGTGTGTGTGCGTTCGGTAAGTGTTGGTCGCTGTTTATACTTGCAAATTGCCTGTCATTACATTTGCTCGCACGTAAATTTGTTTGCTATCGGACACATGTGCATATATGCATGTATGTATGTGTGTAAATAAGTGTTTATTTGTGTGATGTGTTCATTGAAGGTGATAATGATGAGGTGAGTGCCATAGTAACTGGTGATTAGTTAGTAGTTGATGACACGATTGCTGGTTGACACAGTTGTTTACAAATCACCAAATTGACACGAATATTTGTTGTCACTAATTGAAAGTGTTTGCAAAACACTTGTGACCTGGCAATTTACAACAATACATTGATTTGTGACACCCACACATTCATATGGACTGTGGTTGGCGTTTATCAGTGCAGAGAAAGAACAACTTAAGCCGTGAATTAAGATTGAAGGGGGATTGAGTTGCCAGAATTTCCAATACAAATTGACCATAATGAATTAAAATGTCGATTACTATGTAAAGCCGCTGACAGATGACGCGAGCAAGAAGGATTATCACGAAGTTGATCTTGAGATACGCCCTCTTATTATAAAATAAAGTTTTCATAGTGTGATGAGTGGTCTGGACTCATAAGGTGCCTTTGTGACTATATGTGATATAGCAGAGGCGATAGACCCATAGGTCGCAGTGCAAAACCTCAATTATTTTCTAACTATCTATGCTGAGTGGTAATTTTTGTCTTTATATTGAATACCAAAATTAAATTCAGTTGAAAAACATGAATTTGAAGAACAATTGATTTTAAACAGTCAAAACATGTTCTCGCAAAGTATTTTTTCTATCCAGAGCAACTTTTAAGGTGTTACGGGTAGTTAGAATTTTCAAAAAATCTATGCATTGCATTTCCATAATTAATATCTTTATATATAAAAATTACGTGTCACGTTGTTTGTCCGCGATGAACTCCTAAATTACTGAACCGATTTCAACAAAACTTAGCACACTGTGTCCAGTTCGAACCAACTTAGAAGATAGGATAGTAAAAAAAATCTTAAATAAAAAATACAGGAAAGCTCTATTAAATGGACGCTCTATTAGGCGGACATCTCCATTAACCATGCACATTGGCATGTTGATGTTTATTAAGTACAATCTATTAAGCGGATAACTCTATTAACTGGACAGAAAGGCTGAAAGAAAGCTTAAGAAAGCAGCCATAAATTCGCTGTTTTATCCAATGAAATATTTTGTATGAACATATTCAAAGTTAAATCTCAAATACAATCCCTTGGATTCTTATACCGACAAAAACGTTTTTGCCTTTATTCGTAAATAAGATTTTCACTGTATTGAATAGTTTATTATCTGAATAATAGTATAAAATGTATTCCACAGCAACGTGTGGCCGGAACCCCCTAGTATATTATAAAATATTCTCTCCAAATTTGAAATAAGTCTGACAAATAGTTTTCGAGTTATTCGTTAATTAGCAAAACGTTCTCAGGTGCTGTGGAATGTTCATGTAAAACTTAAAATACATTTTCCTCAAAACTTCGTTCTTTGTGTAAACTGGTGACTACTGTAGCTCGACAAGCGCTCGGTTCGATTTCAAAGAAAATTTTTTAGAATATGAAAAACTAGTGCTCTAATTGTAAAATTTTTTTATTTTCAATTTCGATGTTTTATAAACAATTAACTGTGGGTTTTTCCCAACAATTCGGAAAAAAACCCGAAGGCCTCCATTTTCTTAATTTCCGAAAAACCAAAATATTTATTAGGACGGATCTAGTAATACACCTAATTTTGTTTGTCTAATTAATTTTAGATAATCCTAGAAGGTTTAGTAATAGCCACCGCAAGTGGCTTCGGTTGGAACTACTTACTATAAATCAACCCAAACAGCCATTACATATAAGATTATTAATTTGGTTTTATCAAATTTTTGTCATGTCAAGACGAAACCTTATTTAATGATGCTTTGTTTATACTTTTATAAAATAAAATCATTTACTGACAAAAAGGCATATATGTATAAAAATTTCCATGCCTTATTGTCTTATTAAATTCTACGATACCTTTAGAATATTGTCTTAAATTATTAATTATCAAGTTGATCCGAAAAATAGTGTCGGAGATACAGTCTTGAGAACTTTTACGCTCGAGGCTAGCTCGCGTTTTTCTCGAAACTGTGTTTTTGAAGTCGGTTGGCAAGATTTTTTGAAAACTACTCAACTGATCTTCATGAAATTTTACACAGATCTTTGAGATATAGTTCGTAAAGGATTTTTTTCGTTTACAACTACTTGAAAAAAAAAATTCACAAAATTTTCGTTAAAATTTTCATTTTTTGGTGAAAAGAATCTACCAAAAATCCAATTTTCAGTTTTTTCCTTCGTCCAAGTTCTAAGTTAAGGTTTTTTCTAAAACGCGTATTTTTTCGCTTTAGATGATTCTGTAAGGAGTTATCCTACCAACGCGAGCGCATCTTTTTTCCGAGGGACACCGGAAATGGCGTCGCAATGGCCGAGTTTAAAATATTTTTTTCCAAAAATTTCAAAATTTCATAAAAAATTCTAATAAACAATTTCAGTTCTTATTTAAGAACAAATTTTGGAAAAACGCTATTTTTTACCCAAGGATACCCATATAACCCCTTAACTGAAAATCTCTCGCTGAAAGGCTTGCACGATGTGGATTTTTTATCGATGATCATGTTAGACAGAAAAAGAGTACGCTTGGGTTCCAGTTCAAATTTGTAACAGTGAACTGGTTAAAGTGCTAGGATGAAAACGCATTAGATGTACAGTTTATACGGTACTTATGTATATATGTAGACAACCCAGCTTGTGACTATTCTGTAATTTCTGGCTTTACAACTTGAAGATCGTCAAGAAAAATTTTGTGATTTTACAAAATATTATCTATTAACCGATAAGCGGAAATATCATAAAAATCACAAAATTGGATTCCAACATAGCTTGGTCTCATATACAATGTTCACCAGTAGAATTAGATTTAGAATGTAAGTACCACAGATTTTTCGCGCCTAAAAGTATGCTATGATATTTTTAAGATTTTTTAATGTTTAAATTAACAGCAATTAACTTAACGAACTGTTAATTACAGCAATTCCCGCTAGGGAATCTTCGTATTTTAGTTAACGTACAGGTATTCGATATTTCTGAAGAAAACTTTCTAAGTGTTGATAGCTGCTTTTTAGAAGAGAAAAACTTTTTATTAACTAGACTATTCCAAAATCGTTGATCTAGAGTTTGATCAATGCAAAAATAATGGAGTCCAACCAAGAGTTTTCTTGATGTTGAATCGAAATGCTTTTTGCCGCTAAGTTATATCAATTCGTTTCGTACTCACCCAAAGGATACTTGCACCACTCGGCGCTATGTGTGTCGTTATCCTTGCTGTTATCCGCAGCACGCAGTACCGAATTTACAACAATATTGTTGGTGTCATGGGTGTAGACATGACAATTCTTCACCACCGTCTCACCGCTGTCTGTCTTCTCCGTGAGACACAAATGTGGTGGCTCCACATAAATCTTCTGTGGTGTGCCATCTTTCAGAGCACGCTCGACACGTTGTTGTTGAACCTCAGCACTCAGCAGCTCACCGCCAAATTCAGCCGAACCAGCAATCGCGCGTCGCTCCCGCAAACTCTCCGTCGATGTCGCTACAGATTCATCTTCATAATCGAACTCGGAACTTTGTTCCGTCGACGGCAACGGTGTGGGTATACCATCAAACCATGGTGTATACAAATTCTCATATTTGGTGGGATCTTGGCAGGTGTAGGTGCAGCGTGTCAAATTCACATTGCCCACCTTCTCTTTCCAACTGTGGCAGGTGGCGTCTTTGGAGCAGCGTTCCTGAAATATGACTGCGCCATGCAAATCACAACCGAAACTGACAAGCGGGCGACGAGCTTCCTCCCTCTTCACTTCGGGTATGGCGAAGAGACAAGCATACACAATAACGGCGAGTATCAGAAAGATGGCAGTGAGGAAGCGTAGTATACGACCGAAACTTGTGGCATTCTTAGCGGCCAAACGATCGGCCAACGGACCGGCAATCAGCGGCCCAAGTATTGAGACGAATGGCGCAATAATGCTTATGCGGCGATACTCATTAAAATTTAGGCCGAGCAGTAGTGGCTTGGTGGCATGCAGCACGTGCAGCGCGGTAATACCTGTGGCAACAAGATATATATAGCAATATATTTGAATAGTTATTTTCGTTAAATTCTACTCACCACTGATGACGAAGAATACCACCACTTTGAGCGAGATGAGAGTTTTGTTGATGCGCGGCTTGTCGCGTGTTGCGCCCATTTTGAGTTAGTTTTTGGATGTGTTGTTGTTGAAGTTTGCTTTGATTTATTATTTATTTTTTTAACTTAAACTACAGCAAACTAAATGATTGCTATTGGGTTAACAGGAGAGACTTGTTAACGGTAATTTTGAGTACTTTAGACTGGCAGGATCCGTTTTAGTTTTTGTTTTCAGCAAACAACAGTCGAAATGCCTCGGAAGCAAAATTTCATAGACGGGTTTCGTTCATTGTTTCATATTTTTTATCGGAATCGTTCGGATTTTCTGCAACCAACTTGCTGGAAAAATATTAAAAAAAAGAGGTTAGTTATTTTTGAAAACCAAGATTGGATTTGATATACTTTGATATAGTTATGGCAAGAATTTGTATGACAATCGAAAAAATTTGAAATTCTTAGTAAAATTACTATATTGTGACCAAAAGGCACCCAGAAATTTACCGAAAATAGTTAAGAATCGAGATATCGTTGAAGACATGCCTCGTTCTGGACAACCTTCGACCGCCTAAACTGATGAAAATATTAAAAAGTGAATAATAAGGTGCCTGAAAATCGTTAAGCAAGTGCTGGAGAGATGAAAAGAAAGCTCGTTATATCTTACGCGTCTGTTCGAATGATTTTGGTGGATATTTTGGGTATGAGACGCGTTCTTGCGTTACAGAGTAAAACTAAATCTTTTCAGAAAGAGTACCGTAAACATGTCTCTTTGGACATGCTTGATCGGAATAATTAATTATTTTTCGTTTTATTTGCAATTTAAGGGTACTTTTTGTCACAATGTGTAATTGTAAATAATGGAAGTCACCTTGCAAATTCATTAATACCTGTGAGATGATTAGATACTAGTACTGGTATCTTAAGAACGGGTAAGAGTACTAAATAAAGCAGGAGAGCACTTAGCATGGCTTGTGCACAAGCAAAATATCTACATTTGCACCTGTACTTATCTGGGTATGACTATAAATCAAACGATATTGATCTTTAAATTCAAATTATTTTCAATTATCCGATTATGTTCCTAAAAAGGAGTTCACACCACAATTGTCATCTTTGGTCAGGCAGAAATTGAATCAAAACATTTATTTGTATGCAAGTCAGCGAGCCACGAAACGACATAGTATTCATAGGTGCTGTATGTACCTGATTCAAAAGTGTTCAAAACAGACTTTTCATGCCAAAAATATAAGTTTTTTTTTATTATGAATGTGCATTAAAAATTCATAAATTACTCCGGAACAACGTTTGAAAATCGAGAGAATTTATTACTAAAATAATGTTTCGGTTCGCGAGATGCGCCCGATCTCGATTTTCACTCTTTTAGTTGAATGGGTACGTTAATAAACAAAATTGTCGCATTTGAAGTCATGAAAATCCACAAGCCATTGGTGAGACGCCATTACATCCTCAAAAAGCCACAGTCACGGGGGAATGCTATAGACCCATTATTAGTTACTTTATGGGCTTCAAGAAGGCGACGCGACATGCTATTTAGCCAAAGAAACAATCAATTTAGTGAAGAAAGCTTTTGGGGAGCTCATTATCTCGCGTCGTGTACCTCTAAAATCGTGAGATTCGACACCGCAGGACTATATTTTGTGGAGTTATGTGAAGTCGTCTTAGAAGAGCATATTCGGCGCGTTATAGCTGGAATATTTTCGAGCCTGCTGCAGCAGTCATACACGGCAGCTCAAACATTGAGAAGTGTCATATGCCAGACTTTGATTTCAAGATATTAAAAAATACGATAAATAACTAAATTCTAAAAAATTTTATAAAAAATCACTTTTATCACTCATTTTCTTCTATTTGGTTGTTGATATATCAAACATTCCAGCAACCAAATAACTCTACTAAGTTAATCTAATATTAAATCATATATATAGACCACATGCTAGTATAATATCACCAAATCGGCCACAAAGGTTAGACAAAACCACCCACTTAGCTTTGAAAGCACAACATTACGGAAATGACCTTTATATCCGACTGCCATCAAAGTGTGTAATCTGAGACTTCATTAAAACCTGTGCAATTAAGCCAAAGCCCAGGTAAACAGAAAGTGGCTTAGTTGCGGTTAGTTGGTTCATAACAGTCAGTAGCTATTATTTACTCAAACACCTGTAGTAGCAGCAGTACTTGCCACAAACTACAACAACAAATTAGTCCTACATTTGCTCTGCGCTTGTTATTGTTGTTAATGTATGTGTGTATATGTGCATGTGTGGTTCAAGCATACGTTTTGAATAACTAATGACATTAATGAGCTGAACTTGTTCAGTGTGTGGATAAATGCAAATGTTACCCCAGTTTAACGCACGTCTATATTAACAGGTAGTATTTACTATATATAAATGAGTCTATGACATATTAATCCAAGATAACACCGCTTGACCAGACAAGCTCTCTATGCATTTTCAGGTTATTGCTAATCACTAACAAATCTGCGCAAATCTGTTTATTTGAAAAATTATTAGGATTATCCGTCTAAAATTTAACGCAACATCGATTAACATATGTATATACGATTGCATGCAATCGCATTTATTACGTGAGCAATGTTTCAATGAATTTTAACGTTAAGCTTTATAAAGTGGCTTGTGGCGGAATGGGTTGGGCTGCAGCGTTTCCGTTTTTTGAAAGATGGGAAATAAAAATGCCTTTTTATATATATTTGTATAAAAATCGCATCATAACCACACCTACTTCGGATTCGTTAAATGATACTTTAATTGCAACCATTTATAGTAAACAAATATCTACAAAAATGACGGTAAACAGAAGATTCTACAACTCAGGCTAAATAGATCAAGAGATGAGAAAAAACTCCACTAGAATTCCGCATATTTTTTAGTTGGTCTAAGCCTTCATGCATTTCATGGCTTTCGGACAAAAGATTGGGAAATCTAGCATTTTAAAAACCGAAAGTTTGGGCATAAGAATTATATATCTGATGCCAAAATATATTTGTGTAATACAAAGAATCGCATCATAAGTTGTTGTTGTAGCGGTTATCTAGTCCTCGTTAGGGCGGTGAGGTTCAGATACTAAGTTTTCAGCGAGGTCATCCGTGCAGTTTCGACGGGGTCTGTCGATAGGGAGAGGGGTGTCAAATGTGTAGGGTTAACTGGGCATGCAAAGAGATGATTAGAATCATCGTGAAAAAGTCTTGCATTTTACGGCTTTCGGCTGAACGTAGGGTTCGTCGCATCGGGTCATGCTATATCTTTTTGAAAGCTCATTTCGTGCTAACATTTTAAAAGTCGTTCGTGAGTTATATCGTCGCAAGCAAAATAAAGAGAAAATCAAGTTGGCAAAGGCAGGAGCTTTCCTATTAATACCAAGCCCGCTAGGATCGATAAAAGGAGAGATCAATAGACAATTTCAGCAAATTGCAAACAACAGGTGGAAAAACATTACAAAATGCGTCATAACTAAACAATTATGGCCAACATATGACAGGAAAAGAAGCAACGATTTATTAAATAGGTCAAGGAAAAGTATCTACAGAGTAACAGCTACCACAACAGGGCACTGGCCATTTGGGGAACATGAGTCCAAAATGTGATTGCCCTACAACGATATCTGACGTTTCTCTGCGAATGCCCAGCTCTAGCACAGATCCGACACAACTCGGAATCCACCAAGCACCAAATCTTGAATGGATTTCCACCAAAAAGCATATCGGGCATAAGTAGTTTCATCGAAACCTCAAAATGGTTTGAGAGAGAAGGTGAAACGTAATAGCAGATACAGGAGGTTCTACGAATAGTGCATCAAAATGGCACATCAAGTGCTAATTGAGCCCGATAGGGCTGCACTCCTTAGATAAAGGCAAAAATGCATCTCAAGCCGCCAATAAAATTTGTGACCGGATATAGTTTCCATTTCCACCGCACAACGATGGTTTCAACGTTTTCGTTCTGGTGTTTTCCGGAAGGCCTGTCGTCGAAATTGCGATAAAATCGCTGAATTGGTCGAAAGAGACCGGCATAGTAGCAGCCGTAGCATCGGTCAAGAGCTGGGCATGAGTCATCAAAAATTCATTTCAATTTCAATAAAAAAAAAAATCAATAAAAATACCGCAAGACTTTTTTGTCAACCCATTATTTGTTATGTCGCGAGCCGATTCTGGATAAGTAGGAATTTCCTCTTATTGTTCCTGCGTCAAGAAGGCGACTACAGGTAGGGTTTTTAAGAAAAGAACCCAAAAGAAACTGCATGTCTGAAGCTTTCTCGTCTCGGTTTCATCCAATCGACCACACTGGTGCGTCGTAAGGATCGGACGGCCTGTGGAATCCATTGTTTAATTCTTCTCAATTTAGAATTTTTGCCTCGAAACAGTACGGATGAGTGCTGAAAGCTCAATTAGTTGATAGACCATCTCTTCAACCCTGGATGGAGCGTAGATTTTTTGAGGTTCTCAAGTAGCGTTCTGTGATTGACTGTGTCAGAGGCTACAAGGATGGCCCTCTCATAAGGAGGTTTTTCGTTGAGTCCATAAACCATCTGGGCATTTATGACGTTGAGACTGATCAGAATGGAACTCATTCCTAGGAAGGTAGATAGCAGGCGTGGTTATCTGTTATTTCCCTTAGGCGATTGTGAAATCAACGGAACTAAAATCTGCTCATTCTTTTATGGCCTCTCTTAACCACCATTAATAACAAGCAAGGAAGGGCTAAGTTCGGGTGTCACCGAACATTTTATACTCTCGCATGGTAAAGTGATAATCGAGATTTCATTATCCGTCATTTACATATTTTTCAAATACCGTATTTTTGCAAAGTTTTATTCCGCTATCATCATTGGTTCCTAATGTTTATACTCGTATTATACAGAGAAGGCATCAGATGGAATTCAAAATAGCTTTATATTGGAAGAAGGCGTGGTTGTGAACCGATTTCACCCATATTTCGTTAAGAAAATCTTATATACCGAATTTCATTGAAATCGGTCTAGTAGTTCCTGAGATATGGTTTTTGATCCATAAGTGGGCGGCGCCACGCCCATTTTCAATTTTTAAAAAAAGCCTGGGTGCAGCTTCCTTCTGCCACTTCTTCCGTAAAATGTAGTGTTTCTGACGTTTTTGTTAGTCGGTTAACACACTTTTAGTGATTTTCAACATAACCTTTGTATGGGAAGTGGGCGTGGTTATTATCCGATTTCTTCCATTTTTGAACTGTATATGGAAATGCCTGAAAAAAACGGCTCTGTGGAGTTTGGTTGACATAGCTATAGTAGTTTCCAAGATATGTACAAAAAACTTAGTAGGGGGCGGGGCCACGCCCACTTTTCCAAAAACAATTGCGTCCAAATATGCCCCTCCCTAATGCGATCCTTTGTGCCGAATTTCACTTTAATATCTTTATTTATGGCTTAGTTATGACACTTTATAGGTTTTCGGTTTCCGCCATTTTGTGGGCGTGGCAGTGGGCCGATTTTGCCCATCTTCGAACTTAACCTTCTTATGGAGCCAAGGAATACGTGTACCAAGTTTCATCATGATATATAAATTTTTACTCAAGTTACAGCTTGCACGGACTGACGGGCGGACAGACGGACGGACGGACAGACAGACATCCGGATTTCGACTCTACTCGTCACCCTGATCACTTTG
This sequence comes from Bactrocera neohumeralis, assembly GCF_024586455.1. NCBI lineage: Eukaryota > Metazoa > Arthropoda > Insecta > Diptera > Tephritidae > Bactrocera > Bactrocera neohumeralis. Next base: position 42,363,127 of record NC_065923.1, on the reverse strand, counting down.
GCATATATAACCCTATATCTGACTCTTTTAGTTTTAGGACTTACAAACAACCGTTATGTGAACAAAACTATAATACTCTCGTTAGCAACATTGTTGCGAGAGTATAAAAAACCTTTTTAAGTGCAACTTTCGAGACATAGTTAAGAAACCTTTGACCGATAGTTGCGATTATTTTACTATATAAAGTCTTGCATTTGCATAGAACATATTCCACAATCTCTTCTTCTTCTACCTCATTTTTAAAATAGCTCACATTACACTTGAATCCTTCACCCAAGTATTCTCGGAGTCTAGAGTTCCGCGCAATATCTTTTCTCAACCCACAAGAAAGTATCCGGTAGAAAGAAATTTAGTGGCCATGAATAAGCAAATGATAGATTCGGTTTGGTAAGATTAAGAAGTCAATCCTAAAAAGCATCCTCAATTGGACAGCTTAGAACGCCGCTCCGTTGTGGTACTTAATATTTTCTAAATACTGGATCATAAGAATCTTACAGATCCACAAAGCGTTTTAGCCTATCACAAATTTGTTGAAATTTTTTGCTCATATCGATTTCGGCTATGGCTCCTAGTGTACCGAAGGTAAGATTACCGATATGTTTCAGCCTCAGTCCCTTGGACAGCGGAAGGGAAAGTCCCTAGCAATTTCCAGCACACCCTTCTCCATGTAACTGTGACAACTAACGACCATCAAGATTTCAATCCTTACCGCATGAATGCCTATTGAACAGTGTCCTTTAAGAACTCCTACAATCGCGGAACTTTGCTCATGGCAAGTAATTCATAGGCCAAAAGGATCTCACAATCAGATAGGACCAACGCTTGCTAAGTGTACGCAAGATCTATTGGTCCAGTACTAGAACGCAAGACGCCTATGCTGATCGAACTCGGTACCATTCCGATGTGAGGTGGATAAAGGTGCCTCCTCTGGCTAAACCATTGGCTTTGCAGTTGCCAGCAATTCCGCTGTGAGCTGGCGCCCAAACGAGTCTGATGCTAAATAGCATCTCTAGTGACTAGCATTGAACACTTAGTTAGCGAGCTGTGCGCAAGATTGATACGGGCCACTTCTGCTTGAAAAACACTACTGTGGTGGGGTATACTAAAGCTAAATGCAAAAGCTGAGACGTATTTTGAAACCCAAGGTTACAAAAATAGTATCGACAAGTGGAAGATCTTTTGAATTTTAATACTTCAGCATTCACCAGCAGTTATGTTGAATATTAATAAAAAATTTAAAAAAAAATGTAACTTTTCAGACTACTTAGTATTGCAGAAATACATGGCAATTAAAACTTTTCAATCGATAAATTTTGTTCAGCCAATTGACAGTTTAAGTTATGAAAGTCGTAAAAGTGACAGTATGTTCGAACGCTATGCATCACTCAGCTGTCAGCCATATTTATTGTGTGTACTTTTCATCAATTATTTATTTATTTTCATTGTGAGTTCGCAATAATTTAGATCGCTGGTGTTACTGATGATGACATAATTTGTATATGCAAAAGGGTGTCAGTGTCAATTTAATTACATAATTTAACAAAAAAGTAGTTAGTGGTTGTTGTTGGGAGTACAAGTAAAAGTAACACATAAATGTGTAATTCGAAATGAAAATATTTATGTGACCCCGGAGAGCAGTGCTACTGAACATTAATTGAAATTGTAGCGCCAATAAAAATTCTAAAGCTCACACACACACACACACACATACACGTATATGTACAATAGCAGCTTCGATATTTTATTATGCATTTATTATACAGTTCAACAGATCGCATTTTGTTTTCTCATCTGCCATAAATTAACAACCATTTAGCTATGTACATACTTCAATCAATTGTCGAAGTGAATATCTCCCGGTGGACAACAACAACAAAAGCAACTAATATATTTAGCACTACTGCTATATTTGTGTGTGTGTGATAGCGGTTGTGTTGCACTTTAATGACGATTGATAATTATGCTTTTAGTGTTGTTGTTGTTGGGTGTCGCCACCGCGTAGGCACGTTCTAGGCGTGTCCGTCACTATGTCTGTCCGCCACCAACACGTCGTCTTGCTGCCATAAATCACCGACGCTGACTCAATGCAATTGTATTATTTGTAAGCTTATGAGTGCAACAAGCAATCAGCAACAACTACACAACAACAACACAACAAAAAAGGCAACATTTGTCGTTTGAAAAATTAATTCAATAAACACAGTTAATGTGCGCATTCAGCAGAACTACGCTGCCACTGTGTATGTGTGTATGTGGGCGAGTGTGTGTTTGTGAGGAAGTTCGTTGGTCGCCAGGCCGCGCAGCAGAAGTATTGCAACACTCCATTGTAGAAAGTCTGATGTACATATGTGCTGCCAGCAGAATAAAATGAAAAATACTGCAACAATGTTGTTGTTGTTGTGCACCTTAAGTGAACTAGCAGACATGTGCAAGTAAGTAAATGGCAAAAGAGAAATTGCGTGAAAAAACCAAGCAATTTCTGTTTACTTAAATATTTGTAGTGGCAACTGACTTTTTTTTATAATTTTATTTACTTACTAAAATGCCTTCAATGTTCAAAAGGAAAGTGTCATTGTGCGCTTAAGTGGTCTGCTAAACTTTTGCCACTTGTGTTTAATTTAATAATGGCATTTGTGGTGTCTGACATGGATTAAGTATGCGAGCATGAATGTAGGCATATTTTAGTTTATGAGTGTGTGTGTGCGAGAAGCTAAAAGTGGAAATTCGAAGCGGTTGCTGTTCTTGAAGTTTATTATAATTTATTGTCGACTTATTAGAGAGGCTTACCTTAACCCAATATTTCAAAGAATATTAATAATAAATGTCATCGAGCGATTAAATGAACTTCAAATATCAAAATTAATGTGTTATAGAAAATAGATCATATTATACATGTATGTACGTGTATCAACATGTTATCAGATGATTACCATATATGCTATTTTATGACAACTATTTTATTCTTTTGGAGGCGAGCACTAGCAATGACTACGAGTTGTATATTACAATGGATGTATTTGTTGTTGCTATAATTAATTTTATTGGATATTTCTTGAAAAATTTGAAAAATCAATTAAAACAGCTTTGAAGTAGAAAATATTTCACGTAAATGAGTTTTTTAGAAAGGGTAATTTCAAATTAATATTACCCTATTAATTTAGAAGTACATAGATATATATTGTAACAACAAAGTACCCGGAAATTGTAAATAAAACGCAAAATATTTAATATTATTTGCATTGTCGTCTTCATAGTAATCTCCACTAGATGTAATACACTTATGTCAACGATTTTCCAGTCCTCGAAACACATTTCATAAACACTTTTTGGGATGGTTTTCAGCTCCTTCAGCGAATTTGTTTATCTCTTCGATCGACTGAAAACGGGTTTCACGGTTTTAAGCCTGACTTTGGCCAACTCTGGTAAATACGGTGGTTTATTGTTGGTATTCGTTAGCATTAAATTGGGTCACAATAGTACACCTTTTGGAAAAAATTCATGAAACCGCGTGTTTACGTGGCGCATTTTATGGCGGAAGGCATCTCCAGAAGAACAATATACTCAGTACAAATTTAAAAAAAAAATTTTAGTCCAAAGTTATGCTCTACATAGCAATTTCTCCTAAGGGTATTTCTGAGCCATTCTTTAAACCAAATGGACTGGCAATAAATCAGGAGACGTACATCAATCAATGTTTGGTTCCTTTCATACATGAACACCATAAAAACGATGAAATCGTATTTTCGGCCAGTCAAATCCTCTTCTCATTATGCAAATGCGACATTGGAGTTCTTGGTCAACAAAAACATCTACTTTGTGCCTAAAGAAAAGAATCCGACAAACTTAACACAATGCCGACCGATTGAGGATTTTTTTGGGAGAAGTCAAAGCTTTAGTGTATAAGAATGGTTGGAAGGCTCAAAATTTGAAGCAGCTGACACGTCGCATCCGGAAGTGCCTCATGGAAATTGATACTAACGGTGTACAACATGCTTGCTAAAGTATCCCGACTAAACAAAGACGGATTGCTGACAATGGCCCGTATTTTGAAGTTCATTAATTTTTTCGTTTTTAAAATAATATAATTATACTACATACAATCGCTTTCCTTTTTGTTAATAGTATATATTGAGTTACGCTGAAATAAAATTAGTGCAAATTTTTAGTTATAACCCGTTAGCTGCTATAAAAACTGAACGATCGGAATCAAGCGCTTGTATGTAAGGAAAACTTTTTCATTCGACAAGTTATTTACAAGAAATTTGACAAAGGTTATTCTCTAAGGTAATAGTATAATATCCATAGTAATTGTACAGATGGAATCACTATAACATATAGCTGTCATACAAACTGGTCGAAGAAAATCATGTGCCTGTATGGAAAACTTTGACAAAATATCTTTACGAAATTTGGTATGGTTTATTGTTCAAGGTAACGGTACAATCTTCTAACAAATTATTGAAGTCGGATCACTTAAGCATATAGCTTTCATACAAGCTGATCGGAAAAAAATTTTATTTTTATTATGGAAAATTTTATATTTGTGAAGAGTATTTTAGCTTTGGTGCAACCGAAGTTAATGTTTAAATTGTTATAGTTAGTCGCAAATATTATATATGACTCCTCAACAGTAACCTCCAATATTGATCCTCCAAAAAAAGTAAGATAACGCTTAGCACTAATAGCTCTAAATAATGGTATATAGAACAAAGAATGAGAAACGAGAAATAGCATTTTTCAAATCGGGTGACGACAGAACTCGAAGCTGTTGTACGTATTATATTTTCTTCAGAAAGGAAAAATATGATTTCGGTCCAGTATACGCCATGTTGATATATGTTTTTTATATACATATATCAAAAGCTACATTTAATTAAGACTGAAAAAGACGAACTCAATTGTGCCACAACCATCACAATTTTAAAAACAAGAAAAAACGTTAACTTCGGCTGCACCGAAGCTAATATACCCTTCACAGGTGCATTTCTTTTAGTAACTATGTGTTTAGTTTGTATGGAAGCTATATGCTATAGTAATCCGATCTGAACAATTTTTTCGGAGATTACATTGTTGCCTTAGAAAATAATCTATACCAAATTTGGTGAAGATACATTGTCAAATGTGAAAGTTTTCCATACAAGAACTTGATTCCGATCGTTTAGTTTATATAGCAGCTATATGTTATAGTGGTCCGATATCGGCCGTTCCGACAAATGAGCAGTTTCTTGAAGAGAAAATGACGTTTGCAAAATTTCAAAAGGATATCTTAAAAACTGAGGGACTAGTTCGTATATATATAGACAGACGGACGGACGGACGGACGGACAGACAGACAGACGGGCATGGTTAAATCGACTCAGCTCAACATACTGATCATTTATATATATACTTTATAGGGTCTCCGACGATTCCTTCTGGGTGTTACAAACTTCGTGACAAACTTAATATACCCTATTCAGGGTATAACAAAGTGAAATCGTCCATTGAAGTCTATATGGATGTTGGCTCTACAAATTCCTCCGCATATGCTTACAAAAGGCCTTAACTTACTGCAGCAAGATGTCACACTGTAAATCAAGCTATTCAACGTCTACAATAAAAATTCTTTTGTGAAAATATTACCATTCTACTCGAGTTGCTGGAAAAAGTAATGTACAACCCGCAAAAAAAAAGATCATTCTGTTGTGACGAATTACAAATATCATCTGATAAAATTTTATCTGTGCTGGAAAAAACAATTTTACGGATTCCACTACAAATCTTTATTATCGGTTTAAAAGTAGGCTTATTTTGGGCCAATACAAGCATGTCACCGCTTAATGCAATTTTCCATACACTTATTATAAGGGCCAAAAGGAATGACCTTCAATACTTTTAGCGAATGATATTTACACGGGTATTGTCACTTGCGAAGCGAATTTATTTGGCGAAGCGAACGCTTTGGCGAACATACCCTAAATTTGCATTGTGAATGGCGAATGAACGTATTCGCTAAAATATGTCGTTGCCATTCATGAAAAAAGTAGCGCGTTCATCCGAATTTGACATTTGTGTCATTTATACTTAAAAATATTTATTATTATATCAACTGAAATTCGAAAATATGTTTGTTAACGCGGATCTGTATTTTGAGGATAATTACGATGTGGAAACGCGAACTAATCTTCTTCGACAGCGCCGTTTTATTAGAGATAATTCTAATCCTACAGAGCTACCTAACACGGTGTATGTATCCAGTTCAATTATAACGAATAATAAGAAGTTTTTGTTCAATGTGCACGTATTTGTAGATTTGTTGCGAATTTCCGCTTAAACAAGGGCGCATTTATGTATGTGCTGGATAAAATCAAAGACAAATTTCATTGTCGGATGTCGTCTTCCATAACGCCGATGTTAAAATTGTGTGCCGCGCTCAGATTTTTTGCACATGGCAGTTACCAACAAGCTATAGGGAATGAATTTCAGTTGGGACTTGCTCAGCCAACAGTTTCCCTTATTTTAAAAGAGATCATACCCATTTTGGAAAATGAAATTTGTCGTACCCATATAAGCGTAGATATGAGTGAAGAAGAAAAGCAGCAGGCAAGAAGCAAATTTTATTCAAGATCGGGAATACCAAATGTAATAGGCTGCATCGATGGAACCCATATTGCGATTTATGCTCCTACCACAAACAAACACCTCTATCTAAACAGAAAAGGATTTTTTAGCATAAATGCAATGATTGTGAGTTTTTATGAATTTAATACAGTAAAATTGGTATAAAAATTTTATTGTATTTTTATTACAGGCTTGTGATCATGATATGAATATCCGTTTTGTGGATGCTAGGTATGCTGGTTCTACACACGATTCGTTCGTATGGAACAATAGTTCTCTAAAGGCATGTTTAGAGGCAGCGCATCAAAACGGAGATCAGAACTCTATTTATTTAGGTATTCGCAATATTTGACTACTGCGCAAGTTTAACCTTGACATACATATCAATATTGAAAACAATAAAATATTTGCAGGTGACTCCGGATACCCACTAAGCCCTTATTTATTAACACCTTTCCGTCATGCAGAATCTGGAACTAGGGAGTCAATTTTTAATAAGAAGCACGCGAAAGCGAGAAATGTTGTTGAACGTACGATTGGAGTTTTGAAATGCCGTTTCAGATGTCTTCTGAGTGATAGAAAAATGCGCTACGATCCTGCTAAAGTAACATCCGTTATTAATATATGCTGTGCCTTGCACAACATTTGTAAAAAATTTAGAATCGGTGATCCGGAGGAGGCTGAAACCTTCTTTGATGCCGTTGTACCATTGGAACCAATTAATGAAAATGGCAATGGTTCACCAGGAGAGCGCCGCAGAAGACAAATTGCTGATGCTTTGATGTAAATGAAACTATCCCGACTTCAGTGAATAATATATTGCATTCTTTTATTTTATTCAATACTTTGAAATTCAATATTACATAGATAATAAATATATAAAAATTACAAAAACTACATGCTTTTAAATTAAATTAAAAAAATCACAGATTCAATTCCGTCACTTACAATAATAAAGTAAAAATAAATTCATCACATGTTTTCTTAAAAAAAATATCAATTCAAGTTCGGTTAAAATATGAAATAAAAAAAAATTCATCACATTCTTATGAAATAAACTATAAACTAAATTCAATCTATTTACAAGCACCCTATTTACCCTATTTTTTTTGCATTTTTAATTTTAAAATTTGTAGTTTTATTTCCATCTTTTCTCTATGTCTTTTTTTTTTCTCTAAATTTTCTTCCTTCTTCCTTTCTTCTTTAATTTTCATTAATTTAATTTCTTCCTGTTTCAATTCATATATTTTTCTTGTATACCTTGCAATTTCATCAATTTTTTTTTCCATTATTGCCATTTTGTTCGAAAGATTGTCTTGGACTTCGGCTTGCTTTTCCAACGCTTTCATCCGAATTACTTCACGTTCCTCTACTGTCATTCTAGGACGGCTGCTTGAGGATTGCGAAGCCAAATCCATGGCTCGTTTTGTTTCCTCGGTCGTGCGCTCTTCTGGCTGAATTTCTCAACAATTTACCGCACTTTCTATTTCATTAGAGCCATATGCCAAGCCTGTAGGATGTACAGCCGCCTGAAGGTGAAGAAGCTCATCCACACTTTGCTCCAATGATGATAAACTTTGCTGAGCATAAGGTCCTCCTCCTGTGGCAACAGTTTCGCGTCGGTTTGTCGCTATTTTTTTTTTTAGTTTCTGTTTATAATCCAACCAAACCTAAATGCTACACATAAGTAACTTCAACCAAACAAATTAATTAAATTTTTACCTTATTCCACTCGCGCCCGTTTCGCAATGGTGGACCAATGGCATTGAGTTCGGCAGCGAACAGGTCCCATTGCTCTGCCCTGCTTTTCTTTGTCGCTCCAAAATTCCCCATTCCTCTGGCGACGTCCGGATTATTTTCCATTAACGCAACCAATTTTTGGAATTGCTGCGTTGTTGTACGTTTTGTTCTAGAAGTATCGTTTTGTTAAATATAATTAAATAATTACAATTGCTCAAATAAAGATCAAAATTTACTTACGTCCTTTCCATTTCAAATAGCGAATAAAAAATGCATTCGTTAAATTTTGACAGTAATGTCGAAGCGAATGCCGTTTTTTCGCCAGCGGCAATACCAGAAATTTATTTTCGCCACTCGTTCGCCATTTTCTGGCGAATTCGTTACAGATTCGCAACTTACAATTCGCCACGGCGAAACTCGCCAAAATTTTCATTCGCTTCGCAAGTGACAATATCCGCCTTAGTGGCTTCATTGGACTAAAGGCGCGTTCTCGGAATTTTTCAGTTTCAAATATAGAAACGAGTAACAGGTGAATACCAGGTGTTTGACCAAAGGGCCAGTTACAATCATGCTTTATTCTACCCACAAATTCGGTCGTAGAACCAAGTAGTATTCCTTATTGAGTGCGTTTGACACTGGCGAACAAATACATCCTGAACTACACAACGGTAATCTAAGAAAAGAGTGAGCATCATATCGATTTTCTACATGAATTTTCGGTTTTTGAAGCGCCATTCGCTATTTTGTTGAACAGTTTTTAAGTCATTTTCATAAACCCACATCTCCTCACCAGTAATGATGCGTTTCATGAATGTAGGGTTCTCAGCTACGTTGTCAAGCACCTCTACTCTTCATCGTTTTCTCGTGATGAAGTAGACTCCACAAAGCACGTTTGCAACAATTTTAACAATTCTGTACCCGTGATCTGATTAGAAAACAAACCAAATTTCGAACAAACTTGTTTTTCATTTCTTTTATGGTCCAATTTCCTAGACAAACAATTTAGTAAAACCCATCTATTCGCCTTGCGCGCGCAGTTTAAATGGAACCCTGTAAAACAGAAGTGCCTTACAGCATTGACCTTGCATACTACATATAATATAACACAGCTGGTTATGAATGCTCTTATATGGATCAGTGTTGGTATGTTCCTCCATATTTTTTTGGAATTACAACTAAAAGCATCACAATAATCTAAGAGGTATCATATATGTATGTACGTAATTCTTTCAAACTCTAAACTATTTACCGTTTAGCTTCTTGGCTAATACAACAAAGTAAATAATTATTAAACATGAAAATAGCTTTAAAAATATTAACAATGTAAATCGACTTAAAAATTTAAAACATGAATTTATCAATAAGTTAGTCTTAAACAAACAATATGCCTTCAATGTTTGCTTAACAGCAAATCAAGTGCATGGAACCGGTGATCAACATAATTACTACACGCCTTTTGTAAAAGATCAACAGCCATAATGACATGTGTATTCAATGGCTCATTTTGTGGCAAAAACAATAACGTCATCATTAATAGCTGACACAAATAAGCGTAATGAGCTATACAAACAACAACAACAACAACGATAATAATAAATGATGTGATAATATCTATTATAGAGAGACAATAATACATATACAAATACAGAAGAGCATATGGATGTCATAATAGCAATTACAATAACAAAACGCTTAATACCTTAATGCGTGTTTGCAGGGAAATATTCTTGAAACACATATACATATACTTATACTTAGAGCAAACTATATTTGCACGAACGAATGTGTGTTGGTGTCGGCTTTGAAATCACATCATCAACGGAAGAAACTAAGCGATAAATACGCCCACAACATCAGCAGGCAATATATATACATGTGTATGTATAAGCGTGAACGATATGCTTTGAAAGATAAACGAATCGAGTTATAAGTCAGTATGTATGTATAACATTGTGATCATGTCTGTATGTGCCAATAGCGGAGGCTGAGCGTGAGCAATAAGTAAGAATCCAATGCCAGCAAATGCTCTTATAAATATCTATATATACATACAAGTACTATATACCCAAAGTTGTAGAAAAAAACAAGATAAAACATTAACTTTAGTTGGACCGAAAACTTTAATACCCTTCACAGACTCCTTACGTGAATCTTATTTTGATCGGTCAGTTTGTATGTCAGCTATATTCTATAGATATTCTATTCATCCACACCAAACAGCCAATTTTACATAGACACGGTCGCCACGAGCTGTCAAAATCACGTCAGCTCTTTTGATAGACGCTGTATATATAATTATAATTATTGCAAACTTCGTGACAAACTTAATATACTCTGTTCATGGTATAATATCTTTAGTGAGAAGAAATGACACTGTAGACGTAAATACTCTGACAGTAATGTGGGCAAAGCTTCGTTCCGAATGAAAGTAAAGCAACAGTAATTCGTTTAATTATATTAAATTGGAATTGAAAAGCGAATAAACGTTTGAAGGCAGACATAAGTATGTATGTATATTTAAACAAATATATAAATACAAACATGACATATATAAATACCTCTGAATATAAAAAATATTTCATTTATAAAAGTGGAATCTCTTTTTCGCCAGAAGTGCAAGACACTTCGCCTCAACTATATAACTACCTAGCGCTACAGTTCGAGTGGAAATAGTTTGATAGCAGCTGATTTTTCAACTATAAGACAGTGACAGCATTTTGTTAGACCATGAAAATCCATTTTATTCAGCTTTTTCGTATTACAAAAAGTTGCGTCTCTCAAAATGTCACATCTCACGAACCAATTGCTCAAAAGCTGTGGCATGATGCATGTGTTTTGAAAGATTAGGTCTTTCATACAAAATATATGAATGCAACCTTTGACTTTTCTTTCCAAAACACTTGATTTTGTTAAAAATATTCAACAAAATTTATGAAATAATTGCACAGGTTTAGAAGGAAGATATTAGTTCAATCGGTAAAGATTAAGCTTTGTGCGCTAATACTTTGAATCCTGCGATATTGGGTATGTGACGTTTACAATTGGAGATTTTATTTTTGTAACTGTCGTTTGAACGTTTTATATCGGATTTCAAAACATTAAGGCATTTCGCCACAAATCATGTTTTTAAAGTCGTTACCCTGCATAACTTTAAAACTACTGCGCCGATTTTAAAATTTTGATTTTACGGCTGTAGGGTTCTTTTTTATTAATTGTTAATATTTATCGTTTTACAATATTAGATTAACGGATTCGTTCGCAAAAAATCATGTTTTTTCCCTGAAAGTTTTCCTTAAATATTTCTAAAATCCTCTTTGCCTTACCCGGGAAAAGTGTTTATATAACGTCGCGATTATGATTTTTTGATTTCAGATAATCCAACACACAAAAAATTGGTCTTGTTTGACGTATTAAACCTGCTCTGCCCTTATTATTCCAGCAACTATAACGTATGGGCGGAAGTCTTCATCTGTGTTATTTCCTGATCTGTCATTAACTTATATTTTGCTCACTTCTGCGACATCGAGCGGGCAGAGTATGTCAGCTAGGTGGGTCAAGCAAATTGCACCATCTAGGTGACACGCAGGGCTTTGAGGGCATCACCTGGCACCACGTGGCAATTGCCAAAAAAGCACTTTTCAGTTTTTCTTGTCGCTCTTTGGCGGCCATTGGCACCTAAACAGGGTGCACTGGATGACGGAAACTAAATAAACCAGGTGGCCGCACATGAGCACTTAATTAGAGTCATCAACCAACGATATAGGTTGAAATTCGTAAAGCCCAAACTGCTCGTAATAAACTTCCACCTTCATCAAAAGCCCAAAATACCGGAATATTTACAAAATATACTCTTTCGTCTTTCTTAGTTGGACTTTGATATTTGAAATCTTATGTATCATATTTGGGAGACTTTCTTGTAAAAAGCTATATGTTACGATATTTGATTCTTCCAATTGTAAGGGTCCAGTAAAAATCGCTTCTCCACCATAACAATATAAAAAAGTTTATAAATATCGATACGCTTCAGTTGCTACAAAAGACCGTTAAGTGAACAATTTCTTATACTCTATGCAATATGTTACTGGACTAAAAAAGTTTGAACTTATTTGCTTCAGAACAAAAATTTTCATCTTTCCAGATTGGACGGCTGTAGCGCCTAGCTGTCATACAAACTGAATGATCAAGTTCTTGTATGGAAACTTTATTATTTGTGAAGAGCATTCTTGTTTCAGTGCAACCGAAATGTGAAAAACCATTCCTTTTCACTCATTTCATATCTTCGCCAACACGAAGACTTACTCTTTCTATATGCAGCGGAGCCATAGTTCCATTCTGAACCAAAGAGACGTTGTTACAACCCATCGCAATTTAGCTAAATTATTATTACCGCATACTTATATTTAAGAAATTTAAAAATGAATTAGCAAACATGTACCAGTAACGCCCATACTTCTTGTAATTTTTCTAAGTTTATTAAATATTTTGAACGTGAAGCACTACTAAACTTTTGTATGGTAAAGAAATAAAAATTCGTTGAAAAAAATATATGAAGCATTACATTATTTATAAACGAAAAAATCGAACACCAACAAGTTCCAAAAAAAAGAACAACACATGTAAATGTAATTGTTCAAAAATAACTTTTCAGAAGGTCAGCTGCTACATGGCAGAGCTGTACAACAACAAACAAGCTTTGTCGATAGTCCCCTTACAGTTCAATAAAATAGTGTATGGAAGCAAATGTATCAAAATATATATATTTAAGTATGTTATATATATTAATGTATTTGTATGTATATGCGTTGAGCAACATATGTGTATGTTAATGAATTCGAATTGAACTAATAGTGGCTCATTTATAATGCATAGGGCGAAATTTGACATTGAAATGAAAACCAAATTGCCAGACGAGTTTTGAATAAATACATAAATTATTAAAACGCTACAAAGAAAACAATACCAAAATTGTTTGGCACATATTTAAGTATAAACACACTTTTCTGCATACTTCTACATGTATTTGTAAGTTGTTTTTTACATAGAACTCATATGGTTATGGCGTTCACAAAGCGGACTATAATACTCTGGAAAGCTTTTGCTAATTTAATTATTATTTTTTTTCTTTCTAAAGCAAGAAGGATTTGATGCGAAAAGGCCTATGATATAAAATAATTTTTACTTTTCACTAATTTATGTTTATTCTAATATATTGTTTAATTCTACCATAAATCATGCAGACACTTAGCTGTCGAAAATAATAATTATTTGAAAATAGTTAATTTTAGCAAATAATTTTAATAATTTGATTTATAACATCCGCGGCTAGCTTTCAAGCGAACCAAAAGTAATAGCAAACGTTTATTCGGTGTATGAAATTTATGAGGAAGTTCACACCAAATAATTCATTGAATCATGTTGTTTGGATAATAATAAAAAATATTGTGTTTCTAATTCAAGTTAAGAATAAAATTGAAAACACATACTTACATATACCGAGATTTCGATAAATGGTAGATTTACGTTTATTGGGATATAGGAAGGCATTTGTGGAAATATTCATATAATGTCTTTGATAACGTTTTTAATATAATCTGCTGCTTTATTAAACCTACAAACCCGTTGGGTTGGCGCCAAGCTAAAAAAGGTTCCTCAATCACTTATTAATCTACTTCAAAAGGATTAGTTTCTAAAATTCGTAGATGCTTTTGCCACGCTGGATAAACAATGGTGTCGAATACAATTCCTATTTAATTTTAGTTTTCAGTCAAATTTCCATACACAGAAGACTTCAGTTATAACGGACGGGTGATCCCAGTAAAGGCACTTTTTTCAATAGCCTTTTTTTTGACAGATCACAAGTGATTCGTGTCAAGCTGTTATGTTAGTTTTATTTTGTTTGGCATTTCATCATTTAAGGGTTAGACGCCTGAACAGCGTTGACAAATCTTTTGACTTTATTATGACAACTCACGTTCTGTAAAGAACGGGCGTTTTGCTCAACTTATGGTCAATATAATTGCCCTACTGAGCGTACTATTCGCCACATCATCATCCATCGTCAGACCCACCATTCATTATTGGATAATATTCGACTATATAGACCACGTCCAGTGAAGAAAATATAGCAGCCGCTAAAGGGTACCCGAAGACCGTGGATAGGCAATTCGACGTCGTTCGCAGCAAATGGACTGACGTATGGAACGATTTGGCGCATTTTAAATCGGGATCTTAAATTAAAGCTTACAAAATACAGCTTGTGAATCCACTGAAGCCGCTCGACTTTCCCAAGCGAAATCGCTATGCTCTATAAGCTCTTGAAAAGTTTCAAGAAGATCCAATGTTTTCGAGCCAAATTTGTTCAGCAATGGGGCCTATTTTCGACTCAATGGGTATGTAAACATGCAAAATTTCCATATTTGGGAGGAAGAACAACCTGAAGAGATTCAAGAGCTGCCATTTTATCTAGATAAAAAAACGGTTTGGTCTAGTTTGTGGACCGGTGGAATCATCGAATCATTTTTCTTCAAAAATTATGGCGATGCGAAAAGTTAAGACTTTTTTGGAAGCTTCTGAAAGTTTGCTGGATCTTCCGCCTTAACGTACATATATATATGTCTATAATACTCCTGCTTACTTACTTTGTTTGATCTTAGCTATCTTTAATTCAAAATTTCTTCGCTCGCTGTCCTTAGTACAACCGCTTGCTATTAAATTTTGCTTTACACATTTGAGCCCAATTTAACCATTATGAATGATTCATATGATAAAATTCTCTCAAAAATGAAAATGCAAACATTTTTATACTCTGAGCAAGGTAGATCAAGTTTGCCAAGAAGTTTGTATGTAATACCCAGAGGGAAACGTCGCAAACTCTCTAAGTTACATAGGGTATATGAGTAATCAGCTTGACAAGCTGAGTTAATTTCGCCATGTCCATCTATATATATTCCAACAAGCCCTTCCGTTTTCGAGATATTGATCTGAAATTTTGCTTATGTCCTTTTCTGTCCAAGAAGTTATGGTCGGAATCATCGATATCAAGCTACTATAGCACATAGTATAGTTCTTTATAGAATACGTAAGGTTTATAACTGAGAAATGACTGCTATGTATTTTATGGCTGAGAGAAAAACTTCTCCATCAATAAAAAAGCACAGGAATTCGCGCATGCGTCACAGGACTGACATCACTTATAGCAGTTTGTTTAAACAACTAGACAGTTATTACATCATGTGAACGCCTACTGATCGGTAGTGCATCTATTTTAATATACATACACCTAACTGAATGAATCATAAAACTCCGTTGCGTTTTACTTCGTCAGCGTGTGGTACCAACTACAAACTTTCCTTCACACGTTTCACCATATACACATGAATTTTTTGAAAAACATGTATCTACATATATAAAATCAATAGACGACTGAATTTGCATACGCTTTTAAATAAAATAATTCTTGTTGTCACTACCCATCAACTGGGTCAGCCATATATTGCAGTAAAAATGCGGCTTTTGTGTCGGCTCCATTCATATTTCAGCGAATGCGTGCCTGCACACATATTTATTTATGTACAAAACGAATGTACATACATAGTAGAACAGCAACTGTTTGATGTAAAGCCTCGTCGTAATTCGACGTTCCCGCACGCAATAAATCTCGGAAATTTCGGGCGGAGACCGAGCACAAAATAATTGAGCGGAACGAATTATGGGTTCTGCTTAAAAAAAAAGTTAAGAAAAATAATGCTTAAAATATAAAATGCATAATTTGTGTTACGAGTTGCAAGCGCGTTGAAAGAAATTCGAAATTTGGGGTGAAAATTGGAATAAAATGATTCCAATTCAATGAATTGGTGTTTAAGGCGATCCAAATGCATGCTGCCTTGTTCTCAATCGTGCATATACATATATATGTAAATATAAATAGCATATTGGAATATTTGTTTATTGACTATAAAGCGACTATAATGAAAGATCGCAGCTGTTCGGACTCACCGGAAAAATTTTACTAATTTTTATATATTTCTTATAAGAAAACAGTCGACCATGACAATTTCAGGAAATCGCTTTTTGTTGATATTTAAGATGTGAGTGCGATCGAAATTAAATAAACTAAAATATTTAAAAATTGTGTCAATAAGATATAAAGTTAAAAGTGGAATGTTTGCTATTAAATTTTTTATTAATTTAAGTTCTATGAAAAATTTTCCCAGAAAGTATCACATTTCGACTACGAAATTAAAAAAAATTTTTGGAACAAGAAAAATCTTGTATCAACAAAGCGCCTCGAACTTTTTACCCATCTACCTAGATATTTTTTCTATATCCGCTAGTAGACTTGGATATTCAAAAATGTGAGATCCACAGTATTTTAGCCTTAATCTCGTATATGTGGAACAATAAAAAAGGAAGTTTTCAGATAATTTAAACCCGTTCTTCCGAAATTAGCTTCAACAACTGGCATCTGGTAAGAGATCTAACCCAAAAGCGTGGTCGTCGTTTGAGCAATTATCATACCATACTGTTGTGGGCAAAGAATAGCAAGACTTTCTAATTAAAATTTCGCGCGAAAACCTATTCGTTGCAATATTTTTATTCAAGGTTGGTATGAAATCAGTGACATCTGTGCCAAATGTCACATCAAAATAACCATTAGTGTTTAGTATACTCTTGCCTCTCTGAAATACAAAACGTACATTCGGTGATTTTTACGATCAGTGAAATTATTCAAGAAAGAAATTTCCTTAAATTTTATGATCGGAATCAAATTTCTGGTGCCGAAATTTTCATAATGTTAGCCAAGGCCTCTGGTGATAAATGTTTGTCGCGAGTAAGTGTTTTTGATTGGCACAAATTACACTGTGATAGTCAAAAAAAAAGACAAGACCAAATTCGACGGTTTCCCCCTATTTCGGGTCCTACGAATCGAACTGCATCATTACTTTTTTGAGTTACAATCATGGTTTCATACAAAAATTTTTGTTCAAGTTTTTCATCAAAGTGGCCCATTGTAAGAGAAAGGCACATTTTTCTTCGGTCTCTAACTTTTTTAATGTTGACTTTTTTGGTAAACTGTCTTTGGCAAAGCTTCTCATAATAAGTCCGTCTTTAAGTTCTTAGATGACTGTAAACCCCAAAATCAATGTTTTTTGTGTCCTTATAGTTAATATGTCGAAAAAACTGAAATTTAATCCATTTTTTTAATGTTTTTTCCCTCACGTTTCGTCAATACTTTAATTTACCCTTTGATACTTATACATTAAGTGACATCTTGTAATAGTAAGAAACTTAAGCAAAGACAACGTTCTGAGCAAACTAACCATTAGAAAAAAAACTTAACAAAATTTGTATTTTTTAAAAAAGCTACACTAACTATGTTTGTGTGCTGTTTTATTTTTTTTTTTTTGTATCTTATAAGTGTTATCAATAAGTATCATAAATTTGTACACAATATCCACATATAGCAATACTGCTTTTAAACTATTTTTCGACAAGTCAATAAACAAGCGCCATTGCTCTGGTGACGACATGGGCTTTCAACTTCGGTTGGGTTATACATTGAGAGTAGATCTGTAGATCGGAGTAAGATACGGGTAGCTGTGCAGATTGAACACTTTTGTATACTGTGTTTTTTTTGTTGAGACTTGCAAATTTGTTCTTGCACGCGTAGCAGTTACTAGTATGATGCCCTGGTGGATCTATCCAAATCATTGGGATGCCGAATCCCATTTTTAGGCACAGTCTTTTTGACCAGTTATGCAGGTTGTTGTTGCATTGCGTGCAAATGGTATTTGGCACCCAATCTACGTCTCTTATAACGGGCAAATCGAAATATTCCTCGTAGATCCCGAAGATATTTTGCGTCTACTCCGAGGGCTTGTAAATTTTCCACATAGGTAGCAGAACAACGATAGGCCAATTGGACACTTATTCATTTTAATTTATTTTCTTAATATACAAGGCACTAAAACAATGTTCTTTCCGCGAAGTCAAAGTCAAATTAACTACTGCAATCTATGCTTAAATTTTGACTCTTAGGCAAGCATTTAACGTTTCTTTCAAACGTTACTTGTTGTTATTTCTTATCAATGCAGTGGTTAAAAGCTTGACTCGTTGCTTGCTGATTTGTGTTGAACATTGATAGATGAGTCTTATTAAATTTAATTTAAATATTGTGTACAAATTTATGATACTTATTGATAACACTTATAAGATACAAAAAAAAAATAAAACAGCACACAAACATAGTTAGTGTAGCTTTTTTAAAAAATACAAATTTTGTTAAGTTTTTTTTCTAATGGTTAGTTTGCTCAGAACGTTGTCTTTGCTTAAGTTTCTTACTATTACAAGATGTCACTTAATGTATAAGTATCAAAGGGTAAATTAAAGTATTGACGAAACGTGAGGGAAAAAAAATTTAAAAAAATGGATTAAATTTCAGTTTTTTCGACATATTAACTATAAGGACACAAAAAACATTGATTTTGGGGTTTACAGTCATCTAAGAACTTAAAGACGGACTTATTATGAGAAGCTTTGCCAAAGACAGTTTACCAAAAAAGTCAACATTAAAAAAGTTAGAGACCGAAGAAAAATGTGCCTTTCTCTTACAATGGGCCACTTTGATGAAAAACTTCAACAAAAATTTTTGTATGAAACCATGATTGTAACTCAAAAAGTAATGATGCAGTTCGATTCGTAGGACCCGAAATAGGGGGAAACCGTCGAATTTGGTCTTGTCTTTTTTTTTTTTTTTTGAAAAAAAGCTATCACAGTGTTATTCAAAGAGGGTTGAGAACATGTTGACAACGAACCACGTCCAGGACAGCCATCAACATCAACACGTCAATGAAACAAAGAAATGGGTGCTGGAATTTCAGAAGGATCAGTGAAAACCATTTTGAAAGATCATTTGGACCTAACAAAATTGAAAGCACGATTGGTTCGAAAATCACTAAATTTTTTCGAAAACCAACGTCGGTTAACGTCTGTGAAATAATGCTTTCCGACTACCAGGATACCATAAAACGTATTATGACTGGCGATGAGACTTGGATCTATGCTTACGAACTGGAAACAGATGATGAATCTGCTGAATATCTTGGCAAAGATGGGCTGAATTGGAAAAAACTACGTCAAAGCAGGTCAAAAATCATGGTTATATTTAGTCAGTTTTCTTCGAATATCGCGGTGTGGTGCACTCCGAATTCCTTCCGACCGGCCAAATTATCAACAAGGAATACTATTTGAGTGTTATGTGTTGTTTTTGGGAAGTTATTCCTAAAGAGAGGTTGGAACTATGAGCAACTCTTGGTTTTTGCACCAAGATAATTGATACTGCTTTGATTCTTCGTGAGTTTTCGCCAAATTTTCAATCAATTGTGGCACAACCACCAGTTTCGCCTGATTTAGTTCCACCTGACTTGTCACCATTTGGCAAACTCAAAATATTGTTGGAAATGATTATATACGAAAATATCAAGTGAAAACGATCGTGGTCGAAGGCCGGTGAATCGTCCCAGTCAGTAGTCAAGGCGAGGTTGACGGCCAGGACGGGTTTGCTTTGTGAATGAAGGGAATTGGAAGGGAATCTTACACTATGAATTGCTTCCGTATGGTCAGACGCTTAATTCTACCATCTACTGTGAACAACTGGACCGCTTGAAGCAGGCGATCGACCAGAAGCGTCCAGAATTGGCCAACAGGAAGAGTGTAGTGTTCCACCAAGACAACGCCAGACCACACACTTCGTTGATGACTCGTCAGAAGCTACGGCAACTCAGATGGTAGATTTTTATCGCATCCACCATATAGCCCGGACATAACGCCAAGTGATTGACACATGTTCCTGTCCATGGCGAACGCCCTTGTTGGTGTAAAACTCAAAAGAGGCTTTGTCCGAGTTCTTCCCAAATAAGGAGGGGGGCTTCCAAGAGGGGGTATTATGAAGTTGCCGTCTAGATGGAAATAGATTATCGAACGAAACTATGGATATTTGAACTAAATCCGGCCACTCTAACACTTTTTATAAAGCATTGAATAGAGAGCATAAAAGCGGAAGGGAGATTGTTGACAACCTAATATATACACAAATACGTATACTAAAAAATAAAATGTTCCAAAAGAAATAATTTGCTCTTACTATAAAATGTTCCTCTTTTAAAATTTTTACTTCCACTATTTCGGCATAAATTTCATATTTTTATTAGAATCTTAATTGAAGCATTCATGCCTGTATGGGCTTTTGACCAACAGCAAGCGCAATCCAACTCATTTTGGGGCACTTTCTCATATAAAACACACGCACATGCAATTAACCCATAAGTACTTGCGTAGCCATAAATACGCACAAACCATAAATTGTGTACTTAAGATACGCAAAAGCAACCGAAAACCCCAGACACACACACGTACACAAAGTAGTAGCGCTAGCAATAAAATTTCACTTAACAATGAATATACGAAAAAATATTTCTACTTTGAATAAGCTTTATTTCTACGCCACGCACCCTTTCTATCTGCGCTTGAGGCGGCTAATGGACGCGCTTATAAAACTAGCTAGCGTCATAGTTGGTTGTTAGAAGTGTATGTACATAATTAGCAGACCATGTGGCATGGGCCGCGGAAGCAGATGCCACAACAACATGTTTGATTGCTGATAATATTGCGGAAAAACTCCAAAAATAATAACACTATGAACAAAGCCAACTAGTTGGCGGCATGAAGCCGTGTGCACACTCGTGTGCCGGTTAGTGTAGTCAACAATGAGCAGCCAAAAAGTTGTTGTGTGTGGCAGCACCCACTACTGCGGCTGAAGAAAAGCGCGGCAAACGAGCAGCAACGCGCATAAATAATGCAGCGTAAGAGCGGCAGCTGGTGGGAGGCAAAAGATGGAATAATTTTCAATTAAAAGCCAACAAATTGCACTTTTGGTGGTGTACGGTTGATTATCAGGCAGAACCGTTACCATAACTATTTTGTATCGTAATGCTACCCGCAGAGCGAGTGGCTTTTCAAGCGTATGCATGAGCAAGCGTTTATACTAGTAGCTGTTTAAGTGTCTGGTTGTAATTTTTTTCTAGACTCATTCGTTAGTGCGTGAGCGCAAGCGCAGTGCTTTTCCTTTCAACATATACATATGCGTAATATCTATGTATACATATGTATACGGTACTTGAATGTGCGTAGCATGACAATTTTTTTTTCGTTCAACATTAACATATGAAGGCAAGCATTGCAGGCAACAAAAGGTGATGCTCTAATAAGCCTGACTAATAGGAAAATACCCAAATTTAAGAAAAATTGAAACTCACCAACGAATAACAAGAATGAGATCGCGCTTTTTAAAACAGTAAGTCGAGCATATTTTTCGTATAATTTTCAAAACAAATTAGTCGAATATTTTTCAAACGCATGAAAGTGTTGAAATATCTGAATTCGTACAAATTAATTTATAGGGTTGTCAACTTTTGTTAAATAGAAGATAAATATCCCTCAAGGGCTGAAAAGTGGCCTACTTATCCTAAAACATAGAAACAAAAACTGTTTGTGGCGATCTCTTGATCATACTCATACGAACAGATTGATGTGTCTGTCTTCATCAAACAATGTATTATTACTAACGTTAAAGGAAATATTATATATTGACTATTGTGAGTCAGAACAAACCAAATATTTTTTTGACTTAGTACTCTGAAAAATATAGAGGTTTTTAGACACCTCTAATCCGAGTAAAGTTTCTCTAATTAGAGGGGGTAGGTCCTCCGTCTTACAGTTTTTTATTTTATTCTTGTTATCAGATAGAAAAACTCAAATCTCGCTCTTAACAACTGAACAAAATATCCCGTTTCATAGATTTTGAATGAAATTTATTGATCTACCAAAAAGTATCGAACGAATTTGTCTTAAACCTAAGTGATTAAAAGACATTAACGATTAAAATTTGATTATTTTAATGCAACTTTTTTACTTATGATATAAATCAATGAAAAAAATTATAATAAATTGGAAAGCTAATAGTCTTTAGGACACTTTTTGATCTGGAAATGAAATTAGAGAGCGTGTTTTTGTGATAACAGTGTATCTTCGGCATTAAATTGACAAAATCTTGATTTAGCCC
Organism: Bactrocera neohumeralis; assembly: GCF_024586455.1. Taxonomy (NCBI): domain Eukaryota; kingdom Metazoa; phylum Arthropoda; class Insecta; order Diptera; family Tephritidae; genus Bactrocera; species Bactrocera neohumeralis. The sequence goes on along the minus strand of NC_065923.1, from coordinate 42,340,668 downwards.
TCATATAACAAACATATAACATCGGTGTGCCTTTACCCAATATTATTGGTGATTGTATGTGAAGTACCCTAATGAATCTCGGGGAACATTTTATTAGTATGTGGCATTTTCGTGGTATGATGATATGATAAATAGGTCAATACTAACCACAACTAACAAATACTACATAATGTATAATGATTTTCTGTTTTCCAACAAACCTTTTGTCGAATATGTCGTTAAGTGTTTGAATTATGTATATATATTTATATATATACCTTAAATACAAAACAATGTATTATCAAAAAATATTTAAAATCGTTGTCAGATATAATAACCAATATAAAACCGTTTTGTGGCGAAAACTCTAGTTTTCATTATGAGTATATGATAACCAATATATAACCATTATATAACAAAAACTCAAATGTTGTCGCAATATTAGTGGTTTCTATTATATCCTTTTTTTCTTCGCCTCTAACTTATGAAAAGTGATGTTACGTTATTTTGCATTTTAGGTGACGATATAGTATAATATGTACTCTGGTGGCCACGCAAATCTTACCAGTGGATTTTCTTATGTTCAAATTTTAATAAATTTTTGCTGTGATCTATGCGAGAACCTTTATTTGATATTGAAGTGTGAAATGTTTACAAATGCATATGTAGTCGTACAGTAAGCAGAAAGTTTTTAAAAATGTGCGCTAAGCAAAAGCGTGATAAAAAATTGATTATGTTTACGCTAAAGAAAGTAAGAGTATCGGTTAGCGAGATAGCGAGAAAAATAAGATGTAGCAATCCAACAGTAATCAATTTATTAAAAAAATTAAACAGGACGATTGTTTGGAGCGTTACAATAGAGTTCGGACTAGGAGGAAGACATCTCCTCGAATAGATGATATTATCCATAGAATATCTTTAAAGGATAGCTTTAAGAACTCTATAGAGAGAAGACGGGACTTAGAGCAGCCAGTACAATGTGGCAATAAGTGCGTGAACAAGACGGAGGACGTTGCAGGAGTATGCTTTGAATGCGCGGAAATCAGCGGCCAAACCGCTTTTAACGAAGAAAATGAGATTTGCTTGTTTGGAATGGGCGAAACGCTCCGTAAGTGGTCCTTTAATCGGTAGAAAACGGTATTATGGTCGGATAAAAGCAAATTTAATTTGCACTAATGGTCTGGGCGTGCTTTTCTTTTTATATCCGGGGTCATTTACTTTTTACTGATGGGATGATGAACGATCAGAAGTATGGAGAAGTTGTATCCCATTTTATTGTGCCCGTCGTATATATAGGCAATACTTCTGACATCATCTTCCAGGTCAATTCCGCCCCGTGTCATCGGGCTAGATCGTTTCAATGCCTGCCCGGGTTCAAGCAGTTATAGCCGCCAAAGGTGGCTTTACTGCACATTATACCATTTAATTAAATATTTATTAATTTATTATGTCAAAAAAAAAACAAAGCAAAAATTACTCCAATATTAAAAAATAGAATACAAAATAAAAATTCTAAATATAGGAGAAACATTATTTTCATAGTTTTCTTACAAATAGTATAAAAATTAAAATTATTTCCTCACAAAACTACACATTTATTGAGTATTATATCATATTCTGCATTTATTTTAATCTTTATTTAAGTTTTCGTACTTAAAAGATGGAAAATTTGAAATTTCTGACCCATTTTTAAATTAATAATTTTTTTTTATTTTTTGGCAATTATCGTTGAGCAGATTATTGCTCAATGCCTCAGCTAACGCCTATTTTCAACATGAAAATCTTTTGTTTTTCTAGACAAAATACTGAACACGTATTTTTTTTATTTCGGCACAATATGAAAAATTTGGTATCGTGAATTTTCAAAATTTCTACGCTCGAAAAAGTACTCTTAAACAGTGAAGAGTCTAATAAACAAAACAAAATAAAGTTTCTTCCAAATCGAAATACAAATATTTGTTAAAAAAAATAGGTAGAATAAATTCAACGTATTTTCTATTGGAAAGCTGAGAAAAAATCTTAAAAAATTTGCCGGCTAGTTATTTTTATAATGAAATACTTTTCTTCGTTTACTCAAATACATTCCGTGTCAGAGAACACAAAAACCAATACTTTGCAAAATAAAAATTTTAATTTAAATTTTGGATGGAATGAAACATATGAAAAATAGCCTGACCAAATGAAAAAAATGCTAAATTATTCTAAAATTCATCGCTATGGCAACACTGCCTACAAAACTGCCAGTTGGTCAAGTTTTGCAGCTGTTCAGCAGGCAGCCGACCGCGACCAGCAGCAGACCTTCGATGCTAATTTGAATATTCACCTAACCAAGCGCTGTCAGTCACACATACATACACGCCACACTCCAATACCTTTAATAAAAGCCAAACATATACCTACATATGTACATATGTATATTTATATGAACACACTGTTATTGTTGACTTTTATTGCTTATGCTATTTCAGACAATAACAATAAAACAAAACGGTGTTTATTGTTGTTGCCATCGTAGTCATAGCAACATTACGTCATACCACGTTTTGTATAAAAAGTGGACTTAAAGTCGCCGGCAGCATTTATCATTCATATATTCGTATATATATTTATAGTGTATGCGTCTAAAAAATAAAGAGAAAAATAAACAAGCAAATAAGTTGATTACGTTGATTGCCTTTTGCTCTTCACCTTAAAGCGCGCGAGATTTTCATTCAAACTCTGTTTGCCAAAGCTTTAGTAACTGTGATTCTACTATTATATAATACATGTATGTATGTATGTATATTTAAGTATTAAATAATTTGTTTGTAATGGCGATAAAAATACGATCTGCTATTGCTGCTGTAACAAAATGTTATTGTTGGCAATTTTGTTGTCATTTTACTTCTTCTTCATCTTAGCTGGAACCTTACAATGACAACATATTTACATACATATGTGCTTGTATGTAAAATGTATATTGTCAGATATTTCAGTGATCATGACATTTGTTGAATAAATGACATTTTCTGAATATCAAAACATACGTACATGTTGTATATGTATGTGTGTAAGTGCATGTTACAGCTGATAAGATGCTCGATTGTTGTGTCTCAGTCATTGTCAGCATTTTTTTAATTAATCACAATATATACACACGTACATACATATATATATATAAGCAAATGCTATCATCAACTTTTTATTCTAGACATTTTTATTAGAATAAATGGGTTAAGGCCACATTTTACAGCGCCATAAACCCATTTTTCATAAATTGCTTGCGAATTTCATGCCAAACAAAAAAACACTGTTTTTCTAATAAAAATTTAATATTGATAAGAATAATGTTCATATTTGAATAATCTTATAGCACAAAAAAATATTTTTATAATAAAGGGTGTCCCAAAATGAACGCAATATTCAAATTTGCCGCCATTTCTGTACTAAAGTGTTGGCAACCCTAAAAATATCTTACGGCAAAAAAAAATATTTTTAATAAAGGGTGTCCCAAAATGAACGCAATATTAAAATTTGCCGCCATTTCTGTACTAAAGTGTTGGTAACCCCAAAAATATTTTTTGGACTAAAAAAATTAATTTATAATAAAGGGTGTCCCAAAATTAAAGCAAATTCGAAATAAATACAGGGTGTCCCAAAATTATTGCAATATTTAAATTTGCTGCTATATGTAATAAAATGTGGACAGCCCTAAAAAAACAAATTGATAGCTAACAGTTTAGTCTTAGTAAAATGAAGCGTGACACGACCGCAGTTTAAAAACTTCATACCAAATTTGGTCGGAATAATCCATGGTGTTAATTTTGAGACACCCTATATAAGTTCACAATTTACTAAAAATAATAGAATGAATCATTGAACTGACTTGATAATGTACGAGTCAACTGCAATACAATATTTGAAATAAAAAATAACAATAACAATAAATCTGACTAAAACTTTTTATAGATAATGTAATGCGTGGACGCTGCTCAGTGCAAAGATGTTAATAAAATGTTATTTGACGCAAAGAAAAGGCTTTCTTCATGTCTTCAAGCAACGAAATTTTATATTTATATTTTTTGAGGCCAATTTGGGGGAAATTGCAATGCCAATGCTGTTATTCTGTTTGAGCTACTAGTATAGTATGTTTAGCGAGGGTAGCTAGCGATAATGGTCCCTATAACATTATCCTGGGTAACTCTGACCATCGTATACTTTTAATTTCAGAAAGGTAGGTAAGTAGGTCAAGTGACTGTCTGACGACGCACCTATAATTAGAAGGTCCATTGTCAAACCACCGAGACTAAAACCCCCTCACTCCATTGTATCTGAGCTTCTGATGGAGTTCATCAGTACAAACAAGTTTTGTCCATGCAACCGTTAGCTCCTATCTGTTCCGACGACTGTCCGGTCTACGCAAACGGAACGGCTTTTTATCCGGCCAAAGACTGTCAACTCGACAGAATTCTGCCGCTACAACAACAACATAATCTTTACTATACATTCAAAATATGTTTGATAGTCTATTATTCTTCTACCTTCTGACACTATTACAATAGTCATTATATGGTATTCCTAGTCTGCTGTCATGTCTGGCAATTAGCCAGATAACACGCGTACTAGACTTTTCTTTAACAATGAGTAAAAACTTTTAAACTTTCTGTTATTGCCTTATTTACTGTATCTAAAATCGTTCTATGAGAAAGTTCATGGAATACCAGCAACATCTACGTAGACAGCCAAGCAGCAATCTAGGCAGTAACCTTATATCGCATATCGACCAGAAGTGTTTTGGGAATCAGTGGAAAGTGTTGGCCACAAGGGCATCGAGGGTAATAAAATAGTGGACGAGATTACCAAGAAGGGTGTGCGGCTAACATAAGGAACATCCGGATTGGGCTGACAGATCGAAAAGATTGCAGAAAATGTCTAGAACAGCATCAGGAAAATAATGGTATCTCTTGTGCACTTGTATCGCATTGGGAAGCCTACGCTGTAAGTATCCTCGGTCCCCACAGTATGATACATTGGAGTAGGTATCGACAGTGAGGCCGCAGAGTCTATTAAAATTCGCGTCAAACGCAGGCATCCTAAACGATGGCTACTCCTTTTGGACTTTGCAAATGAATTCAATCTGGTATCGCAACGGACCAAACATGTCTATGCGTGGCTTATTAGTATACCAGATTTACTTAACCTAACCTTTATAATTAGCAGTTTCATAAAAATTGTCAAAGTGTAACTGTTATATACCATAAATTTTACTCATACGGCATAGTAACTTGATATAGAGATAGATATAAGATTATAGATTCTTACTATGAATAGACCAAAATCCACTTTAAATGGGAGAGTTTCACAAAAAACTTCATGCACCAAAAGATATTTTTTTCCGAGGATCGAGATATCGATCACGAAATTAAGGAGTCGTTTCTACGAGCGCAAGCCGCAATAAGTGATTTCTTATGCTCTTAACAGGTGATCCATTTCCAGGTTTTCTACTTTTTGAAGAAAAACACAGAAACTTCAAATTTAATGGGAAATGTTTATTATCATTCGAAATAACATTCTTTGGCATTTATTTTTAGCAAATTATCTCTCTCAAATGTTGGCCTCGTCTCAGATGGTGTCCATCCGTTGATTCAAATTTAGTTAGTTAGACCTAACCTTCAAAACATCCATGCTTACATTCGGAAAATTGGTTTGTGATATAAAATACTTTCTTTAATAAGGTGATAAAAACAACAATTTTTTACTTAAGTTTCGGAAAAAATAAATATTCGAAATATTTTATATTAGTTAACTGTCCCTTCAAACACAAATATTTCTTCAGAACATACTTTCGAACCTAAACCTAAGCTAAATGATCATCAACTGTTTCCCATTCAAATTTTTACTGTAGTATTACTAAGCTTACCATTTGTAGCCCGCTTTCAAGAGCTACTTTGCAAATTGAGCAAAACTAAGCGAACAGTCGAAAAACAAAAACAAAACTTAAAAGAGTGAAGCGAAAAAAATAAAATAAATGGCCAACAAAAAGTGCACAAACAAGTGTGTCAATTGATTAGCACAAAGTCGACGATTAAAGCGGCGATAGGCACACAAAGTATAGTATATAAAAACATACAATACATATATTTATACCATATACCTATCTGAAAGTGTACCACATACAATAAAGTGCTACAACTGGAGCAACAAAGTAAGCAAAGAGCAAAAGAGCAATTAAGTGCCGCACGCAAATGTACGCACGGTTCAAATGTCAAAACTTACACATACAAACAAATTACTTCATGTGAATGCGTGAATAAGAGCTTCTCTATAAGCCCAGTAGGAAATTTTGTTAGTAGGCATTGCTGAGTATATTTTCATTATACGAGGGAAGGAGTGCGAGTATTTAAGAAGTTCATAAGGCTTTAGATCTTTACTTTATCAAGTAAACAAAAATAAATTAATTTTAGAATTGTTTACTATTACTGAGCATAAAAATTATTAAAAATTATTTAACTATTGGTACATGGCTATACTCGCATAAGCGGTGTTTACGCCAGTAAAGAAAAAGAAGATAGAAATAGATCCAAATTGATTATAGTCAAATTATAGACTATTTTCCACTGTCATGCGAATAGTTTGATAAGAAATGAACTGAAAGTCGAAGTTATGAAATGTCAAAAATTAACTAAACTTTACCAATAAGGACGAGATGAGTTCCAAAAATAACGGCAATTTTCATTTTTTGAAAAAAATACTCATTTGTTTATTTACATTAGTGTTGTTGTCTTCAAAGTAGTCTTTATTTAATATTATACATTTCTTCGATATTATCGTTTCTTTCAATCGTCGAAACAATTCTCAAACTCGTTTTTTTTTTTGGGATAGCCTTTAGCTCTTTTTACGATTTTTGACATTCTTGTAGAACGACGGCCCTTTAAGGTTCTCTTTGTCTTTGGAAATAGATAAAAATCTCATGGCGCCACAATTGATGACTATGAAGACTGGGTCATCGTTTTTGGCGAAGAATTCAAAAACAAGCAACGTAGTGTTTGCTTTTAACAAACTAAAATCACCAAGTAATATATACCAATTTTAAGAAACCCCACGAAATTCGAAGGTTTTGATTTATGCGATAACATCTAATCGCTAATACCGTTCCGAGATCATTTTGGTTATTATTGAAGCAGTATCTGGCTTTTTGAACAATAGCTCAAAGATTTCTAATCGTATTCTTTGTTTTTGTTGAACCCCGAATGGCAGTAGAAGAGTTATAACTAGAGATTAGCTTGTCTCTTACGGGCGATAGAGTAAGAAAGTTGAGTGCATTGGGGTTGGCCCTCTTATCCGGGGTTACCAATATCTGCTGCGACAAATTGAACGGTCGAAATATAGGAATCTATATGGAAAACTTTTTCATTTGACGAGATCATTGTCTAAAGTAAGAACGGGTTTTACAATAAGAGCGCTACAAATGTCTTTTTTTAAACAAAAACGATTTCGGATATCAATGTTCTTTATTTCTGTGAGAGTACATTCGATGCCATTGGTCAACTTGGTTTTCAATAAACCGATTGAGGCATTTGCTGTGTGGCTTGTGGTGCCGTCCTGTTGGAACCACATATTGTCCAAATCCATACCATCCCATTCGAGTCAAAAATATTCAGTTATTATTGAGCGGTAGTGATTCCCATTCACAGTAACGTGTCGGTCTTGATCATTACGGAAGAAGTACGACCCAATGACGCCGCCGGCCCATAAACCGCAACAATACGTAATTTTTTCGGAATGCATTGGAGTACGTGTGGATTGCTGCCTGACTAATAACGTATATTTTGCTAATTGACGAAGACATTCAGCCGGAAATGAGCCCCATCACTGAATTCGATGAAAATTCGGATCATTTTTTAGTTGTTGCTCAGCCCAATTCACGAACATACGACGATTCTGATGGTCAAGCGGCTTCAGTTCTTGCGTCAATTTGATCTTTTAAGGATGTAGGTCAAGATCTTTTCGCAAAATTCCTCACAGCGACGTCACAGAGATGACTAACGCTTGAAAATGACGTGTGAGAGACTGATTTGGGTCTTCCCCTTTTTTTTCTCACTGGCAAGGGAACATTTGGTACTGTGATTGTGGAAAGAATTTTTTTCCACTAGACGCTCAAGGATTGATCTGACAAGACGATTATGACGACCAAAAATTCTCGTTGTTGGATCGTATATCTTTCCATGATAAAATGGCAAGCCTGAAGAGAAATGTCAAAAGAGCGAGAAAAAATATGGCGTCGTTTGCTGTCCCTATCGGTCTACCTTTGTAGCGTCCCTATTGAAAACCCCATTATTGTAATCTTCAAAGAAATTACTTATATCGAATTAATGTAGCATACTAACACTTTGTATGGACTGAACGATCAGGGATCAAGTTTTTGTAACCTTCGGTTCTATCGCAGTTAAGGTCTTTTTGTTTTGGTATATATAGTATAGTGTAGGCGTACTCACATAGAAACGATAAGAACTTTTCAGTCTCGCTGATTTTGTGCGTTCAGGGATAATGCGCGTCTTACGAATTAGTTTCCACAGCAATCAAAACTGTACAAAAATTTATTTATCAACAAATAAATATATTCCGATTGGGTCTGTGTAAGTAAATATATATCCCTACCATATGCAAACTCGCATACAAAAGGGTCGAAAGCAAACAAATTTACGCTATTTTGCAGCATAGTATATTGACATCAATGAAAATGCGTCGTTTTGGTAAAATACCGTTAAATTTTAAGAGCGTTAAAAAATCGAAAAAATGCTTAAATATCTATTTGAAAGCGTTTAACTTTCAACCAGGCAACTATTGCGCTTTGATGCATTTTTAAATGAGCGTCAAAGTGCAGGCAAAGCCGTTATCGAACAATAATCACACAAAAAATCGCGAAAAAATGCCACACAAGGCAAATGCCAATGGGCATAATGACATGCACTGTACATGGAAAATAGGGTAACAAAATATTGCAACAACAACAACAGCAATGAGTTGAAAAATTCGCAGCGGATTGCGTAAAGGAACGCACTGCATTTGCACTTTGCGCCAATTTCCAGCACTTCCAATGCGATTAGCGCGTTGAAGTTGCTACATTTTTTCACAGCCTTTCGCAAAATTAGAATAGACACAAGCATGAATAGAGAATGTTGGCAAAAAACACAGTTTTTTTTTTTGGGACTACAATACAAACACGTGCGTGCGCACACACATGCACAATTGCAATTGCATGGCGAATGGCAGCGAGCGTTGCGCCGGCAGCGCAGCTGACACTTGTTCGCTTGCACTGAATCACTGCGGCAACAATCAAGTGCAACAACAATATTAGCATATCGAATGCATGATGTCACTGGCCGTTTGTGTTTACGCACACAGCTAAACAAACACATGCATACGTGCTTGTGTGTGTGTGTGTGTGCTTTCGTACGTTTATGGCAAATAAACGCTTTTTTCATAATATTTGCGAAAATAAATTTGCTCAGCAATTCAATTTCTTTATGATTTGCGCAAACGGCGGCGCTCTTGTGGCGCTGAAAATTGCTTAATCAAAATCAACCTGGCAGTTGAAAAAATAATAAAAGAAATTCAAATAAATATGAAACACACACAAATACAGTCCGCCGGACAAGCTTTTAATGATTTAATCGCGCGAATTTTTAATTGTGTACGCGCGAACGTGTTGTTGCCACATTTTTCCGCGCATATTTTCATTTTCGCTGTATTTATTTTTATGCCCGTTTGCCCACTACGCTGCCAATTAAGCGTTAAGCGCAAGCAAACAACTGAATTATAAAATTTTTGTTGAAGCGCTTGCCACATCAGCGACAGCGCCGGCGGCGGTGGCATGTCTTGATTGAATCGAATTAATTTAGCTGTCAAGTGATTAGTGGGCATACTTGAGACATAAGCAGCGTTTGGCGAGCGCTGGAACTTAAAAATGTCATGTTGCTGTTGTTGCTGTCGATTGAAACGGCAGCAGACAATTATTTCATGTACCAATTATGGGCAATAATCAAAAACTACTGCAATAAATTCATTTGACACTTTTAATTTGCGAAAAACAATTATTTATGGCCATTGAAAATTAAGTTGTAAAATGTGTTTCACTTCTTTTTATGGTGAAATGGTGATTTTTTAACTCATAAGCGGAAATCGAACATTCATTGTCAATTTAGTGTTGTAAACATCAATCATGGCACGCTTGGTCTCTACGGCATTTAGGCGCCATATTTTATTTAGAGTTCCACTAAGTTGCGTTTCCATAGTCACGTCTTCATAAGTACTTCAGTGAGATTTACTGAATAAAATGATGGTGCGAATTCAATCAAGCTTAAGGGGTTAGGTGGGTTTGAAAAATAGTTGAATATGTTTAAAATATTGTGCCAAAAGTTTAAATCGATCCGAGTAAAATTCTAAGGTTCTACCTTCGGAAGTACCGCCACGTAGATGTAGCGTACGGCACTTTAAATGCATTTTTCTCAAAACTGCATTTTTGAAGTCGGTGGACTTGATTTCTCGAAAAGTTACGGACATTATTCAGTTATTGAACGAGGTATTTGTTTTCATTACTACTAATTTTTTTGATGTCGGAAATTTGACTAAAACATTAAATTTTTTGTTCAAAGTCTGAGAAAAAATTAAAACTTTAATTTGTTTCCTTCGTTCAAGCACGAGATTTACATATGTATATATGTACTAAATGAATATTTTTTTTATTTTTATTTTAGATGAACCAATAATAAGTTATGCTGTCTACGGCGAAAGCACTTTTTTTGTGAGATACCCGGCGGAATTAGGTCCCAATGGCTGAATTTTCAACACTTTTATATCAAAATTTCAGGAGACATTGTTCAAATATGTACCTTTGATACCATATTATATTTTTGAAAATACCTTTTTTTTGTACCTTTGTAAGGTACCTAACCTCTTAAATAATTCAGTAGAGAAGAGTGTACGACAGTTTCGAAAATATGAAAATATTAAGTTAGGCCAGGTTCCACGATTTCACAAGTATCCAACTTGAACAGTTAAAACACTGGTCATTTTGATAAAAAGAACTCCTTACGATGTACCAGTAGAGGCCTTTGAGCCTATTATACATTTTTTAAGACGGCTCATATTGATTTAGGCCAATGCTCTCAGTTCAAATATGGCATATGGGTGCTTTCTTAGACGGTTGGTTTTCAGTGAGGCAATACTTTTTCGGAGTATAGGCAGTTTATTTTGACATTTCGTAATAAACAAATTTAGATCGGAACAAGGTTTGCAAAATCACTTCAAATTATAAAAAATAATAGTTCGGTTCAACCGAATCAACGCGCTCTTCCTTCAGTATCTAGCCAATATAATCGCCCAACAGAGTCGGTTATACGAGTAACCATAGATGGGCTTCAAACCACGTTTGCTCTATTGGATAATGCCTGTCCTCAGAGACACCGTACTGTGGGCACCCGAAGGTGATTTTGCTGCTGTGGAGCAGAGTATCGAAGAAAACCCGAATGAGTACATGCGCCATCATACGCAACAATTGGAGTTATGCCAATTCACTTTATTGTAGAATTTGTGGAAGAATATTGGTTTTCGAGTTTATAAAATCCAACTCGAGGAGTGAAGCCGAACGTCCGTTAGGCGCATCTCACTTTCAGTGAATGGACCCAAAACGAAAAAAATTAGTTCAGGAATGAACCTCACTGTTGAATGGGTACGTCAATAAACAAAATTGTAGCATTTAGAGTGATGATAATCACCAGCCATAGTTGAGACGCCATTACATTAAAAAGTCACCGTTTGATCTGATCAAACTGAATGTTATTTGTCTACGGCCTCCAAGAAATTTAAGGTCCGATCGTACATTATGTGAAAAAGAGAATATTCGACACGTCATTGCTAACACACGGCCTCAAATTGTTGAAAAAGTGGTCGAAAATTACTAATAAAAAAAAAATAGTTTTCAATATTGAATTCTTAATCCCAACATCTTGGATTAAAAACTAAAATTTCTTTTTTTCAAAATCGGAACTAAAAATTGAAAACTCGATTTTATATCATTTCAATGTTGTGGCCAAGAATTTAGCATTTTTGAAGGCATTATTTACAAACCCACTGATAACAATAGTTGTCCAGTAAGTTCTTTATAGAAAATACATACTTCGCTCTTTTGATTTCGAAATGGTTCACCGAGATAAAGCCGGATATTACACCAGATAAGAAATAAAAAATTGAACAACAAAGTACATTGGAGTAAGATTTGAGTAAACTCATCATAATTATGGTCGCCGAAATGAACTTAATAAGTTATCATAGCCAGCACTAGTATCGTTAGTCGGAGATTAGTCTCAAAAAATTAATAAATATACTGGATAAATCTATATATCAAATTTATTACAAAAGTTTCGCAAATACCGATTAATCTATAAAACCTCCCGATGAGTGCCTCTAATTAATAAGAAATTAATAATTTTTTATGAGCGAAATATATGTCACTTCTTACTCGTCAATCTTTCAATAAAACATATATATACAGAGACCCCTTTCCAAATGAATCATTCAATCAATTGAACAACTCGACGTGCTCTGTATTCAATTAATAAACAAATATGTGTGTAATTGAGTGGGAACAAATAAATAATTCCCTTTAGAAATCGCACATACTTATGTATTTCTTAACGCGAACGAATACGAGTCTCACTAATTGGTTTGGAATTCAATGAATATTACTGTAGCAATTTGCGCTTTAACTGTTTAACTGTAGATGAGCACACGTCAATGATGAGGTAATTATTTATGGCAAAATTAAGTCTCTTCACACTTGCAATGATTTAATTCTACCACTCAAATCGTTAAATGAGTAAAATATATATGTTTGAGTTGCTTAAGCAATATTCTGAAATTGAAAAATGTTAAAAAAAATTATGGGATTATGCTTACGGCAATCATAAATAATTTATTAAAGGATATACAAGGTTGTTTCGAAGCCACTTAGCCACTTGTTATATTGAGAACATACTTATTACAATCAATATATAAGTGTATTGTATATTGATTAACATTTTTTCAACATAAACTATTGATGGTGATTATTATAAGATTGTTATAATCCTTAATAAAATTTTGTAATTATTTAATAAAAAGCGGTCCTGTTTATTTTATGCTGAAAAGCCTTAACGTAGAAGCCGGATGTTGCATGCCTATTATACAAGGTCTGTCGCAAAAGAAACAGAACTTTTTAAATATAACTGTTTCTGGTGGCGCCACCTATTGGTGGGTATATGAAAAAAAAAGTTTGATCTCTTGTTGACATTTCGTAAAAATTTTAAGACAATTGGATAACTACAATCGATGTTATCGATCAAAAAGTGACAGCAGCTTTTGGTCATCGGTCGTAAAATGCATTTTGAACAAAGAGCAAATATTAAATTTTGTTTTAAGCTTGGGAAAACGTTTACTGAAACATTTCAAATGATGAAAAAAGTTTATGGTGAACAGTGCCTATCCCGTAGTAATGTGCATGAGTGCTTTAAGCGATTCCAAGAAGGTCGTGAGGACCTCTGTGACGATCAGAAGTCGGTCGTCTTCAGAAGTCAATAATAAGGACAATGCTGATTTGTTTTTACGATTCCGAGGGTATTGTACACCGAGAGTTCGTCCCACCTAGCCAACGCTGGGCTTAATGCTGTGTTTTACCTTGGTGTTATAAAGCGTCTTTTGTTACGCATTCGTCGTGCTCGACCACAATACCGTTAGGCAGGGTGCTGGCGCCTGTTGCACGATAATGCGCCGTGTCATCGGTCGACGCTTGTCACTGATTTTTTTGACAAAAAACTCCTTAAAAAAAACCTTAAACACTCATTTGAAATGCTGATTGACCGAGCTAAACGCTGTATCGAAGCACAGGGAGACTACTTTGAATAAAAAAATATAACTTTTGGAAAATATTAATTTTTTGGTGTTTTTTTAACAGTTATGTTTCTTTTGCGACAGACCTTGTATATAGCGACTAGTGTAGCAGCTAGGCAACCAAATACCAAAAGTTTCCTTATGCATGGCAACCAAGTACTAATCTTAAGCATTTGAGTGAGCAAACGTCATTTTTTATTATTATTAAATATAATTATCATACATTTTTGAAGACCAATTGCCCACACATAGTATAGTATCCAAGAGTTAGGCCAACTTAGTTAGGTCAAACTAGTCGCTTAAATAACAGAGATTTTATAATTAGAAGTTTATGTTTAAATCTATTCCTATGAGAGGCGTTTAAACTCGAGTGAATATTATCTACGGTCTGTTTTCTCATCTCTTTAATAACCTTAAAAAGGAAGTGAATAAGCGTAAAACGCTGCTATTGCTTGTTATATTTTGGCTTTAGGTATTCAATCTCTTCCAGAAATTTCTATGCTATTTTAATTCAAATATTTCGAAGTCTAGCTGTGGAAATATAAACGTTTTGGATAATTTGGATAATTTAACATAATATATTATTGATTTAATAACCACTGTTTACAACTACTATATTATATAGTAACTCAGAGGCACTGAAATCGGTGAGAAGTGTTCGAAAGTAAACTGCCATCTCTCCAACCTTACTCGCTTTTACTCTGCAAAGAGCTTGACACTCACCCCCCAACACACAGCGAATGCGCTAATGCTTTTCTTGCGTCACAGATGCCGGAAGCTAACGAGCGCACGCGCAACGATGGATATGCCATACGTTTTAAGAGTGGTAGGGGGACAAAAAATTTAATATCTTTGGAATGTCATGAATGAACAAAAATTTTTTGCAGACTATTAAAGGTGAATATTTTCTGCGTTGTGTCACATACTTTTCGATTTTTTTTAGCGGGAAGAACACTTTAAAAATTTCAATTGTTTAACAAAAAAGTATGTAAAACATTATTATTTAAACATATGGATCGTGAAAAAATATCTATAATATAGCACGACCATTTTTCTTTGACTTCACAAAATTTCATCGATTTATCTCTAGTAGTTTATGAGAAAAAATTTTCAATTTTATCATGCTCTAAATTTTAACCTTCAATAACTTTAACAAAAAATACAATTTTAACGAAATATTTATATCACTGGGTATTCATTTGGCCCCCTTCCTAATAACTGCTAATTTTCAAAATCGATGATATTTCGAAATTTTCATGGACCACTTGACGTGGTTTGACCCAGAAGCTTCAGATGTGTCACAATACTGCACCCCAGATGATGACAATATGCCTCTTGAGGCCTCCGGGTGAACATTTGCACTGCAAGGTCTGCATGCTTGCGGTAAAGGATCAAATTAATTCCTCTCCAACCAGTTTTTGCTGGCCTGCTTTCGCTCAAACCATCCATGCATACGTCTGCTTAAAGCGTTGCCGCCTGCTAGTAACATCTAGATGTCTTTCTTTGAAAAGATCGATGATATCGAGCAGTACACCGGTCAAACTTCAAACGTAACTAACTTTAGCCACGCGCAGGCCAGCATTTGCAGTGGAGTCATCAACAGCTTTACCGACGCCATCCCAGTGAATGGCGTACTTGAAGTCAAACCTACACCCATTGCACACGATGAGCTCGAGTTCCCCTGAGAATAGAGTTAATTTTGCAAAACTTCGTTTTGGATACTGTTGGAGGTTACACTCCAATTATTTAGAATCGATTAAGACATACTAAACATATAGTATGTGCAACATGCAATGAGTCCCGACCTCTTTGCATGCCCAACGAATTACACTTTTCCAACGCTTCTCTCCGTTTGGACTGACCTAGTCGAAACAGCACATTCCCCAGGCATATTGTGAGAAGACTGCGATGACAACCAACCCGAACCTTATCACCCATGTGGGTAGTAGATTAAAGATGATTTTATATGTATCTAGTCTTCAAAATAGAAAAGTTATCAGAAAACTGACCATTTCTCACAGAATGAACATAAACGAAAGAAAATCCACAGCACTCAACTGTTTTAGAAAATCGGCTGCCTTTCTGGTACTTCGGTGTATAAACTATAATCTATACATAAATATATATATATATATAGTCAGTTTTATTAAGTTATCAATGTTTCATTTCTTCTGAGGCAGCTGCGCCTTGCACAAATTTATTTCCAGCACATTTTTGCTCTAAATACCGCACATTCCGAAGAAATCTCGTGCTGCCAATCAACAGCAGTCAACATTCAGTCATAACAGCAAATGTACAATGCTAATGAAAATATTTGCAAAAAAAAACATTTTCGTTCAAATATATTGAGTAAATAAATCAAAACTAATATGAGTAGCTAAATAAGAAGCACAACCTTCTCGGGTGCCTACATTGCTGCCACCACAAGAATTTGTAATGTCTTAGTCATGCGTGAAGACAATCGACACACCTTAGAAGACAACTGTGCTCAAACTTATATAAAGCTTACTAAATATTCAGCATGTTTACCCACATATACATATACAAGTTTGTATCTGCGCCCGCTTGCATATGTGTTCAAAAATAGTTAGGCTTGTAAACATATTCACACCACCTAGCAACTGGCTATCTTTATAGACCATCTAATTCATATGCCTGACAGATTGTTGCCAATTAATTAGAAAGCCGGTTCTAGCACATTAAAAGGAGGCAGTGTCTATCAAAGGGTGAAGTGTCAGTGGAAGAAAGAGTTCATGCGAACTGAAGCACATGCAAGTGCATAACAAGGATTGGCTTCGATTTTCTCTAATGAAATATGACAGCAGTTTGGGTGGGCCTATCACACATGTGTGGTGTAAATGGACATGTTCTTGGCACATTGAACTCTATTATCTATTTTCTGAATAGAAATTTACTCAAGGCATTGTTGTATTAGTTGTAACACTGGGCTAAGACTACTTTACTCAAGGCATTGTTGTTTTAGTTGCAACACTGGGCTAAGACTACTATAGAAATTTGTTTTGAGTAACTGTAACTGGCAAGTGGTGGCAGTAATTTAGTTGCTTGTGGGTTTTCAACCGGAAGTATGTGGGTTAAACTCTCGTCTAGGCCTAAAGCATAGAATTGTAAAGCGAGTGTTGTTCTAATGTTAGTTGAAGCTCGTGAAATAATATGAAAAACCTGAGAGTTTTTTTGAGTTGACAAAAATATATTAAAGAAAACATCAATCACCCTCTAGAGGCAAGTTAAATCTCATAGAACTTTTCCTTCTGATCTTCAATCAACTCTCTATACATGACTTTAATCTGTTAGAACTTTTCTTTTTGATTATCAATCAACTCTCTATAGAGGACTTTGATCTTGTGGAACTTTTCCTTTTGATCTTAAATGAACTCTCTGTAGATGACTTTAATCTGGTGGAACTTTTCCTTTTGATCCTCAATCAACTCTCTATAAACTACTTTAATCTGTTAGAACTTTTCTCTTTGATCTTCAATCAACTCTCTATAGAGGGCTTTGATCTTGTAGAACTTTTCCTTTTGATCTTTAATCAACTCTCTATAGAGGACTTTGATCTCGTGGAACTCTTCCTTTTGGAGAACATCATACAGAAATAAGTGCTCGATATTTTAATAACAGAATTTTCATTATACTTAAACCACTAGGTTCCAAAGGATCAGTCTTTACGTAAGACACCAAGTGTGGACTAAATATTAATGAATTACAATATAATGCTTATTTATTAAATAATATCTTAATAAATGTCAAAATTATTAAAATTGTTTATAAATATTTGGAATCAACACTCATAATCCACATTTTCCTTGCAGGGCAAGCCGCCAACAAACGCAATATTCTTTACTCGCGCTCGTATCCCGCTGCTAGTTAATAATAAATTTCGCCACATCAGCAGCCATGCCACATAAATAGGACACGCGTCGCGGAGTGAGAAATAACTTGACTCGTGTGAGCAATGTGCATGTGTATAGCTTTATTTTTAACACGATATGCGTCCGTGCATAATACATATGTATGCTTAAATACGTATGTCTGCATGTAGCTGCGAAAGTTGTCTAAATTTATAGATCAAACGCACGCAGGCGAGCAATCTGCACGCGAATGTGCAAGCAAAATTGATAGCTTACCTTTTAGGTGGACGCGGTGGTTGTACTGCAAGGACCTGAAAATGGAAGAAAAAAGCAACAAATTAATGGAAACCCTTTTACTTGCGCAGTTATTTTCGAATATGTTGTGGTAAGGAGAATACATGTATAAATAAAAGTAATATATTGCCACGATGAACTGTATTTTTATTTGAGACGAGCTTGTGCGCGCATATGAGCTTGAAAATTTAATAAATTGTAGAAATTTTAATTTTTGAAGATATAGCTTTTTAGAACAACAGTGAAATAATTTGAAAACCGCTTTGAAATTTATAATTAAATGAAATATGTTTCTCTTTTCAACAAGCCAACGCAAGAGGCCATACGAGCAGGTCAACGAAAACGTGGCTTCAACCTAAAAAGATCGATTTTTTGGAATGGCCAGCTTGTTCTCCTCATGTAAGTCCTATTGATAACATCTGGAAATGGCTGGTAAGAAAGGTTTACGAGGATTGTTCAGTATGTATTTGACCAGACCTAGGGTTTTGTCCAGTGAGGCCCCTATACTTATTGTACATGACATGGGGACTCACTAAGCCCAACGTGGCGGACGCGGCGCGCGCCCAGGTAAGACAGGTATCGATTTTTGGTGAAATTTAAATGTATTTGACCACGTCTGGCGTTTTGCTATTTTACAATATATTATTATTATTATCGAAAAACAACAATGGCAGACCATTATCGCGCGTTTAACATTGCAGCAGACGGTTTTGAAAGTGCTGAAAAAAATTAAATTTTAAAAGTATTTGACCAGATCTGCCATTAATATATTTTATTCATTAGGGTCTTATAAACCTATTTTAATCACGGCAGACGATTTTATTAAGTACTCACTTCAGCAGACAGCATAATCTTTATTACTATCCGGTCAGGTATATGCATAGACTGTTTGTAGCTATCCTTCATTTTTCCCCTAAAAATTATTATTTCACACACTCTAGGCTATAGTATTCTCTTGTAAACTTACTAGCTTTCGAATCGTTCAGATTTTAGACTTGAGAGGGCCAAGTTGTATCCTCATCTCAACTGTTTTTGTCAGATGTTTTCAGTACAGTGTGAACCTAAATAGAGTGCCTTGTGTTTTGTGAATTTCTAAAGTTATTTATCAAATCTTTTAAAGTTTATTATTCATTTGATTTATCTGAAATGTCGAGTGAAGAAGAAAAACTAAAGTGTGTTTTTTGTGACACTGTAAAGGCTGAAAAATTACAGCTTTTCTCACCAGAGACATTATCAAAATGTAAAAAGATTTTGAGGTTACGGAAACTTCATAAATTAAAATATCATAATATTATTTTACCGGATGAACTTTATGATTCTGCGTACCATAGTACTTGTTATAAAACACAATAAATTATTAAGAAAAAAGAGAACTTTGTTTCTTTCTTTAGCTGTCTTTATAGATATGAGACACCGTTATCAGTGGATTCGCTTACTACGATAGTAGCAAAAGTATCGTTAGAAAAAATGTTTTTATAGAACTGTTAGAGTTACCATAGAGCTTTAAAATAATAGCATTCGTTTTTGGAATGGAAACACGTTTTTTTCAGTATTTCACAGAAATACTTTCTTTATAGCAATGAAACATACTTGAATATAAATGAACAGCGTGACGAGCTGAGTCGATTTTGCCGTCTTTCCGTCTGTATATACGTGAACTAGTCACGCAGTTTTAGAGATGTTGATCTGAAATTATGCACACATCCTTTTCTTCCAAGAAACTGCTTATATGTCGTCTTGTATAGGAAACTTTCGTATTTGACAAGTTATCTCTTTAAAATTTGGCATGGATACTAACTTAAAACGAGGACGTAATCTCTGAAAACATTGTTCAGATTGGACCACTATAGCATATAGCTGCCATACAAACTGAATTACCGGATCTAGTTCGTATATTGAAAACTTTTTTATCAGGCAAGATATCTTTACGGAATTTCACATTGATTATTATTCAAACCAAGGCTATATTAATTGAAAAAATTGTTCAGATCGGACCAATATAAGATATAGCTGCCATACAAAACGATCGATCAAAATCGAGTTCTTGTATGAAAACTTTTTATTTATGACGGGTATTAGTGATGTTAAGGAGATATTCTGGTCTAGAAGCATGAATTTCAGGTAATTTTTAAAGTGTCGTAAAAAAAAGGCAATTAATATTTTTACCATCCATTTTTCTTATTAGTTATTTGCTAATTTTAGAAGAGTACAGAAAAAAGTTAATAACTAAAAAAAGTAAAAAATTTCAAAACTTATGAGCTGACGAAGTGGGGGGTCTCTAAAAATTTCCACTTGACCATACCCATGATTTCAACCCTCCTAGTTATCTGAACCAAAAAAAAAAGATTATTAATCTAGAATAATGTCGCAATGGCCGGAACTACGGAAAAGTGGGAAAAATTTTTTTCACAGAATGGCGACTGCCTGAAAAAAAAAGTTTTTTTGGATCACTTTTTCTGACTATTTTGAATTTTTTAAAAATAAAAATTTGGGGATGGGGCTAGTTGCAACCATAGACAAGCCTATAAAGAAGACTCTATAAAAATTTCAAGTAAATCAGTCTAGTAGAACCTGAGAAATCGTGGGTATCGTTTCGAAAAAGTCAGTTTTGAGAAAAACGCATTTAAAGTTTAGGAGACAAATCTAGTGAACACGGACGCCACGTCAAAAAATCGGCTGTATCTCCGAAAATAAGTCGAATTTTGAAAAATCCTTCCAAGGTCATATTTTTGAAAGTCTAAACTTTCAAGATATGCAAAAAAAATCGATTTTTTCAAAAACCTAGACAAGAATACCCCCTTAACTTTTTTTTCTTTTTTTATAAATTTATATAGCTAAAGCCTTAAAACACCTTTGGGTTATCTGTCTATTTTTAATTACAAATATTAAATATATTATTTTATTAAATTAAATTTATTTTAATTTTAATTTTCAATATTATTTTTCTTTATTAAATTTTAGTTTTGTTCTGCAAGCCTATCGCTCTGTTTGAAATAGATGCCTGTTATAACAAACTATTTACATATCGTCTGTCTGTCTGTCTGTCAGTCAGTCTGTCAGTCAGTCTGTCTGTCTGTCTGTATATATACGAACTAGTCCCTCATTTTCTAAGATATCACTTTGAGATTTTGCAAACGTCATTTTCTCTTCAAGAAGCTGCTCATTGTCGGAACCACTATAACATATAGCTGCCATACAAACTGAACGGTCGGAATCAAGTTCTTGTATGAAAAACTTTCATATTTGACAATATATCTTAACGAAATTTGGTAGGAGTTATTAATCATAGAAATAACGTATTATAGGAAGAAATTGTTCAGATCGGCTTACTATAGCATATAGTTGACATACAAACTGATATATTCGCGAAATTTGGTATAGATTATTTTCTAACGCAGTAATGTAATTTCCGAAAAAATTGTTCAGATCGGATTACTATAGCATATAGCTTCCATACAAACTGAACACATAGTTACTAAAAGAAATACAGCTGTGAAGGGTATATTAGCCATATATAACAAATTTTATAACCGAAACTCAAATTTTGTTTCAGTATGAATGATTTATATTATATCATTTTCACATCGCCTATAAAGTTATGAATAATGATGTTACGTTATTTTGTTTATTTTTGTTTCAGTATTCAAAATGTCTTATTGATCACGATTCACTACTTCAAATTATATACATAATATTATATCAACATTTTCACTCAGATATAAACCAGTTTTAATCAATTTATAAACTTTTTTTTATGAAAAGCTGATTTATTCCGTGTTTATTTTGCATTTTAAATTGACGAAGATGTATACGTTATTTTGCATTTCAGGTGACGATATAGTATGTATATTTTTTGAATTCAGCTACATCGAATTCAAAATTTCACACACACAAAAAAGCACTTGTTTTAGGAATAACGGCATATTTGAAAAATTATGCATAAATCACAATTTTATTGCCAGCAAACGAGTTTTTTGAAGGCAATCAAATGGCAAGGCGCAAAGTAAATATTTATATATCTCACACGAGTTGTATTTTTATAACACCAATTTTCTAAATTTTCTTTCTATTATCCACCATTACTTTATGGAAGCTAATTAGTTTAATTGGAACACACTGCAACGCAGCCACACATTTTACTAAAAGTTTTCGCGTTCGACGGGCTTTGTTTGTGCTAAAACTCACACATGCACACACACACACACATATAAGCAATCAGAACTCACAGTATGAGGAAAAATTAGAATACGAAAATTTATAGCGACGCGCTGACACATGCATGCCACTACACATGTAAATATAGTATATCTGCCAGCACCCACATCCACTCGCCGGCAGCCCGACTGTCACAAGCAAGCGCGAAATTATTGACTAAACAGAAAAAGAATTGAGCAGCGCCAAGTCCCAAATTTATAAAAAAGAATAATCATACATACATACATATGTGTATTATTCAAAGCTTTTTGTGCGATTTCCACACACAGAACTCAAATACACATACAGGCATAAATATAAACGCAAATGTCGTCGGAGATGAGTTGCCTTAGGTGAATGCTGCATAAATATTTCAAAACGCCACCAAAGTCAAATATTCAAATATACAATATTTACGATTATGAGTTCGTGTGCTGCCTTTGCCGAAATTGAAAAGGTGCCGGTAAGATAAAATATGCGCTTCAGTTGAAAATATATAGTTTTGTGAATAAAATAAAGGCGGCTTTCAGTAAAGTGAATTAAAAATTAAAAACCATTTTTTTAAATCTTTCACAAAAAGCACACAATAACAATAAATAGCACAAATGCATGGCATACCTATACATTCGTAAACAGTTTATGTATGCATGTGTGTGTAAATTTTAGGCTTTCAAAATTTCACAAGTTTCGTATGGTTGGTTGACTGGCGTTAGCGCTTGACAGATGCAACATGTGGCAAGCGTCGGCTAATGCTTTTGCACTCAAAATCATTTCTATTTCATCTACAGTATTTTATTCATTCTATTTTCGGAAAAATCTTTTTGTTTTGCTGCTTTATTTCGAGTATTTATTGCTTAGTTTCATTTTTGGATGGCGGCCACAGCAAATCACAGCTGCTAAAAATTAAGATGGTGTGAATAATACTTAGTACTTTTTTTGTTTTTGCTGCGTTAAGTAGAATTGAGTGTGGGAAGTGCATAAGCAAAATAGTTTGCAAAGAAAAATTTTTGAAATTAAAAGATGTGTAAGATATACTTGATTTTTTTTCAAATATCTGAGATGTTCTCATATAGCTTGGTTAGAAACAAATTTTAGTCATCACAAATTTTTTTTGACGTTTCTAGCAAATTCATCTGGCTCACAGTAAGTTTGGCTTTAGATATACATATGTATATCAAACTCCGTGCATATAGATATTTACATCTCGCTTTAATCCAGGTAACTTTGACAATTGTCGCCTGTCAAGATTTTAAGCTTTATATATGCCCAAAAAAATATGATTGGACGAATGCATGCCCAACGATTGGAATTTAAGTGTGCTCTGCCCAATCCACAAAATGGGAGACCCCGTAATATGCGCCAACTATCATGGGATTAGCCTCCTCAACATCGCATCTAAGGTTCTATCAAGCGTATTGTGTGAAAGATTAAAGCCCACCGTCAACAAACTAAATGGATCTTATCAGTGTGACTTCAGACCTGACAAATCAACAACTGACCAGATATTCGCCACGCGCCAAATTTTGGAAAAGAGAATCGACACACACCACCTCTTCGTCGTTTTAAAGCAGCATTTGACAGCACGAAAAGGAGCTGCCTTTATGCCGCGATGTCTGAATTTGGTATCCCCGCAAAACTAATACGGCTGTGTAAACTGACATTGAGCAATACTAAAAGCTCCGTCAGGGAAGGGAAGGACCTCTCCTATCCGTTCGATACCAAGCGAGGTTTCAGACAAGAGGCTCGTGTGAGTTCTTCAACCTATTGCTCGAGAAAATAATTCGAGCTGCTGAGCTGATTAGATAAGGTAAGTTCTTTTACAAGATGTACATCTGCTGTCGTACGCCGATGACAACCATATCATTGGCCATCAAACAGCTGTCGCATTTGAGACTTGGCTCCCATGTCATTGTTGACAGTCATAACTTCGAAATCGTAGATAATTTCGTCTATCTTGAAACCAGCATTAACACCAAAAACAACGTCTTCATCGAAATTCAACGCAGAATAACCCTCCACTCTATTGGAAAGATCCGGTGGAGAAGCATCTGTCTACACTTGGGATCTCCAATTGGCTCCAAACAGCAAAAAAGAACAACTACTGAGGCGCTGTTGTAAACTCGGCAATAACCTCGTAAGCACCAATAAAAAAGGAGGGATATAGTATGCCTAAAGAATAGTACCCAGTTATAACTCTTACAGTCGTGAAAATATAAAATTTATCATTAACAAGTAGTCTAATGAAATCAATCATTGGAATCTTGGACTGAAGGATCTCGCAGTGAGTAACCAATAAATAAAATGAATAGTTATTAAATTCCAATTGAGGAACCATAAAGTAACGCACTTTAATTAACTTGCAACTAAGTTAGCATACAATTTTATTTAAAAAATGGACCATTAGTATCTAAGGTGTGGCTGTAATGCGATACCGTTATAATATTTTTCCCATTTCCCCTGCACATATGAACATATTTTAATGGTTAATTCACAAAATCAGCAATTCAGCAGCGCATTAATGTCAGCAAATGTCAACCAACGAAAGCCTTCGGCGACAGCCAAAAGCCGGCAAATGTCAGCTAACAACAAACTGGTTGGATGACATCATGGGACCAATCATTAGTTTAAATTTATGCCACCTTAGCCAACAGCATGAAATTCACTTTTACTTAACCTTACATTGGATGTGTGGTCGACGACGATGACGCGCTCAATGGCAAAACAACAAATGAAACGAATTTTAAAATATGAAAATAGAAACAATTTATTTTTTTACAGTCAGCTAGTACAACAGGTTTGTTTACTTTTCAGTGCACGTCCACACACATCCAGCGCTACATAGCGTAAAAAATTATGAGTACGCTCACACTTGGGTATTGGGAATATGCAAATGAGTGGTGAGAACAAGTGTCACAATGAAATTATGCATGTGCTTTTGAATTAGTAGAGCAGAGCATCGCATTTCAGTCGCTGGCAGATTACCGTAACTAATTAGTCTGAATTTAATGCGATGAAAGATTGTTAGTTAAAAATTAGCGTATATTAAATCTAATCCCAACATTGTACTTATTAGCTATAGTGAGCATAATTGTTCAAATATTGTTACTGTTAATTTTCAAGTATTTCCCGACCATCACTTATCCTTACATCTTATGTATGAAGATAATAAAAGCAGACCATAATACTTGAATGATTACATAATACTTAAACTCCACTATTTCATTTAGCTTCGAAGACTTATGTTTTCTATCAGAAATTATATCTTATTTCAAGCAATAAATATTTAAAGACAATCAAAAAGTCTTTGAATGTAATTATTTTTGGTAGTAAGTTGTTGTTTGAGCCCTCCAAAGTAGTAAAACGTGTCGAAATATATAAAACAAAACTCTTTAATTAGATACCCTTATAGGCTAGACAAATGATCAGCATGACGAGCTGAGTTGAGTTAGCTATTTTCGTGTGTCTGTATATACACGAAATTTGAGATGTCGGTCTGAAATTTTGCTCACATATTTTTCTCACTAAAAAGTTGCTCATTTGTGCGAACCGCCGTTAAGGGGACAGTAGGGTAATCTGGCCTGTTTTCTGACATTCTTTTTTTCATAGAAATTTTTATTCTACAATAGAACTTTTTTCACATATCATGAGGTATATCATGGAGTGTATAAACAAATTTTTTCGGAATTTTTTGATGACATCTGTCGGAGAAATGGCTGGGTGAATGAGATGCATTTTTTCACTGGCGGACACGATTTCTCATGTTTGGATCATCTGAAATACAAAAACCCAATTTATTCTTAAAAAGTACGTGAATGGTTATCGTCCTACTAGAATCATGAAAAAATTTTGATAAATAAAATCGTAATTAACGTTTTTTTTTTAAATTTTCCCCATGTTTTTTTACATAAATTTTGTCATAACATTGTCAATAAATTATAAAAAATGTAGGGACGATAGCCAGGCATTTTGTGAACATTTAAAAAGAAAAATTTAGCAAATCGGTTGAGTAGTTCATGTCCGCCAGTTTAAGAAAGTGTGTTTTGAGTGAAATGTGTTTAAAGTTTGAGGTGTGCACTCAGAGCTCCGAACGTCAAGCGGTATTATTATTTTTGGGCCATTTTCGAAACTTCCAATGGTAAAAAAGTTTTCTACATTAATTCTAAGCGTATAAAGGAACAGAAAATGCCAAAACAAAAGAAAATTGAAAAAAGATTAGCCTACTGACCCCTTAAAGACCACTATAGCATACAGCTGCCATACGAAATGACCGATCAAAATTATGTCGTTGTATGGAAAACTTTTTTATTTGGGAAGATATCTTCACGAAATTCAGTATGAGTTATTGCCTTAGGCGACTGGTGCAATATTCGAAGAAAACGTTTAAATTGGCCCACTATAGCATATAGCTACCATACAAATTGAACGATCGGAATAAAGTGCTTGTATGGAAAACTTTTTCATTGGACAGGATATCTGCACGAAGCTAAATATGGATTGTTATTCAAGACAACGGTACAATAAATTGTTCAGATTAAAAGCAAATTGTTCAGATCGAACCACTAAACCATAAAGCTGTTATAGATCATATAACTGCCATATAAACTGACCAATTAAATTCAAGTTCTTGTGTGGAATCCTTTCTATTTGTGACGGCTATTGTAGCTTCACTGTAACCTTAGTTAAGGTTTTTAACAGTTTTGACAAAATTTAGCATTTCACCTTAACAAAATAGTGAAACTGGTCCAAATCTGTAGAAGAAAACTTAGAAGTATAGACGAAAGCGGTTGTAGCACTTTTATGAGGTATCTGCTTACTCCTTTGTATCGAATTAGACTTAACTAATCTTGTTGTTGTTTTTCAATAGCAAATTTTCAGCAGGAAAGCAGCGCTCAATGATAACGAGCAGAGATATGGCGAAACGAACACATCTCATGAGTATTATATTATTCAAATTCATGAAGGTGATTAATCCCCTAATATGAGACTCACTAGTATCAAAAGCTATCATTTCGAAGGCTCCATTTTTAAACCACGCCCAAAGTTAACAAACTTTTTTCCAATAAAAATTAACTTGGCATATTTAAAATTTAGTTTGTACTCCCCTCTCCTCTCCTCGGGTATTATATTATTTTTGTAGTGTCTCAGCAACTAAGCAAATTAATGCTTACGAATTCCGTTTAACCGCGACTCGCTTAAATTTGACATTTTCAATGAATTAACAAATATCATAAACTAACCATAAATGGGCAACTAAATGTATGTACGCATGTGTGACAGCGCACAGTGTTGTTGACAATGAAGACAGCTGACAGTTGTTAGCAACAAACTGCCGACTCGTGCCTACTCGAAAAATATATTTAATATAACTTTATGAACTGCAGCATAACTAAACGACTAGCTGATCATATTCAGTCAAACAAACACACAGATATACAGACTTAGTATGTACGCACATATAAAAGTCGAGTTTTGAAAATTAGCATTTTGTAACGATTATTACTAGCTTTTAATATTTAACTCTCAGTAGAGTGGGCAGTGCAGAGGCGCACGATTAAGATTACTTGAAAAGTACCGTTGCAGCAAAGTCGATAATCAATGTATTTAGTAAAAATTTATAGCGACAATTTCCTGTTTCATTTTATTTTATTTTTTTTTTTTGTTGGAAGGAGAAATGCTTTCGAATGATTTTAATCACTAGCGCTGCTGCCAACAGCTACCAAAATTTTATTAAAATCACTTTATGCTAACCGTTACTTGATATGAGATTAGCTATGAGCTTTTACGTTTTAAAATATACAAAGCGATGAAGCGTTCAAAAATCAAAATTTTTTTAGCAATTTTATGTGTTTTTGCCATCAGCGCTAGCGGCACTTTACCAAATTTAATCAAATACATTTTTTTAATTTGTGACATTTGAAAAAGTGAAAATGCACATCCGTTTTTGTCACTTCGTCGTTTTGAAAACGAAATTGCTAAACATATTCAGCCCGCAGTGCCTGCAATTAAATCCGTATTAAATTTTAATTAAACAATTGGCAATCAATTACAATTGCTTTAATGTTTTTTCAGCTAAAAAGGTTGGTTGACACGCCGATTTATGTGTCGGTCGGTATGTCTGTGTCTGCCTATGTTTGTATGCAGACTGCAATTAAAAATAGCCAAACTATTTCGGCTACAAACGCTTGACAGTGGAAGCGCTTGAAATGAATAAATAGCAGACGGAAGTGAAGCGAAAGCGGCGTTGTCTGTTTTTATTTATATATGTGCATACATGCATTCATACATACACACATATTTATATATATATTTATATATATATATATATATATATAGACTACGAAGTGATGTGCTTTAGGTGCGCTTCTAGAATGTAGGTTAATGGAATTTAGAGGAAATTGCGAAATATTTCTGCTATGCATTCAATGACTGCATTGCAATTGAGTTCAAATCAAATTAGACAATTAGTTTAATTTATTTAATAGAGTCGAATTAAAAGAAAAATACAACGAAGTCGCTCACAGCGCAAAGCGATTAGAGAAACTATGATATGAACTTATTTGAAGTAAGTTTTCCAAAAGTGAAATTTATTTTGCGCGTTTTATATTTATGAGAAATTTTACTTGCTTTTGAAGAGAATATATCATAAAATGACGCCACTCGCCAAGTTTGTTGGTTCAATTCGGACTGTTAGGGAGACAAGTTGTGTGGCAGCCTAACAAAATGGCGATTTTTGAAAATTTAAAAAAATATTGTATCAATTTTCTTAAAAATTTAAAAGCATATTTAAATATATTTCAAAAATATAAGGTTATATTTTTGATAAAAAAAAATAAAATATTTCTTGAGTTATGTGAGGCCTCCGACTGCAGCAATTTTATCATTTTCTGTGGAAGAAATCGAAGGAAACCTATCTAGAAGATATTCACAGTATAAAGAACTAAAATCTAAAAAAAATTTAAATTTGAAAACCTGCCAACATTTAAAGAAAAAATTATATTATCCTAAAAATTAGAATTTTTTGAACCTGCAAAATTCGATTTTTGATCTTTAGAATTATATACTACTGTGGGCAAAAACTAGTAAGACTTTTTAACATAAATTTCCTACAAAAACCATTCGTCGAAAAATTTTTTCCTATGTCGGTATAACTTTTAGTACATCGGTGACAAATATCACATCAAAATAATCATCAGTGTTCAGTATACGCTTGATTTTCTGAAGTACATGAAGTGCATTCGGCGATAATTACGATGAGTGAAATTATTCAAAGAAGAAATTTCTGTAAATTTTGAGTAGGGAATCAAATTTCTGGTACCCAAGGTTTAGAATGTTGGAAAAGGCGTTCGGTGATAAATGTTTGCCGCGAGCCAGTGTTTTTGATTGCTTCAAATTATTCAATGGGGCTCGAGAACACGTTAAGATGAACCAAGTTCAAGACGGCCATCAACATCAACTGATGATCAACACGTCAATAAAATAAAAGAATTGCTTCTTGAAAATCGATGATTAACAATCAGAGATCTTACTGGCGTCGTTTGAATACCGGAAGGATCAGTGAAAACCATTCTGAAAGATCATTTGAGCCTAAGAAACGTGAAACCACGAATGGTTCCAAAAACACTCAATTTTTCCAAAAAAAACATCGTCGCGTTAACGTATGTGAAGCAATGCTTTGTGAATACTAGGATGTCATAAAATGTACTATTACTGGCGATGAGTCTTGGATATAAGCTTACGACCCGGAAGCAGACGATCATTTGACCGAATATCATGGCAAAGGTGAGCCGAAGCCGAAAAAACCTCGGAAGGCAGGTCAAAACTCAAGGTTATGTTGACAGTTTTCTTCGAGTATCGAGGTGTGGTGCACTCCAAACTTCTTCCAATCGACTAAATAATCAACAAGGAATACTATTTGAGTATTATGCGTCATTTGCTCGAAGCTATGCGTAAGAAGAGGCCGACAAGTGTAGTTGTTGCACCACGATAATACACCGTCGCATACTGCGTTGATCCTTCGTGAATTTTTCGCCAAATGTTAAACCAACATCGTGCCGCAACCACCGTATTTGCCTTATTTAGCTCTGTGTGACTTCTGGCTTTTCAGCAAACTCAAACGACCGCTCCGGGGAAACCGTTTTGAGTCAATTAAAGACATTAAACGTGAATCGCTACAACCGTTAAAGGCTATTCCGAAAAATTGGCTTAACAACTGTTTAAAAAATTGAAAAAACGTTGGCACAAGTGTATTGGTGCCAAGAAAGAATACTTTGAGGAAGAATTTTGATTGTAAAGAATAAATTAAGAATTTTAAAATTATTGACAAAATCTTACTATTTTTTGCTCATATTAGTAAGTAACATAGTATTATTTTATGTACGGCTGCAAGTCAAAAACAAAGCAAGACGCTATAATAACCGATCAACTGACTTCCTGTCCTTAAAAAAATTAGCAGCAAGGCCTTTCGGAACCCAACCAAATAGCATAAAACAAATGCTTTTTTAATAAACCAAAAAAAAATCCCAATACACGACGATCAATATATCAATAAATTAGGCGCACTTTCAACACACAAATTGCGTATTTAGCGTAAGGGAGGTTGATTTACAAAACAAACAAAAAGTTTCGGCATAATAACTGAAGGGTAGGTCAGAACATCTTTTCTCTCAAATCTACAAGGGTCACATTTGAACGACCTTTTGCCTTCACATAAGCGCTCAAACGATTCGGTCACTGATCAATAGCAACATGCACAATTTCTATTGGTATAGACGCTGTTATTCGAGCCAAAGATTTTTGAGTCTCCTCAAGTTTATGTGTGTTATTTGACAGGTCATGTTCTCCAACACTGACCATGAAAAGTGGTCCAATGGATTCAAATTTGGACTTTAAGACGGCCAATTATATGCAGCTATGAAATCAGGATGTTGCTGTTAAGCCATTGCTGGATGATTTTTGCTGTCTCAGAGGATTTCTGGAAAATCCATTGAAGCGAGTACTGCTTAACTGCTTTACAACAGCTTCCAAAATATTATCCTGGTACATTTCCCGTTTTATCACAAAAGGGACTAGTGTAACGCCTCACTGACTCCATCAAACCATTGCAGACAAAATTTTTGTCTTTGGAAGCTTTTGCGTAGAATTTTTTGTTTTGCTTATTAAAACTTTTTCAACAATTAAATTTTTTTTCATCTATAAAAAGAATACTTTCATGGCCGTTGACCGCGTGCCACTGAAAAAGCCGCTTAAATCTGTGGAGCCTAATTTGCTTCAAGCGCATTGCCAGAAAATGACCAGTTGACCGACTGTAGCCTTTCAAATGGAGATCAACTCGAATAGGTATTGCTTCTGATCTGGTCTATATATCTATTTCTTTTACTGCTTTTTAAGGAGATTTCAGCGTGTACATTCCCGAACAGCTTTTTTCGTTGAGTTGGTTCGAACCATGAGATGACGTCCACTTATCTCTGTGTCATCAACTGTAGACATTTGTAATAAACGGTCAATGCTTACTGAATAAACATTCTCGAATCTTCTCGAAAAGTCATAAGAACCACGCCGTTAGTTCTGCTTTCTCCAGATTGGACAAAGAAGCGAAGCAAATTGGTCTGGTAGTGAACCAGAGCAAAAAGAAATATCTCCTGTCATCAAACAAACAGTCGTCGCATTCGCGACTTAGCTCCCACGTCACTGTTGACAGTCATAACATCGAAGTCATAGATAGTTTCGTCTATCTCGGAACCAGCTTTAACACCTGCGACTGTTTGAATTTTTTGCCCGTTTTATGGCAAAGATCAAAATTTTTTAAAAATAGTAAAAAACAAAATTTTTTAATAATCCTAGTTCCAACCATAGAGAGATATATAAAGAAGGTCCACACCAAATTTAGTTAATCGGTTCATTAGAACTTGAGAAATCATGTCAGAAGTGTTGAAAATAGTAGTTTCGAGAAAAACGCGATTAAAGATTTGAGTCTGACTGCAGGCAGTCTATACTTACATTACTAAAATAGCTATAAGTTGGTAAATAATAGGAATTTTAAAAATTTCTTTGGGAATATATTCTTAAAGGTCCAGTCTTTAAGAATATGCAAAATATGATTTTTTTTTCAAAATTCTAGACTAGAATACCCCCTTAACACCAGCAACAATGTCAAAATCGAAATCTAACCCAGAATAAGTCTTGTCAACAGATGCTACTTCGGACTAAGTAGGAAATTAAGAAGTAAAGTCCTCTCTCAGTGAACAAAGACCAAACTTTACAAGTCCCTCATCATTCCCGTCGAGCCATATAGTGCGGAGACATGGACAATGACATCGTCTGATGAGTCGACCTTAGGAGTGTTCTAGAGAAAAGTTTTGCGGAAGGTTTATGGTCCATTGCGTATTGGAGTACAATAGTCAATGGAACGATGAGCTGTACGAATTATACGACGACATTGACAAAGTTCAGCGAATTAGGAGGTCATCTCATCCGAATAGATGAAAACACATTCCAGCTCTGAGAGTATTCGATGCAGTACCCGCCAGGGAAAGCAGAGGAAGACCTCTACTCTGTTGGGAAGACCAGATGGAAAAGGACCTGGCTATAATTGGAATCTCCAATTGGTGAAAAGAATAAACGACAGGCGCGCTGTTGTAAACTCGGCTATAACCGCGTAAACGGTGTGTACGCCAATAAAGAAGAAGAAGATTTTCGCTGCTATTTTACTGAAAGACTTTTTCAATAAATTTCATAATTTCTTTGCCAAATTGTCCGTATGGACTCAATATTTCAGACAAAAATAGTTTCATTTGCATGTTATTTCTTCTTCTTCTTAATTGGCGTAGAAACCGCTTAAGCGATTATAGCCGAGTTAACAACAGCGCGCCAGTCGTTTCTTCTTCTCGCTACGTGGCGCCAATTGGATATTCCAAGCGAAGCCAGGTCCTTCTCCACTTGGTCCTTCCAACGGAGTGGAGGTCTTCCTTTTCCTCTGCTTCCCCCGGCGGGTACCATCGTCGAATATTTTCAGAGCTGGAGTGTTTTCGTCCATCCGGACAACATGACCTAGCCAGCGTAGCCGCTGTCTTTTAATTCGCTGAACTATGTCGATGTCGTCGTATATCTCGTACAGCTCATCGTTCCATCGAATGCGGTATTCGCCATGGCTAACGCGCAAAGGACCATAAATCTTTCGCAGAACTTTTCTCTCGAAAACTCACAACGTCGACTCATCCGTTGTTGACATCGTCCAAGACTCTGCACCATACAGCAGGACGGGAATTATGAGTGACTTATAGAGTTTGGTTTTTGTTTGTCGAGAGAGGACTTTGCTTCTCAATTGCCTACTCAGTCCGAAGTAGCACCTGTTGGCAAGAGCAATCCTGCGTTGGATTTCTAGGCTGACATTGTTGGTGGTGTTTATGCTGGTTCCAAGATAGACGAAATTATCTACGACTTCAAAGTTATGACTGTCAACAGTGACGTGAGAGCCAAGTCGCGAATGCGACGACTGTTTGTTTGATGACAGGAGATATTTCGTCTTGCCCTCGTTCACTGCCAGACCCATTTTCTGTGCTTCCTTGTCCAGCCTGGAGAAAGCAGAACTAACGGCGCGGGTGTTGAGGCCGATGATATCAATATCATCGGCATACGCCAACAGCTGTACACTCTTATAGAAGATGGTACCTTCTCTATTTAGTTCTGCGGCTCGAACTATTTTCTCCAAAAGCAGGTTGAAAAAGTCGCACGATAGGGAGTCGCCTTGTCTGAAACCTCGTTTGGTATCGAACGGCTCGGAGAGGTCCTTCCCGATCCTGACGGAGCTTTTGGTGTTACTCAACGTCAGTTTACAAAGCCGTATTAGTTTTGAGGGGATACCAAATTCAGACATCGCGGCATAAAGGCAGCTCCTTTTCGTGCTGTCGAAAGCAGCTTTGAAATCGACGAAGAGGTGGTGTGTGTCGATTCTCCTTTCACGGGTCTTTTCCAAGATTTGGCGCATGGTGAATATCTGGTCGGCTGTTGATTTGCCAGGTCTGAAGCCACACTGATAAGGTCCAATCAGTTTGTTGACGGTGGGCTTTAATCTTTCACACAATACGCTCGATAGAACCTTATATGCGATGTTGAGGAGGCTAATCCCACGGTAGTTGGCGCAGATTGTGGGGTCTCCTTTTTTATGGATTGGGCATAGCACACTTAAATTCCAATCGTTGGGCATGCTTTCGTCCGACCATATTTTGCAAAGAAGCTGATGCATTCTCCTCATCAGTTCTTCGCCGCCGTGTTTGAATAGCTCGGCCGGCAATCCATCGGCCCCGCCGCTTTGTTGTTCTTCAGGCGGGTAATTGCTACTCGAACTTCTTCATGGTCGGGTAATGGAACGTCTGCTCCATCGTCATCAATTGGGGAATCGGGTTCTCCTTCTCCTGGTGTTGTGCGTTCACTGCCATTCAGCAGGCTGGAATAGTGTTCCCTCCATAATTTAAGTATGCTCTGGGCATCAGTGACTAGATCACCTTTGGGGGTTCTACAGGAATACGCTCCGGTCTTGAAACCTTCCGTAAGCCGCCGCATTTTTTCGTAGAATTTTCGAGCATTACCCCTGTCGGCCAGCTTATCAAGCTCTTCGTACTCACGCATTTCAGCCTCTTTCTTCTTCTGTCTACAAATGCGTCTCGCTTCCCTCTTCAACTCTCGGTATCTATCCCATCCCGCACGTGTAGTGGTCGATCGTAACGTTGCGAGGTAGGCAGCCTGTTTTCTCTCCGCTGCGACACGGCACTCCTCGTCGTACCAGCTGTTCTTTTGCACTTTCCGAAAACCAATGGTTTCGGTTGCAGCTGTACGTAAGGAGTTTGAAATGCCGTCCCACAGTTCCCTTATACCGAGTTGTTGACGAGTGCTCTCAGAGAGCAGGAGTGCGAGCCGAGTAGAAAATCGTTCGGCTGTCTGTTGTGATTGCAGCTTCTTGACGTTGTTATTTACAAACGATAATAATCTACAACATCAACAAATAGCCTGACGACTTTAAGAGAGAAGCATCTTGTACTGGAGTCCAATAAATTAAGACTTTTCTTTAACCCTCGCTCAATTCCAGATTTTTCTGCGAATTTTCCTAACAAATGCGCATGCCAGCGAATACTTTAATTGTCAGCGAGGAATTTTAAAATCCAACAAATGGTCCAACCTGTTACACCTGTCCACAAATCAATTTATGGCGCCACTTTTTGTCAGAGTCTACGTAATTTATTGCTTTAAATGCCAGCAATTTCTTCAGCAAATTTCAGCTGCTACTTTTGTGCTGCTTGCAACAGCTGTGGCGCAGCACAGAAAGCGACAAATCCTCTACAACTTGTTAACTTGAACCCGCCACATTGCTACTTTGAAGCGCGCGCGCACACAAAAACCGATGATTGACGACAACGGAGACAGCAACAATGTTGCTACATAACAATCACTACGCAATTTGCAGCAACATTTCTCTGCACAGTGCAACGACTAGGCAAAAACAACAACTAAGAATATATAGCAAATAGCGAACATAGAAATATATCTAAATATATTTGTAAGAGTATATAGCAAAGGGCACCACAAGCTAGAGGCGAAAAATCGGTGGTCGCTGTCCTGCAACCTGCCAACATGCAACAAATATATTTTGTATACCGCATGCCGCATGCAACTGAGCAATCGTAGAACAGCAGAAAAAATACGAGCAACAATATTAATATTGGCAACGGTATGCAATGAAGAGGAACGGTAACTATTGTGGCAACCAAGCAAATTCTATTGCGCTGACTAGTAAAGCAGTGCAACATCACTCACTCATACACACACATACATACCCACAAACCGAATGCAGCATCCAACGAATCTAGCTGACAGCCAGAGCCATAACAACAACAACACTAATTGTGTAGAAAAAATTGCTGTTTGCTACAATACAATAACAAAAAAAACAACAACAACATTTCAAGTGCACAACGCTGACGACAATGACAATCGCAATCATGCAATGGCAACATTTGCAATGACAATAAAATAGAGGTGCACAACCAGCGACAAGGTAAGTTGGCCAACAGCAACAACAACAACAATAGAAGGGCGACGAATATCTATCGCCGCCGTTGAGCGACTGTGGTGGCAGCTGTAACGGCGTCACGCATTAAAATCATTTCCTCTATTGTCTCGCAACTGGTTTTCGCAACAACAGCAACAATGGCATACATAGGCATATACACATAGATAGCAGTTAGACTTCTAACTGCTGCTGCTTCGACTGTTTGTTGCTCGCAAATACACAGAAGAAGTTTATTTTTGAAATTTTGCTTTTGTTTACAAATTCGCGTTTGCTCGCTCCATTGTTACTGTTTGACATGTATGTACATACATATACATACATATATCTGCAATAACAATGCATGAATACACATTTGTAACTATCTAGGCTTATTTAACAGGCTTCGAGCTTAAAAGTGCGCTAAAACGCTAAAGTTCGTGGAGTAAAGGTTAAAGCAAAATAAATGCCTAAAAGCCCCCTGGCCAGTTTAGAATTGAAGTTTGTATAACCGTTCCAAATAGTTTCAAGAAGAAGACGGATCTTGAATTAAAAACAAGTCAGGGTGGGCTAAATTCGGGTTTAACAGAAAATTTTATACTCTTGAAACTTGCAGGCATCAAAGCCAGGGAAATTCCTTTAGGAAAATATGGGAGTTGGGAGTAGTATTGACCCGATTTTATGTATTCTTGCCAGTAACACATACTATTAACATGCCACATACTAATTAAATCTTTCCTGAGGTTCCTTAAGGTACCCCACAAACATACCTTCACCAATCGCCTGGAGTAATGACAGTCGGATGTTCGAAAATGTTGATATTAGCTAGGTATGGTTTTCGGCCAAATTTATCTTTGTAAAGCGTAACAGTCACTATTATCAGTAAAACACGCTCCTTCATTTTCATTGAGTATGCGGTATAATGTCACTTACCAAATTTGATTGAATCGGTAGGGCGGATCCCGAGATATATAATTTCATCTAAATGTGGACAGTTCCACGCTCACTTTTCAAAATTTCTATTCTATTGCCCTCGGTTTTGAAGTATAAGGGAAAAGCTCTCCGAGCTCCGAGCTCTAATTATGAAAGGATTGAGATATTTATAACAGAGTCAGTCATTCCGCACAATAGAGGAGACTTAAATGTCTCATCCCTCCCATGAAGTAATACTTAGTCCAGTGGTCCCGTTGAGATTGAAGTAGGTTAGGCTTAGCGGATTAAAGTTCCACACTCCGGCTTTCGATGCTTCTTCCTACTATAAAAAAATCATGGCAGGTCATATGAACACGAAAGGCGATGAACCCAGTTAACAGTGAAGAAAAAAACGTAAAAAATAATGATTCCGCCTGCACCGACACTATAAAACCTTCCTCAAGCAAAAAAGGGTATAGAAAGATCTTTAGCTTGATGGGTCAGTGTGTATGACAGCTTTATGCTACTATGGTGATATCTAAACAAAGTATTCGAAGATTATAGCGGTGTCTTGGATAATAAGCTGTGCCGAATTTTGTGACGATGAAAAAAAGCTTGTTTGGATGAACTATGGCTTTCAAAGACTTGAGTTTGTTTGGGCAGTTCGTATGGCAGCTATATGCTATAGTGATCCGATCTAAACAACATTTTTTATATATTTTAGCGATGCTTTAGCTAATAATCCGTGTTAAGTTTAGTGGAGATATACTGACAAATAAAAACGTTTTCCTTACTTCGATCTATCCCGACAAATGAGCAGCTTTTTTTGAAGGAAAATCTCAAACGGTATCTCAAAACCTGAGAGAATAGTTCGCGTATTTGCGGACAGATAGACAGACAGATTTGACTAAATGGACGCAGCTCACCACGCTGATCGCTCATATAGTATGTACCCTGTTCAGAGTATAGTTAAAAAAATTGGTTTAGGATGATCATAAAGTGGATTTTATTGAGAGATCTGATACTTTAAATGTATCAAAAAAACTTGTTAAGCAAAAGCTCTATACAAAATGATTGTGGAACAGGCAAATTGCAAAAATATACAAGTTAGACTTTCTATTGCTTACGCATTTAAGGTATCTTCCGGGTATAGACCTAGTCTTGTTTCTTATACTCATACTTCAAGAATATGGAAATGACCGCTGGTAGTAATAGCCTAGGCTTGCCATATTTTGACGCAAAAAGCAATCTAAATACAAAACGATGTCGAAAGACTGGATTATTGTTATAAATGAAGCATCACCCTTGACGACTCCTCAACCTTGAAGTTTCGCGAAAAGTATTTTCTTTCTATACGATACGAAATTATCAGCCTGTGTGTTAAAGCCCTATTAGAAGTTGCCAAAAACAAGTGACCTACTTCATGATCAGCCCTAGTTCAACAAAATACCAGCAAACCGAAGCAATTTTATGTCAAAAATAATACATATAGCCGACAAATTTCAAAAAAAAAATCTAATGAATTCGAAAAAATAGAAAAAAATAAAATAAATATATAATACCAAAGAAATAGCTTAAGTAAGTATATAAGAGCATAGAATTTAGTTATCAAAATATTATTTATAAGTGCCTATATTTATACATTTGGGAGAAATTTGTTTTGCTTAAATTTTTAATCTGTATTCTCTCACCGCACAACAAGAAATATTTTAACAATATTAAACAAAACATTTATTCTCTTCCAATAATGTTTATCCATTGCAATAACAATAAACACTTAAAATCCTATTAGCCTCAGCTCGTAATTACACTTCTGAGCATAGTGACACTAAGTAGCTTAAGTGGACTCAACGCCACTTGACGCAAAGTATGAAGCAAAAGCATTTCTCATTACTTAAAGCGGACATGACGAAGAAGTGCAGATAGGAATAATGTGGTCTCTTTGATCTTAGGCAATTACGTATTTATTGTTTTAATTTTTAAACAAATTTATTGTATTACAGAAAGTAATAGGTTTAGAGCCAATAAGTAAACATATAAACATATTAAATTGAGAAAACAGAAATTTATTTAGAATAATAAACATGTCTTAATAATGAAAATAATTATGAAATATTTTTCTCTGTCTTTCTCTTAAGCCATATAAATGAAGCGAAGGTTTGGACTGATCAACATAATTTGCATTGGTATGACTTGTTGAAATGAGCACCGAAGTGGAGGCCCAGAAAGCGTTGTTACCTACGAAAACATCAAAAAGATCTACAAAATAATTTTGGATGGCCGTAAAGCGAAGTTGATGGCGATAGCAGACACTCTAAAGGTATGAACTGAATGTATACATCACACGATTCAAGAATCTTTGGGTAAAAGAGAGCTCTACTGAAAGTGGATCTGAAGATTTGAAGCAACATTTAGAGATGTTCAAGTGTAATGAACCCGAGTTTTTGCATCGTTATGTAGCAATGAATGAAACATGATTCTACTATTTCACTCCGAAGTCCAATCGACAGTCATCCTAGTGAACTGCACACAATAAACTCGCTCCCAAGCGTGGAAAAACG
The DNA here is from genome assembly GCF_024586455.1 of Bactrocera neohumeralis. Classification (NCBI taxonomy): domain Eukaryota; kingdom Metazoa; phylum Arthropoda; class Insecta; order Diptera; family Tephritidae; genus Bactrocera; species Bactrocera neohumeralis. The sequence goes on along the minus strand of NC_065923.1, from coordinate 42,300,916 downwards.
CTATATTTGGCCGGAAAGGTTACGACATCTGTATTTGGAAATGCGCATGGAGTAATTTTTGATGACTACGAAGCACTTTCAAGCAAATGGTTACTTGTTTTTGGAAAAACTGGACATGTCGCAACCATATCACTAGAACAACCTATAATAGTAAATTCTACGTGGTACATAACCATTTGTTTGCCAGTTGACTTTCAAGAAATCAAGAGAGATGAAGACGAATCAGTCTTCTCCATGACAATGCGAACTCTCACAGATCGACTGGAACAACTGCATTTTTGAGCGCTCAAAGCATCGACTTGTTGAGTCATCCACTGTATAGTTCTCACTTAGCACTGAGTGATCAATTTTAGGCCCATAAATTGTATTTTAAGCAAAAACCAATTTGTAAATCCTTCACCTTGCCATTAAGATCTTTTTTTTCCTAACATTACAGTACATTCGTTGTATCTGATTCGATTATTAACATTATGATAATGGTTTCATCTCTAATTATTGATAAAAAGAAGTATTTTAGAATTTACTGTTATATTTTAGTAGTTCTCAAGATGATTCTGTACAAAATTTCTAAAGGACCCCAAGTCATCAAGTCATGTTACATTTATATACATACGTATCAACTAAAATGCAGAACAACGTATCATCACAAAATCGAAATCGAGTTTTTTATTGCTTACGATTCTCAACATCATATTACATATACATATATAACATAAAAATTTCAGCTTCCGCTCTCAGATATAACCAATACATAACCAATATGTAACCAATATATAACCAATATATAACCACTTTATAACCACAACTCAAATTTTGTTTCAATATGAGTGGTTTCTATTATAACTTTTTTCATTCGCCTGTATACTTATGAAAAATGATCTTACTTTATTTTGCATTTTAGGTGACGATATAATATACATACATATATGTATTATATTTATGCGTATGTTGACACATTACAAGAGAACCCTTTTAGAAACAAAATCATTTGTAACATTTTAATGATTTCGTCATTATTTCTGCATTAGAATTCGTGCCTGTGATTATTTTTATATTCTCACATGGATATTGCTCATTTAGAGAAGTTGTTCGTCAAGTTTGTGTTTTTCAATTTTTTTTTGTTCACAGTACGTTTTCGCATACAAACTTGTATCAAACCAGGCACATACACAACTACATACACATGTATTTTTTTGTCTGTGAATATTACGTATCTTTCATGCTACAACAAAATGTATGCGGTCACCTTTTTCTCTTTCATTCACTGTGGCTTTTTTGATTGTTTTACATTATAGCGTTTTTGTTTCGTTGCTTTGTATAGAATGTCTTTTGCACGCAAACCTCATCCGGCGCGTTCAAAGATCATTCACATACACACACGAACATATGAAAAAATTAATTCCAAATCTCACAGACAAATTTTATGCTCTCCAACATTCGCCTTTGCCTTCCCATACATTCATTGATTGCCTGCTTACTCCTTCACTTTGGATTTCTGCCATTGCTTACCTTTTCCTACTCTATCTCTACCTCTAGTTGTTCTGCTTCTTCATCTAATATTTATCAGCATTTCTTTTGTCTACGATGCGTCTGGTCTGTGCCGACACCGGCGTCTAACGCTATCAATTGCCCGTCAGCTTTATGCCCCAGACGCTCGTTGCTTGCCACATCCTGTGGCACTTTTAATCGCATATATACTGCACAAACGCCCGTTTTAACTGAAATGCCGGTACGCAATTGCAACCCCTATGGGCCGTTCGAGCACTTTCCTGCAATTAAATGTTTCCTTAACGCGTCCTTCGCCCTCTTATACACTCCTGCATACTTTTTACGCTTATTTCATTCAAATGCCATCAGTTCTGCTGGCTTTGATTGGGCCTTAAGGGTGTCTGATGCCATTTGTTTTGCTGAAGTACTGCATTATCCACTCGTTTATTTACGATTGTAAATACCTTCGTATATGCGTGAGTTGTGCGTAGCTAGAACCAACTCTGCCTGGTGGTTGTTTTCCCGCATTCCAACTCAATATTCGCTACCCCAAAACACATTCGTAGCGTCTTTGCTTTGGCGGCGGTATTTGATGTGCGAAGTAAGTCTATTTTCTAAACTCGCTTTTTCACTTCGAAAAGGAAGGTTCTGTGTATCGTCTTTCCTCACTGTTGCTTTAGCGCCGGTATGCATGCTTGCTTACGCAATGCTCCGTAGAATTTTCAACCCTCGGTGTTTCTGTAATTTCTATGCTATCTAAGTACTGTTATTTGGCCAAAAATTCTCCCATCCATTGTTTGATTCGGTTTTTGTTTACCTTCTTGCTGTGCGTGCATAAAATATCGATTATTTTTCCACAAATTTTCCGAAAGCCGCTGAAATGTGATCCTTGTGGATTTGAGAGACTAGATGTTCTGGCCTACCCGCTGAGCTATTGTCAAACATTTTTTGTGCGCTATGAAATTCAACACTTTTTCCTTGTCTATGCTCACCCTAAATATGTAATTTGTGTGTTGAAAATGCCTTTAATTTATTGATATATTGATCGTCATGGATTCGGATTTATTTACGGCTTATTAAAATGGTAATATTTGGTTGGGCTAATATGCATAGTTTCATTTGGGAAAGGGCTTGGCGCTGCCGTGTGAATTACATTCAAGAAATTTGAGATTTTAATTAGAGGAAGTCAGCTGTTTGTATATTTTTTTTCTGCTACCTTTTGTAAGTTAATACTATGCCTTAAATATATAGTTTTGGTAAATTATGCAATTAAGAACGTAATTAGATGAAATGCAGAAAATCCGCCGCCCTCTAAACACAAACCTCTTACTATGGCACTAGGCGTTATTATTTTTGATCTAAATGAGTTTAATTTTCTAACAATTCTTAGCTACATTAGTTATTCGGCATATATTTGTACTAAATTTTTTATTATACCCTGAACAGGGTATATTAAGTTTGCCACGAAGTTTGTAACACCAAAAAGGAAGCGTCGGAGACCCTATAAAGTATATATATAAATGATCAGTATGTTGAGCTGAGTCGATTTAGCCATGTCCGTCTGTCTGTCTGTCCGTCTGTCTGTCTGTCCGTCTGTCTGTATACATACGAACTAGTCCCTCAGTTTTTAAGATACCGTTTTGAAATTTTGTAAACGTCATTTTCTCTTCAAGAAGCTGCTCATTGCTCTGAACTGTCGATATCGGACCACTAAAACATATAGCTGCCATACAAACTGAACGATCGGAATCATGTTTTTGTATGGAAAACTTTCACATTTGACAAGATATATTCACGAAATTCAGTATGGATTATTTTCAAAGACAACAATGTAATCTCCGAAGAAATTTTTCAGATCGGCTTCATATAGCTGCCATACAAACTCAACGATCGAAATCTAGTGGTGGTATGGAAAAATTTGACGATGTATCTTCACACAATTTTGTACAGATTATTTTCTAAAGCAACAATGTAATCTCCGAAAAAATTGTTCAGATCTCTTAACTATAGCGTATAGCTGCCATACAAACTGGATGATCGCAATCAAATACTTGCATGGGAAACTTCCTCATTTGACGATATATCTTCACGAAATTTGACATGGATTACTGCTTAAGGTAATAATATAATCTCCGGATTACTATAGCATATAGCTTCCATACAAACAAAACACATAGTTACTAAAAGAAATGCATCTATGAACGGAGATTTTTGAAAAAATATATATAAGCCAATATTGAACATATATGATGCAACTTACTAATTCAATGCTAAAGTGAACAACTTAGTTTTAGCACAAGTCAGGAATACACTAAATATCCCACAAATCAACTTTTAAATCTGCGGTATAGGGAATCTAGTAACCGCTCTTGTTTTAATTCATTTTATTTCAAAGTAATCTATGAGTATAAAAAGAGCTTAATTAGGCACGTTGTCAATGCCGAAATACTGGCAGAACAAGCCACTTGTTGTTGAAAATTAATTTACGAAATTTGGAAACTAAAGTAAAGGTCTAGAACGAATGGTTTAATGAATATGAACTTAATTACAGCGCGCGAAAAGAGAAACGAAGAAAATAAAATAACACATGCGAAACTAACCACAAATGCTGGCGCATAAATCAGCAACAAAAGGTAGTGGATTATAAAACATACAAATGTTAATGGCATTGCTGGTGGCGTGCCTAAAGCGCCGATGACATCACCAGCATCAAGAATTAAAAGCAAATATAATACTAATATACATGCTTACATATGTACTTATATACGGTTTTATATGCGAGTGAATGGTGGAAATGCCGTCAACATAGCCGCTGCGAGATGTGCCGCGTCGGCAATGAGGCATAGCAAAAGCGCGGGCATTGGCAACATTGACACACTAACAACAATTAAACAAACATGCTAATTCATTACTAGCAGCTAGAGATACATACACACATACATGCACGTTTACAAATACATAAAAACTTACAAAATCTAAAAATAACAGGAAAAAATCCCAATAAAGTATGCAAACAAACTAGAAATAAAATTTTATTTTTCAAATGACGACAAATTTTCAACGTCTTTGACGGGAATTTAAAAAAATAGAAGATTTTGTTGAAAACTGGATTATTAAAAAAAATAAGATTTTGTTGAAAAAATTATTTACATTTTTAATGAAAAGTTTAAAGTGAGTTATTTTTGTTATTTCGCTAATTTCTGTAAACCATTTTATTAATTAACGATTATTAATTATTATTTTAATTCCAACACGTAAATAAAATATTCATTTAACGAAAGTCTAAAATTTGACCTCCCTGTACCTTACATGTGTAAATACACTTGTAAGAAGTTCAAAGACCCTTCCACTCTAACACACTTCAGCTTAAGTGCAACTTTCAGCATTTTGCTATGAACTGACATACTCGCATTTGACAGCTTCATTGCAGATTGCTGCCGCATGTTGCATGCTACAAAGTTTGTCGCACATACACAGCTAAGTGCAACAGTAAACAACAACAACAGCAACAGTAAACAAAACTATGCAATTTCAGTTCTAAGCTCTTGATATGTTAACATCCTTAAAACAACAGCAATGACAGCAAACAATTGAACGAAAAGCGAAAAGAAAAGGTTGTGACAAAAACACGAAAAGCTCATAACATCTAAAAATATGTGTGACATAAATGTTTATTGCTCGAAATCTGTTGGCGACAGATCACTCGTGTCGATGGCGAGTTTAAAGCTATTTTTACGACAATGCCACGCTTTCACAACGATGCCAATAGAAATAAAAGAGGTGCGATGAACACATATGCACATATTGGATTGCTCGACAATCGTGTCTGTTCATAAGGGATCGAGATTTTGACATATATATGTATGTATGTACTTAAATAGTTTTAATTGGGAACTAGGGGTCCTTTAGTAAGACAACTATAGGTGGGTAGTGGTTGGGGTTGTCTTCTCGGGTATTCGTCACTAAGTGTAGACCACCGAACTACTTGTAATTAAAATAGTCGTCGTGTCCCAAAATATTTGACTTACCATATTATATAGAGTAGGAGATTTTTACCTCTCTCATGGACGGGTCCTACACAGCGTTTGTAAGATCAATTCAGCTCTACGCCATAGTCATGTTGTAAACAGACATACTGAAATCTATCTGCTGGAAGTCAATAGAAGCGAATAAAGGTTCGCTGTGCTCTTCATAACGCGAAATCTAAGACCACTTCAACGGTGGCTCTTGAACTATTACTAAATCTGGCACCTATAGACTTCTACGCTGTGATTGCAGGAGAATTTACATTTAGAAGCATCGGGCATAGCTTGGTGGGTAACGGCGGTTTGACAAACACCGACTACATGATCCTAATTTATAATTGGTAAAGAAGGTTTAGGGTAAACACAGGAAAAGACAGTTGGTGTAAAGGTCGGGTTGCTTTTGTGGGGTGAGCGTAGAGGACTGGGTTCATGTAATTACAAAATGCCCGATGTATTCAGACATTAGGGATCTAAGTGGTATGGATATTAGCTGGACTTATGTACATTTAGATGTTAGCGGTGAGATCTCCACTAGTCGGAATGCCGAATAGTTATGGTCGTTTGCGCGTGAATTGTTTAGGCGGCGAAGGCGTTTAACAAAGAATTATGGTTAGCTTCTTGTGTGAACGGTATTTGCATGTAATATGTGTATGGGGTCCAACCCCTGGTCACCGGTCCAGAGCAGTATGGAAGCTCAACTGGTAGTAGTTTCGGCTACGAGGTCTGACCGGAGGTTTAATTCTGGTACCACGGGGATCAGAAGCTCTTGGAATTCGCTCCAACCTGATCATGTGGACTGGTCCCTCAAGGAGTATCGTGGTGTTTGTGGTTAAAACCCGAATTCGGGAAGAACTGACACTTTGTCAGTTGAATGTGAAGTGGCATTGCAAACGGAACCCAAAGTGACCCGCTGTGCTGTTGAGCGTCGAGGGGTAAGGTTGTCGTCAGCAGATACCCACAATACGCAGCCGTTTAAGCTGTCAGGCCACTGCAGTATATTTTAAGCATTGGTCTTTGCTATTGAGAAAGCTGCGAACTTAGCATCTAATGCATAAGCAGGCAACTCCAGAGATACACTACCAATAATCAAGTAGGTAATCCCGTCTCGTATATCGGCCAGAAGTCTTTTGGGCAGCAGAGTAGCAGCGGAGAGTGTCGTCAGGCGACATGACTTCTTCTGTGTTCCAGATCCAAAGAGAATCGGTAGCAATTAGATAGTGGACGAGATTGCCAAGAGTAGTGTATGGCTGTAATGCGATAACGTGACCGACATTGGCAAATCCGTGCATTGTTTTTACGACGATCTAGACAAAAGTATGGCAAGGAAGGTTACAATTCGATTGAATGATCTATCGTGATGCAAAGCGGCAAAAGGCATATGCAAAGCGGTATATCAAAAATACACTAAGTTTCTGCTCAGTCTTGGTAGAAGAGATAGTCTGAACCAAACCATATTCGAATACTCACAGGTCACAAACGACGACACACGCCTGAAGAATGGGACTGACTTATCGAGATGACTGCAGGAAATGTCAAGAGACACCAGGGAGACAATAGAGCATCCCTTGTACACATGTCCCGTACTAGCAAGACAATGCTTCAAACAATTGAGGCACCTCAGTTTGAGAGACTGGGACGGGTATCGTAAGTAAGGCCACAGAGTCTGTTGACTACTTTCATGGACTACGTAATGACACTCGATCTGGCATCGCTAAGAACCAAAACTTATCTATGCGTGGCTCACGAGCCTACCAAAGTACCCTAACCTCACCTGTATGGAGTAGAAAGAAGGAACGCTGACATATGCTGATAAAAAGAGAAAATATTATGGGATTAAGTCAATCTAAAGTCTCAAAACAGGCTTGAATTTATTCTGGGAGTAAGTTTTATTTTTCAATTTTTGTACAAAATAGCGGTCACTCGCATAATCTTCGAAGTCATTTCTTGCAATAAGGCCTTCATGGAAGACTATGGTTCTGGAAACTATTCCTGTTCTGTTTTGTTTAAAACAAAAATCGGGAAGCGAAAAGAGCTTACTTTAAAAGCGAAGTTTGCCTCTATGAAGATAATCCTTAGTTGGATATTACGTTCTTTCGTAAACTAAAAAAAATACATCGGATGAAATGTGACAAAGCTTTTCTTCCTTGCGTAGGAATTAAATAGGTTTAAGTCGTTTATGTTATTAACTAGTTTATATTGATGAATATCGTATTTATTAATTTATCATCTCTATTGCGTAAACATCATAGAATACACTAAGCTTTCAACACCCAACATCTTCAAATAAATATAAATTTACTCCACAGCCGCGTAACATTTTGATAGCCTATCAACCAAGTAAACCACTCATCTCAGCGCATAAAATTACTAAAATTTAAGTACTTTGTATACAAGCGGACACTTTATTGTTTGTATACGTTTCAGGCTTCTATTTTGGTCGGCGATTATTGACGCTGACTTTCCTGCAGTGTCTGTCTGATCCTCTTATTTAATATAATGTGGCCTCCTTTTAGCGCGCTTTCACCGCGACACTAACTCCGCCCGCCTCCTTCGCACACACGCAATTGTCAATATTTACTAGACAATATTTTCTTGTTTGTTTTTTTGTTTGTGGATCTAATTTTACTTCGTGTATTATACATTATTTTTATTTATGTATGTCTGCGCACTTTTGTGCTCGCTGTGTTTGTAGCGAAAAGTGGGGCACACAACTTTTGCTTTTCTGCTAGTTTTTTCGGCTTCCGACGTTGGCGCTGTGTTGTCGACAGCAAAAGTTTTGTCAGTGGATCCCATAAATGAAATACACCAACACACATCCACACAAACGCAGCCACGCACGAATTTATATTTCATTTTATATATTCGTATATTTTTTATGTATGTGTGTATGGAAAACTATAGAATTCGAAAACTGTATTTATATTTAGTTTAGCCCCACACTTACTCCTGATAAATTTGAAATGAATTTCATTAATTTTATTTTTATTGTATATACTTTATTTTTATTCGGTTTGTGCGAAATTTTTCGAATGGAACTTTCCAAATGAAATTGAAATTTTTGGTCACACAGAAAAAAGTTGGGATTCCGACTAGAGTTTGGGTATTTTTCACAGCACAAATATTTAGAAATTTCATAAAAATTGGCTCTTTAGCTGGAAGGGAGCTGTTCTTTTTAGACATGTGGTTTTAAAGAAGAAATTAAATGCATATAATTTAATGTTGTGGCCAAGGATTTGGCTTTGTTATATAAATAAGGAGTTTCCACTATGTTTTATAAATCATTTTTGGCCGGAACTTGAGTAAATCTCAGCAGTAAGGCCAATTTTCGAGCACTTTTTGCAACAACTGGGGTCACAATAACGCGCTGAATATTATCTTCCAAGGCATCAATAGTCTCAATCTTATCTGCGAGAACAAATGTCTTCCTATAACTCTACTAAAACTCAGACGATCTTGGAGACTACGTCGTAGATCCACGAAATATTGTTTATTATCGTCACTTTAAATGCAAACATTTTGTTTATTAACGTATCCATTGAACTATATTTTCTTGTGAAAATCGTGATCTGTTGCCAACTCGTTTCGAACCATTATTTTGGTAATACATTTACATGATTTCTGATGTAAGTCATTTCATTATGGAACAAAATTTAGTATAAATAAAGTAGTAATTGTCGAAAAGACAATCTCCGAAAATTAATGCTTTATTGAAATTCACACGTCTAACATATCACCTTTCATTATATATTAGTATATAATATAAAAATATATAGATGAATACGTATACTAACTTTTAACTATACTTCACACATTTTAAAAATATATACGCACATATCAAAACTGAAGCTTTTTTCAGAACCACCTTAGAACCAATCCGCATGAGGCTAATAAGCGAATGTGTTGCATTGTAATTTAATAGTTTTTTAAATATATATGTAAGAGCATTCATTTCTCGCATTAGATACGTAGATTGCGTTTTTATATTTCGGGCAACTCGCAACCTAGTCGTGAACATTGAAATTTTTGATGTTATTCATACTTAGAACGTTTTGACATACGAGCGCTACTTGTGTTGTTCACAGTAACCTAAAATATTCATGTCGAACAAAAAAATCTAATTATATTTTAAATCAATTTTTTAGATGAATCTCCATCATGTTATACATACTCAGAACATTTTGACAAACTAGCGCGTATTCGTGTTGTTTACAGTTACTTAATACATTCTTCTCGGCCAAAAATTGAAATTAAGTTCTCGCGCGATTGTTTTTTACAACTTTCGACGAGGATTACCTTAGCAACAGTGTTTCGATGAACTTAGTTCAAATTTTAGTGATGAAGCACCATTAAGAAACAGTGTTTACCGACGGTACGGTGAATCCAATCGAGGTCGGAGATCACTCCAAGACGAGTTTCGTGGAGGTCGTCCAAAACTAGTTCTTGTTTCAGAAACTATTGATGCTGCGCGCCAATTAATATTTCAAGATCGTCATGTGACCCATCGTGGGATTGAGAAAATTATAGATATTAGCAAGACTGGCATACATTCAAGATTGCATGAACATTTCATTGTAACAAAAATTTTTCACGTGGGATCCCACACAATTTGGTGATCACTCAAAAGAGGCAAATATACGATAAAGCTGCTTTGAAACATCGCTATAATAACGTGGTATGTGATGAATCGTGGATTTACGCGTATAAGCCCGAAAGTGATGAGCAGTCGACTGTATGGTTTTTTCAAAATGAGACAAATCTAACAAAAGCTGTTCGACTACGAAGTAATTCCTAGCCAATGGTTGCTTGTTTTTGGAAAAACGGAACATGTTGCCACTGCACTAGAATAACGCCAAACAGTAAATTCTGAGTAGTGCATAATCCTTATTGTGCCACTTGTCTTGCAAGAAATCTGCAGCCACCAAGCACGGATCACCCTGGACCACAACAATGCAAGTTCTCACACAGTGACTGAAGCAATTGAAACAAATGCATTTTTGAGCACTCAAAACATCCATTTGATGAGTCATCCACCTTATAGTCCTGACTTAGTACCGAAAGACATCTTTTTATTCCAGTTCGTAAAGAATAAATTAAGAAGTCAACGTTTTTCGGCACCTGAAGAGGCAGTTCATGCATTCAGAACGCATGTTTTGGAGATACTTCAATCAAAGTGGTAAAAGTGCTTTGAGAATTTGTTAAAATGCCTGCAAAAGTGTATATATCTTATTGCAGAACATTTTGAAAGACAATGAATCAATTTTCGATAATGATTATATGTTTTTGCTCTCTAATCCCGAAATATAAAAGGCAACCTACGTAGTATGAAACTATCAGCAGTAGCTCCAGTTCTTTAAATATAACATCAAAAATTGGAAAGGCAGTCTCGTGGCACCTAATAAACTAGCAGTGGCAAAACTATTTCAATATCTCTAATCATCATTCATCACAAGAGATACCTTTCAGCGTGCATACTCTGCAAGTAACGTGGTTAAAAAAGCTTTACTTGCCTACAAAACAGCTTTAAGTGAGCACTACGTCATAAAATCGATAAGTCTACCATAAAGGCCGCCTGCATTTCCACCCCTTAAATAAGAACTCTATTTATTGTACAATATTTAAATTATTTGAACATTCGTAAACAAACTGCGCAGTAACTTTCAAAGAGAGCCTGTGAAAATTAAATTTCCAGTAAAATTATATTACCTAAATATACAAATACCACGATTTAATTACAACAATTGCTCGCATTAGTATTTGACTTTAAAAACTTTAACGTATTATCAGCAAGTAGATGAAATCAGCGTGTAATTACAGGATAATTCGTTTAACTGCAATCATACAATAACAACTAAAAGAACAAAACGACATCAGCTGCCAACGCTCACACGCAATTTATACAAATAAATGAGAATACCATAAATATATGCATATGTATTGGTGTATATGCTCAAACCACGCAGAGAGTGGAAATGGTTAAGAGTGCAAACCTGGTACGAAATCATTCTAAACATATACCTTAACTGATGAAAGATATCTGTTGCAAAAGGACTTAAACAATTGGGTTGCTTAGTGTGATAGAAATGATTTGCCATTGAATATCATCAAAACATGTTGTTGTTGTTGTAGCGGTAGAATTCTGCCGAGTTGACAGTCCTTGGCCGGATAAAAATCCGGGTCCGTTCCGGTTACGTAGACCCGACTGTCGTGGGAACATGTCGGACGATGCGCTTTACCCGTAGATCCATCCACCACTGTCGCTATGTAATAAAAAAATCTATATAATACAGCAAGTTTTAAACTTTTTTCATTTGGTAGTTACTATGGACCCGAAACTTTAGTCGTCATATTTACTATATAGAACGGTTTTGAAAGCAAAAGGTGTTCTTATTATTTTTTTTTTTTTTTGTTAAAGAACTTCGAGATATTACTAAAATACTTTTTACAACTTTGGTTAGGCCTAAATTGGAATATGGCTCTGTGGTCTGAAACCTACCTAGTTACCAAATACATACTGACAAGTTAGAGTCTGCTCGAAAACTATTTTACTTTTCGCCTTAGCGCATTTCCGATGGGATTCTATATTAAATCTAACTCCACTCACACAGTCACAGGAAAATGCTTGGCATATCATTCTTAGTGAACGCCCTGATGGAAAACTTTGCAATTCTTTCCACTGGTCTGAAGCTAAATTTAACATCTTTGCTTGTATTTTAGATCCTTAATTTTGTAGATTAAATATTGAACTAAATGAATTTTTCTCACATCTTCTCCAATTTTTCCTATGGGGCGTTTACTCAGTAATCTATCTATTATGTATGCACTTGCGAGCGAGCATCCGTGCATATTGTGCAGTTGCGTATGTAGTGCAGCCAACTTCAATGCTAAACTGCTAAATTTATGCATACAGTTGTGGTACACACAACAACGCTGAAATAACACGCCAAATGACACCGCATCGACAAAACGATATTGTCACAAAATGTTGCACGTTAAATGTGCAATAAGAGTGTATATGTTACATATCTGTAAGCGTTTATTTGTAGTAAAGTTACTATAGTAAAATGTGCTAGGGTGGTTCGGAATTGTATACTAAAATGAAAATTAAATATTTTTTGGTTTAAAGTAGTGATAACTTTGAAACCTAAGTAGTCAGGATTGATGTATAATGATCCGTTGCGATATCTAGAACTCTTATAAAATTGATTTATCCTCAAAAATGACAAAGCGCTTCTAGCCGATTTTGTTGAGACGAACTATGTCTCCTGGTTCGCCCAAAGTATGACTTGTCAAGGTGTTTCAACTTCAGTCTTTCAAGAAATGGACAATGGAGGAAAAGTACCTGGATATTTTCAGCTCACTTTTTTCCATTTATGATCATTTGCGTCCGACAATGTTTAGTAAGATCTCCTGCAATTGCGCCAAGATGCACTTTGCTAGGGGCCAGTAATTAAAAAGATCTAATATGTTGTACTCTAGGCCAAAAGGATCTTGCAATGACTCAGACCGTCAACCAGCGATTGCTAAATGCCAAAATGCAACCGAAGTGTCAACTCGGGCGCCCTTCTGGCTAGATTACGGACTTCCAGTTTGCAGTGGTTCCGCTATGACCAGGCATCTAAACGAATCTGATAATGAGTTAGCTTGCGAGTCAGCGTTAGTATTGCCGCTCTGCTATCGGAGTGAATTCGCATCTCCCTGAGAGAAGTTACACTGCGTAGCAGTAAGTCTATTACTACTTTAATAGCTGCCATAATTTCGGGCATATGAGTGCATACGTAAGACTTTTTTAATCGACTTGACATTTTCATACGACCTTATTAGATACTTTCTTTATGATTATGAGCGAAGGAAAACAATTTTGGCTAAATGCCATTTTATTGTTTCACATAGTTGTCATCAATAAATATAATTTTTGCAGTATTGTTGTTATTTTGTTTCAAAGAAGAGCTAAGTCTCAGCAATTTCTTCGCACTTTCTTGAGTTTGGGAGAATACGGATCATTTGAAGCCATTCGAAGCCCAATTAATTCAATTTGAGTTTTCATTAATTTGAATTACAGTAAATTGGCGATGGTGGTATCTCACTGACTCCTTAACTCAGAGCCTTTATATATTCACGTTGTTCTGATGGCTTTAAGGCGTCAGCTGTCTAAATGTCAATTTCATTTATGTTTGAAATTTTGTCTTGTCGGTTAAGGGTTTACATGGGTTTACGGGTTTCAAAAATCTATTTTACATAGGTCTTTGAGATACAAGTTTTAAACACTTGGACAAAGGATTTTTTTTCGTTACAACTATTAAAAAAAAATGCCGCGAAATTTTTGTCCAAGTTCTAAGGTTTTAACTAAAACAAATATTTTTTCACTTTAGAAGATCTTGTAAGGAGTTATCCTGCCAAAGGGGCGCATCTTTTTTCTGAGAGATCACCGGAAAAGGCGACGCAAGTTAAAAATATTTTTACCCAAACATTACAGAATTTCTTTGTTAATACTTAAAAATAAAGAATTTAATAAAATATTGAATTTTTTATATGAAAAAAACAATTGAAAAAAATGCTGCTTTTTAACCGAGGAAACCCATGTAACCCCCCAGTGAAGACCTTGTTGAAATTTTTCATAGTTTTTCTTAAAAAGATGGCTTTGAAATCGAAGGTTTTGATAAAATGTTTACTTCGACAACTTCGATACTAATTTTTTCATAAATTATAAAATCATAAAATCAAGGCAAATTGTGGTAAAAATTAGACGTAAAATTATACTGTTTTGTTTACAGCTTTGCCAAAGGTTCATATTTTTCTTCAAATCCCTATACTAATCACGACCAATACTCATCTACTCACCGATGAAATTTGAGTTTTTGATTTAAGATGAATCTTTCGGGTTTTATGCTGATCACTGCGAGGAGACATTTTTGGGCAGTGCCGCCAACCAATGGTGGAATTTCCAAAAAAAAATTTGGAAAAATTGAATTATTCAAACGTTGCTCTTTTATATGCTCAAAAGTGATCAAAAATTAATTTATTTATTTAGGGTACTCACAACCCGTCATAAAGCATCGTAAAATCATAAAATTATAAATTTTTACACTGGTTAAAAAATTTTGTTGTTGGATTACATACAAAAATGAGTTTACACATTTAAAATCTTCAATGCTATTATTACAGATCGTTATAACTTATAACTTTATGAGACTATATGAAACCCCTAATTAAATGAAAAAATTGGTGAAAAGAATTACTTTTTCGTCCGTCAATAACCCCTTAACACTCATAAAACCATTTTTGCTTTTTGGCAACAGCATTAATTTTGAAGTTCAGGTCGAACAAAAAAGCATTTGGAGGCGCTTTATTATGCAACTGGACGAACTTTTTAGTCCGCCTGGCTAACATTTTATATGCAAAATAACTTAACATCACTTTTCATAAATTTACAGGCGAAGGTAACACGTTTTAATAGAAACCACTCAAAGGGAAACAAAATTTGAGTTTTGGTTATAAAATGGTTATATATTGGTTATCATACACTCTCTATTGAAACAAAATTTGAGTTTTGGTTATAAAATAGCTATATATTGGTTATTATATCTGATAGCAATTTTTGATTTTTTTTTTGATGATACGCTGATTTGCATTTTAGGTGGCGATATGTACATCTATAATAGTGTAAATATTTTTTTATAAAAATAGAACTACCCTAATTTGAAAGTGTATGAGCTCATTCGCCGAAAATCCTTGCCAACAACAGCAATTAAAGCACAACTACAATTTTATTAGAAATATACATATGCAGTTATGTTAAACAAATACAGTTGCTTATATTTCCAACTAAAAATGTTCTATATATACACATATATACATATGTATGTATGGATACATAAATGCATATAGTCATAAGAACGATTTGCACACGAGCAATTTAGCAAACTAATTGCATTAAATGTTGCACAAGTGCACTTGTTTTATAGCAAACGCACGCACACCCACACAAACACACGCGCCTCACACACCGACACATGCATAGACTTTTAGGTGTTGCTGCCGCTGTGGATGTATGTGCGCCCGCCGTAATTAGAAAATTCACAGTTATCACATTATAATTCAGCGCTGCGCTCCTGTGAAATATGTGTGAAATGCAAATTTAATCACGAGTGCATGCGCACACCTACACACCCACACACACACATGCACGCAATGAATAAGTAAATGCCGTTATTGTCACATGTTACGTAAAAACCAACAGACTGCCACTTCAACACACAGTTGTGTTGGTGCAACAATGACGGCGTAAAACTGTTGACACATGCAAGCGCTTGTTGTTGCACTTTTTGATGGCCAGTGATGTAAGCGACCACATCAAAGCGCCATAGCAGCACCAACAGCACCAGCGGCAGCAGCAGCAGCAACAACAAAGTAACGACAATATTTTGGCGCAACAAAATTTCAAATGGCAGCGCTTAGTCAGTGGCAATAACAGCATTTGCAATAAGTTCAACAGAAATGCAAAATGCATTACAAAAGCACATGAGCAACAACAACAGCAACATGACAGCACTTCATCCGTTTGGTGGTCGTTGGCGGCAATGGTGATGACGCCAATAAAAATTAATTGCGTTGAAAAGTTTTCACTTTTGCGAATGTGTTGCATGTGTGGCCGACATGCATGTTGCATGTTGCAGGTCACTTCTATGTATTTTTATGTGTCAGTGTTTTTGCATTAGGTCAGCATTGGCTGAATATAAAATAATTGTCGTTTGAATGCAAATGGCTCTATTTAATATTCTTACTTCATTTTTCTAAGCTCAGTTAGAACTCTCTGAAACTCATCAAAAGAAACCACAAAAAAATTGTATAAAATATTTCAATATTTTCATGACAATATAGGGACACAGTCCCACATATAATATTCAAAGTATACATATGTATTTATTCCAAACCCTGCAATAAACGTTGAGTCTATCTCTTTACACTGTACAATTAAAATTGAATTAGCCTTCATTACAAGCGTTTTTTATACGATTAGGTATTAATTAGTTCCAAAGGAATAGCTTTACTATATGATTATTGATTATTTTTAATTTCGACAAGAAACAAGAAGCTATAATACCCTTCACAAAGAAAAAAATTGTCCATACAACGACATGATTTTGATCGTTCTGTTGAAATGTCAGCTATACGCTATTAGTGGTCTAATATTGGTGGTTTCGAAAAACAAGCAACTTCTTAGGAAAAAGAGATCGTGTGCAAAAGTTTAGAATATCAAAAACGTTCGAGTATATACAGAAAGGCGAAAGGCTCCGCTGATTACTTATATGCGTCAGCAGTGATGAATACCCTGTTCAGGGAAAAAAGTGAATACGGCCATTATATTCCATCAGGGTTGGACCTAAGTGGACAACTTGTCAAAGTTACAATGAAGAAGATGAGAAAAACACATCTCCTTTACGGTCCAGCTGTTGCCATACTCACTACGAATTCGGCAAATCGCTTAGAATAGAAATGTGCCGTCTCAATAAAATTATGGTTGGGCGTAGGCGTTTTATCGATATGCGACGGTCTTTTTGATTCACAGCTAGGTGTTCTGGGCATCACAACGGACAAGCGTTTTTAATTGTTCACATGTGATTATTCATGGTCTCACGCGAAATCAGCCCATTTGCCACACCTAACTAAAGGTTTAAATAAAATATTTTTGCCTAAAATTTTGCAACGAAAAATTCTATTTAGAGTTAGATGGGGAAATTTGAAGCATAATCCATAATGGATTGTCATTATCATCACAGCCGATTGGAAGTTGCACCACGACAACGCCTCGGCACACACCGCCTTTCTTATGAACAGCTACCTATAAGACCGGCATCCCAACACTTCCGCAGCCGTCCTTCTGCATAGATGTGGCCCCGGGACTTTTTTGTTTCCATGCCTGAAAAGGCCGATGAAAGGCAAGCAATTTGAGATGACAAGTGAGATCCAAGCAGCATACAATGCTTAAAAATCGCGCTAACAGCGCTGCATCGACGCAGAAGGAGCCTATTTTGAAAGTTTTTAAAGAATTGTAACGATTGGTTCAATAAATTTTTTTAAATCGACTCAGTTCTATTACTTTCCTGACAAACCGTGTATTTAGGTAGGTAGAGTGGCGTTCAGACGTTCCTTGTTATGAAAACACTTTTTTCAGATCAAGAAGGCCTTCTTTAATTCTGTGATCTCCGCTTGGCGGCCACTGCATTAGTATATTTTATACTTAATATAATTAGTAGTAAATTGACTTTTCTATAAACGTAACTTTATGGAAATTTTAACTTTTAGAAAGTAACTTAAGGAATTCCAAAGACTTTTTAATAAATTTTATGGAACTTATGTTATCCTTAAACGTCTTCTCTACAAATGAAATAGTACGTTAACTGTGCTTAAAAGCACTAGAACTACACCATCTAGGGAAAAGTAGATATAACTAATTTTCTAACTTTATTTCCACCATAAACATGTATTTATATATGATTTGAGTGTATGTTTAAGTACATACATACATATATGTGGACTATTTACCTATTCACAGACCTTGCTTCGCGTGCATTTTTGTGGCTTACTCGTGTAATTTCTCCCACTTTAATTGCATACAATTGTAATTGTGTTTGGTTGAAAGCTTTGTTTGAGGACATTTTTTTCGCTCTGCATGGGGCGTATGGCTTATTATGTAGTTGTTTTGTTTAATATTCCTTTTAGGATTGTAAACATGAAGCCGTGGAGAAAACAAACACCACAACAACGCGATTAAAACAATTCAAGGCTGTCATGAATTTGCTTTTTGACGTCAAACGCTTTACCACCCAGAGGCATATTTACTTTGCTTATGACAAAGACAAATCGATGGCAATGAAGCCATTTCTCTCATGTAAAAATGTATTTAAATCTGAAGTTTGTTTGATGTCAGCAAATTTGCTTTAATATTTTGTATGTGATCACATTAAAAAGTAAGTAGGATTGTATATATTGCTTATGGTTTGGATGTGCTGAAGTTTTCCAAAGGGACAAATATATTTTCTTCATTCAAAATAATAATAGCAACACAACACTGGTAAATGAAGGTTTTCTGGAGTTGTTTCATTTTAATTGATCTTTTAATTTGAATATCATAAAATGAATGATGGAGAGAGTCTCTAAAATTGAGCTGAAGCATAAAGAACAATAATGTATTTTTTCTTCCCAAATTTATCGAAAAAGTTGTTTTGCGAGGAGTCCTTCGTCACTTTACTTTAATATGAAGAAAATCTCCGCCGAAAGTCAATGTATTTTGATGAAAGTTTATGGTAAATACACTCTAGATGAGTCCAAAGGGCTTGCACTATTTAAAAGTGGTGATTTTGGCTTGGAACATGAAGAACAGCGTGAGCGGCAAAACATGTTTCAAGATGAGAAACTGGAAACATGAATTTTAGAAGATTATTGCCAAGGTTTGCAGAACCTTTGGGAGTAACTCAAGCAGCCATTTGAATACATTTTAAAGCAATTGGATATATTTAAAATCAGGGAAATTGGATGTTACACGAATTGAAGTCAGTAGACGTTGAAAGACGATTTTGTAATATACATATATCAGAAATACTCAACAGTTAGCCATGGCGTCAAATCATTGATCTGTATTAGGTGGGAAAAGAAGGCGGTGCTCTATTTAGAGCTTTTAAAATTGACAGAAACCATTAACTGGACACGCTCCCGAAAACAAATTATCAAATTGAAGCAAGCGATTGCCAAATAGCTCCCAGAATTTGCGACTTGATACGAAGTAATAATTTTCAACATGACAACACCTGGCCTTATTTTGCAAGACCGGTTAAAAACTATGGGTTTGGAAAACAGCGACTGGAATGTTTTGCCTTACCCACCTTGTAAACCAATGCTTGACGCTTCTGACTACCATTTGTTCCGGTCGATGCAGAATGTCTTCACTGAAATAAGTTTCACATCAACCGGCGCAATTTCTCTGAGATGGAATCCACAAATTGCCAGAAATATTGAAAAATATTAGGCTACAGATGGGCAATACTTTGAATAACACTATTATAGAAGTTTTTCTTAAATCAACGTTCATATTTTGAAAGAAAAACAGCGCATTCATTAGGTTAATCTTGTAGGCCAATAAGCCACGCACAGATGACGTTTTGGTGCTTTGTGATACCAGATGGAGTTCAGTTGCTAGGTCCATGAGGAGTAGTCATCTCTTAGGCTGCCTCCGCTTGACGCGAATTTGAACAGACTCTGCGGCTTCACTTTTGATACCTTCTCTGGTGTATCATACCGTAAGGAGCCCAGATGCTTACAGCATAGTCTTGTCAATGCAGGACAAGTGCACAAGAGATGCTCCACTGTTTACATCTTGCTCTGCTCTAGACATCTCTTGCCCTGCTTTAGACATTTCTTGCAGTCTTCTCGTTCTGTCAGCCCCATCCTGCGAACTAGTTCGCCACTAGACAGTGACCCAGTTAGTATTCCGATCATGTTCCTACAGTCTCTTCTATCGAGTGCTAATAGGAATTCTGTGTACTTCCGATCTACCCTTTGCACATGGTAGCTCGTTCCATCGGGTTTTGATTTTCTTTAACATGCTTCTGTCGGGATCGTCGTATAGCAATACAAGGGTTTCCCAATGTTGATCACGTTTTCGAATGTCAGCCATTCTTAGCAATTTCGTCCACTAGTTCATTGTCCTCGATGCCTTTGTGGCATGCCACCCAGTAGAAGTGAAGTTTCTTGCCTCTGGCAACAACTTTATACTGCTGTCCTGCTTCCCAAGTCACTTCCGATACGCGATACGAGGTTACTGCCTTGATTGCTGCTTGGCTGTCTACGTAGGTGTTGACTTGTGAGATGATAGCATTCATTTTGAAATCTACATATGTATTTACTAATGAAACTTAGGAAACTGAGTTAGGCACTTTTTTGTTCTCCTTGAATATGTTGAAACACGTTATAAAATGTTCATATTAGGATTTTAAGAATCTTTGGCTTAAAGTTGAAATTTTTTCCATAAACTGTGCATATTTACGTACGATGGTGAACTGTTAAAGCAGAACGTTTTCTTTATTAGTAGAAATTTAGAACGAAGCAAGCTTCTTAGGAGATCTAAGACAATGGTATATACTGTCCACCGAAAGTGTGAAAGAGTAAAGAAATAGTAAAAAAAATTAACCTTCTGAATAACTGCGAAACCACAGAAATGCCGTGAGTCAATACAAGCAATATTATTTAAAAGCAAAAAATTCTAATAATGAATGCTTTTTGCACCGTTATTTCAAATGCGCCGATTAGTCATTCTTACAAAGTATTCCACAAGCAAGTACAGTAATACAAAAAGAAGAGAAATGCATCTGACCTACTTTCATATGTAGCCTTATGGTGCGTTCACATACAAAAGCACATACACACTTACTCATGCACACATACACTTACGAGAATTCGCCAGCACTGTACGTGATTGCTATGCTGATTGCCAATGCATAAAGTTCAAGTTCAACGGATGACTCAAAATTTACAACTGCAATGAAGTCACGCGCCAACAAAACCAACAAAAGCCATAGCATACATAAGATGAAAATAAAGAGCGACAAAAACAAAATCTATAAGAACTAAAGGTAATGTCGTACAGCAGGAGACGGCAACGAAAGCGACGCGATAAAATGGCAAACCAGTTGAAATAAGCCACTACTACTTACAAAAAAAGAAGTTTTTCATGTCTAAGTGTGTGTGTGTAGAAGCTCATATATACATAGAATACACACACACACGTATAAGCAAAGTAGTTTTGTGTTTTTTCACTTCCTTCTTTCTGCGTTTTCTTTGTTTACGTAATTTTGCGTGGTGTGATGATCTCATCCTACAGAACAGAGATAATTAAGAGAGTCCTTGAATTTTGTATGACCCGCATTTTTGTACAGCTACTTATGCAGCTACAGAGCTACAATTCCATACATTTGTGTGTGGGGTGTATATGTGGGTGTGGGTGCTGTGGTGCTGCCGTGAAACTTTTTGAGTAAGCAAGCCAAACCGAAAAAGTTGTGCGTAAAAATTAATTTCAATTGTTTAAATAAATAACTCGGTGCTCAATGTGGCTAAGCAGCTGCCTTGTCTGCAATTCCCCAAGAGCCACAACAGCATGGCTGACTCGTGTCCTGGCAATAAAAACAATTAAATAATGACAAATGTAAATAACAACAAATGCCAGCAGCAAACATTCCTTTACACACACATATACATACATATCATTATGCAGTTGTATGCGTGTGCCTGTTTCTTTAAGCTCGCACAGTGTTTATTTTTATAAGCAACTCACGCTGCAAGCGTCTGCGTGCCGTATTGGCCCCTCGGCTGACGGGCGCTGTCGCACTGAGCGGCCGGTGGAACTGGCGCGCTTCTGCAGCTTCATTATTGATTCGCTTTATTTATAGTTGCATTTATTTCCACAATAAAAGATTTTATCGATTGTTTTCTTCATCAACTCAGCGCCTACACACACACACACACACGCTCGCACTCATTTAAAATCAAATCGGGAAAAAACTCAAATGAGAACAAACGGTAGCAAAAAACGCGCTTTCAACGCTTAAATTAAGCGAGTACAAATCTTATTGCCCTCATGTGGATGCAACAAATGTTTCATTCATGCAACCAAGTAATTTATAGATTTTACACATACTAAGCTATTTATGTACTGCTCACATTTTTATGCTCGCTTATATGTACAGTATGGTGTCAAAAATCAGAATCACAGAAAAAATTTTCAATTAATTTATTTTAAATGCGTATTCTATGCAGCCTAGAAATTTCGAAAACTCAAAATTTTTTCACAATTCGGTAGTTTGTATATTCAAAACTATCTCACAAAAGAGTTCTATAAATTTAAATTTTTTCCTAAAAAATATTAACCTAAAAATTACAAAAAAAAATTTGTTTTTTTGAAAAATATTTCCCGACATTTTTTTTGCTTCAAAACTATCTTAGAAAAAAATTTTCAAACTCAAATTTTTTTCCGAAATTATAGCCGTTTTAGTGTCATGGCAGTTGGAAAAAGTAACGCCTTTTTCTGAAAACTACTATTTTCGAAGCAGCTGCCTCAATACTTCTAGTTTTAAAAAGTTGATTTACTGATCACGACGAAGTTCAAAAATTAGTGATAAAATCGAGGTTTAAGGTTTGACAACTTCTTTTTCCATTTTTTTAAATTTTTGTTTTCTGAACCATCAACATCTCAAGAATATTTTGTTAAAGTTTTAGGTCATTCGCAGAAAAACTAACGAAGTTACAGCAGGTTGAATAACGGTACCTCTAACTACCTGCGCTAAGTGTACAAAACTTTGAATCGATTTTCCCAAATATGTCATTTTTAAAGTCGGTGACCAACCTACAGAAAAAACTGCTGCATCGATCGTTTTGAAATTTTGTACAAATATTCTACTTATATATAGCTCTCGAATGACGTCGAGTTTTTCCAAAAATTTTGATTTCTAAGAATTTTACAATAACAAATAGGACGATTTTTTCGTCCAAAATCGTCATTTTGGCTTGAAAATGGTACCAAAAATTGAAAAATTGAAAAATTAAAAAAAAACTCGACGTCAATTGAAGGATAAACTAATAAACTAAAAAAAGCATTTTAACTTTTTTGGTTTCAGATGATCCAGTGATGCTGTAGGCTGGTCACCGCACAACAACTTTTTTCCGAAGTGCCTGCAGAGATCGACGATAAATCCGTTATTCCTCGCTATTTTTCGATAAAATTTTTTTTAAGTATCCTTCAAATGTTGTACTTTCATATAATAATAAGTAAAATAAACCTACAGCAATAATTTTTTCTAAAAAAATTCACGAAAAAAGGTCTTTTTTCGACGAAACAAACCTAACCCCCCCCCCCCCTTGAGGCATTTAATCTCGTCCGTCTATTGTCCCTTTCAGAAATCTTATTAGGTAACGATTTCAGCGACTTGCGTATTTCTTGAACAGATTCGGTAACAAAGCGAAGGGTACTTTGGCAATCTTCTTTTCCCGGAATCCCTTAAATGTAACAATAAGTTCAAGTTAAATTTTGGCGGCCTATAGTTTTGCATTTTACATCCATATTTTCGTTTCAGCATACCTCGGAGAACAGCGAATTTTTTAATATTCTCTCATACTCCTACCAGATATTTACATAAGTTGGATTCGATTCGTTACTCCCAGCAATTTGGAGAAACTGAGGCCTGTTTTGACCAAAACCAATGACGAGTTGATGATTCAGAGCAGTGTTTGGAGATATTCAAGCGCAATAAACACGAGTTTTTGTTTCGATATGTGACAATGGATGAAACATGGCTCCATCATTGCAATCCGAAGTCCAATCGACAGTCATTTGATTGGACTACATAAGATGAATACGCTCCAAAGCGTGTTACAGCGCTACAGCCGACTGGCAAAGTGGAGTCTCTATTTAAAGTTGCGCAAGGAATAATTTTTGCTGCACTTCGAATTGCTTTCACATCCTCGTAATCTCCAGACTATTTACTGTTCCCAGATCTCAAAAGCATGCTCGCTGGGAAGAAATTTTCGTCGAATAAGGCGGTGATCGCCACGGATTGTTAAAATCCGAGACCGTTCCGGTTACGTTGACACGATTGTCGTGGGAACGTCAAACAGTGTGTCTCGTATTGAATGTAACTGCATAACTTTGTTGCTACTTTTGAATGTAACTCTTTTACTTAACATTATATATGTATAACTATTTATACCGAATTCGTATAAAATTTCGATCAGAACTTCTATAACTATAGATAATATTATCTTTATGCTTCTCATGTTCCACACATGACTGTATCTATGCATCTGCTGTCATGTTTCGCCTGGCAGCCAAGCGTCCAACCGTAGAGCGCACAACTATCAATAAACGAACCAAATCCTCGGTAACCGCAAAATTTGCACAACATTCTGTGTTGTTGTTGGCCACATTGCAGATGCAACATGTGCGCGAGCCTGCAGACTATCGTATTTCAGCGCAGGAAATTTGCAAAACCGAAAAAGAACAAATAAATGCCTGCTTGCGGCCGCATACTGCATGCTACTTAATTTTTGCAAAAACCGCACTGATTCGCTAAGTGAATATATCAGCGTAAACTAGCTTCAGTGTTTATGTTGTTTTTTACTTTTTTTTGGTTTTGCTATTTTTTGTTGCGTGCTTTTCCACTTAAGCATCATGATTCTTTGCATTTGGCGCGCTTTCGCATAATTTCAGGGAATGAAAATAGCAAGCCAATTACTGAATGGATTAACTTGAAGGCGAAATGGTAAAAAATTTAAATGATGAGAAAGTGTACAGAAGTTATTAAATCAATGCTTACTTTATTTGCATAAATCTGATTAAAATATTTTTTTTATAAAAAAATAATTATTTAATTTTTGCATTTGTGATATTTGGAAATAATAATATCAACATTATTTTAACACCTGCTAATCACAGGCTAATTTTGAGAGAAAAAAATGCCCATGTAGAAGAACCGTTAACGTTGTTCTTTTATACAGGAAGCTTTTTCTTTTAATTAATTTTATGTTTTTATTTTTTATTTTTTTTTTTTGAAAATTTAGTTTTGTATAATTTTTAAGGCTTGGAAGTCATATAATAATTGCACTGACAATTTTACTTAATTTTTATTTCGTTAAAAAAAAATATTTTTAGTAAGCATTTTATTTATACAAAAAATGTTTCTCTCAATCCATTTCTTTTTTTTTACTTTTAATTTTTTAAAGCTTGGAAGCCAAATAATTACTTAAATAGGTCCAAAAAAAAATACCTTAGAGGTAGATTTCGTTCGTTGTACTACCTAAAACCTCCTATATACTGGATCATAAAACCCCTACAAATATCGGCTAGACAATGGAGAAGAAAGTGTCTGTATGTTTCCACCGCACTCTCCTCCATACATCTTTAATAACCAGCGTCCGACAAGACAAATTAATATCTATTGGATAGTGCCCAGTAAGAACTCCTTAATGGGCAAAGCAACTTTCAATCTGTTTATAACTTTTTCTGTGAAAAAAATAGTTATACCTTGAAGAGTATATAAGTATTTGCTACGAAGTTTATAACACCGACAAGCAAACGACGAAGATTTGTATAACTTGTATATAAATAGTCAGCATAGCGAGCTGTGTTAATTTAGCCATGTCCGTCTGTCCACCTGTCTGAATTACTTGGGATATCGACCTACAATTTTGCACATGTCATGAGAGAAGAGTCATAGTAGCTGTCGGAGCCACTGTTATCAGATCACTATAGTCTATAGCAACGATACAAAAAGACCTATCTGAATCAAGTTCTCGTGTGGAAAACTTTTTTATTTGACGAAATTTCTTCACAAAATTGGGCATAGAATATTCCCAAAAGCAAAGCTACAATCTCAGTAAAAAGACTCTCAGATCAGACCACTATAGCATAGAGCTGCCATACAAACTGATTAGTCAAAATCAAGGTCTTGTATGAAAAACTCTTTTATTTGACAATATATATTCCCCAAACTTGGCACAGATACAAAAAATTTCGAATCAGACCTCCTTGGATTAAATCTTCGTTACAAACTAAGCGTTCAAAATGAAGTTCTTGTATGAAAACAATTTGTATTTGTGTAATTGACATTGTATTTAAACCATCAGCATAAGAAATATTTAAGTATACACTTAAAAAAAAAAAACAATTTTTAATTTTTATAAAAGAAATCATTTAAAATATGACGATATTTTGCATATCCCTTCCATTAAAATCAGAACTATTTGTTTTATTATTTTTATATATTTAAACAAGTATTTTAAAAATGTATCTGTGTGTATTATTTTTATAATGGCAAGTATTTCTTTTTTTGTTATATGCACGAAACTTAACCCACAAGTCAGTGTAAATTTCTTTCAGAAAAAATATTTCTAGAAAATGTTCTCAATTTCATGCTTTCAAATCCAAAATTATTTACACAAATATATGACCTTGAGTTGTGATCTCTTAATACCACACATTAATAATTTTTTAATTTTATTTCAAATCATTTCTATATTAAATGGTAAGAATCAAACACACACCAGAATTTTCGCGCACTTCCTCCTGCTGCTACTTCGCCTTCCGTCACAAGTTTCTCGCCAAAATTCACTGTCACTATTTCTATTTCAGAAAACTTCACAGTTTAATTTAGCGTATCTTTTTACCAAATATTTGTTTACCTTCTTTTATGAACGTTAATCGTTTGATTTCAATTCAAACAACGCAAAACAATCCGTTGTGTTTGGCAAAAGCCACAAAATTTACTTTGAACGCGCACACACACACATAAACACAGTCACCGTCTCACGGACAGTAAAAGTCACTCGAAGAGCAGGCAGCTTTGTTAGCTTTAACGTTCCGCGTTCTGCGCACGAAATCAACTTAACTGTCAGCCGTCAGAATTAAAACTGAACCAGTCAACCAACCAAGCAAGCAACTAGCGTGCCAGCCAGCCAGCGTTGTCTAGTTGGGTGCTCCGCGCCGCTGGTTGTCCGCTGCTCGCGTGTGCTGTCATCATCAAAGGCGCGCTGACGCTATTGTTGCCAACGCTGCCACCACCAACACCACAAATACCCGCACACACACACACACATATACACAATCTAAGCAGCCACCGTCTAAGCAAACGCAGCCACGAAGCGCACACGGACGCGCGTAGAGCGACCGGCGGAAAGGCAGAAATATAAACAGAAAAGCAACAGACGAACAAGCCAAGCAAAGAATACGTGCGCGTCAACAACGAAGAATAACAACAATAACAGGCAGGCAACGAGAAAGCATAACAACAATAAACAACGAAAAGCTACAAAAAAGCTGCCAACAACAGCAGCAAGCCAATGCAAAGAATGGCTAAGCAAAACGGAAGGAATGAAGCAAAATACTAAAGCAGCAGAAAACAAAGTGCGCGTGAGCACAAAGTAGCAAAGCATTTATTTCAAAAACAAGTAATTGAGCGAGAGCAACGCAAACCGAAAATATGAAAGCGTTTTTTCCAAGTTGTGCTTTTACATTCGCCACCACTTTTTGTTTTGCGCCGCCGTCAGCGACGCGCTCGTGGTGTCGACGCCAACGCGCGCTATTACAGCGGCTACTTGCTTAAATAGCTTTGGACGTTTGTACGGAGTGGAGGGCGCTTTTGAAGGTGTCGCTTAAGAAATTCCCGGAAGGCTACTAACTGGTGGGTGGAAGGGCTGCCTAAAGGTGCACCTTTTAATTTCGTTGCGAAGCAGCGCTTATAGCGTGGGATATCCTTACATATGTATGTACTGAAGAGTTAGCGATATTTAGTTTTTCCCTTCGAGTATATGACTCGGTAGTCTTGTAGAAGAGGGAGAGATGGATAAGCGTGTGTGTTCGCTGAAAATTGCAATCCTATCTTCTACTTGAATTTGTACCTATAGCAAATGAAATTTGAGTGTGTGTATTAGAGCGGATACTTCTTTTTTTCTATAAAATCTCGTATCCATGAAAAGTTCTACTCATTCTGAACAATTTTTCCAAAGAGATGTTGGTTCTAAAACCGGTTTCGACCCAGCCATTTGTAAAGTGAGGTATAAAAAATCTTAATAATCGGTTGACTCGAAACCGGTTTTAGATCTCTCTTTGGCAAAGTTTTTCAGAATGGCCCGTAGAACATTCCCGTAAACTTGATTTTTGCGTTTTTGGGGTTCCCTGTAAATCAACCCGCTCTAATGTATACATATATACACATAGATAAGAAATGTTATAAGTGACATTTCAATATTTAGAGTTATAAATTTGTCTCACATACCTAAGTGTTTTTAAACAGTCTCAATTTACTAAGTCATCATTCATGGTGATACGCTCAAATGTAGGCTGATCAATTAAATGGTTATTAAATTCATATTCTAATAGATTTTTTAACCCTACAAGTTAGGTTAAATTAGGTTAGGTCATGGAGTTAATCCAAAATCGATGGATCTCACATGAATAGATATATATCCTTTGTGTTACCCAAAAACTCCTTTAAGTGCATCCTCATAAATTGATCAAGCGTTTTGAGCTCACCACAAATTTATTAAAGCGGTCAATAATAATTCCAGCCCCTTCGCTAGGTTCTCCAAAGGTGTATCTACCGAGATATTTCAATCTCAATCTGAAGAAGTCGAGCAATACAGGAACAAGTGAAAATATAATATTATTCCACTTTGCCTTGCTCCATGCAGCTATAGCAAAGAGCGGTTGACCAAAAAACGTCCCACCGTGTGTATACCTATTGGACAGTTTCCAGGCAGAACACCAACAATAGTGGAGAGAATGATTTTGCTAAGTGCAAAATGGTCGAAGGACCTCTTACGGTTCTGGTTATTGGCCAGCACTTACCCCTAGATCCAGCGCCAGAACAGAACCAGAAACGGCTTCCAATCGAATGAAGTTTAAGTAAGGGTGCCTTCCATAGCAAATCTAATATGAAAAAATCTTGAAGCAACTGACTAGTTTTGAGGGAGCTTAAGGAACGTATAGCATTTTGACTATCAGAGTGAGTGGAGCTTACACTTCGGAGCAGTATATCTACTGCTACCTTGGCGCTTCCATCTCCGCTTGAAAAACGCTGCAGCGGTCCGGTAGCCAGTAACTAGATTTGATAAAGAGTTCCCGACAAGAAACTTCACCACTTCCCTCTTAACTTGATTCCATCCGTGAACACAGCCCAGTCAAATCCACTATAATTCGAAATCGATGTGACTCCAAAATCATTTGCTCTTGTGCCTTTTAGTTCGGAATAGAACTGCTACTCCTAGCCATTAAAGAAAGACTGCATAAACACTTGCATTTATGAATTTATTTATTTTATATTTAAATATCCATATGGATATAAAATAATATAAATCACCTCATTAAATTGATATATACGCTTTATTCAATATGGTTTCAAGTATATTGTCTTTGGAGTCTCTATAGTTCACTTTCTAATGTATGTATGTAAACATATGTATGAAAAATATTAATATGTTATATAGCATTGGCATTGGCAACTGCCAATCCAGCTGTCGATGGACCGATGAGCTGTACGAGTTATACGACGACATTAACATAGTTCAGCGATTTAAAAAACTTCGGCGACACCAGCTAGGTCATATCATCCGAATGGACGAAAGCACTTCAGCTCTGACAGTATTCGACGCAGTACCAGTCGGGGAAGCAGAGGATGAGGAAGAACTCCGCTCCGATGGAAAGACCAGGTGGAGAAGGACCTGGCTACACTTGAAATCTCCAATTGGCGCCGAACACCGAAAAGGAAGAACGACTGGCGCGCTAGCGATGTCTACGCCAATAAAAAAAAATATATTTAGCTTTCTTCTATATTTGAGGTTAGTTTATAAGCAGAGCATTCTCATTTATTTATCTGACAATGTCTACTATGAGAAACTGCTCAGCAGCTAGCGTACAAAGTGTTACTCGTATCGCTTTGTAAATAAGGATGGTCCATATATTTAAAGCTATGTCCATACTCTTACATAAGATGTTAATTATTATTATCTCTTTGTGTTTTAATTTCTTAAAGAGCTTAGTGCACTTCCCAGACTTTTATATTGTTAATGACATCGACTTGAACGATCTAATAATATAACAAACATTAATTAAAACGTTTAAAATGGCGCTAGAGGTCTTCATGGTAGAAATTCTTCTTAAGATAAATGAAATGTTAAGACCTTAGAATTTAGAATGAGGTGAAATAGCTCTAAAAACTTAGAAGAAAGTGTCAACACAATATCAATGATATGACCACAATAGAGGATCTTAAAAATACCAGAGTTGCACAATGTAGGGCGAAGTAATAAGACTTCGCTAAAGGAAAAAGTCGCTTTCAAGAATTTAAAGAATTGATATAGATGATAAGACACACGTTAAAACTCATTGTGATGCAGAAAATGCTCAGATCACAACGTTTAATGCTGTTCACTGCATTTAAAATTTGACTAAAAATTTAAATTAAAATCAATTCACCATAACAAGCAGCAAAAACAATAATATTACTGATTAAAAGTGCGTTCCACCAAATTAAATATGCGAAAACCACCCCGAACATAACAGAAATAGCCAAACACACACACAAGCAACACAGCAGAACGTCAAAACAAAGTCGACGCATTCAAACTACAATGAACTGCGGAAATCGTGCTGTCAACGGTGGCGCTAACGCCGGCAGCGCGGCGAGCAATTTTTCACCAACGCCTGAATGTATTCTATAGGAAGTGCCACAATTTTATGATTTTATGGGCTCAATGAACGAGCAGCTGTGGCCAAATGTGTCACTTGTCCGATTCGTATGCGCAAAAGTGGCAAAGGGGACAGCGGCGACGGCCAGCGAGTGCTAGTAGCATGATTTGTGAGAGTGTTGGCGCAACGGCACTTATGAATATGCGGCGACCGGAACCGAAAATGAATAACACTTGCATTTATTTGTTTACTCAGCGCACGGCGTATGAAGTTTTGTTTAAAAACACGAAATATTATTTAAATGAAGGGCAACCCGCTCTCTGGCTGACTGGTTGCCTAACTAAGTGGCGGGGGCGTGCAGCCTGATGGACGCCGGCTGCGCGACTGTGTGTGAAGTGTGAATGCAGGCGTTGCCGGTGAAGTGCCTGAATTTATTGTGCGGCATATGCAACTGCATTGTATATATGTATGTATGAATGCGCGTGTGTGTGTACAGTAGAGCATTGCGGTGAGTGCATGTCCGCAATTGAGTTGGAAGTGTTTTTGATATAATTTCTGATAATATTTATTTCCAACCAAAATTTATTTGGGAATTTTAACTTTGCCTTTTCAATGGCCACGAAAATGTGCGTTTAATTCATTTTTTTTATATACATTTAGCTCTTAATTGAACACAATTTCCGGCTAGTCGAAATGCGCATTTTTCATTTTTGAATATTAATTTATTTTTGAATTTATTTATTTTGCTTCCTGCTTGTGACGCGTGCGCCGCTTTGTTGTCTGACTGCGACCGCGACCACAGATGAAGTCGTCAGCTGCTGCTGTTTATATAAATAACTGCTTGTCGGCAGCAGCAATGCATTAGTGCATTATTTCACTTTTTGTTTTGCTTTTGTCGAATCCACCCCCAACTTATGTGTGTAACGCCTCTAATGCATGGCAGTCGCCTGCACAAGTGACTTCGAAAATGTTCATTTGTTCATTAGCGTTTGTATAATCAGCGTTTTGATATGCATCAAAGGGATGAAATCGGCAACATTGGCCAATAGGTCCTTAAATAGACAGAGTACATAAGTAGGCAGAGTTAACAGTAATAATTTAGTATATACATATATGTACATGTGTGTGTGTTACGGCTGCTTTGCTTATGCACTGCAATTGTCACTTCTGGTGTGGTCAAAGGTGAAAATAAAGTAATTACCTTTGAGCTGCTGCTCGGCAATGACCACAGCGCACAGTTCGCCGCTTTAATTATGCAGTTCCGCAAACAATTGCCGTTTGTTTGCTTAAACCTTCATTAAAATAATTTATAATATTGTCAGCCTATTTTAATACACACACACATACTTATACATATACATATATACACGTGTATGTATGTATATTTGCATTGTAATATCCTCCACGTTCGTTTACACGCTAATTGATACCGAGCAGCCTTGACCTATTTGCCGGCAGCTATGTATGGCCTCACCTTTTACACACAATTCGCTACGCACTCGCATACATACAAAAATACAGCCAAACACACACACATATGCAGAAAAAAAAACATATACAGACCGGCAGATACAAAATAACAAAAACACATTGTTTGACCCTAGCAGTCAATCCCAGCGGATATCGATAGTCCAGCTGCTTGCTCAATCATTTATACACACACACTCACACATGTATTTTCATACAGCGCTTCACACAGTTAAATAATTTTTTGCATTGGCGCGTGTAAAGCGGCTGTGTAATAATTGCTGGCGCCTGTTCAATATCACTTCGCACAATTTCCACATTTACGAGTACTTTGCGAAAAATGTTTACCGCGGCAATAATAACAACAATACAACATCGGTCAGTGAGTGTTTTGAAGATTCTGCACTTTGTTTTTTTCTGCTCCATGCATATAAAATGCTCATATTCCCTTTTTGGCCTGCTTTATTTGAAAGTTGTAAACAGCCCCTGACTTCAGACCTGCACGCTAAAATACTTTTAAATAAATTCTTCACATTTGTCATAATAATGGTAATCTATTTTGTGGTTCCCTACTTTTTTAAAGAAAAGCACAGAAACTTCAAATTTAATAGAGAATTTTTATTATCATCGGGTACGTCTTATATGGACCATCCGTTGAGTTCAATTTTCCATGACTCGTTCGAGCAATTCGACTGGTAACTGGCGAATGACTCGCGTAATGTTTTGCTCCAAGGCCTAAATCGAAGCGGGATTGTCGGCAAAGGCTTTAGACTTTCCATATCACAGAAAAAATCACCAAGACCTATCGACTCCAAGGCGGGTAAAAGTCTAACGGTGTGATATTACACGATCTTGGTGGCAATTTACCGGCCCAAAATGTGAAATTATCTGTTCACCGAAGTGTTCTCTTAATAGATCCATTGACTTATGCGATTTGTGGGACTCATGCGAGCTTCAATTTCAAATAGACGGTTATCATGGCGCGATAATGGTCGCCAGTGACGGTTACGTTCTCACCAGCATCATTTTTGAAAAAATATGGACTACACCAAACGTTGTTTTTTCTAGATGAAATGCCAGCTCTTGAATCTCTTCAGGTTACTTTTCGTCTCAAATGCAGCAAGTTTGCTTGTTTACATACCAGAAATGGGCCTCATCGGTGAACAAAATTTGATTCGAAAATGTCAAACCTTCTTGGAACTTCTTTAGAGCCCATAGAGCGAACGATGTCGCTTGAGAAGGTCGAGCGGCTTCAGTTCTTGCCCAAGCTGTATTTTGTACACTTTCAATTTAACAAATATGTCCGTCAGTATTTTTGAAGCTGGGACATATTTATTCAATCGAGATCAATACTTAATGCAAGGAACATTTTCGATAAAACAAGTGAAATACATATCCCATGTTAGACTATAAAATAAAATAAATTTGAAATTAATGAAAACATTTTAATATTAGTATTTATTTATGATAAGTTGCAAAATAATCCTTGCAGAGAGGATTCTGACATTCTTCGCATATTGTTTTTGTACGCCTATCCTTTTTTTGTTCTTCGCAACTAGCACAACGCCTCCGATTGCGAATTTGTACCGGTAGGTGCCCAGCGACTATTTTTCTTTTCCCTCTGCCATCATGTTCTCAGCCAAAACTATCATAAAATCAATGAGTGGGTTTTGTCTTTGTCCCAGTTGAGAACTAATTACTCAAAAATTTCCAACAGACATCATCAGTTGTCTATAAAAAACTCTGGTATGCACTTTCCATCCTTGAACTTAAAAATCGAAATTTCAGGCAGTCCAACACGTCTTCAATATAAAATAGTTCAGATGGTTCCTCTGGATTTTCAGTAAGCTTTGTATTTTTATGCACCGGCTTAGATTTGCGAAAAATTTGTATTCGTTCGTTGGTACATTGCGTAATACGCATCGTTTTAAAACGTTGACCTACTTGTATATGTATATTACTGGAATTCGAAGGCTGCTCACAGTTTTTCTTGGAACAAAAGTCGCAGTGGGTGGATGCAGACCAAATAGTTGAGGTATTCTGAAAACTGTATGCTGAGTTTACTTCTTGTAAGTTATCTCCTGCATCCTCGTCTTGATGGTCAATATGCTCAGCATCACTGCTTTCAGCAGTAGACTTCTCACGATCTGTAGGCTTATAACATATTCATCACTACTAACGTGCGAAAAGTCTTTACCCTCATCAGAAGACTCCAAGATATTAGCAATTGCATTGCGATCTATTGGTTTTGACATTGTTAGTCTGTACAAAAGTTATAAAATTATTAATTGATTTAAAATGTTGCCAATAAATGTGTGCGTCGGATCCTGATTGGGACATTTTTAGCCCAACAAGAATACTGATGGGACACATATATCCCACAAACTTATACTCGTACTTACCAATAATTACAAAAATACAATAAAATATTAGCACTCACCAACTTCAAAATATGCCAAGAACACTAGCACAACTATTTATTAAGGTTTCAGCCGATTTAGAAACAGTAGAGTTAAAATTATCACAAAATTCACTGCGAATTATGAAATACGCGTCCAACCATTCGCTCTATTTTGGCTAATGAACACGTGTTTACTATTTAAAATACCACGAATGCAAACAAATATCGTTAAGAATAGTATAAGCTACGAAATGGAACTAATTTAACCATTTTTAATCACTTATTTTCTACGCTAGGTATCTTTGGAAATACACCGGGACACATACGTCCCGTTCGGATCGAAAAGGTTAAGGTCTGGACGTAAAATGCGCCAAGTCGTTCCATACGTCAGTCTGAGTTGTTGCGGACGGCGCCGAATCGACTCTCCACGGTCCACAGAGAGTAAATATTTTCCAATTTTGATTTGCGTAAGAAATTTTATATATAATTGCGGAATTTATTTTACAATAAAAAAATTTTGATTATTACCATTTAAAAGAATATTTCATCTTTCTTACTTGTTGCCTTAAGTTTCAAACCTCATGGCAATATGAATTAATTAAAATATAACTGTTATTTTATAAAATATTTACTGTTAGAATAAAAGAGAGCGGTACTTCGGCAGGGTGTATATTCAGTATTTATAATATATTTGTACCCTTTATGAATCGGAAAACTTATTGCGTAGCCAAATTGCTCAATTCAAAAAAAGATACAATTATCAATACGTTGCAACCTCATTAACACATGTATATATGAGTACATACATATTTACAATAAAAGTATTACGCCTATCAGAATCCCGCCCCCGTAGCATTACTAAAAAGCGAAGCGCTGAGCTATTAAGTCCCAAACACATAAATCACTTGCGGCGCTTTTAAAACTTGTAATTAACAGCACAGATGTTTTCTATAAAATTCTCTGGTAAACGTCAAGCAGAATGCAATCGAACAATGAATAATTGACTCGAGAATCTAACATAATTACTTTCACGTATACCATATTTAACCACATATCTGCTGTCAATACTTCTGTCATTCATTGCGATCAACACTTTCAGATTCCTACGCAGCAGAAGTAAACATGAAACCACATACTAATGTTAATGCATTGAATTTGGAAGGTCTTTTTATGCATGTACGTAGGTGTTATCATTAAGATGGATGGTCTTGAAGTTCAAAAGGCAGGGGTATTATTAGTACGAAGAGGATGTTAACCCAGCATTAGGTATTAACTGAGAGATATGTGTTTGACTTTTGATTTAGCGCGCTTCAGTTTATAATTTACCGATCTGAAACTTTGCACACCTCTTTTCCTCCCCGAAAAATTGCTCGTTTGTCGTGTTGTATGGGAAACTTTTTTTTGAAAAGTTATCTTCAGAAAATTTGGCACGACAATTACTAAAAGCAATGATATAATTCTTGAAAAAATTATTGAGATCGGACCACTGTGGCATATAGCTATATAGCATATAGCAGATTTTCACATTACGTCAAATCCTGGATCAGACTCTTGACAAACAGATCGACACTTATCATCTTTTTGTCGATTTCAAAGCCGCTTTCGAGAGCACTGATAAGAGTTGCCTATTCGTCGCTGTGTCTAAATTTGCTATCTCTGCGAAACTCATACGGCTACTCAGAATGACGTTGAACACAACCATCAGCTCTGGTAAAAACGGTAAAGACCTCTCCGAGCCGTTTAATACCCAACGAAGTTTCTGACGGAGGGATTCTCTCTCGTGCGTCTTTTTCAATATATTGCTGATAAAAGTAATTCTGTTTAGTCTAAAAGTACAATGCTACTGGGGTACGCAGGTGATATTGACATCATATGTCTTAACAACAGAGTCGTCAGCGCAATCTTTTCTAACTTAGAAAAAGAATCGAAAGAGGTTGGCATTCTGGCGAACGAGGGCAAGACAAAGTACCTGTTGGCCATATACAAACATTCCTCGGATCTTGGGAACTACGTAATTTTTGACAGCTATAAGCATGAACAAGTTTAGAGCTTTATATATCTTGCAACCAACATAACTTCCAACAATAATCTAAGCCTGGTGAACAACCGCCGAATAACTTTTGCCAACAGGGGCTAATTTGGGATCGGTTGGTAATCAAAAATCAAATCCCTCTCTCGACGAACAAAAATTACGCTCTACAAGTCTTTCATTATTTCCATAGTATTATACGCTGCAGAAACATGGACAATGACGATCCGAGATGAGAAAGTAGTTGGAGCATTCATTAGAACTATTCTTCGCAAGTTCTTCGGAGCCGTCCGCGTGAGCGATTGCTATCGAAGAAGATGGAACCATGAACTGTGTAAGCTATATGGCGACATGGATGTAATTAAGCGCATAAAAATTCAACGAATGTGCTAGTAAGACCATGTCGTACGAATGGAAGACTATGCTCCTACGACTCGAGATCCATGGATGGGCAACGGAAGCAAGGTCGCCCAAGAATCGAATGGAAGGACCAAGTGCACAACGATCTGTCTACACTTGCGATGTACACCCGCGTAAACTCGCAAAATTAAATTCTTTAAGGCATCTCTTCTATTCGTGGATTTATTTTATTTTATAATAAAAGTATATACATATATAGCGATTTCAATCAATGTTACAACAATAAAAAAATCGCAAAAATCCCATATATTATCGCTCCACCTTAATGTCCATATATACAACTATACATATAAATATATATGATCAGATCGCTTGGAGCCTGTGATCATTGATCACGGCAAAGATTTTCTCGTCACACGCTAATTGCACTCACTGAAAAATTGGTTTAATCTATAATGCCTCCACGTACACTAGGAACTTCATCTAACAAACATCTTTTGTGTTAACTGCATCTAATTATTTTTGGTTGTTCGAGCGCTAAATTATTTGCTACATACATATTTATATTTAATGTAAACATTTTGTAGCAGAAATTCCGTGAGTTGATTATTGAGAGAGCATAAAACTCTCCAGTTGGATAAGTGTGCGTGCACCCGATTGAGTGAGTCTCTTAACCGTTATGTGCTGCATTTCTTTTCGTATGAGAAGTTTTCAACGGCAATATGAAATGGTATATATGTTTTCCATTTTTAGCACATTCTTTTTTATATAACTTACATAAAACCTACTGTTGTATATAGAAAATATTTCCCA
Source organism: Bactrocera neohumeralis (assembly GCF_024586455.1). NCBI lineage: Eukaryota > Metazoa > Arthropoda > Insecta > Diptera > Tephritidae > Bactrocera > Bactrocera neohumeralis. The sequence continues at coordinate 42,263,108 of NC_065923.1, read as the reverse complement.
GTGATCCCAGGATTGCATTTAAAAATTCTTTAAATAAATAATTTTGAAAAAAACTGTAAACATTTAAGCATTAAGAGTGAAAGCCTTAGAAAATTTGAAACTTACAGAAAAATCATTAATTACTAGTATATTTTATAATCAAATATACCTTTCGAAACATTCAACGAGCGGCGCTCATCAGCATGTGTGGTGCACTAAGGTCCACTCCAACCATGCCACTTAACGCTATCTTGCACATAGTGTCCGTAGACATCGTCGGAAGGTGTATGGCTGCGAAAGTTGCAATCAGACTCAGAGAATTTAGGTTCCTAAAAAAACATGTGTCTGAACAACACTCGAACATCCTCCCATACTTTGACTTCATAATAGATCATTTGGATCATGGAGTCGCCAAACCAAACTCTGGCAGCTCTGGCGAGAGAGATGTAGCTGAGAAGAAGCCGTTGGAGGAGAGGGGCAGTGAACTTCTTTACGGAAATTAAATTAATTGGAGGATGGTTGGTGGAGGAGTTTACTGCCAGGAGCACTCTATCAACTCGAGCTTCAGACTTCCAATTGAAGTGTTTTCCAAGCCGACGCTGCAGTCATTAAGGTAGCAATAGATTTACTGCTCTGGAGTGCAGCCTCCTTCAGAGAGTGACCATCCACTCAGATAGAAGAGAGACCATACTATCCTTGAACTCATTAACAGTGCGTTCGGGTAGGCCAAGGAGTGTCTAACCTCACTATCAATAGCATCGAGTGTTTATGTGATAAGACTAGTATGGGTTCCAAGTCACAGCGGAATCGCAGGAAATTGTAAATCTGATCAGCTAACAAGAAAAGGCACCCTTGACCCTCTATCGGTAGAATGGGAGCGAGTCGGTGCTCCGGTATCACCTTGTGTCTACTACTATATAGCTGGGCTTCCAGGAAGCTGGCCAGCTCCGGGCCTTCATCAGTACATCTCTTTGCCCTCTCCCTAGCTGATGCAAGGCGGAGAATCTTACCTGACGTTATCTGCAGAAGCTGTATGCAAGAAGATGAGGTGGAAACAACTCAACACTTCAAGAACCTTCCTTCAAAAATTCCAGCGAACAGGCGGGAATGGAATGGAACTAAGCGCCTGTGCAAATTGGCTACTAAGAGATTTGCTAGTTTTTAAGTTCGAACACAGGAGTTCTTCTCTTTTTCTATGGCTTCACAAAATACTACATATAGCAATCTTTGTGCGATCTCTCTAGCCATTTAACCTAACCTCTCGAATCATTCTAAGACAATAGAGTATAATATTCACCTTTCAGAAGTCGTCTTAGAAAAGGTCTTTAACTTTATATAATTTGACCAGAACGTAGGATTAAGATATCAAATCATTTCTTATAATTATAAAGCCATCAAATATACTCAAATCATTTCTGGCTAATCTGTTAAACAGTTACGACATAAAGTTGAGTACTTTGGCATCATAAGTCAGGAAATAAATCAGGACAATGTGCACCATAAATTATGGTTTACCATTAGTATTCGAATTTAGTAAATAAAATCTAAATCACAATCACTCAAGGGTTAAGGTGGGTCTCATTTCTCTCTCACGCTCTCTTTCTCTCTGCACTGAAATCGCTCTGTTCTGAAATCTCACTGCATTGAGCTATTTTTAAAACCACATTTCAAAATGTAATACATATTTCGAAAAGATATAAAAATGTTTCTAACATTTTGAAACAATCGCACGAACAACAGCAAACGAGCGAAGCGATCGCTGATCAACAACATGTTAAGGAACTGGGCGCCTATGCTCAAAACAACGTTTTTAGTAGTAAAAAGTGGGCCGAAACTGTGACACGGTGAATACTGCCGGTTCGACGAAAGCGACTAAGTGAAACCGTACAAAAGAAAGCAACAAATCAAATTGTAAAAAAATGATAATAATTAAAAAAAATTTTTAAATTAAGGCTATAATATTTTGTGGAGTGTTTTGTACTGGAAATTACAATTTTTGCATTTTCGGAAATCTTTAGTTGAAACTTCGACGCATATTTGTTTATATTTCTTTGTGCTTGTGTTTTAGTGTCTAAAACCACACATTATGTACGTTATGTACTTATGTGTTGTTGCTTTGGAAATTATATTTTCGTTTTCAACGAAACACACGTAAAAGTCGGCGAAAATTAAAAATAAATCGAAAATATGCAAACACCGAGCAAACGAGTGCCACGCCAACGAAACACGTTGCCGTCGAAAATTTAGCTATGCATTTGTGTACCGAAGTATTTGTATGTGTGTGTGTGTAGAATTTAGAAGATGAGAGAAGCACTGAAAAACTAAACGATCGCCAGACAAAATAAGCGAAGTACACACTTCGCAGACAAACTTAGCGCTGCTGACGGTGGCGATATAGGGCAAAATGTTTGTTTTCGAAAATATTTGAAATAGTGAAAATTATTAATTGCAGACAAAGTCGTACATGTGGCGACAACAGACGCTCATACTTGTAGCACTACACTGCGTATGAGTGATTTTTTCGGCAGGTGTACATACATATGTATGGTACATAACTCGGCCGACGTGCCCACTAACCTGTTCACCATATAATGCTTTGTTTTTGCAAGTCAAATTAAAAAGATGAAAGTGTTTTCTTTGTTGACATTCAACAAGGTATTATGAATATCTTAAATCACAGCCAACAAAATGGCATGAAGCGCGCAGATCAGCGATCTAATTACCACGTCAGAGCACTGCGCCAGTAAAGAACCGTAATACAATTAAATAACACAAACAGAAAGCGAATTTTAGCATTAAAAAGCGACAAGAATGTGACATTGAATTTTCAGTGAAAGGCGCCAATAGCTATATATACATACATATATATACATAAAGGAAATCTTGTTTCTTTTTTGGTTATTTTTGGGAATTTAAAAAGTATTTAAGTACATTTTCGACGGTCTGCGATGATTTTTTGTGTATGCATACATCTGTATAATATATGTTTTTTCATATACTACTGTGATCAAATTGAAAGGTGAATTTTGTCCATTTCATCTCCTTCAAAGGAATCCCCACTCGCTGTATTACACTTATGCCAACGAATTATCCAGTCATCATAGCACTTGGAAAAATTCTCCGTCGTGATGGCCATCAGGGCCTTCTTCGATTCAGCCTTTATATCCTCAATTGAGTCGAAACGGTGTCCTCGGAGTAGTCATGTGAATTTGCTAAATAGCCAGAAGTTATACGAAGGTAAATCAAGCAAATGCGGTGGTTGCGGCACGATATTAGTTGAAAATGTGACGAAATGATCACGAATAACCAATGTAGGATTAGATGGTGCATTATCGCACTTCTTTGTTTAATAAATTCAGACATAGTAAAAATCGAAGACGTGAAATTTAACATACATAAATGTCACAACCAGTACTACCTGGTTACCGAAAAAAAATTTACCGATTCGAAAAACACACGAAGTATAAATTAAAAATTCACCTTTCAATTTAATTTTTTTTAAGAGCCAACAACACGGAAGTAACTTAAAGAGATGCAAAAAGAAAAACAACCGTTAACTTTTATAGAGCCGAATCTTTCACAACCTTCACAAAAACAAAAGATTTCTTTCAAGAACTTGGCTTTGATTGATCACTTTGTATGGCAACTATCACTATGGTGATCCGATGGGAACAATTTCTTTGGAGATTACACAATTGCTTTAAGCTTTAACCCATGCGAAGTTTCGTGAATATATCTCGTCAGATGAAAAAGTTTTTCATATAAGCACTCGGTTCCGATTGTTCAGTTTGTATGGCAACTATATGCTATAGTGATCCAATTTCTACCTCGAATTTTTCATTCTCCTCTAGAGAAGAATGAACCTGTGGATCTGTGATCGATAGTACCTTCAATAAGATCTATATATTCACCTGCTAATCAAAGTGTGTAACAGGAACAGGGGCAGGCTTCTTCTACTTAAAGTGATCCATACGCAAAAGCTACCTTCAAACTAACGGACAATTCAAACTTTGGGACCGAAATTGTTGGCATTACAGAAGGCGCCATGTGGCACTTTTACTACTTAACATTTTAGTGGATAGCCCAGCAGCAATTAAGGCTACCCGTAGCGCCAATATTAAGTCTCATTGTAGGTAAATTACATAATATTGGGTACTAATTTATATAGGAATAGAAGGAAACGAAAAGGCAGACTAGTTAAGTTGCTTGGGGGTGGCTGGTCCTCTAAGCTGCCCAGCCCATTCAAGGCTTGTTTGAAGCAATGGACCCTAGTGGAACACCTCAGATCTTGGAATAGTAGAGATACAGGATATAACACAAAGATACTTTGGGGTGCTTTGGTGGGCAGACCAAAAAGCGTCTTCTTATACGCAAGGGGGAACTTACTAATATTTTAGGGGTCCTCACTTTTACAAAACTACAAAAGTGAATTCGGCGAAATGCAGATCATGCGCGAAGGATGATCAGATGCTGGTATATATTGTGAATATGTATTTGCGAATGCCTAGCCTTCAGCAGGATGAGACGGGTTGTATTACACGGTTGCCAACGCTCCAACTTAAGGGCTCAGTAGGGTAATCTTTTTTCAAAAAATTTTGTTTTTTTTTTGCATTTTCTGTTCCCTCATACTCTTAGAATTAGTGTAGAAACCCACTTTACCATTGGAAGGTTTCGAAAAAGGCCCAAAAATAATAATACCACTCGACGTTCGGAGCCCTCGGAGTGCACAACTTAAACTTAAAACGCGTTTTTCTCGAAATACACTTTTTTAAACTGGCGGACATGATTCCGGTCGAACTATTCAACCGATTTGCTTATTTTTTTTTTAAATGTTCACAAAAACGTCCTACGTTTTTTGTAATTTATTGACAATGTTATGACAAAATTTATGTATAAAAACATGGGGAAAAATTAAAAAAAACACGTTAATTACTTTTTTATTCATCAACATATTCATCAACATTTGAAGTTGTTCTCCATCTGTAAGACACAGGAATGACCTTTGACTTGTAGGCTAAAATACTCGTAAAAATTACTTAATAAAGCAAAAAAATACTATAAACGAGACGAAATGAAATGGATATCTTATAAGCTTGAAAGGAGCGCATACCAGTATGCGCAAATAATGGTTGTCAAAAAGTCTTGCGGTATTTGTATTAAATTTTTTTTTATTGAAATTGAAATGAATTTTTGATGACTCATGCCCAGCTCTTGACCGATGCTACGGCTGCTACTCTGCCGGTCTCTTTCGACCAATTCAGCGATTTTATCGCAATTTTCGACGAGAGGCCTTCCGGAGCGTGGCGCATCTTCGACCACCTCTACACCAGAACGAAAACGTTGAAACCATCGTTGTGCGGTAGAAATGGAAACTGTATCGGGTTCATAAACTGCACAAATTTTATTGGCGGCTTGAGATGCATTTTTGCCTTTATCGTAGTAGTACTGTAAAATATGCCGTATTTTCTCTTTATTTTGCTCCATGTTTGCGACGCTATAACTCACGAACGACTTAAAAGAAACGACAATCAATCAAACACGTGTTAGCGCGTAAAATGAGCTTTCCAAAAAGCTATAGCATGACCCGATGCGACGAATAAAACTAGAACAGCGCCAACTACCGAAAATACCGCAAGACTTTTTTGACAAACCATTATTTTCAAAAATCTTTAGAAATTAGTGTTAGTTCTGAAATTTCTTTGTAACATCGAAATCAATCAAAATGCTTTAAAAGTGAGAGAAAATAACAAAAAAGTGTAAGAAAATTGAAAATTGTAAATGAAACATATCCAATTAAACGTGGCTACAATAAAACTGTTAACATATGGATAAACAAAATTATTTTGCCTCAAAGTAAAGGAATACATAAAATACTTTCATTCATAGTTCTGTTGCCTCGCACAACGAACGCAATAAAAATCTGCTAAATACCATATAAACATACAAATACATATGCAGAACATTGTCGAGAGTTGTGAAATGAAATGAGCATATACACGTATATATTCATATACTTATACATACATACATACTATAGTAATAACAACATTTCTATTACATCTCTAGAACTACGAAAAAATACGGACAAAATCACTTTAGCCTGCACAAACAGTTTGCCGGTCAATAAGCACAAAAAGCATCGACTTGCATGTGTGTGTATGAGTAGGAAAAATGTGTACCTGCATTTAAAGGCGGCAAGTTTATGTTAAACAATCGCGATCGCCTCACCTGCCCAGCCCCAGTGTGAATGAATACTTATAAACATTGAATTTATTCACTCATCTCGGTTTGCGGATTTTCGTTTGCGGTTTTCGTTGTGGTTTGTTTTTGTGGTTTTCGGCTCTGTTCATATTAATTTAACGGTAATGACAACACGCGGTATTCGTCGCAAGAAATCGACTTTGACAGAATTAAAAATCGCTGTCGTTGGATCGCCCAGTGTGGGCAAAAGTGGTATGTTTTACATTATTAAATGTTAATTATTTACTCAACTCACATAATTATACAGATGGATTTAGATATTTATGCAAATGTAAATAAATAAAGTAATTGCAAAATATAATATGAATGAAGAGTAAAAGGCTATTGGGTGTGAAATGAGTAAAAGCACTTCAAATTAGCGTTTTATGAGATATCAGCGATATGGATTTTTCAAAAATCACACCGTGACGAAACATACTTATTCACGAGTTGGCACTAGGAACGGGAACTAAAGATGTGCAGCGATCTCGCCTATAATTGATTTTACCAAACAATTTGTGTTAATCTACTTTTTTTGAGATATCGGAGATAATCAGTCAAAGTAACTAAATGAGAATGGGGCTATATAGCTAAACGTGTAGTTTTCAATAAGGCAATGCTTTTTTTAGATTTGGTCTCACTTTGGTTACTTGATTTATACTCAGTTTGGTTTGCAATTTCATGATGAGCAGACTTCTTCGGGATCATCCTTTGCAAGTCGTGCAAATTTGTTTCCAAAATAATTATTCGGTTCACTCGACGCATTGCCCGGCGCGTCCAATATTCGGTCGGCTCACTTTTGATTGAATTGGTATGTTACAAACAAAATTGGCGCATTTGGAGTGATGAAAATCTACCAACCATTATTGAGACATCTCTAAAAAGGCACTATTTGGTGAGCTTTATGGGCAGAGGAAATCATTGGCCCATATTTCTTCAAAAATGAAGCCGGCCGTAATGTTAGAGTAATGGGGACTGCTATAGAGCCATGATTAATGACTGTATGCGTGTCTGAATTGGAGAATGTTAAAGTGGATGATCTTTTGTTTCAACAAGACGGCGCAACATGCCATACATTCAACGGAACTGTTCGGTTGCTCCTCTGGCATCGCTCATCGCCCTTCTGGTGAACTCGAGAATACTGGCTTGCTGAACAGATATCTGCTCTCTCCTTCCTCTCCTTCCTGGCCGGAGTGTTGCGCTTCCTTTTTGCGCCTTTCGTATTGGTGGTGCTGTCCATAACTCTGACCGTGATTCCTTTACGGTACTGGTGATTCCGCCTCGTACCACTGCCTTAACGCTGTCCGTACTCATTAGATTTCTACCGACTTGTCCCGTCTTAATTTCCCTAGTCCTCCTAGAATAGATGTGCCCGAGATGGAGGTTGCACCGGCCTGTCACCCCAGCATACTCAGCTGGCAGATTGCCGCAACCATCAGGGTTCAAACCGAAATCCAGAACGTTTATTCCTTTTCATAGTCCAAGTCAATGCTAAAGTCCAGTCCAAGAATGGGCCATTTAGCGTTACCCAGGATCTCTATTACCTTGATTGTGAAATTTAATGCTTGTGGCGCATTTATGCAGAGAGCTATCACATTTTTAGCAGTTTTTAACAGAAACAATATTTGGGGAGGAGGCGTGTTTATTATCTGATTTTATTTGTTAGTTTGGTTGATTTAGCTTCAACACTTTTTATCCCAAAAGTATTCCTTATTACTGCGATCTACTGTACAGTGTTGCGGGTCAGTGGCCCGATTACCAACATCTTATGGATGCCAAGAAACATATGAAGCAACTTTCATTAAGACATCTTAGTTTTTACTTAAACCCGTCACCCTGAATTTAACTCGTCTCGTCCTCCTGATCACTTATATAAGCATAACTCTATGTCTATCTCGATTAGTTTTAGAAACAACCTAACCTTGAAATAATCTAGATAAATGTATTTGTTACACTCATTGCTCATTTCACGTTGTCTGCTTCCACAAAAACTTCCGTTGTCATGGCAATGTCTGAAGTAATTTTTTAGTATTTATTTACTGCTTGTGACAGATTCAGGAAGTATTTAATTTTGCACGATAGATTTCTAGATAATGCTTTTCATAAATCAATGCTTTCCCCCAAGCCAAAACCAATGCTACGAAGAAATCTCGACGACGAATGGGCCCAACTTAATCTTTACAGTATAGATATAGGTCGATGAGTGCAATGATATTTATAAGGTCATATTATAGAATATAGTCAAAGGCCATCGTCTTTCTTTCTAGTTTTACTTCTGGCCTCCCTTGTTTTCTAAATAAAATTTATTTCTAAATAACATACAACAACAATACAAAATTCGTAATAAATATAAACAAGTAAGGAAGGGCTAAGTTCGGGTGTCACCGAACATTTTATACTCTCGCATGATAAAGTGTTAATCGAGATTTCATTACACGTCATTTACATATTTTTCAAATACCGTATTTTTGTAAAGTTTTATTCCGCTATCATCATTGGTTCCTAATGTACTATATATTATACAGAGAAGGCATCAAATGGAACTCAAAATAACGTTATGTTGGAAGAAGGCGTGGTTGTGAACCGATTTCACCCATATTTCGTACATGTCATCAGGGTGTTAAGAAAATATTATATACCGAATTTCATTGAAATCGGTCTAGTAGTTCATGAGATATGGTTTTTGGTCCATAAGTGGGCGAGGCCACGCCCATTTTCAATTTTTAAAAAAAACCTGGGTGCAGCTTCCTTCTGCAATTTCTTCCGTAAAATTTAGTGTTTCTGACGTTTTTTGTTAGTCCGTTAACGCACTTTTAGTGATTTTCAACATAACCTTTGTATGGGAGGTGGGCGTGGTTATTATTCGATTTCTTCCATTTTTGAATTGTATATGGAAATGCCTGAAGGAAACGACTCTGTAGAGTTTGGTTGACATATGTAGCTATAGTAGTTTCCGAGATACGTACAAAAAACTTAGTAGGGGGCGGGGCAACACCCACTTTTCCAAAAAAATTACGTCCAAATATGCCCCTCCCTAATGCGATCCCTTGTGCCAAATTTCACTTTAATATCTTTATTTATGGCTTAGTTATGACACTTTATAGGTTTTCGGTTTCCGTCATTTTGTGGGCGTGGCAGTTGGCCGATTTTGCCCATCTTCGAACTTAACCTTCTTATGGAGCCAAGGAATACATGTACCAAGTTTTATCATGATATCTCAATTTTTACTCAAGTTACAGCTTGCACGGACGGACGGACGGACAGACAGACATCCGGATTTCGACTCTACTCGTCACCCTGATCACTTTGGTATATATAACCCTATAGCTGACTCTTTTAGTTTTAGGGCTTACAAACAACCGTTATGTGAACAAAACTATAATACTCTCCTTAGTTGTGGCGAGAGTATAAAAATATTACAGTGCAATCGAAAGCAAAAGCTGGAATTTATAGAATAAATAATATTATATAATATATGAACACGTATTGAAGTCGGATTTATCTAAAATATGATTCCAAGCCTTAGTGGAACAACAAAAAGAGCTTATATCGAGTTTTACAAATCCTGAGGACTCTTATAAATAGCTCAGCTATTTACATTGCCGAGCATCTCTTCTACGACCTCCGTCGTTTTTGCAAAATATCCACGCCTCATACCCAAAAAACCAATCGAAAATGCGTTTGATCGTTTCATAAGATATGTTGAGATCCTCTACTATCTCTCTGATGCCAACACGACGATTTTCATTTATTTAACATTTTGATGTTCTAGCCATTAACAAAGGTGGTCGTAAAATCGCCAGACAAACTTTTCGCGTTATAAGTAAACAGCTGCCAACACCCACTAATTGACATATGGAAATCAAAGTTCACACGCATATGAAAAACGGTTGTACCAATTTAGAAAAAATATATTTATTTTTGCGGTGTGCGCGCAGTTTATATAGACCAACCCTGGTCAAAAGTGATTAGTTGGTATATGGTTAGTATTATTTTTCAATTATCGAAATGTCTTGTTTGTACCGTTCGTGTTTAATTTAAAATTGCATACTACATGCAAAAAAATTGTTTGAAAAGTGACATTAATCTAGACTAGTAGTGGCACTATTATATATCACAATTAATATATTGTATGTATATACATACATATATTTGAATACATGTAATTGTTGTTTTGAAAACTATGGACAATTAATATATTTTATGTATATACATACATATATTTGAATACATGTAATTGTTGTTTTGAAAACTATTCCGACAAGATGACAGAAACCATTTGGTAACACATACTTCCTTAATGACTCGATGACAAGACAATGGCTGCATATTTCCTTTGTTAATGCCTAAACTTATATTTTATAATAATATATTTACAATTTCATATTTTTGGTTAAAGAATTTGGCGAATCATTCTTCAAATATTTTTGATTATTAGTGCCTTATGCGCAATTCGCTTATCTTATATTTTATTACTGCAAAACTGGCATTTATAAAAGTGTAAAACTAAATAATTGTGAAAATCACGTTTTCACACATTAAAAATGCACGAATCAAAATATTCTACAACAAGTAGAGAAGGTCTAAGTTTGGGTGCAACGCAAATTGTTTAAGGTTAGTTTAGTTTACGTCAACCACAGATTTGGAATGCAACCAATTACACTGGTAAACAAATTTGTAATTTTTCTTTGTCACATGAAAATTTATATCAAATTTTGAATATACTAGGGCCACCAAATAATAATATATCAATGGAAAAAAAGCATACATCATGTTTTCTTGTGACATCAAAACATATATTTTCGTAAAAAGTACAAAATTCAGTCAAACTTACAGAATTATTTCCTAATATCTAATAGATACTTATCATTTTCTTGAATATTTAGTTTCCGGTAGGTCCCTTTTAAGTCTTCAACAATAGTCTGCTAGCATTCTTGGACTTCTTGATAACGCTTCTCCATTAAGGAAATGTCTTGATGGAACCTCTCACCTTGTTCGTCACTCACAGCACCCAAATTTGCCGAAAAGAAATCCAGATGAGAGTCCAGCATATGTATTTTCAAGGACATATTACACCCCAAAGCTTTAAATCATATCATAAGATCATTTATTAAATCTTTGTAATTTTCCGCTTTATGGTTACCTAGAAAATTTTGAACAACATTCACAAAACATTTCCAGGCGAGTTTTTCCTGATCATTCAGTTTTTCTTCAAAGCTCTTATCCTTCATCATTTTCCGTATTTGTGGGCCTACAAATATTCCCTCTTTGATTTTCGCCACGCTGAGTTTAGGGAATTTCTCTTTTAAATATAAAAATCCATCTCCACCTTTCGTCTAGAATTCTCACTTTTTGATCGATTTGGAGGCATCGGCACATGCAGTTCAACACTATGTGGGTCTCTTGGCCGAAGACAAGTTTGGATACTGGATAGTGTGTTTGGATTTGGTAGTAATACCTTTTGTTTGAGTCAAAGAAAAATAAAAATCACTTACATAATCCTTGGATTCCGTCCAAATCATTGGTATAGCAAATGACAAATGTCTAGGTTCTTGTTTAGCCCAACCTAAAAGGAGCTTCACACACGTTACACAACATTTATGTGGAACCCAGGATTTGTCTTGATACCTCACAGGAAAACTAAAATAGTCGAAATAGCACTGTTCAATTAGTGATGTGAAATTTCGACGCTGAGATGTAAAAGTTAATTCTACACATACATAACAAAAATTGTCCGGGTTATTCAAACACTTTCGTGGCATATTTACGATCTAACTAATGTAAATAAAATATAAATTAGCAAACACAATAGTTACACAGTCGACTAAATGCAGTTATGTAAACAAAGAAAGGTATATGAGGTCAGAAATGAATATGTGGCTGTCACAAGAAAACTGGATGTGATAGAAACAAAACTGTTATATATTTTTAATGAGGGTATACCAACATAAATAAAAATCATAACAAAGTTCATGTGACAAAAACAGTGTTTACCAGTGTCATTTATATATATACAAGGTCTGTCGCAAAAGAAACAGAACTTTTTAAATATAACTGTTTCTGGTGGCGCCACCTATTGGTGAAATAAAAAGTTTGATCTCTTGTTGACATTTCGTAAGACTTTTAAGACAATTGGATAACTACAATCGGTGTTACGCATTCGTCGTGCTCGACCACAATACCGTGAGGCAAAGGGTCTATTAAATGTTGCACGAAATGCGCCGTGTCATCGAAACGTTTCACTGATTTTCTGAACATTTCATATTAACCATTAAAAAGTTTACCTGATCTGGCACCCTGTGATTTTTACCTATTTGGAAATCATTTGCCCATGAAAGGACATTGGTTTCAGAACATTTCAGCTATCCAAAAGGCGACGACCGATATTCTCAAGAGCATTCCGAAAAATGACCTCAAACACTCATTTGAAATGCTAATTGACCGGGCTAAACGCTGTATCGAAGCACAAGGAAACTACTTTGAATAAAAAAATATAACTTTTGAAAAATATTAATTTTTTGTTGTTTTTTTTAACAGTCCTGTTTCTTTTGCGACAGACCTTGTTCATGTATTGCATATCCGAAATATTAATATTAAGATTAACATAATAAAATCAAATAAGATAAGAGAATAAAAACATAATCAAAGCAAAAATGCAAAATTCCAAATTCATTCTGGACTAATGTAAATCATTATATCTAGTACTGTAACAGTATTGTTCATAAATAATTTGTGGATTCACACCAGAATCGAGAGCTTTGTCTATTTATCCCACTACTCAGATGAAAGTGAGCTCAACGAAGAAGATGATTAGGCTGTTCACGATAAGGTGGTTATCGGGTTATGTGGTTATTTGATTAAGTGAACAACAACAAAATGCGGTATGACAAAATAACCAAAGTTGACCAACCTAGGCCCTTGTTTACAGATTATGTGGTTATTTGCTTATTTCCAGTGTTAGAAAGTCGTTGGAATTTTACTAAATGGCAGCACAAAAAATAAATAAAACTAAGCGAATGACATTTCCATTTAGATTTTCTTATTGGAAAATCTGCTATTAACAGCTGGTTTTTGTTTACAATCAGCAAATTAAAACCGAAATAAAAAGCAAGGAAAAGCATCAATAATTATCAAAAGTAAATAAGAATCACAAAGTACAATTTGTCATTTATTTATACTCTAACTTTAGTGTCTACAGAAACACGAAAGCGCCGGCGAGAAAAGGAGGTGAAAAAATGGACGGAAGCCGAAATCAAATTTCATTGAACTAAAATTGTAAACAATGAACAGCTGTTTGTGTAAACATAAGCTAGTAATAACATACAACATATTTGTGGATTCTCACCAGAATAGAGGTTATTTTTAATTAATAAGCACATAACCCGATAACCACCTTACCGTGAACAGCCTAGATGTTCTTAAAAAAAAATCGTTGTCGTTTTAAAGTTGTTTCAAGACAAAATCAACAAATTCACTATGCATATGGTGGGTCGATGACTTCAGTTCTTGAGTGAGAACAATTCCATACGGAAGCAAGCCTAAATCTTTTCTCAAAATCCGACAGATTGTGGTTTGAGACAGTCCCAGTTCTTGAGAACGCCTTGGAATCAACAAATTGCGGTGTTCAGCAAACATTTGCCTGAACATCAACAATATTTACATTACTTCGAGCGCTTCTTTGCTTGCTGGCACTTGAATATTATGTAAAGAAAATGTACAGTCGAAATTTTTAACAATTCTACGAATAGCGAACATAGGCGGATAAATGGCGATCAACATGTGGGCCAATCAAAATCCGTGATCACCGGAAATTCCATCGGAACTTTGCGTGAATTCATCAAAAATCAGCCGAAATCATCATTAAAATTCATGGAAATGGAATTGAAAATCTCCAAAACATCGATTTATTGCATTTTGACCAAACATTTGAGCTTACGAAAGGTGTGTGCACGGTTTGTTCCGCACAAACTGACTGACGACCAAAAATTGCTCTCATCGATTGACGCTTGTGACCGATTATTTGAACAAAAATCACATTTTAACCATTAACCACTCCCCTTTTTCCCCTGATATGGCACCGTGCGACATCTTCCTTTTCGGAAAAATGCATTTGCCCATGAAAGGAAAGCGTTATGCAGACGTAGAGGTCATTCAAAAGGCTTGCACTTGCATACTGGCGGCCATACCGGCCAACGAGCTAAAACACTCGTTCGACATGCTTTTGAACCGCCCAAAAAGCTGTATTGAAGCATAAGGAGACTATTTTGAATAAAATAAATTGATTTTTGCCGAAGAAACCATTTGTTCTGTTTTTTTAAGTCCTGTTTACATGGGAGCTAAGGCACAGGGGCATATATAATCACAGAAATATTGTCCATGAAAGAATCAGATAGAATTTAAAAGATCCGATTGCGCCCCTTTTCACCCCATTATCCAATTTTTACAATTGCTCATAAAAAGCATTTATTCAGTAAGTTAGTAGTTTTGGACAACGTATAAACAAATGCTAAAAAGACTTCCTCCCAACAAGCTTTGTTGAGTAAACGTCAGCGTTTTGGAAGATACTACTAGCGGTTTAGTATATAATACTATGAACAAAAAATAGTAGGACTTTGTTCATAATTTTAAAATTCTTAGTCAATTCTTCAAAATCTACATCGTCCCCTTCAAAGCAATCTTCTTGACCCAAATACACTTGTGTCAACGTTTTTTCCAATCCTCGAAACAGTTTTTGAAGTCAAATTCCGGAATAACGTAGCAATTTACGATCACTGGCTTCAATTGACTCAAAACGGTTTTCCCGAAGCGGTCGTTTGAGTTTGCTGATCAGCGAAAAACTCACGAGGAATCAATGCATTATGTGACGCTGCATTATGGTGGTGCAAAAACCAAGAGTTGTCGCTCCATAATTCCGACCTCTTGTTACGAATAGCTTCGCATAAACGACGCATAACTCTCAAATAGTTCCTTGTTGACAGGTGAGCGCAGCACACCTCGATAATGGAAGAAAATTATCAACAAAGCCCTTATTTTTAATATGCGTTGACGTTGTTTGTTCGGCTTCGGCTCACCATTGCCACGATATTCGGCCGATTGATCGTGTTTTTCCGAGTTGTAAGCTAAATCCAAGATTTATCGCCAGGGATTTTGGAACAAATCGTGTTTTCATATTTCTTAGGCCCAAATAGTCTTTCACTTATCCTTCCGATATTCCAACGTTGCCAGTAAGATCTACAACTGTTAATTGCAGATCCTCAAACACCAATTCACTTATTTTATTGATGTGTTGATCATCAGTTGATGTTGAAGGACGTCCTGAACGTGGTTCGTCGTCAACGCGTTCTCACCTTCTCACCTCTCCTTGAACACCAGCAAAAACACTTTCTCTCGACAAACAATTATCACCAAAGGCCTTATCCAACATTCTTCCTTGTTGAATTATTCCACTCATTGGAAAAATCGCTGAATGCACTTTGTGTACTTCAGAAAGACAAGCGTATACTAAACACTAATGATTAAAAAGTTTTACTCTCCTTTGCCCACAGAAGGCGGTATCAAATTACAGTTTTTGTGTCGTTTTATAGTGCTCAGGTCTGACACTTTATAGGTGTATACTCTATAGCAACAGGTTGTGAGAACGTTCACTACAGATGTACCGAAGCTATAATACTCTTCACAGGTGAATTTCTTACAGCAACTATATATGTATATAATCACATATATACGATTACAACTTAATCGATTTCAGAAAACAGAGGTCCACTCAGAAGACAGAAGTCCATCGATGCGCTGAAAGAAGTTGTCGACACTGCGAAAAATGCAGTAAGTGGCAAAAGATGGAAAGGTGGTACAAAAAAATATTGTGCGCTGATCACCCTGGATTTGAAGAATGCATTTAACTCTGCTAAATGGACAAATATATTCGAAGCCCTATATGAAATACGTGCCCCTCAGTACCTTATAAATATCGTTATGAGATATTTTGAAAGGAGAAGTCTGATCTACGACACCACCGAAGGCATCAAGAGCTACCCTATTTCAAGTGAAGTGCCACAAGGTTCAATGTTAGGCTCCCTCTTATGGATTCTCGTGTATGATGGGGTGCTAAGAATTCCACAACCAAAAAACGTTAAGCTAATCGCATGCGCGGACGACCTTATAGTGGGAGCAGTAGCTAAACAACTCGATGACCTCCAAAATAAATGTAATGAATGCATAAATGGTCTGCGGCAATGGTTTTCTTCCATGAGTTTGGAACTGGCTGAGCACAAAACTGAGGTATTGCTCATAAGCACCAGGAAAAACTCTCTCTATAGGAGAGTGCGTGATTACTTCACAGCCACAGTTGAAGTATTTAGGTTTAATATTGGACTCCAAACTGAAATTTAAGCAGCACTTGGCAGTCATTGCAAATAAAGCGAATAAGATTCATAATGCCTTATCAAGAATGATGGCAAATAGAGGCTACGTGCGCTCCAGCCGTCGACTTCTAATAGCAAAAGCGATGAGCTCAGTTATATTATATGCAGCTTCAGTATGGATACAGGCACTAAACATTAAGCGTAAATGCGGTGCATAGACTCACAGCAATAAGAGTAAAAAGTGCTTTCGGAACTATTTCCAGCAAAGCAGCTGAAGTACTAGCTGGTATGCCGCCCATAGACATCGAGGGATACGAATTTGCGAGATTATGTGAGCTATCCGCGCCAATCACAGAAATCAAAAAAAAAAGAGAAAAGAGAACGAAGAGCATAATTATATGACAGCAACAGTGGCAAACCTCAACCAAAGGACGGTGGACCCACAGACTTATACCAGACATCCATATGTGGATAACTAGACAACATGGGGACCTGGATTTCCACCTGACTCAAATATTAAGCGGGCATGGGTACAAATTTCGAAATGACGTCAGTCCGTATTGTTCGATGTGTGCGGAGTCCATAGAAGACTCTGAACACGTGTTTTTCCATTGTCCTCGGTTTCAAAACATAAGAGAAAAGTTAGAAACTGCACTAGGTGGTAGCCTAACGGTGGAAAATTTTACTGCATTTATGTGTCAGTCCTCTGACAAGTGGATAGCTGTTCGCGAAGCGGCAACTTCCATCATGACTAAATTAAGACAGTTACAGCAGAATAGGCGTCAGTCCATCCGTGCTATAGAGTAGACGTAAAATGTTTTTCATAATAGCATATTTGGAAACAAATTTAAAATACAATATTTAACCGAACGTCCACTCCCAAATCAGACCTCTACATTTATTACGTCGATCATCTCGTGTTAGAGAGCAAAGATTTCCAAAAGAACATTTGTCTTAATAATGAATGAATGTTTCGAGTACTGTCGGCGTAGACTTTGATATCAAAATAACTACCATATACAAAAAGTAACAAAGTGATTCAAAACTCAAGATCTGAAAAGCCAGTATCCCCAATGATTTAAGCGATCAGTCGGTGATATTCTTTGAATTAATTGCACTTAAAAGGAAAACAATAACAAACCATTCTTGAAATTGCGGCAAAATGTTGTTTCTTTTGGGATTTCTGTATAACACTAACTCTATCAGTTGCAATCAGTCCTTTTGAGCGACTTTGTGAGTGAAAAGCTGCACTACAGATCATCTACTTTGGACTGTGTTGTTGGAAACAGTACTTTCAATGATAGACGTGAGGCTGAATATAATTTAAACGTCATTATTTCGACGCACAGTGTCGGTGAAACGATTTGCGGTTGAACTGAAGCCTTCCAAATTTGTGTATGCAACTCAATCGATTATATATCCAAGTGAATCGATCAACAAATATCTAAGTTAATTAATATTGAAGTTGAAACCGCACCCACCTCATTTAGTCAAATAATCAAGCTGCTCCAAAAACTGTTCGCTATAAAAAAGAACACAATCAATAGCAATACAAGTATAAATATTATTGAAACCCCCAATGTTTGTATTCGGCCTCGATAAATATCATTAAAAATTCGAAACAAAATTAGATGCATCCGCTTGCAACAAAAACACTTTCAAATTGGAAAAATTGCGGTTGCTGACAAACGTTTTTTGCCCCTTTTCATATACACCCTTGCCATAATACCACAATTAGGCTAAATGCAGACTATGAATGAAATTGTTTACGGTGTTTCTTGTTATTGTGTACACAACTGCAAATTTTCGCAATTTCCCACAAAATAGTTTGCCTCACACAAATTGCGTTTACCTACGTTGGCGATCTTCAGCTTTTCCCCGCATACACAATTTTGCCAGCGGCTGTTGGCCAGCGTCTATGTGTGTAGAAGGCGGCGATCGGGTGTGAAGGGGAAGGGTGTGTCAGTTTGCTCTGCGCAAATCAAGTGGACAAAATGTCATTTGCATAAAAGCATGCAACATCGTGCAATAGCAAGAACTGCTGAGGTGTAACCTCCCACGCCACTGGTACGTGTGCCTCGGGCAAAGCTTTGCACCACGCCACATCACACACACACACACATACACATAACGGAGGGCGCATGTACACCTTGCATTGTTGTTGTATGCGTTCGAATGTCCAGTTTTTCTCATTTCTATTTCAGACTTCAGGTTATCAAGTTGAGTTTGTTGCCTTTATACTACTTTCGCATGCAACCATCTAACGGGAATATGTATGGCTGCTATTCACATGCACGCACACAAAAATACTTTGCTGCCAGCGAGTTTCGAGTTTGAGTTTTTCGTGCAACGTGCACGTTCAAATGCCCTAAAATATGCAACAACCTCACTTGCACTAACTTTGTCTCTCATCCGACTGTGCGCCATGTCCGTCTTTGTGTGAGCCAAACACGCAACATTAAGGTGCAATTCACCGGCACTAACACTTTGCAACTGACTGCAAACAGAACGGAGTACATTAGGTCGCATACTTACATACAAACACACATACATACATACACATACGAGTGCGTGTGGTTATGCATGTAAAATTGAGCGTATACATATCAGCATTTGCCTAGCAGCAGCAACACCTTCCCCCTGGCGTAGCTGCATAAATTGAAAGAGGAAGTCCTTTTTTAGGTTGTGAGTTTAACAACCTCGTCATAGTCGGTGTCGTTGCTAGCTGAGCCAACTCGGTTGTTAGCAGCAGTGAAAGGCTTTCGCTTTTACGTCAACACAGCCAACCATCAATTGACCCTGTAGGAAATGCCATGCCATAAACTTTATTTTATTCTCGCTTCTAAAAGTTGTTATTCAAGCATTTTTGATGTTTAAGCGGGTCGACTACCTTCGCGCTCAAATTTCGCGTTAACTTCTGGCGAGAGATTGAAAAACTTCATATTTGCATTTTTTTTATTTTAGTAATTAAATCTTAAACAATTCTATTTTTCAAAACTCTGCCCAAAGGGGTTCTTAAATGAACCACTACCAAACGCTATATTATGGTATTAGATTTCTTTTCCCAACCACGAATAGAGACGTGGGTTATATATACAACAGATCAATGCCTTCCATATATTTCCCGAAATATCTTGCCTTCAGCCAGATTCCAATAGAGATGAGGCAAAAATTTGGAGAAGCTACTACTATACTAGTAGTATCCATATTATACCTTGCCCATTCCTACTTGATGAAAATGATACGAAGCTACCTTAAAGACAGGGTACTACTATACGATAGCATTGTCGGCCATAAAAGAAAGGAAATCAATTTTGGGATCCACACTTTGACCAGACCTATGGAACGCCAGCTACGATGGAATTTTACATGATTAGACTCACACGGTCTTAGCCTAGTCGCGGAAAGAACCGAGCTGATCCTGCTTACTAAAAAACACATCTTGCTGGGGTGAACATGCAAGTTCACTATTCAAATGACGAAAACTCTAAAATAACTGGATATAAGAATGGACAACAAACTGACGTACTGGGCTCAAATTCAGCAAACTGCTAAAAGTCAGCCAATATAATCATATCGGTTTCAATAATTATAACAAATACTGAAAGACCGCTGTTAAGTAGCAGGAAACTGTTCATGGACACAACACAGTCAATGCTATTATATGATGGCGAAATATGGGCCGTGCATTAAATGTGAAGCATAAACGGAAAGTGCTTGCTAAGGTGCAGAAG
Organism: Bactrocera neohumeralis; assembly: GCF_024586455.1. Lineage (NCBI taxonomy): Eukaryota > Metazoa > Arthropoda > Insecta > Diptera > Tephritidae > Bactrocera > Bactrocera neohumeralis. The sequence continues at coordinate 42,242,794 of NC_065923.1, read as the reverse complement.
ACGGCAGTTCTGTGGGTAGCCTCGTCGTACCGCACCATATACTATACAAATGCGTGATCCAAATTGCGGTGATAAGCGGTGTCTTCCCTATAGATCTACTCGCAACGGAGAGAACACAACTTTGGGTACGGAAAAAAGGCGAAATAGAAATACCAATGCCCACAAGGCAACAGACGAGGAGCAAACACTTGAACTCGGTGTATCGTTGGGAGCGTAAAGGAAGATGGACCGTCAAGCAAACGACAAAGTGAACCACTACTTAAATTTGTTGCTCTCCGGTCTTTCCCACGCTACCCTTTCCAGAACTTTCTTACTTTTAATAAATCCTTGTATTTCTCTAATTGCTGTATCAAATATGCCTCCTTTCAACTTTTCCATAGTAAATTTGGAAATTTCTTACTAATGTCAGTAAAATAATATTTTTTTCACGTCCAATACTATCATTACTAACTTGATCACCTATTAAATCAATGAGTTTATTTTGAGAAAATAACTTTGGTGTCGATATTTCACCTTCCCATTCACGTCTATTGGTAGACTTTACCGAAATCTGGGTGTTTGGCGACATCATAGATTCTGAGAGAATGCGAATTACTTTTGCAACGAAATCGAGATTTTCATTGCACAAAACTGGACATCTAAACTGTAAGATCTCCAGGGTTGATTTTTAGTGTTTCGGAAGGAGCCTGGAAGTGCGAATAACGTGATGTTTGTTTGCGCGAAAAAAATGTGAATGGCTGGACTGGAAAAATAATTATAATCTGAACATAATATATTAAATTTGCTCCGAAGTTTGTAACATCCGTCGGGGTTCCTATAAAATATATTTGTATATAAATGCTGGCCTACTTCGATGAGATTGATATCATTGGCCTCAACTGGATGGATGGATAAGGAAGCGAAGCTCCCACGTCACTGTTGGCACTCATAACTTCGAAATCATAGATAATTTTTCTATCTTGGTACTAGCATTAACACCAACAACAATGTCAGCCTCGAAATCCAACGCAGAATAACTCTTGCCAACATCATCATCCCCGACCTGGTGCAGAGGCATGGACGATGTGATGAATCGACGTTACGAGTTGTTGAGAGAAAAGTTCTGCGGAAGATTTATGGTCCTTTTTGCATGGGCATCAACGAATATCGTATTCGATGGAACGATGAGCTGTACGAATTATACGACGATATTGACATTTTTCAGCGAATTAAGAAACAGCGGCTACGCTGGCTAGGTGATGTCGTCCGAATGGATGAAAACACTCCAGCCCTGAGAGTATTCGCCGCCGTGCCTGCCGGGAGAAGCAGAGGAAGAGGAAGACCTCCGCTCCGTTGGGGAGATCAGGTGGAGAAGAACCTGGCCGCACTTGGTATCTCAAATTGGCGCCAAATTGCTAAAAGAAAACATGCCATTATTAACTCAGCTATAATCGCGTAAACGGTGTCTACGCCATTAAAGAAGAAGAAGTATGTTCTCATTTCTAACAGGGTGTGTTGTCAGGTGTTTGTGCGCGTGCAACTTTTCGGGTTGGTCGTTTTTTATTTCTTAAACAGGAGTTTGTTTATTTGTTGAACGGTTTGTTTGTCCTTTTTAGTATATGCATAGCGAGCTATGCCATACGCACGTGTTCATACACACATACACCTGTATTTATAATGAAGACAAGCATTCAAATTCACATTTCGGCTTTGTTTGCCGAACTCTGTTCCATTCATTTCGCTTTCAATCTTACTCTTACTTTTTGTGAAATTCACACTCGTTGACCTGAATTCAACGCTTCCACCTTTCTTCACCTTCCGCCGCAAGCAAATTGTTCCCTCCGGTGAGTCGTGCGCCCAGAGGCAGGTGAGCGGACGATTGGTGTGTTTTTATGCAGCAGGCACTTTTGTAGGCGTTTGCCTGTTTTATTGCTCATTTAATTTACATTAAACACACATGATTTCATATACATTCGTAGGTGTATATCCTTGTGTTGCTTGTGTTGATGAGCGAACTTATGTGTATATCATGTCACTGCACTAATTATATATAATACTTGTATTACTAGCGCTAATTAATTAAGTATAAACAACTCATTGTTTTCCCGTTTCCGTTTCAGCTTTAATTGTGCGTTTCCTCACCAAACGTTATATTGGCGAATATGATCATCAAACAGGTAAGCGATAATTTATTTTAGATTCAAATACAAATTTTTTTTATATCACTTTTATACGGGATTTTAGCGAAATGCAGTCATTTGTACTGGCTCTTGGGCCTCAGGCTAAATCAGCAAGTGCTGGTCGACTACCAGCAGCTGTGCTGAAAACGATTCTTCCGGCCCTGGGTAAGTCGTGAAAGCTCCAGGAAACTCTTCGCTCTCACCTCTCAATGAGTTTTGCTGGAACACTGCTGTTCAGCTGTTTGGAAGAAGATGAGAGAGAATCATCTTAACACTTTCTCCTCGAATATCCCGTTTTTGCTAGATCAAGGCTAAAACACATCTCATACTTTTAGACATTCAGGTGAAATAGTGGAATTGACAAGTCCCCAGCCTGACACATAATTGGGTAATAGAAAAAAATCCATATGATTTTTAGTTAGCCTTAACCTCCAAAAGGCGCATATAAACATTAGACAGTTGGTTAACTTAGCTTAATGACGAGTTTTCGGACACCGCCCCAGGAAAATCAACTATCAAGGAGTATAGTATAAACTAAGTTTCGACATAGTGAAATAAGCACCGAAGGCGGTGCACGCAGTGGCAAACATCAAAAGAGTTCACAAAAGAGTTTTTGATGACGGTAAAGTAATGTTGTTCGAAATATCAGGCAGGCAGATGTTCAAGATGGATGAAACATGACTCCATCATTTGATTCCAAAGACCAATAGACAGTCAAAAATCCATAAATTAGACTTCGAATTGCTTCCACATCCACCGTATTCGCCAGATCTGAACCCCAGCTTATATTTCTTGTTCTCATATCTCAACAGAATGCTCGCTGGGAAGAAATTTTCTTCGAATGAAGAGGTGCTCACCGAAACTGAGGCCAATTTTGAAGCAAAGAACAAATCGTACCGCAAAAATGGTATCGACATGTTGGAAGATCGCTAGAATCAGTGTATCACCGTTGAAGAGTACTACATTGAATAAAAAAAAAAACGAATTCTGCTAAAAACTTTGTTTTACTATGGTAGGCCGGGGAGTTTTCAAGAAAGAAAAGTTAGAAAAAAAAACAACTAAGTTTCAGGGCGCTTTCGCCGTTAGCTAATACTCAACTACGGAAGTTTCTTTTGACATCACAAAGGACTGTACATAATAGTCTAAGTATAAGCAATGCTAAGGGATACGTCATCTTACCTCAGCAACCTACTGTTTGCTTAAAATAGAAAAGGAATATAATAAATTTTGAACAAATTTCCGAGTTGGCATGAATCCGAGTAGACACAAAATCTTAACAGCCAATCCTACAGCTAATGCGAAGAGATTATTAACTATTCCATGGTTCCAATGCTCCGAACAGACGTTGGGAAGCAACTGTTCTTGTGCGTCTTTTTCACTATATAATATTCATTTGACGCGGAAACAATAATCATTACACCCTGAACCTATATATTTCCCCTATATTAGGTTTGCCCTGAAGGAAACGTGGGAGTATATACAGCGTCTATAATTAAGGATGACATGATTTTGATAGCTCGTGGCGGCCATGTTTGTTTACGGATTTGTGTCAAATTTTCTCAGTGTGTTTAGTAAGGCTTGTCAATTCATCATGTCACATTGCACTTTGGCAGAACTTTCGGAAATTTTCCAAATTATTACGCAAATTCACGTTCATTGAAAACTTCAAAAAATTACGTTCATCGAAAAATCATTATCTCAAATGAGGCCTACTTATAGTTTAATGGATTTAAAAACAAACAAAATTGTCACTATTGGGATGAGTCAAATTTTCCTGTGTTTGAAGAAAAACAATTGCAGACTGTGGTGTGGCGGCATTATCAAGGCTCGGAAATCGATCCGACTTTTTCCCACTGTAATTTGATGAACTCGACGTGTGCTCTCTCTATTTTCAACCTGACGGTGCGCCGTCTCATGTTTCACGTCTAAACAAATGCTACCGGGTCATCAAAAATTGGCGTAAATAGCTGAATATACGCAAACGGAGTCGTGGTGACATTTTGTTCAAATCATAAGGGTATAAAATTATCTCAATTCATAAAAACAGAACCCATTTCGACTAAGTTTTAGTGTTTTATTTCATTTTAACAGTCAGTGACAAAAACTTGACAAAAACCATTTTCATTTGTGATATATAGAATTTTTTGTAATGCTCTGTATTTGGTAAGTGTAACTAATACTATAAATCCTCAGCGAAATAAGCATAAATCAGTGAAAAGGAAAAAATATGTCACATGCATAAAATAATTTTGAAAATTTTCAAATTTTTCAACATAAATACACAAAAGATACAGTTTTTCCATGCTAAAAAATTCATGATTAATGCTATCTCTTCGACACATCAGCAGAAAAATTTAATTTTCACTCCGCAAAGTCCCGAACGCTCATTTAAGCGCGAAGTGCTGTAAAAATTCAATTACCGCAAATGAATTATAAAAGCTGCATAAATGCATTCCAGGGGGATTGCATATACCAGCATACATATAGATTTATATACCTATATTTGTTCAGGTATACATATGTATGTATGTATAAGCCATATATATACATATTCGCATATTACGTGTCAGATGTACCGTGTGATTATTGGTTTTACTTTTTATGTACTTACAAGAGAACAACGAAAAAATCACTCAAATTTTTTTGTGAAACCTGCACACAGTTTAATTACATTCATAACATTTAATAACGGATTTATAAATAATTCGATGAATAAGTTCACTATTTCAAAAATAAATTTGGAATTCCGATATTTCTTGCTTATTAATGCAATTTTATTATAATATTAATGAAGCACTTACAAATATAATGACGTTTCATATTGAAAATCGTCGTTCAATTAGTCCACACGCATAGGCTGATATTACATTTTCTGCTTGCACCCAAATCTATTGAGAACGGAATAATGGGAGAACATCAACAAGCAGGATACCAAAATTCGAACCGAAAACGGTAAAATTATTAAGATTAATATTTTAAGCTACTGTAAACAACACAAATAGCGCTCATACATATGACCAAACATAAAGAGTAGCCACTTTTTTTATTTTTTGCACAGAGAATGTGTGTTCAGCATAGTTTGCTGTCGCGACATTGTATAGGCATGACGGCTCATAGACATTTCTCTTTCTGTGGAGGTACTTTTTGAAGTATCCGTGGCCGGATAACAGCTGGTTTGTGTAGAGCCATGCTGGCGTCCGTGTCATGACCTGATTAAGCTTTCTTCGCGCTTCTTCTGTATCTCATGCTGTAATTACTGCTGTCGTGATCCCACTTTAGTTTGGTACAGCAGTTTGCTGTTACTAAGATAGCTCCACACAACAGCTCTCAGGTAGACGGGGATTTTAAAACTTTTTTCGGGAGCATCATCTAGCCCTATTAAAGACGTTTCGGACATCTAAATCGCCAGCAACACTATTCTTTTCTATATAAGCCATCTGCACTGTGCGGTCTCTACACTTTCATTTTATAGCTCCTAGCGTTGATCTGCCGGTTCGAAAGTGGTGTTGTCTAGTTACGTTGATAGCCATTTCGAGTCTGGGTTTAAGTAGCCTACCATAAAGCTTTTCCGCTGTGTCAAGCATACATAGTGGGCGGAAAAGCAAGTGGGATCTACCTTTACCTTACTGATTAGCACAAGCCATTGACAACTATAGGTATTAGTAGTATTATTCAAAGTATTACTCAGTCAGCATTTTTTCCCGCATTCGTGGATCACATCTCAAAAGTATAAATGACCATATCAAAATTTAGTCAAAAGAAGCATGGTCTAAAAGGCGGGTGAAGTAAAACTTTCCAGCCGTTGTTTTAAAAATAGTTTTTAACAACTCTGGCAACATGAGGCCAAGCGTTTTCATGGTGAATAATCATTACCTAGTCGAAAATTACAAGTGTTTCTCGGTAACCGCTCACTTCAATTTGATGACTTGGTTTTAGTATCGTTTTCGGAGCTCACAGTACAGCCCACCCTTCTCATCCCACAAAATACAGGCATATCCTTGATATTACTCATATTCGGCTTTGCTGTTAATTCGGCTGGTAGGCCAAGTTTAACATAAGATTTTAAGGGTTGGCGTAATGGGTTCATCTTTCATAAGGCATTACAATCCGTTGTAAAAAACTAGTTCTTTTTGTAGCTTTCAAGCAGTCTTTTTGACATGAAAAATCTTCTTTCACTGTCTTTTGACGTCAATTCTCGTGACACCCAATTTCCATGCTTTTGAATATGTCCGGCTGCTTTTAAACATTTTGGCTGCTTAAGTGACTCCCAGGAATTCTGCGACCTCTTCTTTTGTTTGGCAAACAGTCTTCATAGAGTACTGCTACCAATCTCTCATCTTCAAACTTCTTTGGCCGTATATTCCAGGTCAAAATCACCACTTTTAAATCGTGCAAGCCACATTTAACAAGTGCGCTTACCTAGAATATATTTACATAAACTTTCATCAAAATATTTACACAAACTTTCATCAAAATACGTTGACTTTCGGCTGTAGTTTTCTTCTTATTAAAGTAATGCAAAAGAACTCCTCGCAAAAACACTTTTGCATTCACAAAATTCGACATAGTATGTAATCCTTCCTTCAGTTTGGAAATAGGGTGGCCGTGGATTTGGCAGGGAGAGTTTTATGCTCCTAACTAATTTAATTCTCCTTAATTAGATTATTATACATTACACACAGATAGTTCATAGTCTACGTCTTCAGTTCTGGAGCTTTTGAAAAGTCCAACGCTACTAATACAGTCTTCTCACAGGGCGGTTTCTGGTTGAGATCACGAGCTATCTGGGCGTTTACGAAGCTGTGGTGGTGATGTGCACTTAAAACAAGAAAAAACGTTAACTTCGGCTGCACCGAAGCTAATATACCCTTCACAGTGGCATTTCTTTTAGTAACTATGTGTTCAGTTTATACGGAAGCTATATGCTATACTCGTAGTAATCCGATTTCCCTCAAATGCGAAAGTTTTCCATACAATCCCTTGATTCCGATCGTTCGGTTTGTATGGCAGCTATATGCTATAGTTAACCGATCTGAACAATTTCTTCGGAGATTACATTGTTGCCTTAGATAATTATCTGTACCAAATTTCGTGAATATATCTTGTCAAATGCAAAAGTTTTCCTTACAAGAACTTTTTTCCGATCGCTCAGTTTGTATGGCAGCTATAAGCTATAGTAAGCCGATCTGAACAATTTCTTCGGAGATTACATTGTTGCCTTAAAAAATAACCTGTACCAACTTTTGTGAAGATACATTGTCAAATGTGAAAGTTTTCCATACAGGAACTTGATTCGGATCGTTCAGTTTGTATGGCAGCTATATGTTATAATGGTCCGATATCGGCAGTTCCGACAAATCAGCAGCTTCTTGAAGAGAAAATGACCTTTGCAAAATTTCAAAACGATATCTTAAAAACTGAGAGACTATTTCGTATATATCCAAACAAACGGACAGACGTACATGGCTAAATCGACTAAGCTCAACATACTGATCATTTATATATAGTATATACTTTATAAGGTCTCCGACGCTTCCTTTTGGGTGCTACAAACTTCGTGACAAACTTAATATAACCTGTTCAGGGTATAAAAAGCCCTGCTGTTATTCAGCTAGGCTCAAATGGTGTGAAGGTCCGAAGTAGCAGGCCTCAAAAGTATTCACCACTGTGGAAACTAGAGTTATGGAGCAATAAGACTTACCTAGGTTGTCCAAAGTTCGGCATAGTATTTGGGTGAAAAAATATTGATTTTTACTCTTCAAGTTAAAGTTAGTTACATAGTTATAGAGCCAATATGATGTTAAATATTTCTGCTGTCAGCGCTGGCGGTTCTTTAAAAAAAATGGTCCATAATGCACACAAAATAATAAAAAAACAAGTAAGGAAGGGCTAAGTTCGGGTGTCACCGAACATTTTATACTCTCGCATGGTAAAGTGATAATCGAGATTTCATAATACGTCATTTACATATTTTTCAAATACCTTATTTTTGTAAAGTTTTATTCCGCTATCATCATTGGTTCCTAATTCGTATTATACAGAGCAGGCATCAGATGGAATTCAAAATAGCTTTATATTGGAAGAAGGCGTGGTTGTGAACCGATTTCACCCATATTTCGTACATGTCATCAAGGTGTTAAGAAAATATTATGTACCGAATTTCATTGAAATCGGTCTAGTAGCTCCTGAGATATGGTTCTTGGTCCATAAGGGGGCGGCGCCACGCCCATTTTCAATTTTTAAAAAAAGCCTGGGTGCAGCTTCCTTCTGCCACTTCTTCCGTAAAATTTAGTGTTTCTGACGTTTTTTGTTAGTAGGTTAACGCACTTTTAGTGATTTTGAACATAACCTTTGTATGGGAGGTGGGCGTGGTTATTATCCGATTTCTTCCATTTTTGAACTGTATATGGAAATACCTGAAGAAAATGACTCTGTAGACTTTGGTTGACATAGCTATAGTAGTTTCCGAGATATGTACAAAAAACTTAGTAGGGGGCGAGGCCACGCCCACTTTCCAAAACAATTGCGTCCAAATATGCCCCTCCCTAATGCGATCCTTTGTGCCAAATTTCACTTTAATATCTTTATTTATGGCTTAGTTATGACACTTTATAGGTTTTCGGTTTCCGCCATTTTGTAGGCGTGGCAGTGGGCCGATTTTGCCCATCTTCGAACTTAACCTTCTTATGGAGCCAAGGAATACGTGTACAAAGTTTCATCATGATATCTCAATTTTTACTCAAGTTACAGCTTGCACGGACGGACGGACAGACGGACGGACAGACGGACGGACGGACAGACAGACATCCGGATTTCGACTCTACTCGTCGCCCTGATCACTTTGGTATATATAACCCTATATCTGACTCTTTTAGTTTTAGGACTTACAAACAACCGTTATGTGAACAAAACTATAATACTCTCAAAACATTGTTGCGAGAGTAAAAAAAAACACTTTTATTCACTTTCAGTAAAATTATTCGAAGCTTATAAAAAGCTAATAGCTTTCACTCCATAATACTCCTGAAAGCACCCAAGCCACATACGCCTACACAACTACAATGTTCATGTTTCACGCCAATGCGGTCATACCTTGCAACTCCTCTGCACTTTGCATGATTTCCAATCCTGCCACCACTTTAAAGTGAGAAAATTTAATATACATTAGTGTTGAAGGCGCCACGTCTACATACATACACAAGCGCATGCATATAGTAGCTATATTATATGATATATACATAAATACATAATAGTGTATGCAGAAATAAAAATTCAAAGCTCTCTTTCATTCGTTTATATTGCAGAAAATCGATACAAGCATGAAGCGATGGTGGAGGGGGAGCCGGTACTGTTCGAATTACTAGACACATGCCCCAAGGTAAGTGAATTATCCTGTCAGTGCGTGCACACACAAACACTCACACAGCCATGTTGACTGACTGCCGCCACAGCAAGGACGATAAGAGTCGCAAGGACATTTACTGTACGTGCGACACGCATTACACACAGTTATACACACGTTCACACCTATATCGGGTGAAATCACTCCTGTTGCTTGTTGACTCAACTGTGAACGCTGACGCAGAAGTCTGTTGACAATTACATATATACATACATATTTACATACATCCAAAGGCACCTACATTTGTAGGTGCCCTCTGAAAGCACACACACACATGTATACATACATATGCACAGAGTTGTAAAAAGTTTTAGGTGAAAGTGGTAAATGCACTCACGGCATTGAAGTCGTATGTATTATATAGAATGTGTGTCAGCAGTACGCCGCTGGACTAATAACTTTATTTTCATTTTCCACATTCTCACCGCACACAAAGGAGCGCCAATCAGTCAGCTGACTAGTTGTGTTTGTGCTCTCCGCACCATACTTACTAGCATGCAGTTCCTTCTTTGCTTTTTCATAAATGAATTTTATTGTTATTTTTTCTCTCTTCCCTACCATGACTGGCTGATGTCACCTCTCAATGCTACACAAATAACAACAACAATGACATGTAAAAACAAAAAATTATAATTGCGGTGATGTAATATGTCACGCCAACAACACAGGCTAATGATGAGTTTCCCAATGCCGCTGAGTTGGTGCAATGGGCCGACGGCCTTCTACTCGTCTACTCGATCACCGACCGCAGCTCGTTTAATTACATACGACGCGCCAAGTCAGACCTACAATCCGATACACCAGTGCAATTAGTGGCCAATAAAGTGGATATGGTGCATTTGCGTCAAGTTAGTCGGGATGAGGGTGAAATTCTCGCCAAAGACTTTGAATGCAAATTTAGCGAGGTCTCAGCGGCGGATCATGTCGATCAGGTGGCCGAAGTGTTCCACGAACTGTGCAAGGAGGTGCTGGCGTCGAAGCGAAAGTCGAAACAGAGCCTTTTAGAGCGAATGTTGGGCGGCGCACGACCCTACAGTCGAGGGAAGAGTGACAGTAATCTGCCGAAGGACTGATAACAACTGCAAACAGCTTAGCGGCGTCTTGAAAGCAGAGTGAGAGCAGCCCAACATACTAAATGTTGCTGTGAAACGCACTTATGATGCAGCTTCACGGTTTAAGCGTCTCGGCTATTCAGTCGACGTTTGTAGGATTTAGCGAAATTTTAATAATTAAAAAAAATGTTTTAACCTATTTTTTTATGTAGCGTATAACTTAAACGAACTTTATTTAATACAATTTCCAATGCACGAATTTTTGTAATTAAAATTAGCTTTAAAATAAAATATAAACAACATATTTGGTAAGCAAATTTAATTGACATTTGTAGTAAATTAAAAAAGGTAATAAAAACGAAAATGATCTTTCGTTTGGCATAAAGTTTTTATGTTTAACGGACGCATAGTTATCCCATCACAAAGCTTATCGCTTAAACATTAATTTAGCGCCATCTAGTTGTCAACACTGTGTGTGTAAGACTTCGTTTCGACATTTAGGTTCAAACCTTGGCTAAAAGCTGCGAGCAAAGTTTAAATCAGCAAATCTTTGAACCATTATAGTAAAGTTGTCAAAAGTAAAAACTTATTTATTACTATAACGGAGTTATTAGATACAGAACTGCATCGAAAGTGGGAATGATGGATATCATCGTTTAACTTTTGAAAACTTTTCATATCAAGAACCAAGAAGGAAATGTTGGGGACCCTATAAAGTATATATGTGTGTATATAACTGATCAGAGTCTGTCTGCTTGTCTGTGTATGTATGTACATTCTTTTCATACGTTCTTTTCTCCTCCTTCTGATGTTACCCCACATATTTGGTATAACAACTATCTTCAACGCAACCTAATTATGTTCTAGACATTTCAGACCAGTTTGTCCCGGAATAAAGACACTCTCCATTAAAGAAAAAAGGCAATTCCATTGCGCATGGGTCAGAGGTTATGTTGGCAGAAGGTTGTATCGCAAGTGCTGCCAGTTTGTTGAAGCAACTGGTATAGATTGTTCGATTCACTCACTTTGCAAAGTTTGGTGAATCGAAAGCAGCTACAGGTATGTACACTAAGGAAAATGCTTTCACACTGTTGCTAGCTCAGCTGCATCAGCAAGCTTTGAGGAAGACAGCAGACTCTTTTGATCAAATGAGAAAATTCTATGAATAGAGACATCCGAAAGAAATAAGTGATCCGATAAAAATAAAATTGTTGTTGTTGTAATGATTATTCAGACCTGAGTTGTTTCAACGGGTTCGAACCACAGGGGTGTTAAATGAATTGAATTGGGAAAGCAAAAAGGTGATTAGGAGCGACTCATTGTAAGCAGGACATAGATTTTGTATATCAAAGTATATTTTAGGTAAGTAAGAGTTTAACCTCCTACAATACCCAGAACAAAGTTGCACTAGGTTCGCTATTGTTTCGCATAGGAACTCGAGCCCTTTTTCTGCAATGGATGCCGTTTGGAGTAAGCCATTCAGGAAGTCAATGAAGGTGTTAATAGCTTCAGTGTAAATGGCGTTCAGTGCCTGTAGGAAATTGGTTCCCCCAAAATGTGGTCGGTATATTGTTTGAGTCCGTCTACTTGTAGGAGCATTGTTCTTCTGATGTTTCTGTAGGCGGCTCCACCTCTAGCAGGTGACTGCGAAAGACCCGAGCCAAAAGTACTTGGAGAGTGGAATGTAAATCTCCTTTCCAAAAAACATGTGAGTTTCACTATGTAAATGTTCGATGGGAAACATCAGGAGACATCCTGTTAAAGTCCGGAGTGCTGTGTTTTGGCTGGTCTATAACTTCTCCAGCTTCCAACATCCTGCTGCATTGAACCATATTTGAGGCCGATTAGTTGATGACCGGCCGAACGATTGCCTTGTATGTATTTTGCCTAAAACGTCTCTTGTGATCTGCTTCAAGTGCTGCCGGTTGTGTGCGGAGTGACGGAATGCAGACTGCCACATGTAACACCTAAAATTTTAGGGATATTTACCGTTGGAATTTTGACATTATCCGCGGAAATGTTGAGGTCCAGTCTGTACTCCAGTTTGCAAATAGGATGGTGGTGGACTCAGTAGAGGAGAGTTTTAGGCCCCTAGCAGTGAAGAAGCGAAAAATTCTCCTTAATTTAGATTGTTCATCTAGAAATAATAACTATGATTGTCGCCTATGGCAAAAGCTTTCGACAAGTCCAAGGCTACGAGCACAGTTCTTTCACAGGGAAGGCTTTGGCTGACGACACTAAGTTCTGCGGTGGTGCTGTGCACTTTACGGAAGTTGTGCTGGTGTTAGGCTACGGTATTGAGAGTTTAACTGCTGGGGTTGAGAGTTATCGGGCGATAAGACTCCCCTAGTTTGGCAGGCTTTGAAGGTTTCAGTGGTAGAATCACCCTTCCGATTTTCCACACATCAGGTATATGAAGGGTGCTCAGTGACAAATTGAGGTTGTACAGAAATCAAGTAGAAATGTTTCTCAATCGGGATAATTATGGGCAGATGGTCGGATGCATCCAAAGTTCGTGATGCGTGTTAAAGTCGGCATGTACCAATTGGTACTCACCACGAATGGCCATGTTCGGGTGGTATCATGTTGGGCAACATGTGACGGTGGGATGCATATATATTTTTTATTATATTATATTTATATGTGTTGTTGTGGAGGCTGACTCCTACAGAAAGGAGCAACGTTTAGCAATGAACAGTGGCAGGCTGAATTGCATTTCTCTGACGTAATGTTCCAACGGTATTGCGGTCTGACACGCGGAACAGATGGTGCGAGGAACAAAAAGTTGTCTTGTTGTCGAAACGAAATGAAGTTTTCTTAGGTAATTTATCAAACTGTGCCATTGATCAGTTGGCCACTGGACTGGAGTGGCGGCGCATTACGCGAACTAGATGCTTTTTGCCCGGCCAAAGAGGCGATTGTTGCACCTTGAGGACACATAACGTATGGAACACCTTCTGTGTGTCTTACGGCCTAAACAAGTCTTAATATGGCTCCAACCATTTCATATATTAAATCTAACCAATGTGGAGTTATGGTGGAGCCTTTTGCCGCAAACGCAGCAGTAAAATTTTTCCGGGCTGATGCCAGCACAAGTCAGGAGGATACGAAGCAACACTACTGATAAGTGTTGCTCTAAAAGAGGTGGCAGTATTAATAAGTATATTACAAATTCGGGTAATTTCTGGTATCATACAAGGTGCGTTTCAAAGTAAACAGGACTTTAAAAAAAACAGAACAAATGGTTTTTTGGCAAAATCAATTTATTTTATTCAAAATAGTCTCCTTCTGCTTCCATACAGCTTTTTGTACGGTCCAAAAGCATGTCGAACGAGTATTTTAGCTCGTTGGCCGGTATGGTCGCCAGTATGTCGGTGCAAGCCTTTTGAATGACCTCTTAGTCTGAATAACGCTTTCCTTTCATGGGCAAATGCAATTTTCCGAAAAGGAAGAAGTCGCACGGTGCCACATAAAGTGAATATGTGAAATGTTTAATGGCGAAAATGTGATTTTTGGTCAAATAATCGGTCACAAGCAGTCACAGAATCTTGGATTCTGCGCAATTTTTGGTCGTCAGTCAGTTTGTGCGGAACAAACCGTGCACACACCTTTCGTAAGCCCAAATGTTCGGTCAAAATGCGATAAATCGATGTTTTGGTGATGTTCAATTCCATTTCCGTGAATTGCAATGCTGTTTTCCGCTGATTTTTGATGAATTCACGCACACTTTCGATGGAATTTCCGGTGATCACGCATTTTGATTGGACCACATGTTGATAGTCATTTATGTCCTCACGACCTCTTTGAAAACGTTGAAACAACTTGTGCACTCTGCTATGGGATAGGCAATCATCGCCATAAACTTGTTTCATCAATTGAAACGTTTCGGTAAAAGTTTTACCAATTTTAAAACAAAATTTAATGTTGGCTCTTTGTTCGAAGCTCATTTTCGCACCAATAACACAAACATACTAACACTTAAAACGCAATAACTTCACTTCCAATTAATGAAATGTCATGAAATTCTCAATGGGCAATCGATAATGATAGCAGATTCTAACGCATAAGTCGACATATAGATGGCGACACCAGGGGGCGCTAGATTCAAAAATTCATTCCTGTTTACTTTGGAACGCTCCTTGTAGAACTGGCTATTGTGGGAAATGCATAGTAATAAGAATGATATATACTGCTTCCGAAAATAATTCAGATAACATTATTTTTAAAGAGACGTAATAGTAAAAATTAACTTTTCATGGATCCTTTGACAATGATAAAAAAAAGGAAAGAAATTCATAGTAGGTTGAAACCCGTCGAAAATGAAAGAGAAAATAAGAAATATTTAGGGAACAAGTAAGCAAGGCTAAGTTCGGGTGCAAAAAAATATATTAAACTCTTGCAACTTGCAGAAATCAAATCAAGGGAAATGCCTTGAGATGTAAAACGTCAACCAGAAGATCGGAATCCAAGAATTTGTTAGAAAAACGAAAATCATTATATGTAGTATATGGGAGTTGGGGTAGTATCGACCCGACTTTACCTATTAAGTATTATCATGTCACATACTAAAAAATGTTCCCTAGGTTTTATTGAGGTACCTCACATACAATCACCAATCATATGGAGTTAAGTCAGCCAGATGTTCAAAAATCCTGATAATGGTTACATAGGGGTTAGGTCAAGCTCTCTCCCAATTTTATCTATTTTATGCACAAAGATACACTGTTATGATTAAAACAAGAACCAACGTTTGATACACAGAGTTATTATTGGCAGGAAAGCATTCTCTCTGATTTTCAATTATATATCCCATACATTGACCGATATTTTCGGACAAAGGTTAAATATAGTAACTGGGGTCTACATATTCAATACCTAGGGCTTGAACAGTTTTGGTTGAATTTAGGCAATTTTTCACAAGGCAGCATTCTTTAAAGGAATTATTAGTTCAAAGTTTAACCGGGTTATATTAATTACTTCTTCATTTTTGTACTTGAAAGTGAAAGAAGTAGGAGTCGTTGCAGTCCGATTTCAGCAATTCTCACACTATGACATAGGAATAGACAAATAATATCACGTACTAAATTTAGTCGAAACGGTTGGTCGGGTCCCGGAATATAGGACTTCACCAAAAAGTGGGCGGTGCCACGCCCATCGTCCAATTTACACACTTCCTTCCATAAATCTCTCATATACCATCTCGGAGGTAAAATTTAATGCCTCTGGCGTACTTAGTTATTGATTTATTGCGCTTTTAGTATTTTTAACCGTACCGTTACCTTCCGATTTCATCGTTTTTCACATTATTGGTAGAAGTTCTTATAATATTTACGCTGATTAAATTTGGTTGTTATAGCTTTAGTATTATAGTTTAAGAGATATGTGCATAAAACTTATTAGAGAGAGAGGCCACGCCCACTTTTTCAAAAGCTTTTGTCCACTGGTGCCCCATGCTACTACGATCTCCTGTGCCAAATTAGAGTTTCATATCTTAATTTAGTGCTTAGTTATGGCACTTTATATGTTTTCGGTTAATGGTGATTTGTGGGCGTGGCAGTGGTTCGATTACGCCCATCTACGAACTCGTAATTTATTTTGTGCTAAGGAACCCGCATACCAAGTTTCATCGCGATATCTCAATTTTAACATTTTAAGTTACAGCTTACACGGACGGACAGACAGATAGTCACCTGGATTTCAACTTTTCTTGTCATCCTGAACTTGTATATATATTATACGAGGTGTGTTCAAAAAGTATCGCGAATTTTGTGTTTTTTCAAAAATTATTTATTTATTCATGAATATCTATTTTGTCCCTTTCAAAGTAATCCCCATGAGATATTATACACTTGTGCCAACGGTTTTTCCAATCTTCGAAGCACTTCAAAAAATCATTTTTTTTATCTTCTTTAGCTCCTCCTTCGATGCCGTCTTTATCTCGTCAAGAGAAGCGTAACGTCGTCCTTTCATGGGCCTCTTCAGTTTAGGGAACAAGAAAAAGTCACAGGGGGCCAGATCTGGGGAGTACGGTGGCTGCGGCATCATTAGTGTGTTGTTTTTGGCCAAAAAGTCGCGCACAAGCAACGATGTGTGAGCAGGGGCGTTATCGTGGTGCAAAAGCCAATTTTTGTTCTTCCACAAATCCGGGCGTTTCTGCCGGATGCTTGGCGCAAATTGCGCAAAACTTGCAGGTAATATTCCTTATTGACCGTTCTTCCCTGTGGCAAGAACTCATGATGCACCACACACTGCAATCGTAATAAAACTATAGCAAACTGTCGATTAGTTTTAGAACATACGTCCAACCGTTAGGTGAACAAAACCATAATACTCTGTAGCAACAGGTTGCAAGAGTATAAAAATTCCTTACAAGACTTTGATTTGGATCGTTCTGTTAGTATGTAAAATCACATTTTATGCGTTATATGTATTTACAATGTGAGCATATATATATGTTGCTCATTAATTTGTCTAGTAACTTTTATTTTTTCAAGAATTTGCAAACACCTATCAATTAGCATTCCAACATCTGCGCGCAAATTATACACACCTGTCATAATCCAATTAATAAATGTACTTACACATGTATGTATATATGTACATGTACTTGTCTATAAATAGACATGAAAGTTGAATGTAAATAAAATACGCATATATTAAACTGTATAAATATCGCTAAAATATTGACGGAACTAGACCCGATACTCAGTTTTCATAAACATGTCTCTACAAACAAATAAATTAGATAACTGATGTAGATTGAGTGTAGATAACAACTGCTACCGGCGTAAATCGAAAGAAATCAACAATTACTACAAAAACAAAGATTTTACAAAAATGTTGCATAATTTACATATTAATCACTATCGTCCATTCAGAACAGTATGTACGTTCCTATAAATCATATATGTAGTTATTTCATTACATAAGTCATTAGTATTATGAAATATAAAATATGTTCTGAGAATATTTATACACGCTCGTTTACATAGTAAAATAGTAAACATGTGTAGAAATGTTGTAATTATTGCCATGATTGATCAGTAGTGGCGACTGAATTGACTAATACGACCCGCTTTATCGCTTGCGAACACAAACATATGAAGATTTATTAGAAAAGTTATGAATATCAATCACAATGCTTATGTCTAACACAAGCGCAGAGTGATAAGTCGCTAATCGATTGGGGCAGTACAGTATATAATTATATCTAAATATAGCCAATGAAATGTATGATTTATAAATGCTTCTATTTATAGTATGGTGCGAACAACAAGAACATTAACCAAAACATTACACAAATGTAATTAAAATGGGTCTCACAGTCAATAATTAATGCAATTATCTCAAGTCGCATTGAGTCAGAGAATGTCCTTGTAAACATGGAGACAGTAGATAAGGAAAGCACTTGCAACTTCTTCGTAGACTGCACCATAGGGAGCAAATGAGGAAGCAAATACGATTTCTTACTGCCTGAATAAATTGTCAAAATTAGGTATGTTATGAAGGCTCGAAGGTGATGTCTTGTGAGATTTTATGATTACATTAAATAATACGTTGTCAAAAAAGTTTTGCGGTATTTTCGCTATTTGGCGCTGAAAGCGCGTAGTTCTAGTTTTATTCGTCGCATCGGGTCATGCTATACATTTTTGGAAAGCTCATTTCACGCGCTAACACGTGTTTGATTGATTGTCGTTTCTTTTAAGTCGTTCGTGAGTTATAGCGTCGCAAACATGGAGCAAAATAAAGAGAAATACGGCATATTTTACAGTACTACTACGATAAAGGCAAAAAATGCATCTCAAGCCGCCAATAAAATTTGTGCAGTTTATGGACCCGATACAGTTTCCATTTTCACCGCACAACGATGGTTTCAACGTTTTCGTTCTGGTGTAGAGGTGGTCGAAGATGCGCCACGCTCCGGAAGGCCTGTCGTCGAAAATTGCGATAAAATCGCTGAATTGGTCGAAAGAGACCGGCAGTAGCAGCCGTAGCATCGGTCAAGAGCTGGGCACAAGTCATCAAAAATTCTTTTCAATTTCAATAAAAAAAAAATCAATAAAAATACCGCAAGACTTTTTTGACAACCCATTATAAACTTGTATTTACATACTCGAAGGAACAGCGACAGATTTCAACTAAATTAAATTTATATACCCCATTTCAATCACTACTTCATATATCAAGTTGTACAAGTCTACTAATATATACCAATACTAATCTACATATATGTATCATACTTATGTACCAAACACTTGTTCGGCATTCCTAGCATGCAATTATGCTTGATTATACCCGATCTCTCGTTTAAAACTTGCTCTAAGCAGCTACTAAAACCATTTGCTTCGCTGGTATTAAAATTTATTCATTGATTTTATAACACAATTCACATGCACTTGTAATAAAATGCAACTAAACAGCTACTAATTACCAAGCACTCAGAACATTAAGTTCAACATTATGTAATTTTCTCTAATGCAAGCGCGCTCCTGGCATTCTCATACGAACATAGCAAAAAATTATATGCATTATAGCTAAATACAGATTATAATCCTACTATATATTGATAATATAAATGATATTTGGTTTAATCCAGGGTAAAACGGATATTATGTAGAACTACGAGAAAAGTTATGTTAATAAAATAATTATGGTCGGCAGAAAATGTAGCATTACTCCCACTACCAACCACATAAACTTCTATTTTCATTCTTTACACACCTCTCCTTGGAGTGGGTGTTTTCCGTAAGAAGCTCTACATCAATCTTAGCTTTAGGCTGCTGAACCATTGTAGTGTTTTTCAGGCTGAAGTGCCTGATGATATTAAAGTGACGGTAGGCAGGCTTTTTCAGTGAGTTGAGCATTCACTCCGACACCAGAAAAACTGAGGTGGAAAGGTTTCGGCAGCCTTGCCTTCGACGAACCAAGAGACATACCCGAAACCGACATTAGTCGTCTCAAACAATTTGTGATGGACTGAAGCGCTTTTAAGGGTCTTATGATTTGGTTGGATGGTTGAAAAGGTTGAGAACCAGACCGCATCCATCATTAGGATCATTGTAAACCAGTCTGGTAATTAAGTCTAATCCAGCAACCCAGGGGATTTGAAAAAAATATGATTCTCTTCCACCCCAGATGCTCAATATCTCTTAAGTTGGAGCATAGAGAGTATTGGAATATAACTCCTCACATCCGGCTGAAGGCTCAGCATTCACAGAGATAATGTTCCAGCATATCATCTTCCTCCACGCATGTTCTGCATTCCGCCGAATCCACTATTTCAATTTTGTGAAGGTGGGATCTTATGGGTAGGTGCCCTGTTGTGACCTCTACAATACGTGTGTTACTGAGTTTCCTTTTTTGACTAGAAGTAGAAACGTTTTGTCACTCCACAATCAACACTAACCCAAAGTAAATTTGTGCTATACCCTGTTTTGTTTGTGCTCCAAGCTCAGAGGTAATCCTCTAGGGTTCATTGATTCAACTCTCCTTGTAGGGTGTTTATGATCTAGGGAAGCTTTGGAGAGTTGTGATTCCAGCAGTTCGGACCAGCTCGCCTGTCTTCTCATTTCCGTCCTTTTCTATATGACTGGGTACACAGTTGATATTAATCCAGTTACCTACTGAGAGTCTAGTTTTTGCCTGCTTTCATAACCTAACGCAGAGAGACTTGGAATTGGCGTATTTATTGCCACTTGGCTATCCACTAGAAGATCTGTGGACCTGCTGGTTAAAGCACAAGACCAAAAATTTCGGCCTGAAAGACTGAATCGTACTAATTTAGTTTGAACCCCGCTTATGTTCCTATTTGACCCTTTGATGCATTATTGAATATGCAGATTTCACCGTTGAAATTTTCAATCACCGAACCATTGGTCCATTTTTATCTATTCGTTAGTAAGGCCATTAAAGTCAGACCGAGCGTCACCATGGGTATGGCAGAGCGACGCGAGCAAGGGAGACTCACGAGGAATTAAACACAACGTTTTCACTCACTAATAGAGATTAATGGTGCCAAAACCATAACCAAAACAACTGATCGAACTTTACAGGCAACACTTAATCTTCTTAATTGGCGTAGCCACCGCTTACGCGATTATAGCCGAGTTAACAACAGCGCGCCAGTCGTTTCTTCTTTTCGCTACGTGGCGCCAATTGGAGATTCCAAGCGAAGCCAGGTCCTTCTCCACCTGGTTCTTCCAATGGAGTGGCGGTCTTCCTCTTCCTCTGCTTCCCCCGGCGGGTACAGGCAACACTATTTCCAATTAATAGTGCACTACCATAACACCATGACCATGACCGGAACCACACCTATCAATTGAATTTTGGTTATGAGCATGGCATTATGTTATGTCAACTATAATTTAACCTTTCAATCATGTGCCAGCTGACAAGAAACATTGCCTCATACCTCACTTGCATCTTTATTGGCTGGATATGGAGTTTAACTTTTAGAACTTTAATTGACGTAGTTTCAATTGCGCCCGTAATCTCAAGTAAGCAAGCCCGTTGGACCCATTACAGGGGATTAATGCGATAATTGTTCGATATTGTCCAGACATTTTTGTTTCCTTGCCGAAAAAGGCCGATGAAAGGCTAGCATTTTGAGACGACAGAGGGGATCCAAACAGCATGCACCTCGGCTCTCAAGGCTATTCCGAAGAATGCCTTCCGTGACGCCTTTAATGCTTGAAAATCACGCTGGCAGCGCTGCAGCGACGCAGAAGGAGCCTATTTTGAAAGTTTTTAAACAATTGTAACGGTTGGCTCAATAATTTTTTTTGAATCGACTCAGTCCTATTACTTTCCGGACCAGCCCTTTATACATTTGATGATTTGTTTTATTATATTTATATTTATTACACAATGTCCACACCCGCACTATTTCACAATTGCAATTTCACTTACTTCTACTTCATAACACAGATGATTTTGTTCGACACTTGATCAACAGTCGATCAACAAGTTGCCACATATATAAAATTTCAGGTGCACTTAGAACCCTTATTAGCCCATTGGATACTTTATAACCCATCGCGTACCTTAGGTATGCTGAAAGTTACAAGCCTGAAATTGCTCAGAGCAACTTCTATGAATGCATAAATTTACAAAAAAAAATCGTACCGCAGAATCTATGGGCAGGTAGGAATGGGTTAAAAGGTTAACCAGGTTATAAAAATAATATAAATTGATGCTGACGTATACATTGACCACTTTACTCACTTCTACAATATTTCCAACTTTTTGCGACATAACAACTCAATCAGAATGACGTATAACTCATAGACACACAGTACAATTGCAATCATAAATATTTGAATGTAGGTCTTAAAAAGTGGTCAATCAAGTATTGCTAATTAAAACATTAGCGCTAATAAACTTTCTATTGCATAAATATTATTAAACAATATAGATAAGTGGTTGAAAGGCAAACAAATACAGAACGTTGTAAATAACACCTGTTACATTCCCGATATGAATATGCAAATATTTACACTGTGTCAAAGAAGTATGTATGCAACTGTATCGGAAAAGAATGCTCATTTAAATACAGCTGTTACGAGAATGTAATTAGCACTTCCTTGTTGTTATGCAACCAAAATAGAAGCGCATGCAAACAATAAAATGTATATATACGAGTATATACTATATGTACAGAGTATTGTATAATAAATGGATTGTTGGCAGCTCAATATTTTATGAGAGAACAAACTACTGGCATGTTCTCCAATATATTTACCTTGCTTGTATGGATTACAACAATTACAACAGCATCTTGTTTAACGCTTAGACTTTCGCTAAGATTTGAATTTTAGATTTTTGCATGCTTAATTAATTTTGCGCTGGTCATTAGCAAACAGCTGGAACAGAAATGAAAAAAAATCGCATATTTTATTACAATTACCTCATCTTGCTTAGTGTTGGCATAAATATTAATGCTAAATAAATTCCTTTTTTTGTTGTGTTTGCTTATATTCTGGCGGCTGTCAATATTCATTCATCGTTCGACAAGCAAGCAGCGGCTACTTTGAACTTTTGTTAGCACTTTATCTCGCCAGCTTTTTGAGCAGAAAAATATTTACAGTAACTGATTATAAATGTGATTATAAAAGGTGCAAATAAAGATTTGAAAGTACTTATGAAATATAGTTATATATAGTTCATAGCCCTGTTTCAGGCCTTCTTCCATATTTTCTTCACTTATTCGCTTTTTTAATTAAACACCGCTTTTATTTAAACTAAATATTTTAGGTAACATTTATTTTACTTATTTTTTGAACACTAGCTGTACTTTACAAGTGTAATATAAAATATAGTTAAAGCCAAATAAAGATAGGAAATAAGCTTCGACAAAGTGATAAAAGACTTATGACACGAACTTGATATGGTAAAAAAAAGTATCAGATTAGGGATACTTGCTAAATTGTAGAGCATTTATCGATGTTCTTGTTGTATACAACTGTTATATATTTTTTTTAATATTCACTATTAAGATCTATACAGTTTCGCATGCGTTTGAAGCAATTGTCGAAGCTCTTTAAGCGCTCTGATTGAGATATCTTTTGAATGCATTAACCGTCTGTCCGGTGTCGAAAAAAGGTTGACCTTTTAGTTTATTTTTTATGACTATAGGGAGCATGAGTCATCAAAGTGCATTTAAGTATGGTTCTCAGCTTTTCCCTTATATTTCAAAACTAAGGGCAGTTATAGAGGACGTGTTCAGAGTCTTCTATACACTCTGTACACGTCGTACAATATGGACTAAAGTCATGACTGTATATATTATTGATTGATTTACATTTGGGTAAGACGCGGCAGTATGTTCTCATTAACTTAGCTATTAAAAATCGTCGGGTGGAATACTCAGATCTTTATTTGCCATCATTCTAGATAAAGCATTATACATTTTATATGCTTTACATGCCGTATTTTTGAAGTGCTTCTTAAATTTGAGTCTTAAGTCCACTATAACACGAAGGTACTTCAATTGTGGCTGTAAAATAATCTCACATTCTCCTATGGTGAGCGATATATTTTCTTCAAATTTTCTGGAGCTTAGGAGCAAGACTTTCTGCTCAGTCAGCTCTAGACTCAAAGTAGCAAACCATTTATGTGTGCAGTCATTGCATTTGATTCGGAAGTCACCCAGATTTTTAGTCGCTGCTACCACTAATATGCGATTGTAATCACATTTTTTGGTTGATGTATTCTTAGCATCCCGTCATACATCAGGTTTCATAGTAGTGCATCTTAAACCGAGCTTTGCGGTACTCCACTGAAGATAGTGTTGCTCTAAGTGCCCTCGTCCGTGTCGAATAACAATATCCTATTTTGAAAGTAACTCATTACAAAATTGATCAGATAGTAAGAGCGCGTATTTCGTATAGAGCTTTTATGATATTTGCCCATTTTGCGGAGTTGAACGCATTCTTCATATCCAGGACTATTAGCGCGCTGTACTTTTTTGTATCACCTTTCCATCTTTTCTCACTTACTGCACATTTCGCAGGATCAACCATTTCTCTTAGTGCGTCAATAGTGGAACTGTTTTTGTAAAGTCCTATTGTCTCTCTGAAAATCCATTGGCTTTTTGAATTCCTAACTCCGAGCGGTTTCTTACATTACCTTCGTACACTTAATCAATCTTGTCGAGCGCTGTGTGCAGTTGTTTCAATCGATGTGTCTTTGTGAAGGGTGATCCGTCTTCGGAGCTTGGTTTTCCTCATTTCTTGAAAGGCAACTACCAAACAAATGTTTTAGTACCATTCAGAATTTACTGTTTTGCGTTGTGCCAGTGGTATGGGTGCGACATAACCAGTTTTTCTACAAAACAAAAACAGGCAAGCGGAACTGCTTTGTGCGTGAATAACT
Organism: Bactrocera neohumeralis; assembly: GCF_024586455.1. Lineage (NCBI taxonomy): Eukaryota > Metazoa > Arthropoda > Insecta > Diptera > Tephritidae > Bactrocera > Bactrocera neohumeralis. The sequence goes on along the minus strand of NC_065923.1, from coordinate 42,218,309 downwards.
TTTGCTGTATTCCACTCATCTTGAAACACCCATACAGCAATGGTTAATTTTCAGGCGGATGACATAAATTAATCGCCTGACCCGATATCATACATAGACGTGTTTGGAAGTATCGTACTTTTATTACATTTCCCTCGACCAATCGACACAAACCTTTTTAACCAATTGACTGATTGTGTGGGATCTTTTACATTCAAATGTTTATGCAATATTGAATGTGTGCAGGTCGCACTAATGCCCATAGCAGTTAGCGCACAGCAATAATAATTTCCGGAACACCATTTGCTTTGGACAACCTTCACGAAATTCGTCTTCGATTGATCTACGGCCTCGACTGAATTCATCATACCATTGATAAACACTGGTTCTTGGTAAAACTTCATCGAGAAAAATTTAATGAAGTTTATCGATGCACTGTTGATAAGTTAATCCAAGTCGAAAGTTATAAAAAATTGCGCAAATGTTCGTGATTTAATTCCATTTTTTGGCCGAGAAGAATATTTTAAGTTACTGTAAACAACACAAATAGGTCTGGTATGTCAAAATGTTCTGAGTATATATAACATCAAAAATGTCGAACTAAACGATAAAACTCTGAGTTGTCCGATAGGATTGCCAAATACCGAAATAATCTACGAGAAAGTTGTTGCGGTTGATTAAATGGTCCCACAACATTTGGCAACAACTTTCCGGTTGTGTTTAATTTAACTTTGTTTGGAATATCCTTTTTCGCTTATTGTCGAGAACTTAGAAAATACCTAATACTTTATGAAAAATTATAATAGGCCACATTTCAATTATTTAGTTTTTCAAATTCGATAGCAAACCGCTTCTCATAAGAACATGTGTTCAATAAGCGGCGCATCTAGTGTGAAATTAAAAACAAAAATCGTCCCTTTTTCATATTTCGTTAGATTGTACCTTTAAAAATATAATACTAGAATGGTATCTTGATATCTCACATTCCATACGTCTCTACTAGCAAGCGGCAACTTGAGTAAAGATTAAGAGATATCGATAAAATCAATATTAAATAAACTTACGCACAAAAAATGTACTATAATGTTTCAAGGCTTCAGACATCAAATACTACATACGCGAACCCCAGTGTAAATGGCTGATTTTTTACCAATTATCTCGGTAAATCTGGAGATACAGTATTAAAATCGACCGATCAACTTTACCAAATGACATCGCTTCGATCTATGAGCATTTGAAAAGTTCCAAGAAAATTCGATGTTTTCGAACCAAATTTTGTTCAGCGATGAGACCCATTTCTGACTCAGTGGGTATGTAAACCAGCAAAATTGCCGCATTTGGAACGAAAAGCAACATGAAGATATTCAAGAGCTGACATTGCATCCAGAAAGAACGATTTGTTGTGGTTTGGAGGCCGATGAAATGATCGGCCACCAAGATCGTGTGATATCACACTGTTAGACTTTTTCCTGTGCGGATATGTAAAGTCTAAAGTCTATGCGGCCAATCACGCCTCATCACTTGTAGCATAACATCAGTCAACGAAACTTGGACTTAGCGGGTGGATCATCTGAGATGGAGCCTCGGCCAACATTTGAAAGAGATAATCTTCAAAAAATAAATAATAAATGCCAAAGAATGATATTTCGAATGATAATAAATATTCCCCACTAAATTTTAAATTTCTGTGGTTTTTATTTCAAAAAGTGGGGAACCTCAAAATGGAACACGCTTCATTTTCGAACTTCCGATTGACTTTATAACGCTTTTGTTATTTCTTCGAATTTCGTTGAATAATTACGCGGATTACTCAAATTTGCTTGCATGTTCTGTGTATATATTTTAAATCTGATCTAAAGTCGATTAATGGCAGGCTTCTAGTAGAAAAGTTTATGTTTCGAAAAATGTTTAATTTTTTTCTTCGAAAATTTTACTGTCTATTCTTAAAATATATGAAATTAAAGAAAAAAATATACCCAGTAGTTTTTAGGTTTTCCACTAAATATGCCTTTCAAGATTGTTATCGTAATAACCTGAAAATGGTTTTTTAAGTATTAGGAAACTAAGGAACATTAATATGAACCAAGGACCCTTTATACGCTCTAATACTGCACATTACAAATACATGTGAGAGAATATAATAAAATATTTTATAACTTAATAATTATAAAAAAAGTTATAATGCAATTTTAACAAATCTACTTAAAAGCGATTAAAATCTACTCGCATAAACTAAACATAGAAATGTAAACATACAGTTACAAGTTAACGCAACTAAAACGATTGCGTGCAAGTATCACTATTTCACTTATTATCACTGCTTCTTGTAAGTGTAATGACACATATGTATGAACAGCGGCTCATAAAAAACTCAACTTGAGGCATTAATGCTCAATTAAAGTCTTTTTTTGAAACACAAATATTTGTTTAGGTTTTTAATTATTTCCTTTTAATTGTGCGCTGAAAAACAATGTATTTGCACTTGATTTACTTATCAACTCAAGCGTAATGCCGATATAAATATAGACACATGCAAACAAACGTCCACGTCGCCATATGGCTAAATAAATTTGCACTCAAGTATGTTGGTGTAGGTGTATTAGTGTAAGCTTCTTGCGGTGACTACGTGCCGGTAAGCACATACCCCCCACACACTCACACACACAACATTACTGTTTTATACTACATATTTATGCGAAATTAAGGTAATTAAAGTTGTTTGTTATCAAAGCAGAAATATCAACAATTGCTTGTTCTTGTTCGCAGCGGCAACAAAATAGTTACATCGACATAAAAAATCCATCAATGAGTAACTAAACATGTATGCATGTGCATAGTATGTAAATAAAGAAAATAATTTAATTTATTCATTTGAATTTACAAATAATTATATACAAACATGCTGACGTACATGGTGCGACAACGCTTAAGTTTGCTTATAAATATTGAATAACTTACAAAACAACTTTTACAGGTGAAATGATTGCATTTCATTTCGCCCACTCTAAGTAACATTTACTGTAAATACGATATTTGACAAAGTAAAATAAGGTTTCTGTTTGTACACATGCAAACTAGTCCATCAATTTTGCAGATATCGATCTGAAATTTTAAGCTCTAGCTTTTCAAATCAAAAAGCCGGAACGACCGATTTCGGACTACATAGCTGCCATACAAACTGAACGATCGGAATCAAGTGATCTTCCAATTGAGTAATTAATAAATTTTGCAAGCGTTATTCTCTAAGGCAACGGTGCAGTCTCCGAAGAAAATGTTCAGATCGAATCACTATAGCATATATCAGCCGTAAAATCAGACCGATCAGAATTCTTGTAAGAAATCCTTTGTATTTGCAAAAGGCTTTTGAATACTTCATCGAGCATTTCGGAAGCTGCAGGTATGATTTCGGCAAAAATTTTTGCCCTGAGTTCACTAATGTCCTAAGGATAGATAAAAGAAAGACGAATAAAAGTTAAGAATCTGAATCCAAACTACTCACTCGTTCTGTAAAACTAAAAATTATGAAAAAGTTACATACCCTCATAATAGATGGCGCACCCTATATATATGTGATTTACATATATATACTTATTGTGTGATTTACATATATATATACTTACTAAAATATATATTTATATAATATGTACAACTAATCGCGTTATTACTCATGCACCTGGATTTGTTGTGAACATTACGCAAATTTGTTGGTAGATTGATGAGCAATTAACGAGCGATTACCATTTCCGAAGCAGCGCATCATAAACCGCAAGCCGATTCTGATTGAATATGCATCCAGTACCCACGGAAATTGTATTATCTACCTATACTCTTGCAACATATGGTTAAAAAGTTGTATACAAGGTGCGTCCCAAAGTAAACAAGACTTTTTGAATCTAGTGCCCCCTAGTGGTGCCATCTATATGTTGACTGGTGCGATAGAATCTGCTATCATTATCGATTATCCAGTGAAAATTTCATGACATTTCATAGATTGGAAGTGAAGTAATTGCGAAAGCTGAATCAGGTCATGATACGGACGCAAACACGGCTTGACACACACAACCTCCAGCTCGCTACGGAGAAAACAGAGCTACTGCTGCTAACAAACAAGCACATACCTCTCGAGATAAGCATGCACACAACTACGGATATTCTTAGGACGCAGAGAGCAGTAAACTACCTAGGCGTAAGACTGGACCCCAGACTAACCTTCTGGGTTCAAATCCAGCACGCCGCAGGAAAGGCAGCGAAGATCACCTCTCAACTGAGTCGATTAATGGCCAACATAGGGGGCCCCAGCCAAGAAAAGAGAAAGCTCCTAATGTCGACGACAATAAGCGTCTTACTATACGGAGCCGAGATCTGGGCAGACGCCCTTAAAAAGGAAAATCGGCGTAAGGTAATGGCCAGAGAGCACCGTACCGCAGCCCTCAGAGTTGCATCAGCGTACCGGACAGTATCAGGCGATGCAATATTAGTTATAAGCGGTAATGCCCCAATTGACCTTCTAGCATATGAAAGGAAAAAGCTGTGGGAGCTAAAGAAATCATCCAATAACAACAAGAGCGCAATTCAACAAATAAGGAGAGACACAATAACAATATGGCAACAAAGATGGGAGAATGAAAGTCGCGGCAGATGGACGGCCAGGCTAATAAAAAATCTAGACTTATGGACAAGCCGTAAATTCGGAGAAGTCGATTTTTACACAACTCAGTTACTATCCGGTCACGGATACTTCAAAAAGTACCTCCACAGAATGGGAAAAGTCGAAGAGCCGTCATGCCTATATAACGACGCGACAGAAGACGACGCTGAACACACATTCTTTGAATGTGTGCGCTGGCAACAAGAACGCACCGCCGTAGAAAACCTGGTTGGCCCAATAAACGCGGACAATTTAGTCAGCGTCATGTTGGAGAGTGAAGCAAACTGGGAGATCATCAAGAATTTCGCAGCAATTTTGCTTCGCAGCAAAAAGCGGGACCTGGACGCAGGTGCGCAGATGTAAATCTCTCAATGAGAAAAATGGAACGCCACCCTGAAGTAATGCAAACGCGGTCCCAGGGTGGGCGACGGTTCCTTAGAGGGGGGTTTTTAGTGACCTGCAAGTGGCACATACCGCTGCTGTGACGATAGCACCGATGATGCGGAAGGCATTTTCCATCCCCTCACCCGCAAAAAAAAAAAAAAAAAAAAAAAAAAAAAAGTAATTGCGTTTTGAGTGTCAGTATGTTTGTGTTATCGGTGCGAAATGAGCTTCGAACAAAGAGCCAACATTAAATTTTGTTTTAAAATTGGTAAAACTTTTACCGAAACAAGTTTATGGCGATGATTGCCTATCCCGTAGCAGATTGCACGAGTGGTTTCAACGTTTCCAAGGTGGTCGTGAGGACATAAATGACGATCAACATGTGGGCCAATCAAAATACGGGATCACCGAAAATTCCATCGAAACTGTGCGTTAATTCATCAAAAATCTGCTGAAATCATCATTGACATTTATCGAAATGGAATTGAACATCCCCGAAACATCGATTTATCACATTTTGACCAAACATTTGGGCTTACGAAAGGTGTGTACACGGTTTGTTCCGCACAAATTGACTGACGACCAAAAATAGCTCAGAATCGAACATTCGAAGGACATCATTAAAGAGGTCAAAAATAACAAAAACTTCAATTGCAATATTGTGACTGGTGATGACAAGTGGTGTTTCCAATATGATCCCGAAACGAAACGCCAGAGTGCTGAATGGAAGGCACCGGACGAGCCGAAACCCAAAAAATCACAAATGGAGAAGTCAAAAGTGAAGACAATGCTGATTAGTTTTTTTGATTCCAAGGGTATTGTAAACAAAGAATTTGTTCCACCAGGCCAAAACGTTAATGCGGTATTCTACCTTGGAGTTTTGAAGCGTTTGGGGCGCCGTATTCGACGTGTTCTGCCCGAATATCGCGAAGATGAAAGTTGGCGCACGATAATGCGTCGTCTCATCGATCGACGCTTGTGACCGATTATTTGACCAAAAATCACATTTTAACCATTAACGACTCCCCGTATTCACCTGATATGGCACCGTGCGACTTCTTCCTTTTCGGAAAAATGCATTTGCCCATGAAAGGAAAGCGTAATGCAGACGTAGAGGCAATTCAAAAGGCTTGCACCGGCATACTGGTGGCCATACCGGCCAACGAGCTAAAACACTCGTTCGACATGCTTTTGGATCGTGCAAAAAGCTGTATTGAAGCAGAAGGAGACTATTATGAATAAAATAAATTGATTTTGCCGAAAAAACCATTTGTTCTGCTTTTTTTTAAGTCCTGTTTACTTTGGAATCCACTTTGTATATAAATGACAAGACTCTCGAGTTACTCTCTGTCTGTCCGTTTTGTTAAAAACTACTAAAAATGCGATAAGTCTATAAATAAATGCGGCAAAGATATAATATTTTATACTCGAGGTGGTATGAGAAAGAATTATAGGAGCCGGTACTCAATTTGGATGATGGACCTTCACTGCCACATCTCAGTGAAAACTCATAAAAGATTCTGAAACTTGCCTTGGCCTACCGTACATTATATGTCGCTAAATACGTAAGATATATTCGCAAAATGAACTTAAAGTCATAAAGGGTGATCCCTTTCGAGGTTTCCGACTTAAAAAAAAAACAGAGAATATTTATTATCATTCGATATAACATTGTTTGGCATTTATTTTGCGATTATTATCTCTTTCAGATATTGACCGCGGCTACGTCTTAGATGGTCTTTCCGTTGAGCCCAATTTTCAAAGACTCGTTCGAGCATTTCAAGTCGTAACTAGCGAATGATACACGTGGTGTTTTGCTTCGGATAGACCTTAGGCTTTACATATCCCCACAGAAAAAAGTCTAACGGTCTTATATCACACGAAGGTCAATCGACCGGCCCAAAACATGAAATTATCTGCTCACCAAAGTGTTCTCTCTATAAATTCATTGATTAATGATGCCATGTGTGGGAAGTGACGACGTTTTGTTGAAATCAAATGTCGCCGAGATCAGAAGCTTCAATTTCAGGCATCAAATAGTCGGTTGTCATGGCGAGATAGCGGTCGCCATTGACGGTTACGTTCTCACCGATATAATTTTTGAAGAAATATGGATCGATGATTTTACTGGCCCACAAACCACACCAAACCGTTGTTTCTCTTCAATCTCTTCAGGTTGCTCATCGTCCCAACTGCGGAATTTTTTTTATACTCTCGCAACAAAGTTGCTAAGGAGAGTATTATAGTTTTGTTCACATAACGGTTGTTTGTAAGTCCTAAAACTAAAAGAGTCAGATATAGGGTTATATATACCAAAGTGATCAGGGTGACGAGTAGAGTCGAAATCCGGATGTCTGTCTGTCCGTCCGTCCGTGCAAGCTGTAACTTGAGTAAAAATTGAGATATCATGATGAAACTTGGTACACGTATTCCTTGGCTCCATAAGAAGGTTGAGTTCGAAGATGGGCAAAATCGGCCCACTGCCACGCCCACAAAATGGCGGAAACCGAAAACCTATAAAGTGTCATAACTAAGCCATAAATAAAGATATTAAAGTGAAATTTAGCACAAAGGATCGCATTAGGGAGGGGCATATTTGGACGCAATTTTTTTGGAAAAGTGGGCGTGGCCCCGCCCCCTACTAAGTTTTTTGTACATATCTCGGAAACTGCTATAGCTATGTCAACCAAACTCTACACAGTCGTTTTCTTCAGGTATTTCCATATACAGTTCAAAAATGGAAGAAATCGGATAATAACCACGCCCACCTCCCATACAAAGGTTATGTTGAAAATCACTAAAAGTGCGTTAACCGACTAACAAAAGACGCCAGAAACACTAAATTTTACGGAAGAAATAGCAGAAGGAAGCTGCACCCAGGCTTTTTTTAAAAATTAAAAATGGGCGTGGCCTGATGACATGTACGAAATATGGGTGAAATCGCTTCACAACCACGCCTTCTTCCAATATAACGCTATTTTGAATTCCATCTGATGCCTTTTCTGTATAATACGAGTATATACATTAGGAACCAATGATGATAGCGGAATAAAACTTTACAAAAATACGGTATTTGAAAAATATGTAAATGACGTATAATGAAATCTCAATTATCACTTTATCATGCGAGAGTATAAAATGTTCGGTGACACCCGAACTTAGCCCTTCCTTACTTGTTTTTTTTTAATTCCATTGAGCCATTCATTGAGCCAAAAAATGGGCCTCATAGCTGAACAAAATTTGGCTCGAAATCAAATACGCCAACTCCTTCCATACGTCAGCGACGGCTGCTATATTTTCTTCACTCCGTGCTGGACGTGCAGCTTTGGGTCCATTCAGCCAGCAGAAACTACCTAGCATTTACAAAACTTTGTTTTTCCCATTAGCCACCCTTCTTTAACAAACATATGTATATTTTTGTGGAAGGGCATAATGAAATGTATTACTTGGTTCGCCTTGTCATTACTCAGTTTAAAAATCACTTCCCAGATGTTCAAGCCTTAAGTCAGACTGAGTTGTTAAAAAGTTGATTTTAAGATAATTGACGAATTTTGTAGAATCACGCTTCTACACTTAAATTTCAATCAACGGAAATTCGTCAATCAACTCACATTTTGCCAATGAGTTAGTGCACGTTATCAACAAATTGTTTTTTCACTGTACGAGATTAGTTAAATACGAAATTCATCGAAAGTCATAACTTTTCGGTATTTAAAAATGACTTGCTTTTTGTCATAATTGTCTGAAGGAACAGGAATTATAATGACTGGGATTTCAAATTCGCTTTCATTGCAGTCTCTAAGTTCACTAAAATTTCCGGTGGGAAAGGTCATGCCTCTAGCTTTCAACTTCGCTACGGTATGGCATAAAAGGATATATATAGTATATATATTGTGATAGTTTAGGGCGAGCCTAGACAATAACCATAGCGAAATTTCAAAAATATAATTTATGAAATAAAAAGGTTGGCCATACAAGGTCTCGATTTTGATCGATCACGAGAAATGATTAGTCACTGAACACTTGAGTCTAGGAAACCTTCAATATGCTAAATCAAATCCCACCCTGGGAGAGGTCGATCACGGCTGTTTTGTACTTCTTAAAATTTTTGACACACAATGGTACAGTCAATGGTACAACAGACCATAAACTATCTTTGCGGTCGGCAATCATCAGTGCTGTTTCGAAGACAAAACTCTAAGCTAAGAAGAATTTCATGGTGGAATTCTGCAAGATGGTGTCCTCTCGATTGAAAATCGATGGCATGTATTCGAAAGTAAACGGCTATTTCACCAATCTTTCTCGGTTTTTCTCTGCAAGAAGTCTGACACTCTCCCCACTTAATCTACACCGCGTATATTCACTAACTGGACGAAGGATTACAGACTGGTTCTTAATATCATATTCGATGGCGTTAAAATTCAAACTGTTTACAACCCTAAGATATTAAGCATTACACTTGAGAAGCTGTGCAGCTTCATTATAAATACAAAGGCACAACAAAATCTTCAAGTCGCCAACTGGCAGTTCTTGGGAAAAGGACAAAAACCGTTGTTGGCAACAAACACCGCAGTGTCAAAATACTGCACTCTATACGATTAAAGGATGATGTCTCCTGTCGATCACCTACATAATGAGCCCCGTATGCTTCCGGTTAAAGAACGCAATGCTCTCCTTTCGCAGAACACAAACTTCCGACACACACTGGCCGCCATTAGTGAAACCTTTAACTCCCTCCCATTAAATGGGGATACAAGACGTTAAACCACCAGCGATAGCTGACTATTAGCTCTAATTGCCCCAAGAATCAGCACTTAATGCCATTTTAAACATAGCACCCGTAAATAGTGGTCCGGAGTGTGTTTTAAGGTTAACGAAAGCAGGATATATGAGTCCGATTAAGGACGCGCCGAGATGATCTCCTCCTTCAAGTGCAATCCTAAAACCTTTGATCACTGCGTCGAAGAGGGCACTCGTGGATGGGGAGAAGTCGTCGGAAAAGAGACGCAGTGAGCTTTTTACGATTGGGTTGAAGCTAGGAGGGAAGGTTAGAGGCGAAGTGTGCATTCACTTAGACAGCCGAGCGACAATAAGTACTAGCGCTGAGCTCGCTAATTGTACGCTCAAAGCTAGCAAGCGCTGGTCGACGACTAGATCCTGTGCGACCTTTTTGCCTAGAATACAACATAGAAGATCTACTGAACTACTTGTACTTAGCAAAGCACTTAGCAATTTGCTGCAATCGTAGGGATTCTAACTAGACACTGCCCAAAAGGCATCCATGCAGTAAGGCTTAAAATCTTGTCGGACGCAAGTTGTCAAAATGTATGGAGGAAGGTGACCATTTTCAGCCTTTGCAAGACTGAGCAGAAACATCTTGGTAGTATTATCTTCGGCGAACTAGAAGACATAGCTGAAACTGGCATAGCCGTCTCAACAAACTTGTAATAGGTTCAAAGCGCTTTATCGATTTGTAAAGGTCTTATGACGAGCTGTCCAAGTGAGCTTCCTGTTACGAGCAACTTTTCAACCTAACCTAAACTACCGCAAGATCGCTACTTAATTCTGGATACTGTTTGCAATTTATACTCCAACTTATCCAGAATTGACCTCGTCATATCAAAGATATGTCCTGCGAGCAATGAGTCTCGTGCTCATCTAGCACCCCTCTCCCCCAACCTCGTATAAACAGCACATTTTCCGGGCCTACCGCGAGACGACTTCGATGACAACCAACTTCCACCAAGCGAGGCTTATGTTACAGCGCTATAAGCATGGAACCCTCTTCATGGTGTAGAAACTTAGTTTACTGAAATTAAAAACTGCATTATTTAAATTGTTGTTGTAATCAAACATCAATTTTATTTGCTTTTGTGTCACTTAAGTAATTCACTTGGACAAAACGTGTGTTGGCAATTAAATAAATTGAAACCAAATCAAATGAGCTTTTAATCACGTGTTTATGCTGTCAGTGCGGTCATTGTTGCGAATGAGTCGACTTGGGTAATTAAACACTGAATCTTGGCAAACATTAAGAACTTGACATTTTCGCATTGAATTGACTTGCAATGCACCTTGCTATGATTTAAGGTCACTGCGACTAGAAGGACTTCTGTAATTCACTTAATTACACAATACAAGTAGAAATAATGCAAGTATGCTACAGAATGGGTGTAGTTCACAAAAAGAGCGTATACGAAATACTTTGAATAAACTCTTTCAACCATTGGATTGAAATATTGGTAGTCGAAAAAGTCTTTTCGTATTTCTAATCAAACTTCAACTTATTTTTTTTTATATTTATAACTTTAATGAACCAAATAATAATAATAGAGGCATTATTTCATCAGTTTAAAACTTTTCTGGTTTCTCGGAGAAAAACTGCGACAAGTTATTTTTACAGGCTTCTCTTGAAGCCAACTTTACTCCATTAAGGGAGTTCTGCATTGACCGAAACAAATGGTAGTCAGGTGAGGGCTATATGGTGGATGCTTCATAACTTCTCAGCCAAGCTTTCCCAGTTTTTGCCGAGTCATCAAAGTTGTGCGGTCTAGCGTTGTCCTGATGGAAGACGAAGCCCTTTCTGTTGTTCAGTTCTGCCTATTTTTTTTCGATTGCTTGCTTCAATGTCATCATTTGTTGACAATGAAATGTAGAATCAATCGTGCGACCAAGGTAGAGCAGCTCATAGTAGATGATTCATTTTCAATCCCACCAAACACTCAGCATAACCTTTCGAGGCGTCAACCCTGGCTTTGCGACCATTTGTTGAGCTGCACAAAGCTTGGGCCATGATCTTTTTCGCATATTGTTGTCGTATTTGATCCACTTTTCGTCTCCTGTTACCATTCGCTTCAGAAATGGTTCGGTTTCATTTCGTTTCAGCAAAGGATCGTAGATGTTATTCGGTCCATTAAATTTTTCACAAGTTTTTTTCCCAAACACCGAGCTTCCTTTTGTAGCCCGCCTATTTAAAATCAACGATAGATCTACCAGAGCGAGATGCATCTTTCACGTCGAAATTTCCAGAACGGAAGCGAGCGAACTATTGTTGTGCTGCACGAACTAATACAGCATCGTCTCCGTAAACTTAACAAATTTAATTGGTGGCTTGCGTAGCATTCTCTTTTTTATACAAAAATTTGAAAATATATATATATTTTGAACAGCTGTAACTTTTTTTTAACTTCCCCGAATCTAATTTTTTTTGGTTAAATGAAGCGTAAATCTCACCTTTCCAACACTATACGGTATGCCACAATGTGATTGGGAGCACTAGAGATAAACGACTGCAACGTCATCTACTGACAAAATACGAATACCCAATATCATGGAAATAGAATGAAGTAGAATGAAAATAGGAAAAAACACTAAGTTCGGCTGCACCACAGCGATGATACCCTTGACCGATGCATTTCTAATAGCATAAAAAGGTATCAAAAATACATATCTTGATTTTGAATGGAAGTTATTACAAATTTTTCGAGTATTTTAGGGCGGCTTTGGATAATAATCACGCAAGCACTTTATGCCGATCATTCAGTTTGTAGAGCAGCTGTATATTATAGCTACAGCAGGATTTCCGACAAATAACCAGCTCCTTGAGTGGAAAAGGACGAATTTCACTGTTCTGATTAATTTCTCAAAAATTAAATTTCCTTCTGGGTGTTACAAATTTCGTGCCAAACTTAATATACCAGGGTACAGGGTATATAAATATTAAAGAAAAACTAATTACATTTTTTTACTTCACTTGAATATATTTTATGTACATATTTCATAATATAAAATACACTAAATATAACTTGCCTTGATATTGAAAACTGTATCAGTGTTATATCAAGGACAATTTACTGGTATTACTATATACATATACCAAATACTATATATGCCAATTTATGAGCATATAAATGTACGTATATACCTAGACAACAGCAAAAAGTATCAAATGTAAATTTATTACTGAATATTAAATGGATTAAGAGCGGGTAATTTAAATTAGTCAAGCGCACCAGGTGCAAATAAAAACAAAATTGACCTATAAAACGAACAACAACACGAACAACCACAAATGACAAATATCAATCAAATTGCCGCGTTCAGCAGCAGCGAGCGACAGTAGCTGATCTAGCGTGTCTGAAATGAATGCAATTATCGCTCGCAGATCTAATAGCAGATCGTTCGGGCGTTCGTTTAGTCAGTCATTTGCATTTAGTGCCGTTGCCAAGTGTTGAATTGCCATATTCTTTACAAATTGGCAGCACTAAAAAGCTGAAAATATGCACATTTATGCACCCGTGGAATGTGAAAATAATTAGTTACATAATCAATTTTTTTATGGAATCAGTTGGTGTTTTAACTTTTAACAAGTGCAGCGGAGGCGTTAGCAACTAACTAGCATTTGATTAGATATAAACGACTCAAACTAATAAGTAAAGACTAAGTTTGGACGGGATCGAAGAACAGGTATCCTTCTCAGAGAGATGGTTCAGAAATGTACGTAAAAGTTCTGAGGGCTGCTTTTTACTCAATTCTTAACCCGAAGAACGTTCTTGAATGAGTTACCAACTATATAATATTTATTAAATGTAGTCCGATCTGAATTGTAGCTCCCGTCCCAACAATTATTATTATCTTGATATACTCAGAAATGTAAATAGGATGAGCCGTCCATGCTTCGCGCTTTAAGGCATTACTTTGGGTCAAAAATTACAAAGCAACAATGATACAATTTTCCGTTTCAGTAGCTGACAAGGCTTAAATAATAATTACCGGCTGATTGCCAATGCATATTTATTGGTTGAGTTTTCTATGTTGTGTGTTGAAGACATTGATTTGAGCATCCCAAATAAATCATTCAAGTACATTTCTGTCAATCGGCTATAACCTACGCGGTTCTACGTCAATAAAGAAGAAGAAGATTTCCGGACGGGTAATACGAGTAAAACACTTTTTTTATATTCCTGAAACTCAATATTTTCAATTGCAGATTCCTTTTGTTTTAACGCCTTATGATATTAGAACTGAAATGACCTTATAAATATGGGAATTTTCATATTAACTTCAAATATACCGAGTTTTTTAAAAGCAAGATTAATCAATTTCGAAACCAAATTCTTGTATTGTATTGAATCGTATAGTTAAATCTATCGGCTTCTATTGAAGAAAATTTATCGAAGAATTGTCTTTGAGACTGCAATTTCACCTTCAAACAAGGTGCTTTCCAAAGTAAACAAGACTTTTTGAATCTAGCGCCCCCTGGTGGCGCCATCTATATGTCGACTGGTGCGTTAGAATCTGCTATCTTTATCGATTGTCCAGTGAGAATTTCATGACATTTCATAGATTGGAAGTGAAGTAATTGCGTTTTGAGTGTCAGTATGTTTGTGTTATCGGTGCGAAATGAGCTTCGAACAAAGAGCCAACATTAAATTTTGTTTTAAAATTGGTAAATCTTTTACCGAAACGTTTCAATTGATAAAACAAGTTTATCGCGATGATTGCTTATCCCGTAGCAGGGTGCACGAGTGGTTTCAACGTTTTCAAAGTGGTCGTGAGGACATAAATAACGATCAACATGTGGGCCTCGCAAAATCCGTGATCACCGGAAATCCCATCGAAACTGTGCGTGAAATCATCCAAAATCAGCCGAAACGATCATTGAAATTCATGGAAATGGAATTGAACATATCCAAAACATCGATTTGTCGCATTTTGACCAAACATTTGGGCTTACGAAAGGTGTGTGCACGGTTTGTTCCGCACAAATTGACTGACGACCAAAAATAGCTCAGAATCGAACATTCGAAGGACATCATTAAAGAGGTCAAAAAGAACAAAAACTTCATTGACAATATTGTGACTGGTGATGACAAGTGGTGTTTCCAATATGATCCCGAAACGAAACGCCAGAGTGCTGAATGGAAAGCACCGGACGAGCCGAAACCCAAAAATCGCGCATGGAGAAGTCAAAACTGAAGACAATGCTGATTTGTTTTTTGATTCCAAGGGTATTGTCCACAAAGAATTTGTTCCACCAGGCCAAAACGTTAATGCGGTATTCTGCCTTGGAGTTTTGAAGCGTTTCGGCCCAAATATCGCGAAGATGAAAGTTGGCGTTTGTTGCACGATAATGCGCCGTCTCATCGATCGACGCTTGTGACCGATTATTTGACCAAAAATCACATTTTAACCATTAACCACTCCCCGTATTCACCTGATATGGCACCGTGCGACCTTCTTCCTTTTCGGAAAAATGCATTTGCCCATGAAAGGAAAGCGTTATGCAGACGTAGAGGCCATTCAAAAGGCTTGCACCGGCATACTGGCGGCCATACCGGCCAACGAGCTAAAACACTCGTTCGACATGCTTTTCGACCGTGCAAAAAAACTATTTTGAATGAAATAAATTGATTTTGTCGAAAAAACTATTTGTTTTCTTTTTTTTTAAGTCCTGTTTACTTTGAAACGCACCTTGTATTAACCTAAATCTGATGATTCTAACAATGCTGTAATGTAAGACAAAGATAATAAGGGGTAATTCATTTCAAAGTTCCCTACTTAAAAAAAAAATACAAAAACATAAAACTTAATGTGGAATGTTTATTGTCATTCCAGAGAACATTCTTTGGCATTTATTTTATCAAGATTATCTCTTTCTAGGGCTACGTCTTAGATGGTCCATCCGTTGAGTGCAAATTTCCATGGGTCGCTCGAGAATTTCAACTGGTAACTGGCGAATGACACACGTGCTGTTTTGTTCCAAGGCTTGAATCGAAGTGGGATTGTCCGCCTATACTTTAAACTTTACATATCCCCACAGAAAAAAGTCTAATGTTGCGATATCACACGATCTTGGTGGTCAGTCGTCGTCTGCTCACCGAAATGTTCGCTCAATAAACTTGCGAAGCGATGTGTGGGAAGTTACGCTCTCTTGTTGAAACCAAATGTCGCCGAGATCACGAGCCTCAATTTCAGGCATCAAGTAGTCGGTTATCATGGCGCAGTAACGGTCGCCCATTGACGTTTACATTCTCACCGGCATCATATTTGAAGAAATAAAGACCGATGATTCCATAGGCCTACAAACCACAACAAACCGCTGTTTTTTCTGGATGAAATGACTGCTCTAGAATCTCTTCAGGTTGCTTTTCGTCACAAAAGCGGCAATTTTGATTGTTTACATATACATTGAGCCAGAAAAGAGCCTCATCGCAAAACAAAATTTGGGTCGAAAACGTCGGAGCTTCGTGGAATTTTTCAAAAGCCTGTAGAGGAAGCGTTGTCTTTTGGGACAGTCGACCGGCTTCAATTCTTGCACAAGCTGTATATTGTATGCGCCTAGTCGTTTCATACGTCAGTACGAGTTGCCGCGAATGGAGCCGAATCGACTTTCCACGGTTTTCGTGTGAACTCTCAGCTACGGCATATAGCATATTTTCTTCACTGCGTGCTGGACGTGGTCAATTTTCTCTAATATTATCCATTAATAAATGCTGAATCTCAAGATGGGTGATGGTATTGCGAATAATATACTCAGTAGGTCGATTATGTTGATCATAAGTTGAAGAGACGGTAGTATTTTCATGATGAAATGCCAAACTGAACAAAAACAAACATGACGTTATTAAAAAAGTACCTCTACTTGGATCACAAGTTACATAATTTTTTTAAATTTTTTCGGAAATTATCAAGCTAAAATACCTCTAAAAATTAGATTCCACTTAAAACATCCTTAGCATTCGGTGTATGCGCTTGAACTTACAAGTGAAACTACATCAGTAAGCACAATCGACATTTGTCGCTCTAAGAAAATTCTCCAAAAAAATTTAATTATTATTATAATAATAACCCATTAGAAAGATTAGCTTATTCATTTAGCTGTATGCATGTAACAAATGCATGTCAACACTAACATGCTAATTAATTAAGGCGTCTAAAATAAAAAAAAGCGAAAGCTCTGCATGAACTTGTTTTTGTAGTATATAAATGTATGGATACGAGTATAATTTTACAGTTAATTACAGAAAAGTATGCAAATTTTTTTACGATACTTATTAATCTTGCTTCAGGGTATTATTTCTGTAATTGCACTAAAGAATGCATTTCTAGAAATAAGTGTAAACAAAAACAAAAGTAAAGCGAAAGCTGGAAATATTAAGGCGGCAGTGGGCCCACCCGACGCTGTAACAGCACACCTGTTAAGCGCTTAGTAGCAGAATGTAGAATCCCCCTGTAGAACAACTTTTTCTAATCCATTTTAGAATCATTTCAGAATATGTATGAGCGCACGTGTTTTTCAAATCAATGCCAGTGACTAAATACACATTCAACAGGTGTGCTTGACCAAAGCATAAGTGCAGCCGCAATTGTCGCCATTAACGCCCACTTTCATGCAGTTGCACACGCACATACAAGTATATCGGAGATACACATCGATAAAGCGCTTAACACATATTTTGCCCCATAAATCAATAACAACTTACTTACATAATTACATGAGTTTTATTCGTAACTTTTGCACTTTTCAATTATGCCATCTGTTGATCCACTAATGTTATTGTTTTTGCTGTTATTGTAGTTATTATTACCTTTCCATATTTATTTATTTTAATTTTTTTTTTGCCTATTTAGTTTTATAGCATATAATTTGAAATTACAATGCCTCAATTTATGTAAATTGCCACCCCGACGCCTATGTATGTATGTATGTATATATGTGGATATGCCACCTTGTGGCCAAAGTTCGTGGTAAAACTATAAAAAGGGTAATAAAAGCTTGCAGCTAGTTTGGTTAAATTTTCTTGTGTGTTCTAACATCAAATTGTTCACAGTAAATCGAGAAAATTGCACATCAGTGAAAGAGTGAAATTGAACATTTGGACAGTTATTTAGAAAATGACAATTATATATACAATGTATGATTGACTACTGGCTAAAGGTCAGTCGGTATGAACACGTGGAGATAAGTGTCTAACTATTTGTTAATCTAATAAAAATTGGAATTTTAAATTGAATCGAGTGTAACCACCTTTAATTGGATTACTTTGAACATTGCAGTAAATGATTTGTTTCGATAAGCTAAGCTAAGCCTACTTAAGAGCTTGGGATTGTAATGTAAGTAAGTGGTAAATGAATGCAACTAGCAACTAGTATTGTACAAATTCTAAGATCTAAAATATAGTCGACTAACAATCTCAAACTCAATAGTGTTTACTTGATTTGTGTGGAGCGATAATGTATTTCGGGATTTTATTTAAATACCACTCAGTTATTTTCTTCTTTGCCATCTACAGCTTTACAATTGTTGATAAATTCACATCATAGCAAAGAGCTTAATCCTTTGGATATATCCTTACCATGAATAGAGACAAGATAGGTGGGAAATATTTTTTGAACTTGTTTAGGTTAGGTTAGGCCTTAGGGTTAATCCTAAACGATGGATCTAACTTGGACAGATATTTTTGCTTTCTCTTACACATAATAAGAGCAAGTACCTGTAATTCGGAAGACCGCTTACGGTTCACTCTGACTCAAATGGATCGCGTAGTCGCACAAGTTTTGTTTGTTCACCAGCGCTTGCCCAGCTCACTGCAAATTCATAGGTCTGCACTAGAATGCAAGAGTGCATCGGAAATTCCAATCGGATGGCCTACATATCAAGCTCATCGGCATTGCAATTACCGGCTATTCCGGCTGCGAAGGGCACCCAAATATTTATAATTTCTGGAGTGTAATATTGTAATAAAAACACCCCAATTACATAACATATTGTTGGAAATAATTTAACCGACCTATTAGACAAAAGTCAATGGCCTTGTTATTTGCATCATTGAGAATCGACTATTAACACTCAGAGATCTTACTGACAGCGTTGGAATATCGGAAAGATTAGTGAAAACCATTTTGAAAAATCATTTGGGCCTATGAAGAATAAAAGAACTCAACTTTTTCAAAAAGTAGCGGCGCGTTAACGTCTGTGAAACAATGCTCTCCGACTACCAGGATGTCATGAAACGTATTATTACTGGCGATGAGTCTTATATTTATGCTTACGACCACCGTATTCGCTTGATTTAGATCTGAGTGACTTCTGGCTATTCAGCAAACACAAAACACGATCTCTCCGAGGAAACCATTTTAAGTCAATTGTCATTAAATTCAGTCATTAAACGTTCATCGCTACTCGCATTCAAAGCTATTCCGGAAATTGACTTTAACAACTGTTACGAGGATTGGAAAAAATGATGGCACAAGTGTATTGTGGCCAAGGGGATTAGTGTGGGGGCGACAACATAGACTTTAAAGAATAAATTATTAATTTCAAAATTATGAACAAAGTCTTACTATTTTTTGCTGATAGTAGTATATTCTGTGTAGGGAAAGTGAAGGGGTTGATTTAAGATTTCCTTCTAAAATTAAATAGATTTCTATTCCAGTGTATTATTTCATTTCGGGTTCTCTTTTGAGAATTACATTAGCCGTATAAATTGAAATCCTTACAATCTTCCTTCATTAATTTAGGCACTCTGCCATAAACTTGGACTTCACTAACCACTGCACTAGAAAAGTACAAGTATTATATAATTTCATTGAAATATTGAATTGACCATCTTGCTTTGCTCACATTCTAACAGAATTTGAAGAGTGTATTACCTGTTGATTGATTAATATGTTTTCCATCACAAATATATTTGCGGATGGATTGGATTATTACATATAGTTTTTGTGAAATTAGTGTAAAAGAGATTCCGATCTTAATTTTTCTTAATCTTAATCAATTTATGTGCGTTTAATCAATAATTTTGTTAAATGTTTCCATTAAAGTAGTAATAATTCATATTTGAAATTTGGATGTAGATTCAAACGAAATTTAAAATAACATTAAGTTCACTTATTTTAAGGATTCTCCAATGGATACATAAGGATTTGTCATGCTTTTAAAGTTCAAAAAGATCTCAAAAGTGGCGGTGGTTATTGATAGATTATGTTTATTTTGGCGTCGCAATGCACGGACAAGTTGTTTTGGAGGATTGATGTTTCAAGTGTTTTTAGCATATAAGAAGTGTGTTTCAAAAATGTAAAAGACGGCCATAGTAGCTTTGCGTATATGTATCAACAGATGTATTTGACTCTTTTCCGACCGCTTCTTCCAAAATCGTTTCACCTCGGCAGCCAATTAGCAAACTCAAAGAGCATTCGCAAATGAAGAGACATGTCATGAAATCCATTAGTCGTAAATACAACTTCCACGATTACGTTATATTTGGCGTCACTTCTGGTTTTTACATAATCGTCGTCTGGATTAGCACGGCTTTTAATTACGAAAGCTTCTTAGCTATGCTTAAAATCAGTTATTGCTGCAGTTGCAACTAACTTATTTAATAATAATTTATTGAACAACCAAGTTGGTATAATATATTCTACATCACATATGAGATGCCTGGGTGTACCAGTTTATTAAGATGCTAAAAAGAACCCTGCAACGTTTCGCCTCAAGAACCACTGTATACTAAAATGTTAATAAATCAACGAGTGCAACTGCAATTGGTCGGTTACGTCAAAAATGGCTGCAATAAATCTTTAATCGACACTAAAAAAGATAAATAATAATGAAGTATAAGCGGATATGTGGTGGTTAATGCAGCGGATAATGCAGCAGTACTTGTACTAAGTATATCAAATAAGGGAAACTTTATAAGGTTGCTAACTAAATGAACTGGAAGTATCGTAGCATGGAAAGGAGCACTAAGAACTTGCTGTTCAAACACTGAAACGACAACCTGCTTTTGGCAGTTAAGCCTTACAGTTATTTTATTGATTATTACACAAATACCACATAGTTTAACATTTAAAAGCTTTATATATTTATTTTTAAATAATTACAATATATACTTGGACATACAGAAATATTTTAGATATACTTGTATATATGTATTTTTGGTGTTTCAAATACAACAATGGTAGCACAACACACGTCAACATATTTATATGCATATTTGAAAACAATTTAACTTTAATTAAATCTTATATATTTATTTAAACACATATATTAAGCATTAATTGATTCGTTTTTTGTAGTATAAGTAGATATTTTTGCCAGCATTTTATATATGACTTGTTATTACTTATGCTTGGCTACAATTAATTATGTAAGCACCTTATTTTGACAAACATATTTACACACAGTTTGGATTTAAAATATTTTTTAAGCTTTTTCACTTAAATTTTTTTTAATTTTTTAACGATAAAGCTGAGCTCCAGTTTCATTACTAGCGAAATATGTTAGAACAAAATTTGTCTTACCATAATTAGCAAAAATTCCCTAAACCTGTTTCAAATATTGCTGTGTTATGTAACATATTTGTAAATACCTTTAATATGAGAATTATTTTTATTTAACGTTTAACTTTTGTTACGCTATGCACAGCAAGAATACCTAATTTTCGGACGTAAGTTTACTAGTGCCTTATATAGTATATTTTTCTAATTTGGAAAATTGCAAAGCAAATAAAACTCGTAACTTAAATCGACTTTGGATTTTAAAAATCATTACTTTACTGCTGCGAAAGTAATTACAATACATTTAGGCTTAGTTCTACAACCTAATAACTGTCTTCGATTCGCCAAGCGACTCTCCATCGAATCGAGCAAACTATACTAGCTGCGCAAACACAGGGGCAGCACTTGTGTTGCAACACTGCGCTAACATGACATCTGACGCATGCGCAATAATATTATGATGCTTTCTTAGTGCAGGAATTCTTTCTTCGCTTTCAAAAAGGTTGCTATAACCACAAATTTCAACAGCCGATATTAAGAAAAAGCTTCAAGTAAGCTTATTATTTTGAAATGTTACTTGTAGATAATTTTTTTATGGTAAAGATTGGGTCTGTTAGATTAAAATGGTTCGATGGTTGGTGGAACGAACGGGGACGTTAAAACTAATATCGGACAACAGAAATGGACTACAGACTATTCATAAGTTTTGCAAGAAATATTAGACCAAGCATTTCCCTACGACTAGCGAGTGAAGGTAGATTTATAAGTTTTAAATTATTAGTATATGAGGGGATATTTAACCTAGAATCCCAATGTAAAAGATTTAAGGCAAAAAATAAAAATTGAACGGACTCTAACTTCTCCAAATGGACTTGATAACTAGGCCCCACTAAAGATGTAAAAAGAAGATAAATATAGTAATCGGATCTATAAATTCTTTAGACAAACATTCAACAAAACTAAGAGAGCCTTTAGCTTTAAAAACCATGGAAGATGGATCTTTAAAAAAGAAAAAAAGTAATATGTATTTTCATTTGTCTTTTGAGTCATTCCCAATGGTACAAATGAATCAAACACTAAAACATATTAACTTCGATTGCACCTTCACAAATACGAAAGATTCGTTACACAAAGTATTTGTGTGGCAGCTGTGTGCGACAAAGTGTCCGATCTTCCTTAATTATTTCGGAGATTGCATTATTGCTTCAAATAATAAGCTGTGCCAAATTTCGTGAAGATACATATCTTGTCAAATGAAAAAGTGTTCCATACAAGCACAGAACATTTGCCCAATCTCAGACCGACATCTCAAAAACTGTAGGGCTAGTTCGTGTATATGCAGGCAGGCGGACCAGCAGACGAACATGGCTAAATCGATTCTGCTCGTCGCGCTGATCATTTAGATATATGTATATATAGATTCTCCCAAGTTTCCTCCTGGGTGTTACGAACATTGTAGCAGACTTAATATACTTGGGGTACTCACAACGTGTCATAAAGCATCGTAAAATCATAAATTTGTATACTAGTTTAAAAAATTTGTTGTTGGATTGCATACTAAAATAAGTTTACGCAAATACAACTCTGAACTCTATGTTTTCGGATCGTTATAACTTATAACTTTATGAGAGTATGTGAAATCCCTAACACTTTCCTGAGTATAATTATGGTAAACAAAACTTGGTAGCACTGCAGATAGTGGGTGACCGCTTACTCTCTTGTGCGTATTATACTCGATAACTTTTTTGTTGCTTTTACATGTAGTTTTTTTTTTGACAATAGAGCAGAAGCGAGCAGAGTAATGACGAATCGAAGACAGCATATGTAAAATATAAATCAAATAATAGCATAAATTTTATTTTTTGGAACACATGCTAAAGCTTATTCAAATATAACTTTATGGTTGGTTATTTTTAGTTATACTTAAGTAAGTAAGTTCCAGCAGAATTAATTAATTTCTTTAAAATTAGTACTAAAAGCTTGCAATCTTGAATTTAAATTATTTAGAATTCCAAAATTTAGAAGTTTTAATTTTAAAATCCTCTCATATACAGATGAAGATTGTAATTTTTAGTCAAGTTGGCATTTATATCAGCAAAAGCTAATTACTTATAATATTTTACTTTATAATTAGTTTTCACATCAATATTTTAATAGTTATATAAATATATTTTTTTTACTTTTAGATATTTTAGACTAAATACCCATTTATTTTGGTGTCTACAAGCATTGTAATTACAACAATAATTTTTTATAATTATGTATTTTCATGCTTTATATGAACGCATTACAATAATTATTTTTTCTTGGTTTCCAGATATTATTATTTTCATTATTTTTATTAAACTAATTTTTAACATCTTTTTTTTATTAAGTTTTTAACCATTTTTTTTTAGTTATTTTTGTATATTTCTCATTTATAATAATTATTTTTTCTTACTTTCAAGATATTATTTTTTTTCAATACTTTTATGACACTAATTTTTAATATTTTTTTTATAATTTTTTCAGTTTTTTTTTTATCTTTCTTATTTTGTTTTTGTTGCTTCTTTGGCCTTATATATTACTAAAGCTTAATGCATTTCTAATTTTCTCGCTTCTCGGTAATGAATACTGTTGTATGATTATTTGATACGGATATTGTCATACATGTATAGTAATTTGTTGCTTCTGTTTGGATTTTCTTAACTTTATTTTTATTATTTGGTTTCGATAATATATATTTATTCATTTAAATGTTCATACTCTTTAATTACCTATTTAATTTGCTTTAAGGTGCAAATTTTGTTTATATAATTTCTTTTTTTTTTTGCATTTTCTCAAGTTTTCTTATAACTGAAAATAATAAATACTAGCCATTTTCAAAGTCTACATATTTCTCTTAATACTATAAGTACTACATACACATAAGCTATACATATATAGATAATATCAACTTACGTTTTTCTTTATTTTCTAAGCACTTCAGATACTTGATATTTACAAAGCCCACATATTTTTTACTTTATTTTATTTTATAGAATAAGATGATATATTTATAATAATTAGAAATGTTTTTTTTGTAATTTTTTTAGCTTAACTGAGTGTTAAAGCTTGAAAAATAAAGTTCAAATCTATTTTTTATTTTGATTTCAAGTTAAACGCCATTTTAATTTTTCAAAAGCCCACACATTTATCTTTACTTTTTATAATAACATACCACTATATATACTACATATATTTAAGTATTATATTTAATAAATAATAAAATTTCCCTTTTCGCTTAAGTCGATATAAAAGATGCCATATTTTTTCAAAGTCTACATAATTCTTTAACCTTTCTACAATTTTTATTTGGTTATTAACTTCTTTTATTATAAGTATAAATATTAATAAATATAAATATTTTTATAATTTCTATATTATGTACATATATGTATGTTTTTTTTTTGTTTTTCTGATTTATATTTTTTTTTATCTAAGCAGAACAACATACAATTAAATAATATTATATAGTTTTGCCGATAACTTTATAATATGTAAATAACACATGCAATTATATAAACAGCTATCTTTGTACGCTATTATATAATGTTATCATATATGTTATGCATATTGTTCCTCTACCTTATTTACTTGCATGTATCTCATAAATGAGCTAGAGCTATAGCTATATCGATATACAAATAACGCTACTTATATTCACATATAAATCTTAACTAACCAAGCGAAGACGATCCAAAGCTTCAAAGCACGGCATGATTTTGACCAATTAATTATTTAATTTCGTTCGTTCATTTTCAATGTTTCTCAAATACTAAATAAATCTTATTAGAAATATTTTTAAAAAATTTCGCTAATATTTTAATTCAGAGACGAGTGAAGAATCAGAGGTCATCAAAATAGGTAGAACAAATATTGAATAATAAATGGTAATATTAACGGGAACTAACCGAATATTCTTCAATTTTTTTATGTATATGAGGGATCTTCGATGATTATTATTACAAATCCGTTCCGTTCCCAGAAAATAAAACAATATACAAAAATAAAATATATTTATAATTTTGAAAAAGAGGGAGTGGCCCCGCCCTCTAATAAATTTAATGTATATATCTTTTAAACCACTAAATATTACAAGAACTTCTACCGATAGTGTGAAAATAGATTAAATCGGATGATAACACCGCTCACTCCCTTATAGCGATACTGTTAATAACTAGTTAAAGCGCGAAAAATTAATAACCAAATACACCAGAGACATAACATTTTACTAGCGAGGTGATATAAAAGGGCTTTAATGGAACCGAGGTCAAAATTGAACGATGGGCGTGGCACCGCTCACTTTTAGGTAAAATGACATATGTATCTCAGAGCCTACTAAACCGATTTCAACCAAATTTGGTACATAACATTTTTCTGATATTTTTATTTCACATTGTGAAAATAGGTGAAATAAGATTGCAACCACGCCTACTTCCCTATAACAGAATTTAAAATTTCATCTGACTGTTTCCTTTCCAGTGTTCAAATCAAGAAGCACGAATAAGGCTTTTAGAGTATTCTACCTTATGATCAAAAATTGTCCAAATCCAAGAAAAATTGTTCAACCCCTAGGTACCCCAATACCTATAGTTAACTTATTACCCCAAATATGGGTCAATGTGTGAGATGAGAGAAACCTTTTCTGACAATAGTATTTACTATTTCTGTGTATCAAAAAATCGGGTCAATACTTCCCTGAGCTCCCATATACCTAATATAAAGATTTGTGAACTTCCGGGTCACCTTATGCTGGATATATCGGCCAATATTTCAGTTGCCTCAACAAAAATTACAAATGGCTCATAATGCATTTTGTATTTCTAAAATAGATAAAATTGGCAAAAACTTGACTTAGCTCCTATATAACTGCTACCGGATTATCGAACATTCGGCTGACTTTGCTCCATATGATTGGTGATTTTATGTGAGGTACCTTAATGAAACCTCAGGAATATTTTTTTTACTATGTGGTATGATATTAGGTAATAGATGAAATCGGGGCCATACTACCCCAACTCCCATATACTATAAGGTGCTTTCCAAAGTAAAAGGAATGATTTTTGAATCTAGACGCCCTTTGGAGGCGCCATCTATATGTCGACTGGTGCGTTAGAATCTGCTATCTTTATCGATTGTTCAGTGAGAATTTCATTACATTTCATCTATTGGAAGTGAAGTTATTGCGTTTTAAGTGTCAGTATGTTTGTGTTATCGGTGCGAAAAGGAGCTTCGAACAAAGAGGCAACATTAAAGTTTGTTTTAAAATTGGTAAAACTTTTACCGAAACGTTTCAATTAATAAAACAAGTTGCCGATGATTGCCTATCACATAGCAGAGTGCACGAGTGGTTTCTACGTTTTCAAAGTGGTCGTGAGGACATAAATGACGATCAACAAGTGGGCCAATCAAAATCCGTGATCACCGAAAATTCCATCGAAACTGTGCGTGAATTCATCAAAAATCAAACGAAATCATCATTGAAATTCATGGAAATGGAATTGAACATCTCCAAAACATCGATTTATCGCATTTTGACCAAACACTTAGGCTTACGAAAGGTGTTTGCACAATTTGTTCCGCACAAACTGACTGACGACCAAAAATTGCTCAGAATCCAACATTCTGTGACCGCTTGTGAGCGATTATTTGACCAAAATCACATTTTAACCTTTAACCACTCCCCGTATTCACCTGATATGGGCACCGTGCGACTTCTTCCTTTTCGGAAAAATGCATTTGCCTATGAAACGAAAGCGTTATGCAGACGTAGAGGCCATTCAAAAGGCTTTCACCGGCATACTGGCGGCCATACCGGCCAACGAGCTAACACACAACTAAACACTCGTTCGACATGCTTTTGGACCGTGCAAAAAGCTGTATTGAAGCAGAAGGTGACCATTTTGAATAAAATAAATTGATTTCGCCAAAAACCCTTTTCTTCTATTTTTTTTATCCTGTTTACTTTGGAACGCACCTTCTATATGAATATATAAAATTGCTTGGACTCCGATCTTCTGGTTAACTTTTACATCTTGAGGAACTGCCCTGGCTTTAATCCTTGCAAGTTGTTAGAGAATGAAATGTTCGGTTATACCCGAGTTTAGGTCTTTCATACTTGTTTTGATTAGTTTTGAATCGTTTCGAAACAATTTTCCTCAGTATCAAGCTTACTCCTGTTTGGAGAAGAGTACGAAAGTGTATACAGATTTCAATTTAATATCCACATGGAAATTATTGTTTGTCTGCATGCCCTTTATATGTACCAGTATCATAGTAAACTATGACCGCAGAGTTGTGCAACTAGTTACATGAAAAAAATTGGTTCAGTAAAGTCAAAATTTTTAAAATATTGATTTTGGATTACACTGCTCATATTTGATATGTGAATAAACAAAAAAATATCTTGAAAATTTTAATAAAGGTAAAATATATATTTTAGTGAAAAGCCTTATATGAAATTACTATACATACAAAACATGCAATATCACGCAAAACCAGAATATATGTATGTATATAAAAATCCAAAGAACTGCTGACTATTTCTAAATTACAACGAATATAGAAGTCATGCTAAAAGCTAAAGAAAAAAATAAAGGACAATTAACAAAATAATAAACTGTTAAGTGCTTAAAAGTTTTTAAATTTTCATTTTTAATTCAAAACATTTTTTTAGCTTTTTTAGTGATTTCACGAAAAAGAGTGTTCTATTTGATTTTAATTAGTTTTAAAAACTTATTAATTATTAATTAAAAACTAAAATCTGCAAAAAATATTTTTAAAAATTTAGCAAAAAAAATATTAAAACTCACAGTTTATGTAACAACAAGCAACAGCACAAAATCTAACATCCTGCAAGATATTAATCCAAATTAAGTAGATTTTTTTACGTCTTTTTTAACTTCAAGAGAAAGCGTGATTTATTACATTTTATTTAAAGTTAAAAAAAAACTTAACCAACTTGAAGATTTACAATTTGCAAAAACAAAATATAATAATAAAAAAAATCGTAAGAAAAAAAATTAAACTAAAATCAAAGTTTATTTAATAACAAGCTAGGTTGCGAATTTTTGTATTCAAACATTTTGCATTAAAATGTAAATTTTCTTTATTAAATTCAAAACGTTTGGGATTAAAAATCTGAAACTCAAAAACGTTATTTTAAAAAACAATTTCTTTTTTTTAATATTAATTAAATGCTTGGGATAAAAATTTTTCTTTTTTATTTTTTAATCCGGTACGGATATTTTTATTCAATTACATTGATGGATTCCAAAATAAAAGCAAAAATTAATAGAAATGTTAATTCAATTATTTTTTTAAGGTTATTTTTTTACAATTTTTTGAACTTCACCAAAAAGTGTAAAGTATTATATTTTATTAATATTAAAAAAACTAATTCAATTTTAAAAATTTAAATTTTCATAAACAATATTTAAAAAAAAAAAATCTAATTCAAAGTTGGCGAATCTTTTAATTCAAAAGTTTGCATTAAAATGTAAGTTTTCTTTTTTAAACTCAAAACGTTTGGAATTAAAAATCAGAAACTCGAAAAATGTTTTTTAAAAACAATTTCTTTTTTTTTAATTAATTAAATGCTTGGGATTATAATTTTTATTTTTCAATCTGTTTTTTTTTTTTGCTTTAAGAATCAAATTTTCATTTTTTAATAAAAAGTTTTGTAATAAAAAGTAAATTTTCATTTTTTTCTTCAAATCGTTTGGTTTAAAAATCAAAACTCGAAAAATTTTATTTTAAAAATAATTATTTTTTAAATTTTAATTTTATGGTTGGGATTAATTTTTTTCTTTTTTATTTTCTAATGCGATAATTTTTTATTCCGCTTTAAATATTAAATTTTTATTGAAAAATTGTGCATTATAATTAAACTTTTAATTTTTTTATTTTTTACATTTGGGTTTAAAAATCAAAAACTCGAAAAATGTTAATTTAAAAACTATTTATTTTTATTTTAATTATTAATTATGTGCTCATTTTTCAATCCATACCGAAAGTAATTTTTTTCAATTACATTTTGGTATTACAAAATAAAAAACAAAAGAAAATTGAAATGTTAAATAAATTATTTTTTAATTCGTTATTTACAACCCTGACAACAAACAACAGAACAAAATATTTTTCTCGCAGGATATTCAGCAAAGTTAGAATTTTTTTCACGATTTTTCGAACTTCAGGGAAAAGCTTGAGTTATTGGATTTAAATAAATACTAGGAAACTAAACTAGTTTGGAAAAAAATTGCAAAAATAAGTCAACAAATATTTAACCAAGCATAACAGTTTTGAGAAATTACTGAAATAAAAGTAAAAGTTGATTTTATTCCAACATGAAGCAATCTATTTCTGGTATGATATTCATCGGAAATAAGTTCAAATTTAAAATTTTTTTTTTTAATTCAAATGTGATTTATTGGATTTAAATGTTGAAAATATAGTAATTTCACTCAAATTTAATAATGTAAAAAAATATTCAAAATGTATTAATATTAAAAATCAGTTTATTTTTCGTGCTTTTATTATATTCCAAACTATTTAACCGAATGCCGAGAAAAGTAATCAAATTTATTATTATTTTAGTGTTGACTTTAGTATTTTTAAGCAAATATGCGATTAATTTGTTAATGTTTAGTGTCGAACGAAATGTTGAACACTTCATTCAAATTATGAAAAACAAAGGCGATTAAACACTGTAGCAACATGTTGCAAGCGTATAAAAAGTGTTTTAGTTTTATGTCCCCCCTTTTTACCCCGCAAATAAGAACGTCTGTATTTATGCTTTTATTCATTTATATATTCTCTGTGTATATATGTATATATATAAAATATCTTTGCGCTCTTATAACATAACAAAAATTAAATTCTACATACCTACAAAATAGTTACATTTATATAATATTTAATAAGATACAAAATAAAAACGCACACAATTCGTAAAAACAAATATTTCACAATAATACAAAATAAAGGCTTTACTAAGACACATCCAAATATGCGGCTTTTAAATATGTATATAATAGAAAACAAAAACAAAAATATTCAAACAACTAAAAAATCGAATAATAATAATAATACATTTAGAAATAATACAAAATACATATTTGGATGCACACATTTGTGTGCGTGCTTGTGTGGGTGTGTGTGATTTGTATTTGTGTGAGTATGTGAATTCGCTTAATTACTAACGTTTGCTTTTTGGTCCAATACAGTTGCAGTGTTATACAAATAAAATAAATAAGAAAATACGTACATACAAGGTGAGTGGGTAGGGGGTGAAGGGTGTACAAGGTGCTGGTGGTGGTGGTAATTGCATGTGCGGTGAATTATAACTTTACAATTAAACAAAAAGCTATGCATTTTGCCAAAAATCAATACAAAAAGGTTAACAACAATTTAGCGTTCAATTTAGTTTAAAAAATAATTGTAAAAAATGCTCTATGAGCAATATCAACCACAACATCAAAATAACAGGATATATATATGTAAACAAATAAACATTGAGATTTATGTTAAGCAATATTTAAGAGATATTCAAATAAAAAACAAAAAAAAACAGTAAACTTTAAAGCGGCATGTCAATTTAAGTTAACAAGAGGCGCGGCACAACTACACAAGTGCTGGCCACGGCTGCCGACACGACCGCTCCACGTTGCCTACACACGTACATTAGGCGGGTACGTATGCACAATTCAGCTAAATAAATGTTAGGGTGAGTGTTTGAGTTGGGTCACACATGCATGGGAGAGCTTAGTGTTTGTATGATTTAGAGAGATTTACTTTAGAATGGACGCCTTAACTTGGCAATGGCATTTGTCAAATGGAGGATTTCCGTGTTCATTTGTTGCACCAGTGTGTCCAATTTGTCGACGGAGTCCAAAATTTCGACGCGTTCGGTGTGTGGATTGAAGCGCACCTCGAATGGACGCGACATGGTTGACACCCAGCGACGGAATTTATCTTTGGCATCTTCAAAACTCTCGGCCACATAGTAGATGGGCTGGTATTCTTGATCTTGGTAGGGTTGCACGGCAGTGGAGGCTGGTTCGAAAGCGCGATGTTCGCACTTGTCGCTGATGGCATGCAAGAGTTCGCCGTATGACGAGAGCAAACCAGCGCCGTAGGCTTTCACCTGACCGTGTTCCTTGCAGAGACCAAACTCAACGGTGAACCAGTAGACCTAGAGAACAGAGAAGATAAAGAAAATAAGTGATTAGTTAGCAGTGTATATATATGTATGTATATATATATATATATATATATATATATATATGTGTGTGTGTGTGTGTGTTTATATGTATTTTGGTGGGTGTGAAAATGTGAAAATCTTGGTTGTAAATGGAAAACTTGACACTGACACTTAGTCTTTGACGGCGCAACAATGGCTTGCGCGCGTCTACGTCAATGGCACAGGGCCGCTCTCAGCGCCGGCCAGCGCCAATGTGCAGCGCGTTTTGACCTCAATCTTTGGTGATTGTCAAGCGCGCCAGTCATAGCTGCGGTTTAGCATTGAATAACAATTTGCAAGTAAACTTGTTGCTTTTGCATGGCTATATATATATATGTATGTGTCCATAAAATTTTGGCCGCTTGTTTGCACTTTTCTGCATGTTCTTTGCATGCATAACATTTTTGATCGCTCATTAGAATTTTTGGCTGCCAAAGTCGCCATTTTGAGTATTGCTTTATTTCTGTTACTAAATGCACGCGTTTAGCTGCCGCGCAGGCGCAAGGCCAGCAGTAACAACGCCAGCGCTGTGCACATTCAAGTCAAGATTAAGACAACTTACTGCAAATAATTACAGCAATGCACTTGCCCTCGCGCCGCCTAGCGCGCTTGTGTGTGAGTGTGCGTCCAAGTGGCCATTGCCGCTGTCATGCTGCCAAGCGCACGAACTTGAATTAAGCAGCCACCACCACGTTTTTTTTTGTGATATTTGATAGCGCAAGCACTTCAACTTGGCTTAGAAAACTCGCTTGAGGTGGCGCGTTCTTGCGCTAATGCCAGTTTTTGGTGCATGGTCTGGCGTCAATGTTGGCGCGGTAAAGCCGCCGAGCGCGCGCGCGCTAGTTTGTAGCATGCTAGTGCGTTAGTGGACACAGCCAGCAAACGCTGTTCCAAGTTTACAGCTGGGGTGGTGGTTATGGTTAAGTGGGCGCGCGCGCGCGCTTCACAGCCGCCAGCCAACAGTCAGCAGCCTTCATAGCTACTAAAATATCTAAATTGGCAATTAAAGCGAGCATTTAGACAAATTAAACTGCAAATGTACATTTGTAGCCTGCGCGCATAACTGCCGCATTTATGCATATTTGCGCGTTCGCTTAGTTAGCGACCAGTTGACTTTTACAATCAAATTTGTTTAGAAAAGTGATATTTGCGATATCGAATTCGGGTTGGCGAAACGTTCGCGTCAAGGCTACTAATCGAGATAATGCTAATAAGCGCGCTGCTTGGCTAAGCGTTCTAATTGCTTAGTGTGTATGTGTGTTTTTTATATCAGTGCTGCGCCAATATTGTCATACTTACAGTGGATAGCTTTTCGATTTCATCATCGGAGGCACCCAACGAAGCCAAACCGATTTCTTGTGAGAATTGTGCGAAACTGGGATCAGCTAAGAGCGGCATGTGACCGAGCAATTCGTGAATGCAATCGCTGTAATTGAAGAAGAGAGGAAAGAAGAATAAGCAATTAGTTAAACTGTGTAGATTTAGGAGAAATATGCAAGCTAAACTACTAGATACTAATACTAGATATAAGTTTTAAGCTCAATGAGTTCTAAAGCTATGATAAATCTAAACCTAGCATAGTTCTAGACACCTTTCCTTGGTTTCCATTACAACAACACAGCTTTAACTTCTTATTGGCACTTTAAATGAGTCACTTATAATTCAATCAAATATCGAAAATAGCTTTTATCACACTTTATCACTTCTCTCAGGCGGCAAACAGCGCCTGTAGCTTGCTGTTGGTCATTTACTGTACCCTTACTGCTTGCCTGCTGGAATACTGTTATTATGCTAAACTAATTAAGCGTCGGTAATGGCGCTGTGCTGCCCTTAAAGTGCGCCGAAGTGCTAAAGTGTCGACAATTTGCGACAATTTCATTTTCAACACTAACACTGCTATCCTAACCTCACTTTTGTTTCACTGCTATGCAGCCCGCCCACCCATCAGCATCAGTAAAAGCATCAGCAGTGGCAGTGGCACTAAAAGTTCTGAGGCAATTACATGTTTCCGTCATGTCAACGCCTAGTACTCACTGCATTGTCGCACAGCTATTGTGGTTGTTGGCATACGAAAGCATATTTCCTGTCAAATGAAATTAGAGCATTTGCCTTTGTGCTTTGATTGCTGATGCTTGAGTTAATTTGTCGCAACGCAACAATATGCGTAACCGGCAGTAGGAAGCACACAGCGCAAAGTTGCCTTGTCTAAACTTTAGCCCATTTTACAGCTAGTAAATGTAGAATTCTAGCACTTAGATACTTACGGTTCGGGTGTGTGGTATGGTGAGTTGACGTGGCGCACATATTGTGTGCTCTGGAAGATGCGGAATGCCAGCGAGGCGAGGAAGTCGCGTGCGGTCAACAGACCGGCAGCGGGGCGCAGTGTGAAACCGGTGTTGCGACGCAAAAAGTCCGACATCTCTTGCAATTGTGGCAGACGGTGTTCGACGAAGATCTGCTCGTCGCGCAATTTCTGGAAAGCAGCACGGTATTCCTGGCAAGCGTGTTTCTTCGACAAATCGACAACAGTCAACAACACCGAACGCCATGTCTTAACCTCAGCATCGGAGTATTCAATGTATGGGATTGGATCGCCATATTTGTAAGCGAAAGCGATTTCGGCGATCTCCTTGCGACGTTGACGATAGACTTTATCAGCAAAACCGGGATGATTCATATCCAAATCGGGTTCGTATTTGGTCATCAAATGATTGCAGTTATCCAATTCGGAGGCATGCTTGGGGAACCATGGTGCCTTGACGCTGATGTTATGTTCGGCCAACAGACTGATGCTTTGGAACGAGCCCGATTGACGTAGCGAGCGCACCAGTTGCAATAGGTTGCCACGCGTCATATCGACCTTAATGAGTACGTCGTGTTCGACGCCTTGTTCGCGTGACACACGCGATTCGACATGTTGTACGGCGCCCTTGAACGTTTCGATCGCCTTGAGTATGCGGCCAAGCGAGGAGATGCCCTCCTTGAGGCGTACGACGAGCGCAGCACTCTGCACGGCATTCTCCGCTTCGGTGGACTCGGCGGCGGCGTTGGCAAGCAAAACTTCCTCTTCGGTAAGACCGGCATCTGTGCGTGTGAGAGAACGAGTGAAAAGCAAAGCAAAGTTAATAAAATATATCTAGTTATATGTGTGTGTATGCTATTTTAATTTTCAAGTTGTACTTGATGCCAAATAAATCCGCTTGGCTTGCTAAGCACGCGTTCTAAGCCATTGGAATGGTAGACAAGTCAGCTTAAGCATAAAAGATGCTGGCCGAATGCATTGCACTAGTAGGTAAGAAAGTAGAAAACCCTTGGAGAGGGGATGGAGAGGCGATGGCGTATAATTGGAATAAATGTTGGGTGAAAAATTGCAAATCGGCTTTTGTCACAATTTTTCCCCATTTCTCATTTTTTTAGCAGCAGCCATTGTTGGCGTGTAGTCAAGCGCGCAAGATTCGCCTTTTATCATACTCAAACGCGCACAGTGACATAATAAAATCAGCGCAATAAAAATAGCATCGCCGGAAATGTACGCAATGGCATTGGCAAAAGGAATGGAAATATTAAAAGGAAATGTGCGATTTACACATTTGAAATGCTCGGCGTACGTGCTGGTGCACAAGCGTATCCTTGACTTGAATGCGTGTGTGTGCGTGTGGCAAGCGTATTAAGTGGCATATGCTTCATCATCATCATAATGCGCTTGAAGGCACTTATGTGACGACGCTGACATTAACCCGCACCCGAGTGTGGCGCTCAACTGTTGCTTACCATTTGCATTGTTGCTGTGGTTATTGCCCTCACCCTGAGCAGCAGCGCCCAACGAGGCGTTGTTGGTTTCGTTATGGGCTTCTGTGGCGTAAGTAGTTTTTGAAATGAAAAGAAATGAAAATAAAACGAAAAAAAAATTAATAAAATCATAAAAATTTATAAAATCATAAAAGCAAAATAAAAAGTGAAAATAAAAGCAAAATTGCACGTGTTTAAATAAAGTGGTGCAGAAATTAAAATTGCTATTTTTTCGCTGTTTTTGATAGACTACCTGCTGGGATGTCATGTACTTCAGCTGGTATCTCCACATTTTCCACCGACTGATCGGCTTGCAGTTCGATTTCTTGCTCGATTGGAGTGCCCTTAGCTTGCTGAATGCATTGCTCCAAGGTAGCTTCGTCTAATTAATGGAAATTATAATTAAATTAAGAAATTAAATTAAGTAAAAATTAAGTAAAAAATTAATCATAAGGAATAAAAAATTAAGAAAAATTCTTAAAGAACAAAATTTAGTAGTAAAGAAAGGAAAATTAAAAAAAAAAATTTAAAAAAATTAAGTAAAAATTAAATAAACAATTAATCATTAGAATTAAAAAATTATGAAAAATTAATTGAAAAGCAAATTTAGTAGTGAACAAAGGAAAATTAAAATATTGATTTATAATATTTTGTTTGCCTTTGCTTGGCATTCCAGCAAGAAATTATTGAAAATTAAAATAGAAATATAAAATAAATTAAGTCAAAATTATTATTTAATTAATTAATTAATTCAAAATGCAATTTAGCAGTACATTAAAATATTTAAATGCAAAAATTTCAAAAAAAAAATATTGTATTTACTTTGCAGCGTAGAAATTTTCCAAACCTTATTTTTCTTATTTTTTTATTATTTCAATTCCCGTTTCAATTTAATTTTTTTTCTTACAATTATGCTTAATTCTACTCCTCCTACTTACCGTTGGTCTTTTGGCGCGCTTCCTCCAGCACGGTTTGTTTGTTTTGCTTGACAACCAAGCTTTCAAAGCGCGCATCGTCCACCAACGAGCGACGGCGTGATGGATAGCCATTCTGTAAGAGAGCAGATATTTTATGATTAATTTTTTGTTTTTGTATAAAAAAAGTTAATCCACTAAACTATTTAATATTTAATAATTTTTTTTTATTTTTTACCACCCTAATACCGTTAGTGCTTGGTGATCAACCGACAACCACCTGTCGGTCGTCTAATGCGTTGCCATTGGCTAGAAAGCTTTTAAGCGCCTTTTCCACTCAAATGACCGAGCAGCGTGGGTGTGTGATTGAGTGATTGTGTGGAGACCGTTTGGAGGGTGGCAAATGCTTTAAGCACACTTAAAACCGTTAAGCGTATATTTGCCTGAGTGTGTGGGTAGGTGTGTGTAAATAAAGTAGAAAAGCGGAGATGTGCAGGAAATTGGCGCATCAGCCGCAGATTAAAAAGGTTTGAAGAAGGAAAATGTGGTTGTGATTACTGTTAAAGGGAGAATTGTACGAAAGACAATTTTTTTGGTAAAAAATGTTTAAGAATTAGGTTTCGAAAGACTGTTTCAATGCAAATATGCAGAGATGTGAAATTTTTTCAGTTTTCAAAAGTTTGTCTGACTAGCGTTTTAAAAATCCACAATTTCCTACAATTTCATATACATATGTATGTATGGGCCCCAGCTTTGTTTACATTTCCAAACAGCCGCCAGTTGTGGAATTTTTTCCACTATGTCTGCAAATCACTTGACACTTATGCAATGTGATTTACTTTCCTCTCACACGCTTACGCTCCGCTGAACGCTCTCCACATAACTCTACAACTTCGAACAATTATACATCAGTTAAAAATATTTTTTTTAGTTTTATGTTTATGGTATGACACAATTTAAACAAATAAAATTATGTACGTATGTACGTGCTGGCCTGAAGATGCTGTGTGGTCGGCGGCAAGGCAACAAGCACTAATTTCAACACAAACATAATAAACGGACAGACAAAGTGGCAGACGAATCGCCAGTGAACAAGCGGCTGACTGTTGGCCCAATACTCCACTGAACTGAACTGAAATGCGGTCCGCACTGTGATGCGCTGCTGTTGTTGTTGTTGCAGCCACAAGCATACCTCTACATATGTGTAGCCGGTTACAAAATCTCCGCGCTTGACTTTAACATTTGGCAGTTGGCTTATTGAAAACGAAAGTGGCGCTTTGTTTTGTTTGCTGTGTGTTTGTTGTTGGTACAACAACACAAAATTTTCGGTAATTTTTCGAAAACGCAGCTACATGGCGCACGTCAAAAGCGCGCATTGTGTGTTTTCGTATATTTTATCAGCAAACAAAAACAATAACAACAATGCGTGAAGCGCTTAAGCGCGGAAAACAGAAATTTGCCGGCTAAAAACTGGTTTATGCGCCAAAATAAAAAAATATGGCTAAATGAAAAAAAGAAAAATAATTTGCATAGCATTAAGGCTTAGTTTTTTTGCTTCACTGCTTGCTGGCGCGCAAGTTCAGTACGCGCATGCGCGCGCATCACATCGTCTTTGCGCGCTGCGGCTAAATGATAAGCGCATTGTGTAAAAAAATCGTCAAAATAACTTATTCATTGACACAAAATGTGTACCATCATCGTTGTTGTTGTTGCTGTTATTATTGTCATTTGTTTTTTATTTGGTCTATTGTGTGCACTTTCGTTCGAAATCTTAAATAACCGTGCGCTTACAGGCGTTGACACCAAATGAAGTTGTCAAATAGCGCGAGCTCGACACGTAAGCGCCGGACTTTAAGTAATATTTTGACAGCTTAAGGTGTGAAAATCGCATAAATTTGCTGATCAATGAGTTGAGGCACCTAAGCGAACGAGTTTGCGCCATTATTGGGCGCACAATGGGATTTGTGGAATTGTGTTTTGTATAGATATTTTATTTAAATTTTATTTTTAAAGCGCTCAAATATAGGATTTGTATATTTTAATGGATACAGAGCAGCGCTCGTGGCAAGCAGGAAGTAATAGTGCGCTTTAAAGAAGCAGCGGATAATGCGCGTAAATTGGTCAGCTACAATGGCTTAAGTAAAATTTATGCGCTTTTCCTGTTGGCCATTAGCCATTCAGCCCTTTCTTATACAATTTTTATTTTCAACAACTATTTTTTTTTTGTTTTTGTGTTACATTGACCTTCGTGAACCACGCCAAATTTAGGCACACGGTCACATAGAAAAGCTGATGAAAGAGCGTCCAGTTTTCGAATCAGCTAGTAAACGCGCATTTCAACATGTTTATTGAATTTTTGTGTGTAACGTCAAGGAAATTTGTTTAAATTTACATTTTTGAAGAAAAAAATTTGGTTAAAAAAAAAGTTGTTATATGTGCATACATAAGTAACATAGCAGCAGCAGCGAACTCGCACATGCCAACTAATGCAATTTTTTGTCAACCAAATTTTTTCCTGCCGTTGTATGACACAGCTGCTTAATTGTGCCGGTAGTATTAAGTGTTGTTGTTGGCATACTTGCGCATAATTTTCCCTTTTTTCTGCTGCGTTACTATCTTAAGCGCATCACCACAACTCAGCACTGTGGGTACACGCCCACTTTCACTCTTAACGGTTTATTTGAGCAGTTTGTTAAGTAACTCTGCTGTCAATTTGTCAAGACTAACCATTAAAGGTTGTACAATGTGTTGGTTGCGTTTGAATATTGTGTATTCTGAATACAACTGGGAGCCTGTATTTTGTAGGAAATTTTAGTTTTGTCTTTCCAGTTGATAAAATAATAAGATGACAACAATTGTTGTTGATAAATTTGCTTCATAAAAAATGGGTATGTTTGGCAGCTGTCACGTAGTCCAAATGGTTTGCTTATACATATATGTACATATATGTATATTTGGATATATGAATATGTTTGTGGTTGAAAACTACGCAATAGCTGACACTGATTTTCGGAATTTTGGGTATTTTCGCAGCACCAAAAATCAGCTGTGATAGCCAGTTATGTTCGTAAGGTGAAAGAGGAATATAAACAAATATTTTGAGTTATAATTTGAGTTAATTTTTAGGTAAAAAGGGTAACTGGTTAATGAAATTTAGAAAAATAAAGGAATTTTTCAATTCTTTAAAAAAGCGATGAAATTAAAAAAATGGAAAATTTTCTTTAATTCTTAAAAAAAAATTTTTAAATTAAAATAATGAAGATTTTTCCTTAATTCCTTAAGAAAAGTATTGAAATTAAAAAAATTAAAAATACAATACAAGATATTTTGTAAAGCAATAAAACAAATTAAATTAATATAAAAATATAATAAAAATAAAAAATTTGTTATTTTACATCGTTGAAGCTGTCACGATTTTCAAAAATTGACAAAAAAAAATTAAATACATTTTTTAATTATAATAAGTTTATTTTTTCACAAATAAAACATTTTCAAACCCCATTTTTAGAGATAAATTATTCTCGATTTTATATAAAATAGACAAATAAGTTTATTTTTAAATAAAAATTAGTTAGCAAAACACACTTTTGAAAATAAATAAATTGCTTTTCATATGAAATTGAAATTTTATAAATAATTTCTTGAAGTGAATATCACATAAAATTCAATAACGAAGTAATTTTTTAAGTTTTAAATGATTTTTACAATTTTTTAATTAGTTTTTTTTTTAATTTTACTATGAATTTCACATAAAATTATACAATTAAATAATTTTTTGAACTATTTTAATTTTATTAAGAAGTTCACATTAAATTCCATAACGAAATCATTTTTGAAAATTGTGAATTAATTTTTTGAAAATTTTCAATTAATTTTTTTTTTTTAATTTTATCATGAATTTCACATAAAATTCGATAACGAAATAATTTTTGAAAATATTTAAATTAATTTTTTGAAAATTTTTTTAATTTCATTATTTGAATTTCTCATAAAATTCAATAACTAAATAGTTGTTTGAAAGTTTGGAATTAGTTTTGCTGAAATTTTTTAATTAATTTTTTTATTTTAATTAATTTATTATTTTAATTTTATTATGAATTTCACAAGAAACTCGATAACGAAATAGTTTTTTAAATTTTTTTTTTCTTAAATTAATTTTTTATTTTTGTTATGAATTTTTGAACTGAATTCTTTGTATAAAAAAGTTGTTAACCAGTCTTTTAAGCATTACATGATTTTCGCCAACCTTTTTATTAGAAATTAGCTTTTAAATATTTATTTTTTTCAAGAACAAGCTTTACTAACGCTTAAAATTTGATGAATTAAAATTAAAATAAAAAATTGAAAGTTTTCATCAACAGAAAATTATTTTTTGCCAATACAATAGCTCTCACAACCAAAAAAAAAAGTTTTTCCTATTTTTGTTGGGAAAAAACTATTTTCCGAATTTTTTATTTACGCAATTTTCAGTGTAACTCACCTCAATACTGTAGGATTTTTTGATAGCGAACATTTCGCGGTTCTTTTGTGCAGCAGCTACGGCCATCATTTTGTTAGTTTTTGTTTTTTATAAATATACGGATACGAAGAGAATTCAAAATTTATCGCAAAGTGCAATTTATGACACTTGACTTTATATATTTGCGTTTTTTGAGTTTTTTTATTTAGCAACTGTTCTCAGAAATAAGCCTACGAAATGCACTTTCACTGCTTATTTCACAATAATAATAAAAAAAAATGGTTCTTGCCCAATTTTCTGTTAATCAACTTTGAAGTAGTTTGCTTAAACGGTGTTTGCGTCTATGCAGCTCCAGAAATCACACTTGTTTTTTACGTATTTGTATGTATGTAAAACACAGGATCTTTAACTTGTTGTAGAACTTCCAGTTATCGAAACTTTTCAAATACTTGAATGAACTTTTCGATTTAGCTTGCTTTAACTTTAGTATCCTTCGATTTGTGTAATTATTTTACTCGCAGGCAGAAAAGCTAATTATTATTTTATTACAACAAACACAGCGTTTTAAATATTTATTTTATATTTAACAAACTACTTAACTTCTTAACCAAAGTGGCAAGTCTTAAGAGCGAATGATAGCGAATCAATGCATGCTTGGTGTCCGGCGGCGTTCGCTTAAATACCCTCAAAGCGTATCGTATGAAACGATAAAAGAGCCGCTGAGCCGAAGCTCGGCCGCAGCGTCGTTGCTCTGTGTGGGGTGGCAAGCGAACTTGCGTGCGGCTGTGTGTGTGTGCGCACATACGGTGGGGCCATGTGTGGTGAGCGTGCAGACGGCCGCTCGAAAATCCGCTACAGGTTTCAGTTGTTTCGGTTGTATTGTGTGTGTTGTTGCTGCTATTTTTGCTCCCATTAACAGGTGATGAAGACGTCATCAGCGCGGCAATCACTGCGCAGCATCAGCTACACACCAGTAGACGCTCACTACATGCGCGCTCTCTCCGCGCAAAAACAACAGCAAACACAAAGCAATGTATACGAATGACTTGGACGCTGGTCATGCTCGTGGGGTTCCCTCACGTTTGCGCAGCACACCAAGTTCAAGTTGCAGAGCGTATACGCTTTGTATGCGCGCTCGCATGCTCAGCGAAAAACGATGCTGACGTTAATCGAAGTGTTGGAATCACCCGGCGTTCGGTATGTTTGTTTGTGTTGTTGTTGTTTTTGCGGCGGCTGTTGTGATTTTTGTTTGGTCCAGCAGACGTACAGCGCAGCGGTAGCTGTGCGCTACAGGTGAGCGATCGAGTGCCAAATTGAGCTGGTTTAGCACGCTTGCGCACGTCATCGCGAACCTCGGCGACGCGTCATTAACACGCCGTTCTTGGTGGTGTGATGGTGTGACTTTTAAAAACGTGTGCGTGTGTGGTATACCACCGAAATACCCACCCGTAAGTTAAATTTGTTTACTGTTTTTTGTTTGTTTGGATTACGAGTGTTTCGGGTCATCCTTTCCGAGAAAGTCAACTGTTATTTTCTACTTCAGTCGGGGAATTTTCCCACCACTCCTACTGTGAAGTGAAAACAATGTCGTAAAGAGACCACAAAAATATATTCTTCTAATGTTGGGTCATCATTAGTTACACTTCAGTGACGCACCTAATATGCAAAATAGGACCATTAAATATTATTGACTAGAAAATATTTACACATAAGCAATTGGAAAATTTTTATTTCATAACTTAAAGAAAACAGTGATGACCAATTTCGTTTCCAAATACATTAATGAAATATCTTACTTAGAGCAAAGTATCTACTTAGCCTGAAAGTGTCATTATTTTTATAAGAATATGTGAAGAAAACCTTAACGTTGGTAAAAGATTGTATAAATGGGATCTAACCAATTACAAAGCACAACTGCCGCCGCAAATGCTAATTCAAATAACAAACAGATTGAGTGGTGGCAATCATGAATTCTTTCAAAAGAAAATCTTCTGTGGGAGGTCTGCGTCGCGTTTCTGAACTTCGATCAAAGGCACAACGATTCAAGAATTGGCAGTTATCAAGTTAGCAGTAGATGTACTGCTGCGAAATGCAGCTTATTTTGGAGAGGCATGCGTACCCACTCCGTTAGCGGGTCCACTATATAGGCATTGAGCTCGATGACTGCGGGTTCAAAGCTAGTTAAGGAATGCATATCCTTATTAGCATTAGCAGCAAGCTACTACCATGTCGTCGGAAATTGTAATGCCAATGAGCTTGCAGCCATATTAAAATTCCATCAGAATGGAAACGAGCAGGGATTCTCCTGTCTCCTTCCATTCGTGTGCTAGATCGATGTACTTCGCGCTAGCTCAGCAAGCGCTGGTCATTAACTTTTTTTCCAGCCCAGAGTGAAAAGCAAAATGTCCATGGAACTAATTACTACCTATTAAACGTTTCACATGGCGCATTGTTAGGTGACTCAACTGAACACTGTCTCACTGGCACTCACGCCGTGAAATTAAAGATTTTAGGGTACGCAAGTTGTCAAAGTTGCAGTGATGAAAATGAGGTGGAAGCATCTAAACAATTTCTCTTCCACTGTCAAGCTATCGTCAGAGTAAGATGAAGGCATCTCCATAGCCATACTTTTTGCGAACTCGCCGAATTGGCTGGAATTGATATTAGTCATCTCAATGAATTCGTTGCAGGCTGCATTTTGTCGATAGGCTCCTAAAGCATTTTGAACTATCTGGACTCTGGCACTGAACAAACGCAATAAGGATGAGTTGCTTCTGTGACCAAAATGCCCGAAACACACAAAAACGTGAGTATAATACTTCGACAATTCATTATTGTCCTGATAAAGCAATCAATACACATCACTGTGCATTATAGGAACGATTGAAACTTGAGTACAAATTTAGGCGAAATTGTTACGTCAAATACTTTTCATACCTCATACCGCACCCGCGTTGGTAGGATAACCTCTTACAGGATTATCTAAAGTGGAAAACTAGGAACTTGGGAAATGGATTTTTGGCAGACATTTTTACAAAGAAATTAAAATTTCAGTGAAAATTTTGGAAATTTTTTTTTTTTCAAATAGTTGTAATCGAATAAAAAAATGCTTCTCCCAAGTCTATAAGAATTGTAAAATTTCATAAGGAACAGTTGAGTAGTTTTCGAGAAATCTTGCCGACTTCAAACACACAGTTTCGACAAAAACCCGTTTGAAGACGGCGCAACTAGCTACATAGGCGCCGAGCTCACAAGTTCTCAAGGCTGTATCTCCGAAAACTATTACTCGAATCAACTTGAAAATTTAGGACACTTTTCTAGAGGTGTTGTAGAATTTAATAAGACAATAAAA
Source organism: Bactrocera neohumeralis (assembly GCF_024586455.1). Lineage (NCBI taxonomy): Eukaryota > Metazoa > Arthropoda > Insecta > Diptera > Tephritidae > Bactrocera > Bactrocera neohumeralis. The sequence goes on along the minus strand of NC_065923.1, from coordinate 42,174,242 downwards.
AAATCGATTTTTTGAAACCCATAAACCCATGTAACTCCTTAATATATTATGTTCGTTACGATTTTTTACAGCACTTTGCAATAATTTTCGAGGTAGTGATTATGAGAGTTTTGTATATATGATGTCATGAACGAAAGAAGAGAAATAGAAAAACAGTTTGACAGTTCCTTTAATTTGTGACGTAGTCGGTAACAATATCGGATGAATGTTATTCAATTTAAAAATCAGTTTAACCTCTATTTACCTCAATTTATAAAGTTAAGAGTTTTCATTGGTTTCCTCGAGCAAAAAACGGCATATTTCTAATATTTTTATTTGTTTTTAAATGAAATATTTTATTCAAACTTTTTTATTATTTCAAAGATACATATTTTACAAAGGTTTTTGTGAAATTCCAAAGGAAAATATTCACAATTCCGCAGTCTCTTGGAAAAAAGGTGCCTGCGCGTTGTCAGCAGAACTTCTTTACAGTATCATCTCAACTAAAACGAAATAAAAATGTATTTTAATTAAGACTATATTTTGATATAATAGTTCACTGTGTGAAATATTATTAAGGGGTCACGTAAGTGGTAGGGTAATTTTCTTTCAAAAAAAATTTTTTTTTTTGCATTTTCTGCTCCCTTATACTCTTAGAATTAATGTAGAAAACCACTTCACCATTGGAAGGTTTAGAAAAAGGCCCAAAAATAATAATACCGCTCGACGTTCGGAGCGCTTGGAGTTTAAAATGGCGGACATGATTACGGTCGAACTACTCAACCGATTGGTTTAATTTTGTTTTTAAATGTTCACCTGGCATTGACAATATTGTTACAAAATTTATGTGAAAAAAACTTAAAAAAAATGTTAATTAGTTCATTATTTATCAACATTTTTTCCATGATTCTAGTAGAGACAATAACCATTCACGTACTTTTTAACAATAAATTGGGTTTCAGATGATCCAAAAACGAAAAAACGCATCTCATTCACCCAGTCATTTCTCCGACAGATGTCATCAAAAAATTCCGAAAAAAATTTTTTATTCACTCCGCGATATACCTCATAATATGTGAAAAAAGTTCTATTGTAGAATAAAAATGTCTATGAAAAAAAATGTCAAAAAAAAAAACATGCTGGATTACCCTACTGACCCCTTAAGATCGGTTAAGAAGTTTGCGATAAATCTTGATAACCGACTATGAAACTCGTGTTTAAAGTTTTAAGCGACTATATAGCTGACCTCAAAAGCGCAACTTTTGTAGGCTAAATGTCCCAAAAGTATTGCTTGGATCAACTTGGGAAGTCAGAACAATATGCTAGAGATGTTATACAATTAAATAAGATAAGAAAATACGATTTTTGAAGTCCATGTAACCCTTAAAGCGAATCTGAGTTCTATATAATCACAGAGTAGTCAATTTATCGCTTCTCACAACAAGTCAAACTATGTATCTTCATATCAATTTATACCCTACTTTAGCATATACTTACGCACATCTATATATAAGAGAAGGGAAATCGAAAGAGTATCAGACATCAAACGTTGCTAAACCACAGGTGGTATCAACATGAAAGTTTCAACGCCCAAAATATTTGAAGAGATCTTTCATCAACAAAACACAAACACATAGCTATACAAAAAAATTAATGCAAAAAAATGCGCAAAAGAAACCAATCAAATTGTCGACAAGCTATTTTTAGCATTCACGCAATTTAAACCTGAACAAATTCTTAATTAATGAAAACAAAGAAAATTGCGAAACTTATTCATAACTAATTATGTACTATAATAAATTATTAAAATAATTATGTAATATAATAAGAACTGTACTAAAAATAGTGCTAAGTTCCTTTTCCTTCTTGATATCCAAGAATTCGCTTCGATTTGCGGGCAACATTATCTGCCTGACAGCCGGTGTAAGTGGGAAATCCGGCAACTACAAGTACACACATACATGCATACGTATAAAAAACTATTTTCAATCATTACTAATTGTTGTAGCATAAGCGAACAACAGGTCTTTCATATTTATTCCCAAGTGAGTGGTTGAGTTGTGTTCAAGTGTTGGCTTGTCTATTGTTATTAACATAACAAAGTATAGCAACAGGATTTAGCATTATGCTGTGAGAACATTCAGCAACTCTCAAAGGAATTTCAGTGAGATAATTTCCTTTGGACCATAGTTGTATAACTTTCCCTTTCACTGGACTTCAACAAATTCACGGACTTTGGTACACGCTTCAAATGAAATTATCAGACTTTAATTGAAATGCCTCTATGTCGTCTACTAAACAGCCGCATAGCTTAGAATTGCAATGTATCATTTACTAAAATTGAAAGTTGAAAAGTTAATAGCAACCTTGTCATTAGCGTCTTACTAGAAACGCTTATTAGTCAATGAAATTATGTTAGCAATCAACTCATAAATCAGTTTACCTGTCTAAATGTCATTATAGACTCTCGCAAAGTATTGCACCTTGTCTAAAACAGCGTAGTATTATGGAGATAGATGTACTGTTATATGCATACGAGTATATCAAAGTATTTGAAATGAAGGGAGGAATATAAATTTAACCTGGGCGTTCATTTCGCCATATGACTAAACAAACGATATATGTAGAAGTAGTTAATAATCATTCTCGCCCGAACTTAGTCTTTGCTTACTTTGTGAAAGAATATTTTTTTTTTTCAATTTAATTGGCAATTATAGGAATTTTTACATTACCGAGAAAATATTTATTTTTCAATTAATGTGAATAGATCGAAAAATCCAAGCTGCACCATCTCCTTCCTTCTGATTCAATTGGTACAACCTACCTGTTGATGTCTGACCTAAATATTTAGAATGCTCATTTGGAAATCATCGGGACTAAAATCACTAAAATGTTCTTTTTGAACCACCCTGTGGTCTCATGAGGTTTATCAATTCGAAAAGTTTTATATGTGCAACTTCCGAGTCATCGACAAGAAACCCTCGATCGTTGGTGGGTATATTTTTTTCAATATCTTGTTGAATAAGTCAGAGATTGTCCTCCCATAAACTATATCTACAACATGTTTGTCGAGCCATATATAGTATGTATATTCCTTTTTATTTGAGTCTAATTGTAAGATGGGGCCTGATGTTACTACAAGTAGATCGTCTACCTCACGGTTATCTAGAATACCACTGTGTTGGGGGACCTATTGCTGGTTTATCATGAAATAGAATGTTAGTTTCGCGATGTTCAAGGGCGAAAATGAGAGTTTTTCCTGCAAAAAACTGTCAAAACTCATCAGTTGTTGTGAGCGGCTTAAAATTTGAAGCAATATTCTTTAGTTGCATTGAAAGAAATGAAGTAGTTTGGCGAATAAAAGTCTGTTCCCGTGATTTTCAATCTTATACCGACCGTAATATAGGCTGGATTTAATGATCAAGAAATAGTATCGTATGGAGAATTAAAGTCAGTTCAAGTTAGCAAATATTAAAATTTTAAAAAATGTGGTTTCTGGTAAATATGCATGAATTGTAAGCTAAATTCCCCGGGTAAATAATATTTCAAAAGAATGTATTTTGCTAAGTTATTAGGACTGTCCTTAACTACTATACCAAATATGAGCGCGATCAGTCAGCCAGTTTGTTTACAACAGTTGCTTAAGTCGGTACACCTCAGTAGTGCGTTGCGAATTTTACAATGGATAAAAATATCGAACAATCAGTATGTCTCAAATTTTGTTTTTGTTACCAAATTTCGTGTGTTTAATCGCTACGAATGTTCCAAAACGCATACGATGATTGAGTTTTATCAAAAGGACAAACTAACGAGTGGTACAAAGACGGGCTAGAGATCGTTTAAGATATGCTTCTTTCTGGACGACCTTCGACCTCTTCAACTGACGAAATTATTAAAAAAGTGAAGGATATGGGACTTGAGTATCGTGTGATTTTTTCTAGCTCCCCAAATTGGAATTGCCGCTTCATGGAGCACGTTTTCAGTCGATCGAAGAGATACAACAAAATCCATCCAAAAAAAAGTGCTTATGAAAAGTGTTTCGAGGGCTGGAAAAATCGTTGGCACTTTGAAGATGACCAAATAAATATTGACGAATAATTAAATATTTTTTGTTTTATTTACAATTTCCGGCTACTCGTTTGCCATTATATACAATATATGTATGTAAATGTTACAGTTTATCTAGAATTAAACCTATTTTTCGCTTGAACTTTTTGAACAATCGTTTAGATTTTAAGTAGTTTTTGTGGATATTTTTATGTGTGTTGGTATTTCAATCTTACATTATATTATACCCTACTTTCATATTTTTGTCTCAATCCCAACATTATTTAGTGCCTCTCAGTATGACGAAACGTTTTAAAGAATTTTTAAATAAAAATTAAACACTTCTTTAACACTTTTCCAAACAAAAACAAAAAAGTAGTCAAAATACACAAGAAAAAACATATTTTTGATCCCATTTCTTGAATGTTCTCAATATTTTTTGCAGTTGCGCTGGTGACTGACTTATCAACTTGTGAAAGTAATAATTGAATGAGTCATATGAGAGTCTAGCCGAAGCGGTTTGATAATGGCATACCACACACCCGAGCAGAGGCTGTAGACACAACGTTTCTACCCTCTATTTGGGGAATACTTTATGTCTCTATAATACTAGGCTGCATTTAAAAGAATAGTAATTACAACTATATTATTATGAATCAATATATGATTATGAATCAAGAAATTCCAATACAATTTTCGTTCTTACTCTGAAAAGAATTATGACTAGCGTATTGCGTATGCAAACTAGAACAATTCTCATTAAATGCAACAATCATTCGGCATTAGTATTTAACCTGTCAGCATCTACAGCCATCTGTGCGATTACATAACATATATATGTACATACATACATACATATATGTATATGCATAGAGTACAGGCGTGTGGGGCGATTGCATCGCTAGCGCAGCTGACGTCTTAAGTCCACTAGCAAGCTCGTTTGCTATCGTTAGGTATTACCCAGACTGCGAATTTCTCGCTTTGGCTGCGCTTGTTTCAATGCGTAAGTTCGGTTTAGAGGAATTCCGCTTGCCACTGGTTTTTCCAAAGCACATGTTCCTGCTCGCGCCAAAATTGTGGCAAGTCTTAATACAGTTTTTACGCTGAAAGTAATTACTGCTAATTCGTAAATTCTCAAAAATTCAACAAGGCAGGTTTATGGATGAACTTTGTAATATTTTACGTGAATTAATATTATGTGAGAAGATTTCATACTTGCATTCGCAACTAATTAGACAGAATTTCAAGTATTCATCCTACACATTGAACGATACATATTATTGGTTGTTATTTCGGGGTTTGAACACTTTTGGTTCGATTTAGGCAATTTTTAGTCACAAGGTGGCACACCCCAAATTTACTTTTCGTGCAAAGTTTTATCTTGATATATGTAACTTCATTATTGATTTGTATAATGGAAAGTGAAAGTTTCAAATGGAATTTAAAATTGTGTTATATGGGAAGTAGTCGAGAGTTGAAGAGGGAAACGAGACGCATTTGCAGACAATAAAGAGAGAGGCCAAAATGCGTGAGAATGAAGAGCTTGACAAGCCTTCCATCAGGGGGAATGCTCGAAATTTCTACGAAAAAATGCGGCGACTAATAGAAGGTTTCAAGAGCTGAGCATACCCTTGTAGAACCCAAGGAAGTGATCTAGTAACCGATGTCCAGAGAATACTAAATTTATGGAGGGAACACTTCTCCAGCCTGATGAATGGCAGTGAATGCATAACGAAAGGAGAAAGCGAACCCGATTCCCCAATCGATGATGATGGAGCAATCGTTCCATTGCCCGACCATGAAGAAGTTCGAATAGCAATCACCCATCTGAAGCACAACAAAGCGGCGGCGGCCGATGGATTGCCGGCCGAGCTATTCACACACGGCGGCAAAGAACTGATAAGGAGCATGCATCAGCTTCTTTGTAAAATATGGTCGGACGAAAGCATAACCAAAGATTAGATTTTAAGAGTGCTCTGCCCAATCCACAAAAAGGGAGACCCCACGATCTGCGCCAACTATCGTGGGATAAACATCCTCAATATCGCGTATAAGGTTCTATCGAGCATATTGTGTGAAAGATTAAAGCCCACCGTTAACAAACTGATTGGACCTTATCAGTGTGGCTTTAGACCTGGCAAATCAACAAGAGACCAGATATTTACCCTGCGCCAAATCTTGGAAAAAACCCATGAAAAGATAATCGACACACACCACCTCTTCGTCGATTTCAACGCGAAAATGAGCTGTCTTTATGCCGCGATATCTGAATTTGGTATCTCCGCAAAACTAATACGGCAGTGTAAACTGACGTTGAGCAACACCAAAAGCTCCGTCAGGATCGGGAAGGACCTCTCCGACTCGTTCGATACCAAACGAGGTTTCAGACAAGGCGACTCCGTTTTCTGTGACTTTTCAAACTACTTCTGGAGAAAATAAGTCGAGCTGCAGAACTAAACAGAGAAGGTACCATCTTATATAAGAGTGTACAGCTGCTGGCGTATGCTGATGATATTGATATCATTGTCCTTAACAACCGCGCCTTTAGTTCTGCTTTCTCCAAAATGAATAAAGCAGCGAAGCAGTTGGGTCTGGCAGTGAACGAAGGTAAAACGAAATAACTCCGGTCATCAAACAAACAACCGTCGCACTCGCGACTAGGCTTCCAAGTCACTGTTGACAGTCATAACTTTTTTAACATTGCATTAACATTTTTTTTATCATACACATTTATCCGACACATACATACATATGTATGTATCTAATAGTTTACACCATTCAATTGCAGTGGCATTTAACATTCTTTACACGTGCCATACTCTATATATATGTATGTGTGACATGCCACATAATAGACTAAATGCTAACAACAAGCTGTTTAAAACGTTAAATTATTGTACTAAGTATGTAGCCAATGAATACAATTTTAATGCAAGGATAACTGGAAGCCAAACTGTTTTTCACAGCTATTTTGGTGTTGTTATGAATTTCTCGACACTGAAACCTCGATTGCGCACTATAATTGTATGGAAGTGCGTTCATTCGTGTATGCACCGCATACAGACTTGTGTACATATGTAGACAAGTAACTGATTTTATCGGCATATGTAGATCAATGGCAAACTAGTAACGGACAACTCACGCGTTTTGCTTTGTCACCTGATAATGCGTGCCACACGCACACGCGCCGCATGCGCATTCACTCAGCCCCGGACATACATATACATATGCACACTTACTTTGCGATGCTTGCTGTTCTGTGTTGTTATTACGTATTTATGCTGAAACGGTATGACGACTTTTCTACTAATTATGCTCGTTCTAAATTTAGTTATTCGCAATAAAGTTGAAATTTTTATATATTAATTAGGGTGCACTCTAAACGGTATTTGAATAATTTTGCAATTAAATTGACTGTAATGAGAGGTGCTGTGCCGAGAATTTAAATTGTTGACAATGATACATGCATAAAATATATTTATCGAATATAACGGGTGATCCAAGTAGAGGCACTTTTTCATTAGTCTTTTTTTGGCAGATCACGCATGAGACGTGTCAAGCTGTCATGCTTTTTTTTTTATTTTGTTGAGTATTGTTTGGCATTTCATCATGGAAAGACTTACACCTGTAAAATGTTTACAAATCGTTCAATTTCATTACGAAAATTCACTTTCTGAAAAGAATTTACTGAGCGTATATTTGCAACAACATCACCCATCTTGAGACCCAGCATTCTTTATTGGATAATATTCGACCGAGGAGACCACGTCCAGCACACAGTAAAGAAAATATAGCAGCCGTAGCTTAGCGTGTACACGAAGACCGTCGATATTCGATTCGGGGCTGTTTGCAGCAACTCGCACTTGCGTACAGGGTTTGTACGGAAATTAATAGGACTCAGTCGATTTAAAAAAATTTATTGAACCAATCGTTATAATTCTTTAAAAACTTTCAAAATAGGCTCCTTCTGCGTCAATGCAGCGCTGCCAGCGCGATTTCCAAGTATTGAAGGCGTCAAGGAAGGCATTCTCCGGAATACCCTTGAGAGCCGAGGTGCATGCTGCTTGGATCCCCTTTCATCGGCCTTTTCAGGCTAGGAAACTAAAAAAAAAAGTCCGGTGGGACCACATCTGGTCTGTAGGAAGGCTGCGGAAGCATTGGGATGCCGGCCTTGGTTAGGTAGCTGTTCACAAGAAAGGCGGTGTGAGCCGGGGTGTTGTCGTGGTGCAACTTCCAAACGGCTGCGATATCTTATCGGACCCGACTGACCCTTCGTTTGTCCAGGAGGAACAAATTCATGGTGGACGATGAGTTTGATGTCAAAAAGGCATCGTTTTCCCTTTGGATTTGCTCATACCTCCATTCTTCATCAACGACCTCTTCCCTCCAAAAAGGCCTGGTGCCACCGAAACACACCACTTCTTGCTAAAGCAACATCTGAGCGAGCCTGCTTGATCATATCAAACGTCTCTGTCCCAGATTTACCGAGTTTCACAAAGAATTTAATCGCGTACCTCTGCTCTAACGAACGCTGCATTTTCGGCTTGCACCACTCACAGAAACACGTCGCGCGAAAATGTTTGTCCTGAATCTCTAGGTGCTCGGAGACAACTGACCACCTGACTGAACTGAGGAACGCCCTCTAATCAATCCAGTCGGTGCGCGCACGCTCCGGAAGACAGTTGCGGCGGAATAAAATCAGTCCTATTACTTTCCAGACAAACCCTGTATGGAGCAACGTGGCGCATTTTACATCGAGTTCTTAAATTGAAAGCCAAATACTGCTTGTGCAATAACTGATGCCACCCACCTTCCCTATCCGACGTTTTCGAGCCAAATTTTGTTCCGCGATGAGGCTCATTTCTGCCCTAATGGGTATGTAAACAAGCAAAATTGCAGCATTTGGGAGAAAGAGCAACCTGAAGAGTTTAAGGAGCTGCCATAAAATGTTTCTGGACGATTTTCTCAGTTGTATGACAAAAAAATATAACTACAGTAAAAGAAAATACACGAGACATTTTTTTCGAATGTTCCATTATTCCAATATAAAAGAAACTGGGTAGATACATAAGGTGAAAAAAAGGAATTATTTTTTAAATTGAATCAAACGGCCAGCCGGCTCATGATTTTATGTGCCAAACAGCGAATTAAATCATCGTTTTAATTTTCCAGTATAGATATTTGGACAAATGATTCTGCAAACAACAGTTCCAACGGGGAAATCTAGAGCGAGGTTCTTCAGTAGTCTTTCATGCCGAAATTTTGGGTATATCAGAAGGTGTCAAGTGCTATTTTTAATTTAGGGTAGTATTGACGGTAAGAACCCACCTTCAGGAAAGATAAAAAAAGGATTGCGGATGCGCGGAGGATGATGAGATGCAGGAATATTATTTATTCAAATGTTCGGTCTATATTCCACGGTTGCCAATGCTCGAACTTAAAAGCAATTGGATTTTTTACCAAATCTCCTATCCTCGGTGGATAACGCTTAATTTGGTTAGATTCTGGAAGTACAGTGGGCTAAAGTGCGGCCGCCTGTGGTCTGACGTTCATTTGCTTCCCTTTTCAACCAACCATCTGTTACCCAAGCCATCAAGTCTTTGAATAACGCATGGTTGTAACTCATTTGTTGGTCGCTAGAACTCTCCTAAAGGCCAACCAACTTAAAATTTCAGTAATAAATCGAATATGTTTTAAAACTATTGTTTCAAAACTTTTCCGATAAATATACGAGTATACATGTGAGTGTTTACAAATATACTTACTTACTTGTGTTATATTTAACTTCAAGTATGTGGCATATAACATAGAATATTTTCAATTAAATTGTATTTTAGCAACAAATTAAGTAAATTCCAGTGGTATTCAACTTTTCAAATAATATTTCAAGACTTTAATTGCTTGTCAGTTTTTGTAATTTCTAGCAACAAGACTAAGTGGAAATGTCACAACATATTAACTAATCATGATTTACGTTATACAGAAAAAAATCTAAAGCAGTTATGAGTTTTCTCAAAAGAAAAGCGGCACAAAAACAAACGAAAAATGTGCGAAATCGGTAATTACACTGTCAGGGACATTTTTTACTGGCATTGCAACGAGCGGTTACCGATGCAAAAATAACACTAGTTTACAGTCATTTTTAGACTGTGTTGTTAGAGGCAAAGATTTGGGTTGCAAAAATCGAAAAAGATTGCAAAAGTCTCCTAATACGTAGGATATTTTTGTTGTAGTCAAGAGCTGTAGGGGTCAAACCACCACCATTTACTAAAAAACAAAAATAGCTACGCGTGATGGAAAATTTTTGAACTCAAATTCGTAATCATGACAGCTCAAATACCCACAGAACTCTTCGCACATCGGTCGCAAATTTTTCTTTCAGTTTTGTTGAGTAGTGTAATCATTGCAGCATTTTTAGAATTGTATAATTGCAACAAAGTCAAGTGTAAGAGATTTCTTATACACAATTTGTAACATATTCCACACATACATACATATGTATTTATTCTAATGTAATAAAATCCGAAATTCTCACGGTTCTCGTGACTTAGATTTAGTTGTTGTGGTTGACAATATTTTCAGTATGTTACCGATAGTTATCCGTTAAAAATGAATTGGCTTGGAGACTTTTGAACAGATATCAGTGAATTGGATACGGAGTTTCAATTTTTGTTGAAATTCTATTTTATAATATTTTCTGTTGGTGCAAACATCCTGAGGACATGTACAAACATGGGTGATTTCTTGTTCACAACCACACCTTCGATAATCGAAGAATACTGTTAATTACCTTGATTTTTGAATTCCATCTGATGCCTTCTCTGTATAATATATACATTGGGAATCGTGATAATAGCGGAATAAAACTTTACACAAATACGGTATTTGAAAAATATGTAAATGGCGGATAATGAAATCTCGATTATTACTTTATCATGCGAGAGTATAAAATGTTCGGTGACACCCGAACTTAGCCCTTCCTTACTTGTTTTTATTGTGGTGTTGATCAGCAGTTAATGTTGATGGTCGCCCTGGACCTGGTTAATCGTCAACGATTTATCGACCCTCTTTGAATTATTCAATTATCAGCGAAGGTCTTTTCCAACTTTCTGTACGTTCTTTGCTAATAATTTCACTCATCGTAAAAATTGCCGAATGCACTTTATGAACTTCAGCAAAACAAGCGTATAATAAACACTAATGATTATTTTGTTGTGGCATTTGGCACAGATATCACTGACGGTCATATCAATATAGAAAGGCAATATTTCGACGAATAGGTTTTCGTACGAAGTTTAAATTAAAAAGTCTTACTATTTTTTGCTCAAAGTACTGTTTGCTTGAAAACCATGCCTGTGAAATCACACTTGAAAACTAATGAGTATTCTAACGAAAAAAGATCTTAAAAACTTTGTCATTAAAATTGAATGATCTATTTGTGTTAAGAAAGCAGCAATGTTACTTTACCTTTTAATTATCTTCATCAATAGCTCGGCCGGCCTGAGGCTAACGAAGGAATGCTTGTGACTGACTCTTTACTGTATTCGCTTTACCGAATCTGGTGAAGTTGTCCAGTAAAGACTCTAGCTTAATATGAGACTGTGAATTTAGTAATATTCTTCAAGTAATAAGTGAGAAGAGGGGGGTCTCTTATCCGAGGCTGTCGTTTAGACTTCATTGGGGGGGCTTTTTACGTGGCGGGTCCCAAACCCAGCGCACAACCCTATGTAGGGGATGTTTCGCCTTCTCACTTTAGCTCGCCTTCGAACGGATGTTCTTAGGCTACCCGGATGATACTTGGTCAAAGACCGGAAGTAGTGAGCTGCTTGAGCCATGTGTAAAAGAATCGTTTCTGGCCACTCCCAAGTGAATGGCGATCAGAGGACTTTCCTCACTTGCGTGAACTTCTACACATAACTCCACCCTCCATAAGAATAAGTGAGAAACGGAATATTAATTTCGACGCTTGGTTCATGCTACAGCTGTGATATCTAAAAAAGGAGCTCATGATTCTCAAATATCAACCACTACAACGCCAATGGCACAAGAGCCATAAGCATTAAACTTAAATATATTTTTAATAAAATTAAATTTATTTAATAATGCATAAATTAAGTGGGCGCGGAACAAAATTTTATGCGGAATAGTGACCATTTACTTTCACGCAAGCCCTCATTCAGACTTTGGTCAACAGCCAGACGCACAGTTTTTAAATTAAAAGAATTAAACTGCGCCTTCTTATTATCCTATTAGTACAATTTTCCCCAGTTTTGACCCATTTTTTACAGAAATGAGGTGATGTAACGTCTCAACAGTAGTCTCCAACCAAAAAATTACAGCGGCTTCTGCTTCCAGTGTCACGACTTTTCACTTAATTTTCCTAAGATATTTTAAATATTGAGCGATATATAACGTATATATAACTGGAAATGTAAACTATTTTATGTGTATGTTGTATGGGTGTTAGAGGTAGTATTGACGCGATTATACCAATTTTTGGCGACATATCAACCAGATGTTTGAAAATTCTGATATTAATTTTAGAGACCAAAATCAAATTTTTACCCATTTTTATCTATTTTAGGAACGCTTTTATAGGAAACAAAGATAATTCTCACATTGATTGAAATATGCAGTATAAAGTCAACATGGAAGTTCAAAGATCTTTATATTAGAAGAAGACATAGACCCGATTCTACCCAATTTGGAGAGAAAGGCATACAATTTTTAGCAAAATGTTATATACGAATTTCAATAACACATTTCACAGATTGACCGATATTCTTAATAAATAGTTGGCCACACTCTCAATTCCAAAGCTCCGATTACGAGTACTCATAAGTGAGGCATCAAGGTATGTGACAAATAAATATACATACTTACATAAATAACTTTTGAAGCATAAAAGCGATAGACGCATTCAGTTTTATTCCATTTTTCATCTCAACAAATTGATTCTGGTGCAATATTGGCATGCGAGTATGAGAGTGTTTTATCGTTGAAACTTACGTAATTATACTGTTTGGTTTAAAAAAAAGTGGAAATAGCGAAGAAAAACAGCAAATAGCAAAATCGACATACGAAAATAGAATGAACAAATGTTCAAGGTCATAATAGTCACAAAATCAATAGCCGTGGCGACGTTCTGACTGTAACGATATTCTTGCCACCAGCAGCGCTTGTAGTACGTGTGCACAAGCATACATTCATACATGTATACATGTATATATAATTATTTACACGTAATATAGATAGACAATAAATGTTGCTGGAGTTCAAATCATTTGCGGTGACCAGTTAATCATGCGCTGATAAAGGTTTAATAGCAAGCTGCGCAGTCGCGCTGCCTCGCTTTACCACATGCTCGCGACACGTTCTATGTGCCCATATGTACTTAGTAAGTAGTTTTGTATGCACTATGAATGCTGGTTTACAAATGTTTTACCTTTTATTTACTTTGGAAAACAGTCTGTTATTTTTATACCCTGAACAGGGTATTATAACTAATATGGCATATAAATGGTCAGCATGCTGGGCTGAGTCGATTTAGCCTGTAGATACGCCAACTAATCTTAGTTTCTGATATATAGCGCTGAAATTTTGCGCACATTCTTTTCTCGGCTAGAAGCTGCACATATGTCGGAATCGCAGATATCGGACCTCTATAGCATATAGCTGTCATACAAACTGAACGATGGGAATTAAGTACTTGTATGGAAAACTTTTTTATTTGACAAGATATCTCCACGAAATTTGGTATACATTATTATGCAAAAACGCTGATATAATTTACGAAGAAATTTTTCAGATCGCCCTACTATAGCATATAGCTGCCATGCAAACTAAGCGTTCGTTATTAAGCCTTTGTATGAACAACTTTTTTGTATGACGATATATCGCCATGAAATTTGGTATGCATTATTACCAAAAAAACGGTATAATCTTGGAAGAAATTATTCAGATCAGATCACTATAGCATATAGCTGCCATACAAATTAAACGATCAGAATTAAGTTTTTGTATAGAAAACTTTTTTATTTGATGAAATATCTTCACGAAATTCGGCCGTGATTATTGCCAAAAGCAACACTACAATCTGCTAAGAAATATTTCAAATCGGACTACTACATCATATACCTGTCATACAAACTGTACAGTCAAAATCAAGCTCTTGCATTGGAACTTCTGTATTTGTGAAGGGTATTCTTGCTTTGTTGCAACCGCAATTAACGTTTTTTCTTCTAATTTATTTCTGAGAGTTTTATCCGTGCCCCCAATGAGCATAGTTATCCATTCCCCACCGCTCCGCCACTTAATATTTATTCACCGCATAATTTTCTTTCAGCTCATGTACATACATACATACAGACATAGTGGTGGTTTAACCGCAAACCGATCATTTTTCCCATCCTTGCTCTTGAACTTTATAGTTGCGCGTCGGGTAACACGATTCACCTTATAAAATATAAATTTAAATGTTAATTTATTGCAACAAAAAGTCATGACTCAAAAGTAGTTTCATGATAAAGTGTCGCTTTGTCGCCACGCTCGATTTGATTAGTTGACTTCCTTAAAGGTGGCGTAGTGCATAAAGGAAGTATTGTCGTTGCTAATCGACAAGTATTGTATTGAGAATGAACAGGTGAAAAAAGCTAAATTAAAACAATTATGTGACCCCGCCACCTTGGTATGCAACAATAAGCAAATAAGCAATGAAAGAATCAAACTAATATTTGCCAATTGCACGCAAAACGCCCTCCAACGCTCGAAGGTCATTCTCGCTTCCGCAACATCCGTTCTTTTGCAATTCCTGCTCACTCTTACATAAGTTAAATAAATATTTGCCCACTCTTGCTGAGTTATTGTGGCTATTTTCGCTTAGCTTCCAGCAATTCGATCGCTGCAATTAATCACCGCAAACTCGCATTAACTCGCGCACAATTTGAATGCCTTTCAAAAAACGACATCTGAACAAAGCGTTCAATGTTTGTTCAATTTACATACATGTGTGTGTACTTGTGTTCTTAACGCATTCGAATGCTCGGTGAGCAATTCGATATTACGCGGGGTTTTTTTTTTTTTTTAACGTGACTGTGCTTAATTAGCACTTTCCATCCGCTTTACTCAAGATACGTTCTACGCAATGCCCAGCGAAGTAAAAATAAGCAATAAGTAAAAATGAATTATTATTAAAATAAGTAAGTGATTAAATAATTAAATACAAAAGTGTGTGCGTGGAGCCACATGTGACAAAAGTGAAACTTCCCTGTCTGTGTCGTAAGTACTCAATGATGAGGGAAAAAGTTTCGTAAGATTTCAAGAACTATTTTCTCATTGAAATTGACTTCCAGCCTACCAACCAGGCTCAACGCGTTGAAGTTAACTACTCAGAATCATACCAAGTATCAAATTTTGGTCAGCGAATTGACATACAAACTCAATATGGAAGAGAAGGTGCAAAATACAAGTGGTGCTCTCTACGCAATTAAGGAGATGAAACCTTTCGGCTCGCAGCTCTCTGCATTACGGGAGCACTAAGAGTCACTCGAACAGCTGAACTTGGTTGGTTACGCAACCTGCCACCAATTAATATTGCACTAGAAAGCAGAGGGTCGGTGGATACAATAGACTACAAAACCTCACGATTTATCTCGGAGCGAAGGTTTCAGATTAAACAAAAAGTGGGTGGTTGGCGTCTACACGACACATCAACAATAAACATTTACACGGATGGATCATAAATGGTTGATGAAATGGGCATCGGAATTTACTGCGTGGAGCTAGATCTCAGGCGATTTTTCAAGCTGGTGGAATGCTGCAGTATCTTGAACGCAAAAGTCAGGAAAGCTGCTGATACAGCTAAGAACGCAGGAAACGAGATAAAGAACGTCTATATATACGTCGATATCCTAACGGCATTCAAAGCAATAATCCCACATCGCCTTTTGTCAAAGGATCTCATTAGAGGCAGGGAAGACAGAAGTGGCTGCCGGAAAACGGCTTCATTTATTATTGAGTTCCAGTCCACAAAGACGTTCTGGGACACAAAATAGCTAATGACTTTGCCAAAACTAACATCCTCTGGGCTAACAAAACAAATCAGGAAATACGCAAAGAAGGAAACGAAAAGAAAAGACGAAAGCATTCTACACATGGTCTCAAAAAGGCTAAAGAACGGTTATTGACCTTGTCACAGGTTACTGGCATGCGAGTCATATGGTCATTATTAACGATGACATACATATGTATGTATAAAAAGGATGGAAGTTGGCATGAGAAAGACTTTTGAGCACCTCTTCTGCTTCTGTACAACCTTATCTGGAACTCGACTTAGATATCTATGATCTTCACACTTCAAAGAACTCGATGAAACATCATAATTAGATAAAAAGCCTCAAGAAAACTCACAAGCATTGACCTCCTACACGACATAACCGTCTCTAATCCTAAAAAATTTTTAATAAATGACAACTGCGCTTAAAAAAGGTTTTTCAAAAATACCCATACAATAAAACTTGTTTCATTAATTTATTGATTCAAACCTTTGAAAGAGATTCAACTCAAAGGCTCGGCTTATGGTGGTTAAAAAATCAAACACGGTCGTATAAAAAGACTCAGTAGCATGAAGTTACTTCATTATCTTCGAAAGGCGGCACTCTCGTCCCGCATACATCAGAGCTGGATCCCCCCTGTCATCCGACATTCTAGCACTGTACTTACGGACCTCGCGTTAGCTTAGCCAGAGTTGATCGATGACCGGCTGCTCTGCGTTTGCGAGATCACTTCCGATCTAGAGTAGATATTAGGATAGGTATCCATGCGGTAAGGTTAAATATATTATCGAACGCAAATCGCCAAAGTTGTATGAAGGAAAGCTTGTTAGAAATAATTAAAACTGTTTCTACTTCATAATCTGATGTTATCGGCAATCATACTTTCGGCGAACCAGGAGAGATAACCGAAACTAATGTTAACCGCCTCAAGAAATATGTGGCCGGCTAAAAAAGCTTTGTCTAATTATAAGATCCTTAGGATCACTACATACATGGGGGTTTAGGAATTCACAACGGACTCTGATGAATGCTATGAAGGGCTATGAAGATGCTTGTAAGACGATTGTAACAGAATCGGTATTTTATATTCACCTAACCTAACCTGTAAATGGAATTTACAAGTCCTGGACCATAGGGAACTAATATGAAATTATTTATTTTCTGATAGTGGGCTTGTAGTGTCACATTATTCAGGCTATATTGTAACATACTGAAACAGGAAATAGTCGCTGGGGACCAAATCTGGAGAAGATGGTGTATGCGGAAGCAATTCGAAGCTCAATTCATGGATATTTGCCATCGCGATTGGCATAGAGCTTTTTCGTACGCAAATATACATATATAAAAATTATTTAGAATAAATACCACGGAACGTAGAAGTTATGAGGAAATTAGAAAAAATCAACTTTAGTAATTATTTTTCAATTTATATTTTTTCTTCACAAAATAATCATTACATTTTGATTTTTCTTTTTCCCTTATATGTATATGAGTTATTTCATAGCTTTTAATAATTGCTTACAGAATATAATAGTTGTGCAGTGAGTTTTAAATGACTTACGCAATGGGAATTGAAGAGTAACCTTTTTCTTTTGCCTTGACAAATAATACACTCGCGTAATTACTTTCAAATCGCAAAGGCAAAACAAAAAGCTTACTAATCAGTTATTATTACATAATAGTTATGAAAAACTCATCGCATAACTATTGTTTTGTAAGTAATAAATAAAAGTTTTCAAATACATATGTATATCTTATTTTGTAAGCGAAAAAATAAAAATAAAAATATAACGGTTATTTTCCCTCTCCACTGATGCACTGGTGCTACACAGTTATTGTAAGACCAATTATGCTCTACGGTGCAGTAGTATGGTGGACAGGCGTACGGAAATCCACCTACCGCAAGCCAATGGAAAGGGTTCAGAGGCTCGCTGCGCTGTGCTTAGCAGGAACTTCAAGAAAAACTCCAACGGCGGCACTTGAGCTAGTACTTGAACTAGTACTGTCACCTATAGACCTCTTTGCTGAAAACTGCGCAGCAAACTCAGCGGGACGACTACTGGCTGCAAGAGAATTTGTATAAAGGACCTTGGGCATAGCTCGGTGGGTAATGGCGGCTGACCAAACACCGACTATGATTCCACTTTTCAACTGGGAAAAAAAGGTTCAAAGTAAACAAAGAAAATGATGGCAACACTCTATACGGATGGATACGGATTCGATAATGGACGATGGAGTTGGTGCAGGAACATACTGTCCAGAGTTAGGTTTTAAGTTGCCAAACCACTACAGTGTATTTCAAGCTGAGGTCTTTGCTATTGCGAAAGCCGCGGAAGTAGCCGCTATTCCACCTGCAGCACTCAAGGCAGTAACCTCGTATCGCATATAAGCCAGAAGTGTCTTGGGAAGTCGGGCGGCAGGGGAAAGTTTTCCCAGAAGCAAGCAGCTTGACTTGTACAGGGTGCCAAGCCACAATGCCATGGAGGGCAATGAAAATAGTAGGCGAGATTGGTAAATAGCTAACATTGGGAAACCCATGCATGGTAAAAAAATCAAAACCCGATGGAAAAGCTAAAAAAAGGTAGATCGGAAGTACACAAAATTCCCACTGGCACTTGGTAGAAGAGATTATAGGTACATAATCAGAGTACTAACTGGTCACTGTCTAGAGGCGACACACGCCCGCAGGATGGGGCTGACAGCACGAGAAGACTGCAAGAAATGTCTAGAACTGGGCGCCAGGGAAACAATGGAGCATCTCTTGTGTACTTGTCCTTTATTAGCAAGACTACGCTGTAAGCATCTGGAGTACCCACGGTATGATTCACTGGAAGAAGTATCGTTAGTGAGGCCGCAGAATGAGAAGCAAGAACAGAGTTTGTTAAAATTCGCATCAAGCACAGGCGTGGAAGGATGACTACTCCTCTTGAACTTAGCAACTGAACTTCATCCGCTATCGCAAAGGACCAAACTCTTCTAAGCGTGTCTTATTGGCCTACCCGATTAACCAAACCTAACCTAACTATTATTTTGTGATGAAAAAATATAAATCAAATTTAAGACTTTGAAGGTTAGTGCTAGCTAAAAATCATATGGATTTAATTATAGTAATTCTAATTATGTGTCAGGCCATCAATGTGTCAATTGACCTGTTAACACAAGAAATTTTAAAATAAAAAAAAAAAATAAACATTTAGAAAATAAGGAGAATAAGAGCTGGGGTAAGTAAGTAATTCCAGTAATGTTTGAGGAAATTGCCTAAGATGACGTGGTGTCAGTTAAAGCTTTCATAAATGAACTAAAATTAATGAATATTTAGTCATACCTCTGAGTCATTACCAAAATATTGAAGAACATATCTATTATGTAGATTAATTTTACATCAAAGACAAATTTTCTTCATGCACTCAAGGTAAGTTCCATTAGTCCTTAACTCTGAAGTTAATTACTTCACTAGCCCTCGTGTCATGCGGTACATGAGTCAGTTCAACGGAGCACCTTACAACATAAGAGAAGCAATCCAGCAAGTGCATTTTGCCTATAAGAGACAACGTCACCTCTTAACCTGCGCTGGGCTCTATCTCTTTTCTTTTTCGAAATTGTGAAATCCTTAAATCGACTGAATTGTATTATCTCTGTTTTCTTCTAATTTATCAAATATATATATATTTTTTTCTACCGTAAAAGGCGAAAAATCTCCTGTCATCAACGACGAACATAGAACAAATTCTACAAATTACTCATCATCCCCGTCCTACTATATGGTGCAAAGGCAAGAACGATGCCAACATCTGATGAGTCAGTATAAGAGCTTTACCAAGAATGAGAGCAAGAACATAAGCAATTTTACAATGTCGCTAATTACATATATTAGACTAATTAAAAGTATCATTATTTCAACATATCTTAACTTAATTATGATAATTCTGCAGAAAGAAAACTCCAACCTCGCCGCCATACATTCCACATCATCCTACCACATTCGACTACAACTAATTGAATGGAAAAACTAATTATGATAATGTTGTAATTTTTCTTTTTTACACCATATTAATTGTTTAAACTAGTACAGTAGTACATACATATGTATGTATGTATAGTATATTTAATTATATATTGATCGAAAGCCACATGATTCCCACGTTTTTCCATTTAACACGTGAGAATGTAATACACAGTTTAGAAATGTGTGTTGGTAATTATTCCTACATTGAAATCGAATTTTTATTACATTCATGGAACATTTCATTTACTCTCACATACAGACATACATATCGACCTCATTCTATACATACATATGCATGATATTTTGATTTGCACGGAATTACTAAGGGCAATAATTCAATTGTAAAATCATTATGGCTGTTAATTAATGGATTCTAGGTAAGTGTAATTACGAATTCCTTAAATTTCTTTTATTATTTAATTATGGCGAAATTACGTAAATTAAGTAAACGTATTTTGATGAACGTTTGTATGTGTATAATCGTGGTTTTTCAACACATGCTTCCATAAATTAGTATAATTAATTTGCCATACAAAATATTTGAAGCATTATATATACATAACAGGTCAATTGAAAAGTTCCCGACCTACCATAGTAAAACCCCAAAAAAAAAATTTTTTTTTTTTATTTAACCCAATTCCTTTCAAAGTTTATACACTGATTATATCAACCATCCAACTTTTCGACATGATATTTGTTGTCGATTTATCCTTCGCTTCAAAGTAGGCTTCAGTTTCGGCTATCACCTCTTCATACGGAGAAAATTTCTTCGCAGCGAGCATTTTTTAAGATCTGAGCCAGATCTGGAGAATGCGGAATAGAATGAGGAAGTAATACGAAGCTGAATTCATGGAGTTTTGCCATCTTTTTCATTGAATTGTGATATTATGCATTGTCTTGGTGAAACAGCAATACGATTGCGTCCTTCAAACAGTCCAGTAACACTATGTTATAGCCGCCAAAATACAGACGCCATAACCTTTGGACCGGGTACATCGTGTGCAGTCCACTTGGATGACTATCGAATAAACTTTGGAGTAAAATGATGGAGCTCTAAATATTTCATGCATTATCACATAACGACCGAAAACTCTGCTCCGAATCCTCAACTCGTCGTTGCTTGCGCGGCGCCCACTTTGCTCAAAGCTTTCTCATACTCAAATATTTGTCAATGATATGATGTAAATATTCAGTTGATATCTTTAGTGAACCTGCTAACTCGAATGACTTTACTTTACGATCAATCAAAATTATTTTTGATTTTTCCGTAGGTAACAACCAATCCTTGATTGCTAATTTTCCAGGGACCTAATTAAACATATCAATTAAGACAATTCTAAATTTGCCCTTTCCTTTTGGCATATATTTTCTTAGATAGAATGCCCATAGATTTTCGATGGGATATAGGTCCGGACTTAATACCGGCTATCAATGTTTTTGCTTTCAAGAAATCCCGGAGTAGACGGCTTATAATCCGCAGCAATAATTAAAACTATAACTAACTATTGCTAATAATTATCGTGTCCACGTTTCACCCAAAAATTGGTCACCAAACTGCACTAACACGTTATCCAAGGCTTTTTAAGTTCGTTTTGTAAAACACAAACGAAACTGTAATCTTTCCATGATGACTAAATGCCACCCATACCATAACCTCCTTGAAAGTTTCTAGCGAATCGGTTTTCTTTCTCACGACAAATAGCACGATACTGAAAACCGTCGAGTCCATTTAAATTAAACTCTTTGTCGACCTAAACTTGCCAGTCGGTGTCCCAAAACAGGTGCTTTTTGTAAAAGTCTCGGTAGTGACTGGAAGAGACAACCGACACCGAAATTGCAAGGAGCTTACGTTCCTATTAGCCGCCAATTGCTTGATTTGTTGAACTTTTCCTTCTTTTATTAAGGTAGTCGGCCTGTTCGAGATGTTTTACTTTCGTTCTAAGCATCCTTTAAAAATCTTTTGATCGTATTCCATTTCATCCTCGTGGAGATTTGTTGTAAGGACATTCCAGTTTCTTTTAATGCCAGTATTTGGGATTGCTCTTCAATCGTGAAATTAGTACAAATTATCATATCTATATAAATGATATAAAAGGTGTTAGATTGATTTATGTGAAAGTATTCTAGAAATGCTTGAAAGCAGCATTGTCCTTTGAGTATTCCCGTTAGGTCTACTTCGCCCTGTCAAAGCTCAATATTGAAGATCACTCGATACGCTCTATCTCCATTAGCACTGTCTTTCTATTCCTGCTCGAAAATTTTACTTCAATATTTTTGGCCGTAAACTACTTATATAGGTATTTCAGACATCTTAAATTCTTCGGATAAGATGTCTAGCGACCGGCGGTTCTATATTTGAGAACCCTATTGGGTAAGACACTCCAGGCTTTTAACACTCCTGCTAATATACCCAGACGTCTCCTATTTTGTTTATAAAACATCAATTGGGTTGAAGCTTGTATTCGTTTGCTAATCCTTCGCATTGATAAATCAGGTCTTCTACATTTCTTATGTTGTAAGTGATAAACCTGACTGGTTTTCCTTCCCACAATAAGTACAGATTTGGTCGTACACTCTGTTAAGACAAGTCTTTAAGCCATTCATAAATAACTTGAATTGCTTGCGGGCTATCGTAATTATACTATATTCATTCAATTACTACTACAACAGCAACGCCTTCTTCCAGGGATATCATACTTGTACTCCATCATCTGTTATGTGCTAGAAGTGGTTCGAGTACAGTTCCTTATTTGATATTATCTATTACCGTCATTTACGTCGTATATTATTATGCATGGTATATGGTATACCACGAGCGTACTGTGTGAGAGATTAAAGCCCACCGTCAACAAACTGACTGGACCTTACCATTTAGAGCTGGAAAATCAGCAACTGACTAGATATTCAACAAGGTTGACACATACCATCTTTTTGTCGATTTCAAAGCTGCTTTTGACAGTACGAAAAGGAGCTGACTTTATGCACTATGTCTGAATTTGGTATCCCCGTAAAACTAATACGGCTGTGAAAAAAGACTTTGAGCAATACCTAAAGCTCCGTCAGGATCGGGAAGGACCTCTCCGACGCATTCGATATCAAACGAGTTTTCAGACAAGGCGACCCCCTATGTCACTTGACATAACTTTGAGGTCGTAGAAAATTTCTTCTATCTTGGAAACAGCATCAACACCAATAGCAATATCAGCCTTGAGATCCAACGCAAAATCAGCCTTGCCAAGAGGTGCTAATTTGGACTATGTAAGTAGGCAATTGAAAAGTAAAGTCCTCTTCCGACGAACAAATTCTACAAGTCCCTCATCATTCCCATCATCATCTGGGGAGTCGGTCTTAAGAGTGTTCAAGTGAAAGGTTTTGCGAAAGATTTATGGTCCATTGCGCATTGACAACGGCAAATACCGCAGTAGATGGAGCGATCAGATGTACGAGATCAAGACACAGTGGCTGCGCTAACTAGGTCATGTTGTCCGGATGGAAGAGAACACTCCAGCTTTGAAGGCTTTCGATTCAGTACTCGCCGGAGGAAACAGAGCGAGAGAAAGACCTCCACTCCGTTGGAGAGATCAGGTGGAGAATGATCTGTCTGTTGTTTAAGAAGAAGAAGATATGGTATACCGACATATGTCAGGACAGACATTCGTAACAGCTTATGAATAATATTTACACCACACACTGGGTTAATGAATTAATAAATACTGCACACGAGGTTTAATATTTGTCACAGTCGCTTTTATTTCCATATATAAATAAAATAAACAAAATACACACATACATGCTTATATAATTATATACCTATATACACAACTCAAAAAAAGAATATTAACGCGTTATCAGCATTAAAGATGCTACAAAACCAGTTAAGACAAAAAAAAGATAGCAAAGTAAACAAAAAAAACTGTGCGAATTAATAACTCATTAAACACATTAATTTGTGGAATTATTCACTAAATCTGCATAAGTAATTATTAACCAAGCAATGTGTCAGCCAATATTGGCAGTGATTTTTCGAGATCACGTGCCAAAATGTACTCTGTGGGTATGGCCAGGGTTTACTCAACGCTGAAAGTCACGCGACATAAACCATTCATATTCTTCGGGGATTTTCTTAGGTAAAAAAAATCTACGTCAATATTCATGTGACGTCGCATTTGACACAGTTTTTTGTTGTTGGGTTTTTGAGTTTTTAATTTTTAATACAGTACTTGTATATTGGCCAAAACAAATTGATGCTAATTTGTAAACATTTTGTATGATAATTTCTTAATTGTTTCACATTGTTTTATATTATAAATGCTAAGGGGTTTTGAGGCTTGTATAAAGAATAACTAAAGAATGAATCACGAAATTTAGTACAATCCTTTTAAACCAAAACAAAGCGTAAAAGAAAAACCACCAAATAAGTAAATATTTGCGCTAACATTTTATTGCACCCTTCTGATCGCCTGTACGGGAATTTAGTAGTGATTGAGACTAAAATTAGTAGCTATTTCGATAATTTGAGCCCACTGAAATGTTATAATTGCTTCCGCCCTTTACAATGTTCGGCACTAAACCCTTCCTTTCTTTCACGTAACTTTGCTTAGAGTTCTTAGCTGTTGTCATCTTCAACGCTTTGATATTTCATCATGGTTGATTAACGAATAATTTCAAGATTGGATTTTATTTGGATTACTTCTTCTTCTTTACTGGCGTGGAAATCGCTTTCGCGGTTATAGCCGAGTTAACAATAGCGCTCCAGTCGTTGCTTCTTTTCGCAAGGTGGCGCCAATTGGAGACTCCAAGCAAAGCCACCTAGTCTTTCCAACTTTCAGAGCTGGAGTGTTTTCGTCCATACGTACAACACGACCTAATCAGCGCACCGCTGTCTTTTTATTCGCTGAACTATGTCAATAGCGTCGTATATCTCACACAACTCATCGTTCCATCGAATGCATAAAACATAAACCTTTCGCAGAACTTTTGTCTCGAAAACTCGCAACGTCGACTCATCAGATGATGTCATCGTCCATGCCTCTACACCATTTATCAGGACGGGAATAATGAATGGCTTATAGAGTTTTGTTTTTGTTCGTCAAGAGAGGACTTTACTTCTCAATTGCTTAATTGGTGGCTTTCCGATCCAGAGAGAGCCAAGTAGCTTGATGTATTTTCTTGTGCTGGAATCTAATACTACAGATAACCATATTTCGGACCCCGGCTAAGTCGATCACCCTTTACCAAGAATATTTAATGGTTAAAAACGGTTTATACAAGTATCTCGTATCTCGTTTTCCGTCAAAACTATAACTCCTATAGAAAAATATTATATTGCAATGTTGTAGATAATGAAAAGATCTAAACTTTTGTATTAAAGGGTTACTTTGGTTTCAAAAAATCGATATTTTTTTATTGTATTACATATTAAATTCTACAACATCTCTAGAATTGTCCCGTAATTTTTCAAGTTGATCCGAGTAATAGGCTAAGTGCGACATCTTTAAACGCGTTTTTCTCGAAACTGTGTTTTAGAAGCCGGTTAGCAAGATTTCTCGAGAACTACTAAGCCGATCTTCATGAAATTTTACATAGGGCCTTGAGATACAATTATTAAAGACTTGGAAGAAGGGTTTTTTTCCATTACAACTGGTTATTTGAAAAAAGAATGTCGCGAAATTTGCACTAAAATTTTCATTTTTTTGTAAAAATGTCTGCCATAAATCCATTTTTCAGGTTTTTTTCCTTCTTCAAAGTTCTAAGTTAAGTTTTTAAGTTATCCTGCTAACGCATCTTTTTTCCGAGGAGTCACCGGAATGTCGTCGCAATGGCCAAGTTTAAAATATTTTTTTTCCAAAAATTTCAGAATTTCTTTGTTAATAGTATATGTTTGTAACAATAAAAAATTCTAATAAAATATTTAATTTTTTATATGAGAAAAAAAATTTGAAAAAGGCTGTTTTTTTAACCGTGGAAATCCATGTACCCCTTAACACCCTTCTAGCATAACCTCAAAATTTATGTGAAAAACTTTAATATCCAAGTTTTTAGGTTTTTGATTTCTATTTTGTATAAAAAAAATTCTTCGCAAAGTTTTGTGTAAACTTACCTCCTTGTGTGACGAAACCGTATTTTGACTTAAGGGGGTATTCTACCCTAGAGGCATGAATTGTAGGTAAGTTTCGAAGTGTCGTAAAGAAAATGCAATTAATATTTTTTTTTTATTGTTAGATTAACATTACGAGAATACAGAAAAAAAATCAAAAAATAAGAAAAAGTTCAAAAATTTCAAAAAATTAACATCTGATGATTGACACCCCACAAAAAGTTGGCCTATGTCCATAACCACGATTTCAACCCTCCCAGCAATCTGAAACCAAAACAAAAATATTAATAGGGAATAATACCTCAATGTCTGACTCAACGGAAAAGTCGCAAAACAATATTTTCACGTGGCGGCTGCCTGCAAAAAAAAAAAACAAATTTTCGTACAAATTTTTTAGACTGTTTAGAATCTTTTAAAAATAGTAAAAATTCAAATTTGAGGATTATGGTTAGTTCTAGACATAGACATGCCTCACTAAAAATGTCAGGTAAAGAGCAACCTGAAGAAATTCAAGAGCTGCCATTTCATCCAGCAAAACATCGATTTGGTGTGGTTGGTTGGCCGGTGGAATCATCGGTCCATATTTCTTCAAAAATGATGTTGGTCACAACTTAAGCGTTAATTGCGTCATGATAACCGACTATTTGATACGCGAAATTGAAGCTCGTAAAGTCTAAAGTCTATGCGGATAACCCCGCTTCGATTCAGGCCTTGGAGCAAAACATCACGCATGTAATGCACCAGTTACCAGTCGAAATGCTCCAACGAGTCATCGAAAATTGTACCCTACGGATGGACTATCCGAGACGTAGTCGTGAACAATATTTGAAAGAGATAATCTTTAAAAAACTTAATCCCAACGAATATTTTTTTCGAATGATAATAAACAATAAATTTGAATTTTCTATGTTTTTTTTTTTAAGTAGGGAACATTGAAATGGATCACCCTTTATATTTATTAAAAATTCTAGTTACTGGTGGTATTAAAAATATATACCCTATTATGCTAATTTTTTCAGAAAATGCAAAAAAACAACCTCACTAGATTTCAAAAGCTTCTGCTCTGGTCTTGTCAGATATCTCAAAATAAAATCAAATAAATCAATTAATTTATTATCTACGCTTGTGAAGGGGCATTTTCTAATGGAGAATAAATATATTAAAACTAAATCAATTAACTGAAATAATTTTATATTGAACGATTAGCGCTTTTAATTACATAAGGGCTAATAAATTGAACTGAAGTTCATAAATAATAAGCAACTAAAAGAAATTTCAATAATCGTGACTTATTTCGCTGCATTTGCACGCTAGTTGGGTGTGTTCGCTGTCACCACAAAGTACATACATACATACATACTCTACTGCGGCGGACAAGCCCACTTTTTTGCTACATACACGACGCTCACAAGGGCATAAAATGCATTTATTTTAACCTTAATGTTGTCGAACGATAATTTACAATCACAATTGGTTTTCTTTTTATTTTATTTTATTTTATTTTTTTTTGTGTATTAATTCTTGCCAGCGTCCTTTTCCCGCTAGTCTTAGTCACCTTATGACGGCTTCGAAATTTTCTTTGCTTCTTGTGAATTAACAAAGAAAGAATTTCATTTTATAAAATCTGTATATTATTCGCATTATTTTTATAACAGCAAAAGAAACTTAGCACAATTAACAATAATTAACACAACTTACAGTGGTGAAAATATCTGCAATACATGCACATATATAATATTATATATAAATCTGTATGTGTGTGCGAGTATATTAAAAGCCAATAAGCGTAAAGCTTATTTAAATAAAATGGGGTATTTGAACTGATTGTTAATCGTCGCTGTGTGCGTGTGTGTGCGTTTGCATATTTCCTTTGTTTTATTTATACACTTACCGCTGCGTACGTGATATACCCCCGACTGACGCCTGACGACGACAGCTGCATATGCTCTGTCGATGTGCGAGTATACTTGTATGAGAAGCTGAAGTGCTGAGACTCAAGTGTATTCATCATACCACCCGTACCACCTCTATCCAATGGCTAATGCATACATAACTATAGCAGAGTACATATGTACATATTTATAGCAGCGTATATACACATGTACATACCTGTAGTAGAGTGCACTTGACCCATAGTCGAAGCATTATTGTTGTGGCTGCTGAATTTTCCCAAAATCGATAACAGGCATCACATTATTGAGAGACCCAGTAACAACACAAAATCGACCACGGCTTCACATGCATACACTTAAAACGAGCCTGCAGACACCTTCCATTGTCTAGCCTGTTAAAAGCATGTCGAAGCTGTGCATACACATCTCCACCCATAGGAGTTTAAACTCAAGCAGATGCAAACTTGTGTATATGTTTATGTGTGTCCGTTGTCCGTTGTGGCTGTCCTCGAATGAAAAAGCTCAATGTGATGACATGTTGCCACCGGAATTGGCGTTATGGTTTTGACAACACAACAATCGCTTAACCTGCTCATTGATTTGTTTAATCCTTCGTTCAGTAGGCCAATGAAATATTGTCAATTTTACATTGGATGGTTGCAGTTTAAATGCAAATAAAAGTTTGAATTTCAAGTTCATAACTGTATTTCCTTGATTTTCTACTTTTAATGTATACCTGAGAGTTTCTTTAAAGGTTTAGCTGAAATAATACATACATAAGTTCACACTTTGGGGCGATGTAATTAATTTCACCTAAAATTCCAGTATCAAAACTTTACCAATAATAAGTTATATTATTCTGGCAGGCTAATAGGCCACAAATAGAATAGTTTTGGTTCTTTGCGATACCACATGGAGTTCCGATACGAAGTCATGAGGAGTGGTCATCTTTTAGGATGCCAGTATGAGGCTAATTTCAATTATTTTCCTGGTTCTTTTCTTTCGATATTTTCTGCAGTCTTCTTGATCTGCTGACCTTATTCTGTGAGCGTGTGCCGCCACTAGACTGTGACCAGTGAGTATTCCAATCATGTTCCTAAAGTCCCTTCAAACTAGTGCCAGTAGGAACTTTGTCCATTTCCGAACTACAGATTCGAAAACGCAAATATTTCGTTTTGTTAAACTTTCTTTCAAATTATTACGATTATGAGTATAAAAACTATTTTAAATAATGGGTTGTCAAAAAAGTCGTTGGGTATTTTTATTGAATTTTTTTTTTATTGAAATTGAAATGAATTTTTGATGACTCATGCCCAGCTCTTGACCTATGCCGGTCTCTTTCGTCCAATTCAGCGATTTTATCGCAATTTTCGACGACAGGCCTTCGGGAGCGTGGCGCATCTTCGACCACCTCTACACCAAAACGAAAACGTTGAAACCATCGTTGTGCGGTGAAAATGGAAACTGTATCGGGTCCATAAACTGCACAAATTTTATTGGCGGCTTGAGATGCATTTTTGCCTTTATCGTAGTAGTACTGTAAAATATGCCGTATTTTCTCTTTGTTTTGCTCCATGTTTGCGACGCTATAGCTCACGAACGACTTAAAAGAAACGACAATCAATCAAACACGTGTTAGCGCGTGAAATGAGCTTTCCAAAAAGGTATAGCATGAACCGATGCGACGAATAAAACTAGAACTACGCGCTTTCAGCGCCAACTAGCGAAAATACCATCAATAGTCGCGATATTTTAAGTCTATCGATATTGCCATCGAAACTCCTTGACTCCACTTGCTGTTTAAATAATTTGGTAATGCGCTACGTTGTTTAATTATTTTGAAATCTTACCGTTCTCTTTGGTAAAAAACAAACCAATGCGTCTAACATCTTTATAATTAGTACATGGTTTCGAAGAAAAAATATCGATCGATTGATACATTATTGACATCGAGTACTATTTGAATTGACAAATTTAAATAACGTTACCAAACATCAAGATCATGCTCATTGCATCATTGTACTATAAAAGAAAGAGTTTATTCAAATTTCGTTCTGGGGCTGTCTACCTATAAGTAGTTGCGATGGGATTGTATTATACTTGTATATAGTGCTTTTTTACTTAAATGGCTTTTGCAAGACTTTCGAAA
Source organism: Bactrocera neohumeralis (assembly GCF_024586455.1). Taxonomy (NCBI): domain Eukaryota; kingdom Metazoa; phylum Arthropoda; class Insecta; order Diptera; family Tephritidae; genus Bactrocera; species Bactrocera neohumeralis. The sequence goes on along the minus strand of NC_065923.1, from coordinate 42,144,019 downwards.
ATTCTGAAATTACAAATACTTATGTACCTTTCCTTTAGGGGACCCCTAACTAACCACTGACTAAAAACTCTTCTCAATTTTTTATGCCGTCTAACTACATTTAAATCTCTCATTAAATGTCGCATTTCTATCGCATTTCTATCAGCTGTCGTTTGTCGACACTTCATTCAGATTTGAATGTTCAGATTTTATTATCCCTTAAACTTTTATATTACTTATTATTGCGTCCACGTCGAGCACCCCGAACAGCGTGAGCAACTTTCAGTGGGATGCGGTAACCAACCAGTGTAAGGAAGCTTTGAAGAGACTACTCCGAGGTTAAGGGTTTAAGGGCTAAACAAGGTTGCAGCGTCTGTCTACTAGGAGATACTCAATGAAACATTCTCGCTGGCTGGGGTTGTGCCACTGGATTGTGGCCTGGCACTTAAAAAAGTAACTCCAATGAAATCAACACGACAGTCTCGGATATTTCTTCTTCTTCTTTATTGGTATAGACACCGCTTACGCGGTTATAGCCAAGTTAACAACAGCACGCCAATCGTTCTTTTTAATCGCTGTTTAACGCCAATTGGAGATTCCAAGTGTGGCCACGTACTTCTTTCCCCAGGTCTTTCCAAGGGAGTGAAGGCATTCCTCATCATCTGCTTCTCCCAGCGATTACTGCGTCGAATACTTTCAGAGCTGGAGTGTTTTCATTCATTCGGACGATATGACCTAGCCGGTGACGAGTACATTACATTGTTAAATTTTCTCGAAATTTGACCGATCTCTTTGGTAAAAACTCAATCGAAGAGAAGGAAGGGAATTTGTATAATGAGTATATGGTATCGATGTGAAAATATGGATCGATTGATAAATTTTTTGCCAATAAACCATATATGTAGGTCTCAGAAAACTTGTCAATTTAAATCTATTTATATATCCAAAATATTATCGGATGTTTGCTCTTAAAAATCAGCGAGAAGTAGGAAGACTCATAGTCCGTACTAGAAAAAGCATAAACCACTGAGAACTATTTAGATTTACAAATTTAAATAAATGTTGCCAAACATCAAAATCATGATTTATCCTCAGTTGTTTCTTGATTATAGGTTGCTTTGCTATCCATTGAAGGCGAGTCAGGGGTGATTCAAAACGATCGGAGTTAGTTAAAATGGGATTACAATGCTTTCATTGAGTTTCACTGAAATAGTTCTTACTCTTTCTTTAAAGTGGCCCCTGTGTTAATGTGCAATATCAAACTCTTCAAAGGGACAGGTTTCTCAGATGTGTTCAAAATATACCAATATACTAAGTATATATTGTTATTTTTAAATTAAACGCTTATGTTAGATCTCCTGCTTTAAAAGTCCATAAAATATTTTTTAAATGTTATTTTATTTTTAATTTAATTTATTTTACTTTGTGTTATATTAGAAAAGGATGCTCTATCTTCATAATCGGAAGACAAGCCTTTGACGGTGTCGATCACGCCGGGCAACGTGAGAAACTTTTAGTGAGATGGGGTAACCAACCCGTATCGAACTCAAAGTCACGGCTAAGAGTGAGGGAGCTTTCATGGGACCACTCTGAGGTAATCTATTTAAGGACTCAACAAGATTGCAGCGTCTGTCCACCATGATATGTTGCTGTAAGCATCCGTATAAGCTCCTAGATAGTCCAGAACCGCGCTACAGGAAATGCGTTAGACGGGACATGACTGCACAAAATATGCAGCATGTATCGTCTACTACAGTTGCCATGAGACAATACTGGGGTACGCAGATGATATTGACATCGTGGACCTTAACATCAGAGTTGTCAGCCTTTTCCAGCTTAGAAAACGAAGCAAAACAGTTTGGTCTTGTAGTAAACGAGGGAAGACAAAGCATCTGGCGGCCACACGCAAAGATTCCCTGCTTCTTGTGAACTATGTCACTGTTGACAGGTATAATCTTGAAAAAACTAAGGACTTTGTATGTCTCAGAACCAGCATAAATTCCACAAATAATCTAAGCCTGGAAACCAAGTGCGGAATTACTTTTAGCAACAGGTGCTACTTTGGGATCGGTAGGTAATTAAAAATCAGATCCCTCTTTCGACGAACAAAAATTACGCTTTATAAGTCGCCTTATTATACGGCGAAAAAACATGGACGTTGACGAACAGAGATGATAAGTATTTGAAGCATTCAGAGAACTGTTTTTCTGCAAGGTCGGCTCGCGATTATATTTAAGACGAAGAACATAGAACATGCATGGCGATTCGAAACCCATCATAGAAAACGGAACAACAGCATAGCAACATGTCTGCATTTAGAATGTAAAGACGCAAAGGATTGAGGCAGCTGGCAAAGGCCCAGATCGACCCAGGGTTGTAGTACCAAGGCAGAAGGAGAAGATATGAAGACCATACACGATCTGAGTACAAATACTAACTTCGTATATTAATTACAACAATCATGACCATAATGTTAAGGTTTATAATGTATATGAGTATTTATATGATCATGCATACAAATACACTCAGATGCGTCCATGCTCATCTTTCACCTTCAATAAGAGCAGCAACTTGGCTTTTTATAATAAATATTATACTAATTTCAATATATAGAAGATTTAATTACAAACGTTCACTTCTTATACAAAAAGTTCGGGTTCAAAATCCTTAAATAAATCTAATAAGCCCTGAGCTTTATTATTTCTTTGTACAAATGATGAACAGAAATACAGGAACTTGTATTTCGCACAGTTGCAAGTGCAAAGTGTATTTAAATACATATGTATGTATATGTAAATATTTTCGATATGTATTTGTATTTGTGAATGTCATACGCAAGCAGACAACGATGTAATAAAAATGCAATAACTAAATCGATTTAAAAAATCCCTTGCGATTCAGCCGGTAACAAGTTTAAAAGAAACGCGGCGAAAAAACAACAAACCAAACAAGCTTGGAGACCAATCCCACTTAGTTTGTCTGCAGAATGTAAGACAATGAATGCAAAAAGTTCACACCAAAAACAAATATGACCGCAGAAATGTGAAATAAAATACAGCTGCAACAACGTGTATGTGCATATATGTATATGTATATATATAAATGCATATATGTGTTTGGGCGTGCACAAATGCAATTGGCTCAGTTTGGAGGTAAATCCCCAGTCAAAGACCACGCGCCAAAGGCATGCAGCACATTGAGCGTCTGCTGGTGGTAAGAGCACAGATGACTCAACCACTGCCACTAGCTTTCTAGAAAAAAAGATAAACGCAAATTTCCTAAAAACTGGAAATCCTGGATTTTCCAATTGTTGTGTGACTTTTTCGCTTCACTTTTGCCACTGCTAGCGCATTCTGACGACATTAGCGCTAGATGTGCAGATGTTCATGCATATGCATGTGCCGACAGAATCGTTTACATCGCCACTTAACCTGCGATCTACATCTACATCTTTTATAAAACCACAAAGTTAAATAGTCTTATACATATTTATACCCTCACCACATGTTTTGCAGGTTATAATAGGTTTTCTAACTAAATATTTTATAATTCATTATTAAATAATCCATTTATAACTATTATATATCGTTTGTCGGTGTACACCTTACCTTACCTTACCTTACCTTAGTAGGAATTGTGGCTTATTTACATAGTTTCTAATAAGGTTACATTTGCAGTCATGAAATGTTTTAATCTGAAGCAAAATATAAAATATACTTATCTAAAATACATTCATAGATATTCAAAAGCAAACAAAAGCTTTTTTATATTTCGGGATTGGAAAACAAAACCAAATTTTAATCATCGAAAACCAGTTTACTGTTTTTCAAAATATTTTCCATTAAAATCTACACACTTTTGCTTGCTCTGAAACCAATTATCGGAACACTTTTAACACTATGATTGTGGTGTATCCAAGACATGCGTTCCGAATGCATCAATCACCTCTTCACATGTAGAAAAACGTTTTACAAACGAGAATAAAAAAGTTATTCGGCGTCAAGTTAGGTGAATGACTCATCAAATCGTTCTTTTGAGTGCTCAAAAATGTAGTTTTTTCAGTCGATTTGTGAGAGCTCGAATTGGCACGGTGAAGAGTGATCCGTCATCGACGATTGGCTTTCCCGATTTCATAATTCCGGTATTGTGATCCATTCGAGGTTCGCTAATTTTTCAAAGAAAAGACACAGAAACTTCAAATTTAGTGCGGAGTGTTTATTATCATTCGAAAGCACATTCTTTAGTTTTTGAAGTCTTAGATGGTCCATCCGTTGAGTTAAATTTTCCATGACTCGTTAGAGCATTTCGATTGGTAACTGACGAATGACGAATGTTTTTCTCCAAGGCCTGAATCGAAGCGGGATTGTCCGCAAAGACTTTAGACTTTCCATATCATCATAGAAAAAAACCTAACGGTGTGTTATCACACGCTCCACCAAGATCTATCGACCGGTGCAAAAGTTAAAATTATCTGCTCATCAAAGTATTATCTCCATAAATCCATTTATTGATGCGAGGTATGGGGAATGGCGCCATCTTGTTGAAACTAAATGTGGCCGAGGTAGTGAGTTTCATTTTCAGGCATCAAATAGTCGGTAATCATGGCGCGATAACTGTCGCCCTTGATGATTACGTTCTCACCGGCATCATTTTTGAAGAAATATGAACCGATGATTCCACCGACCCACAAACCACTCTTGGACCAGCTCTTAGATCTTTGTCCCAAATGCAACAATTATGCTTGTTTACATACTCATTGAGTCAACAACAAACTGAACAAAATTTGGCTCGAAAATGTCGGATCTTCTTAGAGCTATTCAAGATCCCTTATAGTGAAGCGGCTTGGGAAAGCCGTGCGGATTCAGGTATTGCACAAGCTGTATTTTGTACGCTTTCAATTTAAGATCTCGACGTAAACTGACCTCAGTCCAAGTTGCTGCGAATGACGCCGAATCGACTCTCCACGGTCTTCGTGTACACTCTCAGCTACGGCTGCTATATTTTCTTAACTGCGTACTGGATGTATTCTAATCGGTCGAATATTATCCAATAATGAATGCTCTCTCTCAAGATGGGAGATGGTTTTGCCAATAGTACGCTCAGTAGACCGATTATGTTAACCATAAGTTGAGCAAAGCGCGCGAAACACTTACTTTGCAGATCGTGAATATCGTAGCAATGTTGAACGACTTGTAAACATTGTTTAGAGATAAGTCTTTCCATGGTGAAATGCCAAATAATACTGAACTAAAATAACATGACAGCTTGACACGACTCTTGCGAGATCTGTCAAAAATAGGCTATTGAAACTACCTCTACTTGGATCAGCCAATGTAACATCAAAAATAACAAACTTAACGACAAAGTTTGTTTGGCCAGATTGCCACAACTCTAAATATAAAACTTTAAATAGAGAATTGAAGTTTGAATCAAAATTTTGCAAAGAGTTCACAAATTTTTCATTACATCCAAAAGCTGCTCCTAATACCCGAAGCTCTGATCCAAATTGTTAAAAATTGGTAAAATTGGAATGAATGTTGATTTTATACCTCACATATTGGATAGAGAAAATGATTTCTTAATAAACTTAAACGGGAATATTACAATTGCAATAAAGAAGTTTAAATCTTAAGTTTAATGAAATGTCTTTATCATCGGCTCTCCATATACAAATTTGGTCGATGCCTGCAAATATTGAATTTACTGGTAATATTTTTGATATAAAACTTCGCTGATATTTCTCTCGCCTTTAATTCGAACAAACTATAAAAGTATATAATGTTCGATTGTGTCCAAACTTACCCCCTCCTTACTTGCTTTCTACTATGGTACTTTTATTCGAAGAATGATTGCTTACTTAGAAATAGTTTAACCTAATAATATATTGATGCAAAATATCGAAAAAAGGTTTGCGATTGCTTTGAATTCAAACCAGATGATCATAGTTGACAGGTTGGTAAAACTTCATAAGAATTGTATAACAAAAAATACAAAACATCATTTACCAGGAATCACCTTGCACCGGAGTTGTAGTATGCGTATTAATCAATAAAGTTAAAAAGTACCAACAGAAGCGAGCATGTGACTTGTGTCATGTTATAATTAGGCCTTAATTTTTCCGCTGCTTACAACTTAACCGCTTAATTTCAACTGAAAAATGCTACAATAAGTTGTGAATCATTAACGCAGTCGACTGATGTCTAATTGATGTTTTATCATTGGATCTGAATTGCCAGGGCGAATTTTTAAACCAACCATTGTTATGCGTAGATCAGCTGCTGCGGGTATTTCCAGCAGTTCGCCGTACGATTTATGTTAATTTTAACGTTCTTAATGCTGCGTATTAGTGTTGTTGTATACTAAAAACCGCATCAGTTAAGTTCTCTGCTATTATTTCCGAGATAAACCAAAAGTCAAGGAGAATAATCCGCTCACATTCTAAATGGTTCACTGTACTAGTTATATGTTTATGTCACCAATGACATACCAACATAAATATATGAGAATATTAAATTTAAATATTCTTTTTTGTTTTTGTTTTCTTTTTTTTTTGTTACATGATACGCTTTGTCGCATACACACTTCTGATGGCAGCTTTGCTAATAATACTATACACCTTCATTTTGTGTTAAATAAGTACAGTTACGGCTGTTGAAAATATAACTTTATTTTAGCGGCACATATTTCTCTTTCCGCGTCAACTTTTTTTTCATGTTTTCCTGTTTACAAGTTATTTTCCAACATATTGACTTTGCGGCAGCCTCTAATTAAAGAGCTCATCCAATTAACAAAAAACATTCCAAACCACAAAGGAATATTTTCGATGGGGATATTCCACACACACAACAATTAACTAATTTGAAATGCATGTAGGGGCGCCTTAGCCGCTAAAAAGTGATTCACAAGAGGCTAGTATTTTTCTAATTTAGAAAGTTCACCGCAGATAATTAATTTATGACCTGCTGTTAGACATGGGGTTAATTATTTATCACGTAGAATAAATGGTTACCTGAAAATATTGTAAATACATTGTGACAAAAAGGCACCCGGACATTATAATTAAATTCTGCGGATAAATGATATTTTAGAAGAAAGTGTATTTTGTTAAGTTAGCAGGACTATCCTTAATTATTGTGCCAAATATGAGCGCGATCTGTCAACCAGTTTGTTCACAGTAGCTCCTGAAATAAGTATACCTCAGTAGTGCGTTGCTATTTTTACAATGAATAAATATCGAAAAAAGAATTTGTCTAAAATTTAGTATTTCAAACCAAATGTCGTATGCGGAATCGGTGTGAATATTGCAAAAGGCTTACATGTCTCGTTCTGGACTACCATATCCTTTCTATTCAACTGATGAAAAAGTTAAAAAAGGAAGGATATGGTGCTTGAAAATCGGCAGGCAAGTATTACAGAGATGGCAGGAGAGCTCAAAATCTCTCGCGAGTACGTTCGATTGTTTGTGGTGGATATTTTGGGTGTAAAACGCGTTCTTGCTTGACTCATTCGGATAAAGCTGAATTTTTTTCTTTGGACATGCTTGATCGTGCGAATTTCGATTCCACATTCCTGAAGAGCATTATAATTACCGATGAGATATGGATTTATGAGTTTGACATGCAAACAAGTCAACAATCATCGGAATGGAACCCGTTTTCGGTCGATCGAAGAGATAAAACAAAATTCGCTGAATGAGTTGAAAGCCATGCCAAAAAGTGCTTATGAAAAGTGTTCCGAGGACTGGAAAAATCGTTGGCATAAGTATATTGCATCTGGTGAGGATAACTTTGAAGGCCACAAAATAAATATTGATGAATAATTAAATATTTCGTTTTATTTGCAATTTCCGGGTTCTCAACATTTTTTTCAATATTTTTAATATAACCAATCAACTATGTACCAATAAATCTCTCCTCCTGTGCGCTCGTTTCAAAATGTTTTGACCAGTTAAAGACATTTTGTTAATAAAAAAAGTGCTTGGGACATAAGAAGGTAAGTTGGCTCAATATTTCTTCTGGTTATTTAAATTTTTTTATATAAATTTTGAGGCCATGTGAAAAAAATCTAGATATACATATACAAAAGTTATAGACCATTCCATTAGCAACAACATTACCATATAACACTTTTTTTATGACTTGTGGTCTTGCCAGAAATGGAGATAAGCCGTTTCACGCCCTTCCCTTTTCTTTTCCCGACCACAGATCGCCCGTAAATTACTCTTTTTTTTAATTTTAATATTTAATCTTTCATTTAAAAGTGATTCCCTGGTCTAAATACTTTTTTCGGTGCTTGTCTTTTTGACAGCCGTTACTTCATATATACTCAGTTTGATTTGCCATTTAAAATCAAATAACTTATTTCAGAACAACGTTAGCAATGTTCGGTAGACATAATCGCCCAGCATAATCGATAATTCCAGTAATCAAGGATCGCTTTCGCAGCACGTTTACTCTAGTGGATAATAAGCATCCTCAGAGACGCCGTACAGTGCACACAGAAGACACTATTGTGGCTATAGAACAGAATATTGAAGAAGACTTCCACCCAATGGAAGATTTTGCGGAATGATCTTGATTTGCTCATTGCTTCAAGCTCATCGCACGTTCGGAGAATAAGTCCAAAAAAGAAGTCCACCGATTTTGAGTTTCACAAGAACATTTTGTTCAACGATGAAGCTCTCTCTTGGTTGAGTGGGAACATTAATAAACAATATTGTCACATTTAGAGTAAGTTTAAGTAGACACCAGCCCTTGTTAAGACGTTGTTGTATCCTCAAAAAATCACTCTTTGGTGTGATCTATGGGCAAAGTGAGTCATTGATTAATATTTCTTTAAAAATGAAGCCGGCTAAAATGTTGAGTCAATGAGAAATGCTATAGAGCCATAATTAATGGTTTTTCGTTCTTGAAATGGAAGATATTGATGGAAACGTTCTTTAGTTCCAGAGAAACGGCGTTGCATACCATACAACATACCGAATAATCAATTTATTGAAGAAAACTTTTGGTGAGCGAATTAGATTGCGTCGTGAACTTGTTGCGTGACCTCCAAGATTGTGCAATTTAACACAGGACAGGATTGACGCCTTGGAAACAAATATTCGGTGGTTGAAAATTGGGAATCTTGGCTGGAATTTATTCGATGAAGTCGCAGCGTTCACTGCCCCGAAATAATTTTCAGCCATAATGGCAAGCAGTTGTCGTTATAATAAAGCTAAATTCTTGACAATAAAATTAAACTATATGCGTCTTATTTCTACTTGAAAACCACAGTTCTAAAAACTATTCGAAATTAAGGGTTAGTCTCTTTATACTTTTTACTGCAACATTAACACCAACAACAACGTCAGTCTCGAAATTCAACGCAGAATAACTCTCGCCAACAGGTGCTACTTCGGACTGAGTAGGCAATTGAGAAATAAAGCCCTCTCCCGACGTACAAAGACTAAAGTCTACAAGTCCGTCATCATTCCCGTCGTACTTTATAGTGTAGAGGCATGGATGATGACAACATCTGTTGAGTCGGCGTTACGAGTTTTGAGAGAAAGGTTCTCCAGAAGATTTATGGTCCTTTGAGCATAGGCAACGCGAGTACCGCAGTCGATGGGACCATGAGCTGTACGAGATTTACTGCGACTTTGGCTTTTTTCAGTGAATCAAGAACAGCGGCTGCGCTGGCTAGACCATGTCGTCTGGATGGAGGAGAACACTCCAGCTTTGAATGTTTTCGATTCAGTATGCGCCGGTGGAAGCAGAGGAAGATAATAATGAAGAACAAGTTAGCTACATTTGTATACTGGTTCAAAGATGATATTGCCTAGAATATCCGATGATGGAAGTAGAATTAAGAAATGCTTTTCTGGTAGCTTTCTTTCATTTCATTTCAGTTTCCGAATAACTTCTTCATCTATTTTCTTCCTTAAACCACATATGAAACCATCTGACATTAGATCATCACCGACATCTTTTGTGGTAGATATAGGTGGAGTGGTAAAATTGAGGTATCAACGGTTGAATCGAAGCATTGTTCGCAGTTGAGTTGTCTTTAAGTTCATCATTCAATTAAGGATTGTTGAGATTTTATGCGTAATTTGGAAGACAAATTTGCGTTGTAAATTGTGCTACCTTATAAAAATAGGGACTAAAAACCTATATGCACCTCTATGTACTATAGACATTTGGCAAAGTGAGAATGAAAAGTGAAACAATTCGCAGCTGCGGCTAGTTCCGCTAATCCATCCGTTATTGGTATTTAAAGAGTGAAAAGGTATACTAAATATATTTTGTATAAATTTGAGGAGAGTTCAGTGACCTGGTTGACAATGGAAGTTAATTATGTTTATGTTATAAAAATCCAAAAAATTGTTATAAATGGCAAGAGAGTGATACGCAATATGTAAAAGATTTATAGTTGACCGAACGTATTAACCTAGTTGAAACAGAAACTGCCGAACAATGGCGAAAAAACAGAAGCTCACGCAAACGCTTGAAGCGGCGTAAGCGCCAAACCATTATTATTAACTATTAAGAAAACTGTCTAAGTATTTTGATATAAATCTATGAATATGCATATATGTATACATATGTATGTCTGTATATAATGTACATAAGTATGTGTGTTCCTATGCATGATTATTAAACTTTTGATAATCACTTCATAAATGGTTTCTATTCGTCATGCCATAAAAACTCTCAAATTAGCATACGTCCAAATTAATTGTATCTACGAATATATAAATATATACAACACTACATATGTGTATATAAAGCTATAAAAAGTTTCATATGAGAGTTTAAGCTAAAAGAAGTATAATGGAACCAAAACAAAGCAAACCCCCAAAAAAGTATGCCCAACTTGTTTTGCGGCGCTTTGAAGCGGTAAAGCGGCTGAGCGGCTAATTTGTGGAATAAACACCAGATCGGGTTAAAATTAGTTAGAAGTTCCCTTTTCTTGTTTCTTTTTTTTATGGTTACTGAGAATTTTTTGTATTTCTGGTAATATTTTTATCGTTGATAATTTGTGGTTTATTGAACATTTTTCCTGATATTGCCGCATTCCAGGTAAACGTCAGCACACGCTCCACCTTCAGTTTGCGGTAAATGTGTTATATCCTGATCGTTTGAAATAAGCTAAAATGTTCCAAGTGAATAACAACGACGTGATAATGCTTTGAGGCTTGTCAACTGACGGCAAACATAGGGCTGGTTCACCAACGAAGCAACGGCGGCTGAGAGCGTCCAACCATGATACTTAACGCCATCTTGCACATCAACTCCGGCTTCAGACTTAGTGACTATTGCAATGTCTTCCAGGCCGAGCTTGCAGCCATTAAGGTAGCAGTAGATTTACTGCTCTGACTCAGATAACAGAGCGGCAATACTAACTTTGAACTCATTAACAGTGCGTTCAGGGCTGGTCAAACAGTGTGTACCATCGCTATCAATAGCATCGAGGGTATTTGTGATAAGACTGGTATAAGTACTGGTCTGGTAAAGCCACAGCGGAATCGCAGAAAACTGTAAAGCTGATGAGCTAGCAAGAAAAGGCACCCTAGAACCGTTATCGGTAGAATGAGAGCGGATCGGTGCTCCCGCATCCTCTTGTGTTCTACATATAGCTGGGCTTCGGGGAAACTTGATCCCCCAACGGACATTCGCTGTCGCAAAAGCCTTTTGGCCCAAGATTGATCGCAGAGATCTTGTGTCTTTGCCCTCAGTAAGGCTAGCCTCTCCCTAGTTTTGGGGCTTTTGGCAGGCAATTGAACTATTTGCGTTCACTTAGTAGGGCTAAGAATCTTACCAGACGCCATCTGCAGAAGCTGTATGAAAGAAGATGTTGTGAAACAACTCAACACTTCCTTCTCGACTGTCCCACACTTGGGAGGTCAAGACACTTGGGAGCGCATACCTTCAGACATCCCACCGAGCTGCGGGAATTGAAATTAAGCGCATGTGCTGTAGTGGCTACTAAGCGTTTTGCTAATTTATAAGTTTGAACACAGAAGCTCTTCCTTTCTATGGCCTCACAAAGGACTACATATAGTAGTCCACGTGCGATCTTTGTTCAGCCACGGCTTTATTAGCAACCAAATTAATTGTCCTTTTAAATTTTCAAAGTTAAAGGTCTCCCTTTTTGGCCGTCAAATTTTTTTCTACAAAGAAAAGCCTGGTGATTAGAGCGTATTTGAAGCAAGCTACTTCATTCGGGGTATAGTTGTTACAGTTGTTTTAAGTTCTTTAAGTTCTTTTTTTTAAGAATAGTATGCAAATTATCTTTGATGTTCCGACCATAAATCTTTATCTTGATGTAAAATTTTCACGATAATGTTTGCTCAGCCTCGTACGTCAGTCGTTGAAGCGATTGATACTCACAAAAGGTGGGTTTTCATCGATGTTAGTGTCGCCAAATTGCGATGAATAAATATCATGGGCACAGTTATTGTTCAAAATTGACTCAGTAAGGAATTGATTCTTGTGTGTAAGTTTTCAAAAACTTAATTAAACTTGGAAACTTAATGGGATGTCTGCGGCAATAGTAAATGTCTCAGTACAATCTATACAAAACTCGTTATTGCTGCAAGCGGAATTTGTAAGAAAGCCTTGGAATATTTTGTCAACTGGCCTTTGAGAAAGCTTTAAGTGCTTTTAAACATGTGCTCGATATGATAATTACCAACTTAGGCTAAATAATGCTCCTCTCATAAAAACGATACATTTTCTTTTTATAACTCGAACTAAAATAGATAATAGATTGTATAATTCAACCCCACTCGCCAAAGGTAAAAAAGGAGTCTCAGTTTGGAACTGATCTTTTGCCACGAAGCGAAGATATAGCGAAGAAGTTCTTCATACTCGAAATATTATATATTTTTGCCATCACACCAACGCTGAAATACTGCTTACTCATTGAATGATTAAAGCCAATCAAATACTGGTTGTCTATAAAGATCATCTTGAAAAATCAATTGTTCAACCTGAGAGCAAAACAAGAAAAAATGTTAACTTCGTTTTCACCTTCACATATACCAAAGATACAGAACTTGATTTTGATCTTTCTTTATCATCCGTTTTGAACACTTTCTTCGAATATTATAACATTTGCTTGGATAATAATACGAGTATATGCGAATTTTTTTGAAGATTACTTGTCAAAGGAAAAACTTTTGCACGCAAGAACATAATCTTGATTGTTCAGTTTGGACGGCAGTGGTTCGATATCGGTGGTTACAGCAAATGAGCAGCTTCTTGGGGAGAAAGAAACGTGTGCGATATTTTAGAGCGATATCTCAAAAGCTGAGCAATATTGGATGAAGATGATACTTTCAATCATAAGCAAATGACAGCCATATTAAACTGTTTTAAAGTTATGGGAAATCCAAAACGGCGAAAAATGGGTGTCACATGAATTGAATAAAAGACAAATGGAAAACCAAAAAAACACTTGTGAAATTTTACTTCAAAGACACGAAAAAATCACTTTTGCAACGAATTGTCACAGGCGATGAAAACTGGATTTATTTTTACAATCCTAAACTGAGAAAATCGTGGGTTAACCCGGGACAACCATCAACATAGACTGCAAAAACAAATCGATACGGTAAGAAGGCAAGGCTTTTTGTCTGGGGAGATCAGAAGAATGTGAGGATGAAAGCGTGAAATGGAGGTCATGAGCTTCTAAAACCTGGTGAAATTGTTAATACTAAGCGCTACAGACAACAAATGACTAATTTGAACCATGCATTGATCGAAAAACTACCAGAAGGGGTCAGAAGACACGGCAAAGTAATTGTGTTACCCGACAATGCATCCGCACACAAAGCAAAATCGGTGCAGGAACGATCAAAGTACTTGACTGGAGGCTGCTACACCACCCGCCGTATTCACCAAAATTGGCCCCTTCCGATTACTATTTGTTTTCATCGACGGGACATGGAATAGCGGAACAGTCATTCGATTCCTACACAAAAGCCGAAAATTGGTGTCTGATTGCCAGAAAGTCGATCAAAATGTGTAAAAACCAATGGCGAAAACTCTGAATAAATCTTTTTACTTTCCCATTCAAAATTAGTATTTCATTTTCTCAACACAAAAGCCTCGAGAAGAACACGTTAAAAATTCTAAATGCAATTTTTCAGTGTTTTATATCTAAAACGATAACCCGGATCAACTTGAGTATTTGGATAAATATTCTAAAAATCTTCTTTTTTATTGGCGTAGACACCGCTTACGGTTATTGCCGAGATTACAATAGCGCGCCAGTCGTTCTTCCACTTCGCTGTGTGACGCCAATTAGAGATTGTAAGCCAGGTCCTTCTCCACCTGGTCTTTTCAATGGAGGAGAGGTCTGCCTCTTACTCTGCTTTCCTCGGCAGGTACTGCGTCGAATACCTTCAGATCTGGAGTGTGTTCATCCATTCAGATGATTAGCCATCATCATTCATCATTCCATCGAATGCGATATTCGCCGTTGCCAATGCACAAAGGACCATAAATCTTACGCAGAACCTTTCTCTCGAAAACTCGTAAGGTCGACTCATCAGATGTTTTCATCGCCCATGCCTTTGCACTATATAGGACGGGAATAATGTTTGACTTATAGAGTTTGGTTTTTGTTAGTCGAACTTTTACTTCTGAATTGCCTACTCAGTTTGAAGTAGCACCTGTTTGCAAGAGTTATTCTGGTTTGGATTTCGAGTTGGTGTTAATAATCCAAGATAGACAAAATTATCTACGGCTTCGAATTTATGACGGTCAACAGTGACGTGGGCGCAATCCCTTAACATACAGACCCCGGAATATAATTAAAGGATAATAGTGATGTCTCTATTTCAGTTTAATTTAATCCATAGAGTATGAGTAACTGATATTTATATAAATACATATATTTTTATTTACCCAACAGTGAATGTGAACTAATCTAAAAAGTTTCCGACTTATACTATTCTTTTTTTAAAGTACGTTCCAAAATAGTTCATAGTTACGAAGGCATATCCGTTATGTTTTTCTTTAAAGAAATACAGGTTGAACAATATCCGAAATAAAATTTGATGTCTTGTCAAAAAAAAAGTATATATAAATTGTGATTCATTTTATGGTTCCCAACTTTTTTAAAGAAAAAGCGCACAAACTTCAAACATAATGGGGAATGTTTATTATCACTCAAAAGAACATTCTTTGACATTTATTTTTTTAAAGATTATCTCTTTCAAATGTAATCTCCCGACATCTGTGCCGCAAGAAAAGCATAAGCGCTTTGCGCAACTATGGATGCGCCATACGTTTTAAGAGCGGTAGAGGGACAAAAAATTAATAATCTTTTGAACGGTATGAATGAACAAAAATTTTTTTGCAGATTATTAAAGGTGAATATTTTCCGCATTGTGTCACATATTTTTATTTTTTTTTTAGTGTGAAAAATACATGAACAATTTCGTTGACTTCACAAAATTGCATAGATTTATCTCCAGTATTTTATGAGAAAATTATTTTACAATTTTATAGCGCTCTTAATTTCAACCTTCAATAATTTTAACAAAAACAGGTAAGGAAGGGCTAAGTTCGGGTGTCACCGAACATTTTATACTCTCGCATGATAAAGTGATAATCGAGATTTCATTATCCGTCATTTACATATTTTTCAAATACCGTATTTTTGTAAAGTTTTATTCTGTTATCATCATTGGTTCCTAATGTACATACTATATATTATACAGAGAAGGCATCAGATGGAATTCAAAACAGCGTTATATTATAAGAAGGCGTGGTTGTGAACCGATTTCACTCATATTTCGTACATGTCATCAGGGTGTTAAGAAAATATTATATACCGAATTTCATTGAAATCGGTATAGTAGTTCCTGAGATATGGTTTTTGGTCCATAAGTGGGCGAGGCCACGCCCATTTTCAATTTTTAAAAAAAGCCTGGGTGCAGCTTCCTTTGCCATTTCTTCCGTAAAATTTAGTGTTTCTGACGTTTTTTGTTAGTCGGTTAACGCATTTTTAGTGATTTTCAACATACCTTTGTATGGGAGGTGGGCGTGGTTATTATCCGATTTCTTCCATTTTTGAACTGTATATGGAAATGCTTGAAGGAAACGACTCTATAGAGTTTGGTTGACATAGCTATAGTAGTTTCCGAGATATGTACAAAAAACTTATTAGGGGCGGGGCCACGCCCACTTTTACAAAAAAAATATGTCCAAATATGCCCCTCCCTAATGCGATCCTTTGTGCCAAATTTCACTTTAATATCTTTATTTATGTTTTCGGTTTTCGCCATTTTGTGGGCGAGGCAGTGGGCCGATTTAGCCCATCTTCGAACTTAACTTTCTTATGGAGCCAAGAAATACGTGCACCAAGTCTCATCATGATATTTCAATTTTTACTCAAGTTACAGCTTGCACGGACGGACGGACGGACGGACAGACGGATTTCAACTCTACTCGTCACCCTGATCACTTTGGTATATATAACCGTATATCTGACTCTTTTAGTTTTAGGACTTACAAACAACCGTTATGTGAACAAAACTATAATACTCTCCTTAGCAACTTTGTTGCGAGAGTATAAAAAGAATTTTGACGAAATATTTATGCCACGGAGTATGCGTCCGGTCTCCTTCCTAATGAACTGCTAATTTTCAAAATCGGTGATTTTTCAAAATTTTTATGGACCACTTGATGTGGCTTGACCCATATACTAGACTGAGAGAAAACGTCATATTGAGAACAGATAGTCAATCTACTGACCAGTTGGGCTTGTACTTGAGACTAGTTGCGAAGCAGTTTATAACTAATTGATTTCTATACAGAATACTTACACATTATAAAATATTAGACTGTAGCATAACAATAATAAACTAATCACTTACAATAAGACTTTGCCTGTTTGGCGTGTCGAGCAGGTGTTTGGCGGATTTACAATGCAAACCCGTCAGAATGACTATCACTTGGGGATACCAAGACGGATTGGCGACAGTTGTCAGCGCTGACTGGTGAATGGGTGTGAAACGCTGGCTGATGAATGTCAGCATATTCTTTGTGATATATTTTAACGGTCGAGAAAAACACAAACAAACACTAACATATAATAACAATCTAATTAGACATATGAATTGCGAAGAAATTGGCAATAATGATGGTTATTAAATGAAATATGAGTACAAAGTAAGTCGAGGAAAAGCTCTGATAGTTAGGTGCGAAGCCTTCAACTTGACTAGCATTGGCTTTGTGACAAAGAAAATGCATTTCAAATGCTTTAATTACAATATTCGCAAACATAATCACAGCGCGAGTAATAAAATGCAAACGGATAATTTTGCAAAATTATATACACACAAGCATTAAGACATACACTCACGTACGCGCAAGTTCATACAAAATAGTGCAGCGAAAAAAAAACTGTATTAAAAGTTGAAAAATATTGACCTTCAATAAACATCGACGTTCAAATCGAAGTTAGTTGGCGCTGGCTAAGGCTTTGTTGGCGGATTCTAATGCCGGCTTAGTTAAATTGTGCAGCTGATTATTATGTGTATTCGTTTGTGTGTCAGTGTGTGTGTGTGTCGAGCTTGTTCTTGGCTAATTAGTACGCCTAGCATGCAACTCAACGAGCTCTAGGTATATTCTAAGTTCAATATTATATGCCAGACTTAAGTACCATATATTGCTATTATTGTTCTTGTAATTTCATACTAAACATGCAAGTGTGCTTGTGTGTGTATGCGCAGTACAAGTGGATATACTTGTATGTAGTTGAGTTTTTTTGCAAAATGATTGCAAAAAATGCGTGAACATTCACTTTTCAGAAATCAATTAATAAATAAAATTCTATGTAATACTGATCGAGTAGGGAATGTGTTATTATTTGTAATTATAATTATGTCATATTTGTTGCAAATGACTCACACATACATGATAAGTGTGAAAATTAGTTAGATTATTATTGGGCTCTAAATTACTGTTATTAAAGTAACGCAATTTTACATATAAGCATTAAGGTCATCGATTTATTAAAATCGCGCTTAAATATAACAAATTATTTAATATTAGTTTCATTACTATGACTATGCAAGGTGCGTTCCAAAGTAAACAGGACTTTATAAAAAAAACAGAACAAATGGTTTTTGCGGCAAAATCAATTTATTTTATTCAAAATAGTCTCCTTCAGCTTCAATACAGCTTTTTGCACGGTCCAAAAGCATGTCGAACGAGTGTTTAAGCTCGTTGGCAGGTATGGCCGCCAGTATGCTGGTGCAAGCCTTTTTAATGGCCTCTACGTCTGCATACCGCTTTTCTTTCATGGCCAAATGCATTTTTCCAAAAAGGAAGAAGTCGCACTGTGCCATATCAGGTGAATACGGGGAGTGTTTTATGGTTTAAATGTGATTTTTGGTCAAATAATCGGTTACAAGCGTTGATTTAAAACGTTGAAACCACTCGTGCCGCTGCTACGGGATAGATAATCATCGTCATAAACTTGTTTCATGAATTGAAATGTTTCGGTAAAAGTTTTACCAATTTTAAAACAAAATTTAATGTTGGCTCTTTGTTCGAAGCTCATTTTCGCTCCGATAACACAAACATACTGACACTTGAAACGCAATAACTTCACTTTCTTGGATGGATGAAATGTCATGAAATTCTCACTGGACAATCGTTAAAGATAACGCACCAGTCGACATATAGATGGCGCTACCAGGGGGCGCTAGATTCAAAAAGTCCTGTTTACTTTGGAAAGCACCTTGTACGAGTGTATATATTTTGGCAATTTCCGTTCGTAAAATGTGAAAAAAATGAGGATATACGAGGTGTATTTAGAAAAAAAAGAGAATTTTTAAATTTAAAATTTCGCGGGTTTGGTGAGTGTATCGAAGATTGAAAGAAGCGCTGGCATAGGTACATAAAAGCGAATGGATCAATGATTGAATACTTTTTTTTTGCAAAAGAACGAAAATTTCCAAAATATTTATACTCTTGCAACTTGTTGACTATCTGTCAGTCCGTTCGTGTAAGCTGTAACTTCAGTAAAAATTAAGATGTCTTGATGAAACTTGGTAAACTTGTTCCTTGGCAAAACCTATTTTTTGACGATTTCGTAGATGATAATCGGACCACTGCCACGCCCACAACATGCTATTAACTGGAAGCGTACAAAATATCATAATATAAAATTCAAATTTGACAGAGGGGATCGCAATGGCAAAGGATACATGTGGGCAAAAAGTTTTGAAAGAGTGTGGGTGGCCAAGCCCTTTAATATGTTTAATATACATATCTCCTAAACCACAAATCCATTGGAACTATGTAATACCATTAACTCGGCTATAATCGCGTCAGCGGTGTGTACGCCAGTAAAGAAGAAAAAGATGTACTACCGGCAGTGAGAAAATGGACTAAATCGGATGATTAATTACGGATGATTAATTAATAAAAACCCGCCTGCTTTTCACATAACACAATTTTAAATTCCATTTTATTCATTCACTTTCCAGTACACAAATCAAAAAGCAAGTAATATATCGGGATAAAACTTTACACGAATAATTCCTTTGAAGTACGCCACCTTATGACCAAAAATTGTTCAAATCCAAAAAAAACTGCACAAGCCCCTAGATACCGAATATTTGGACCACAGTACATATAATTGACTTCATATCGAAAATATGGGTCAATGTGTCAGATTTATAATTGAAATTCAGAGCGAATCCTTTCCTCATAGTATTATATCTGTGCGCTACAAATGGGTTGAATTCGGTCAATACTTCTCTTAGCACCCATATTCCTAATATAAAGATTTTTGAACTTCCAGTTAACATTATACTACATACTTCAAAAAATCGATGTTTTTTTGCTTAACTCTATTTAAAAATTATCTAAGAATACATATGTCTCAAAGTTATAGATAGAGGGGAAATAGTGGCCGAGCGTTTAGCTCGCTTTAGTCAATTATTTCTTTTACTCCCAAAAAAAATTGATTTTTTGAAGCCTCTATAGCAGGCTCCCACCTTAAGATCTACTCACTTTTGCCTCTCTGATTGAGGTATTTCCAAAACTTGCGTTCTAAATGCATCAACCACCTTTTCAGATGTCGAAAAACGTTGACCTTACAGTTAATTTTTTTAGAACGGGAATAAAAAGAAGTAATTTGGTGCCAAGTCAAGTCTTTAGAGTAGATTACTTAACAAATTTCGTGTGAGAGCTAGCATTGTAGTGGTGAAGAATGATCCGTCTTTGGCGGTTCATTTCCCTGATTTCTTGAAAGACAAATTGTTTTGTACCATTCGGAATTTATTACTCTGTGTTGTTCTAGTGGTATGGTTGCGACTTGTCCAGTTTTTCCAAAAAGCAGTTAAATATAATCTTGGAAGTGTTTCGTTCGCGAACAACTTTTATTGAAATCGGCTGATCTTGAAATACCTATATTTTCGACTGCTCTTTACTTTCGGGGCATACCTGTAAATCTACTTTTCCCTATCTGCCCTATCTGCCATGATTTCATAGACATGCCGACTCCAACGCAAACAAATATTGCTTATAGTCAAATATACATGTGGTTAATATACATAGAATGTACAACTTCGATCAACGAGTGTAAGACTTTTTAATTTAAATTTCACACCACAGACTCGTCGAAATATTTTTTCTAAATTGTTCTGACTGTCAGTGACATCTGTGTCACATCAAAATAATCATTAGTGTTTAGTATATGCTTGTCTTTCTGAAGCCTATAAAGTGCATTCGGCGATTTTTAGGTTGAGTGAAATTATTCAACAAAAAAGTTCAAATTCTGTGTGCGGAATCAAATTTCCGGTGCCGAGAGGTACAGAAATTAGGAAAAGATCTTCGGTGATAATTGTTTGTCGCGAGCAAGTCTTTTGTATTAATAAAAAGTATTCAATGAGAGTAGAGAATGCGAGAAAAGTAATTGCTAGTAAAATCTGAAAAACATATATCCTTAGCAACAACGTGTGTTTGACGTTGTTTAATTATGAAAGATATTATTTCCAATAGTGCTGAGCTACATGTGTTGAGTTTAAGTTAATTCAGAAGCATATTGGCGCTTAGTTTTCGCCATCAAACCTGCTATATCTAAGCGCCGTTTGTCTTCTTTTCACTTTATGCCTGGCATAACCTTACAATTTTTTTGGTCTATATACAAATATTTCTTCTTCTATATTGGCATAGACAGAGCAAATATTTCAAGTATTAAAAGTGACCTTCAATATAATTCTCTCAAAAAGATGTTGTAAATTTGAGTGTTATTATTAACTTGAAAGCAAAAAAGTGAAAGTTTTGTAAGGTGATCCCAAACATCAAATGATTAATAACATTCAGACGCAACAATTGCCTGTAAAAGCGCACATATTGAAATTTACAGCGTTTTTATGAACGTGTGCAGCTTTTAACAATGCGCTTTTTATTCAAGTGCTGAACGCATAAATCAATATATATTTACGATATAAGCAATTATACCTCAATACCCAGCAGGTGTTTATCAACTGCCAGCGATAACATTAACAAACTTATTAGCAGCAATTACTTTCATTAAATCGCGCACAACCAGCTGTCGTGTTGTTTTTGCTAGAACTGTTGTTTATTTATTTTTTATTATTGCTATTATTTGCTTTTTCTAACAGCTTATAGTTAAGTCCCTCTATTTAAACATTTTGACAGCTATGATAATGAAAATGACTAAAATGGGCCGACACTGGAAGTAGCTCGTTTGGGCTTAAAACTTTCAAAATTACTGCTAATATACATATATGCATACTTATTTCCGATTTTCAAAAGACTTTAGTGAGCAACCTCTATTCTCCTAATTATTGGTTTTGATTGCTTTAGAACATAATTCGAGCCGACTTAAGCACATAATTAATTTGAATGCCAGCGCAAGCGTCAGCTCATTTCCATTGCAAATTAGGCGATTTTCAGTAAACGAGTCGGCAAGTGGTCTAAAATCGAGAACTCGCTTATCTCGAACTGAAAGCCGCTCGCCAGCTCGAATTGTAGACAGAAGCTTAGCAAAATAAAGCCATAAATAAGACTAGAATCAAATTAGTTACAACAGTACAGTTGTACTAAGTATGTATGTATGTATGCGCGAATAACGCTTTATATAAATTTGCAAAAGCAAAAAGAAAACCTGCATTAATTATACATATTTAATATGAAGTGCAACACCTTTCGCATGCGCCGCCGCTTGGCGTGCAACTTCCAGCTGCCAGATGTGCTGTCAAGAATGCAAGTTAGATGCAGATATGTTCAAATTTAAATGTGTGTGTGTGTATTGCTATCGCAGAGATCGGTTAGCGCGCA
This sequence comes from Bactrocera neohumeralis, assembly GCF_024586455.1. NCBI lineage: Eukaryota > Metazoa > Arthropoda > Insecta > Diptera > Tephritidae > Bactrocera > Bactrocera neohumeralis. The sequence continues at coordinate 42,121,721 of NC_065923.1, read as the reverse complement.
AAGTTGCTCGGCGTGCTGAGGAAGTGGCGTTTTAGATATAGCGGCTAGCGTTAGCGAATAACGTCTCGAAACAACCAGTAATATATACCTATGTATATGTGGTTTATAATATATGTATATTGCTATAAAAATGTGTATATGTATATAATTAGTTGTGCTAAATGCTTTTTAGTCGAATTTATTTCTCTTTTTTCATTCTTGGATAATTTACTTCATACCTTTCAAGAGCAAGAGCCAATATAAAGCACAAAATAAGTACGATATGTATATATATACTAAACAATTCTTCTGCTGCAACAACAATTCAATTGTATGAGTAATAATAGAAACTAAGAATTAAGTATTAACAAATAAGAAGGGTCAAAGTTGGGGTGTAACCGTACATTTTATACTCTTGAAACTTGCAAAGTGTGGCTGACATTTTTTAAACGTTTTGTCATTTAATCGTGAATTGTTTTATTTACAAGGAATTAAACAATCTCAAAAATGGAATTAACTTGAACAGTCTTGGATTATCACGACAAAGTGCATTGAACAAACTTTGTATTAAACAAGAAAAAACATTGACATCATGCAGCAACTCAAACTGGCGTACGGAACGACTTGGCGCATTTTGTGTTGAGATCTTAAATTGAAAGCGCACAAAATACCTTCCCAAGCGACATCGCTGTGCTATTGAAAAGTTTCAACAAAATCTGACGTTCTCGAACTCGTAAATTTAGTTTGTGATGACGCACACTTCTGGCTCAATGGGTATGAAAACAAACAAAGTTGCCGCATTTGGGATGCATTCTAAAGAGATTCCATTTTATCCCGAAAAAACAATGGAACGTAACCATCATTGGCGACCGTTATCGCGCCATGACAACCAACTATTTAACGCCTGAAATTGAAGCTCGTGATCTCGTCGATATTTGGTTTCAACAAGACGGCCCCACTTTCCACACATCGCAAAAATCAATGGATTTATTGAAAGAAACTTCGGTGAGCAGATAATTTCACGTTTTGCGCCGGTCGATTGGCCACCAAGATCGTGTGATCACACGTTGCTAAACTTTTTCCTGTGGAGTTATATAAAGTCTAAAGTCTATGCGGTAAATCCCGCTTCGATTCAAGCCTTGGCGCAAAAATTGAACTCAATGGATGGACCAACTGAAATTTGGAAATTTGAAAGAGATAATCTTCAAGCAATAAAGCCAAAGAAGATTCTTTCAAATGATAATACTTAAAATGCAGCATTAAACTTTAGGTTTTTGTGTTTTTTCTTCAAAATGGTAAAGAACTTCGAAACGGATCACCCTCTGCAAAAAATCCCTTATCGGTATTTAATTTTGATAGTTCAATTTGCATGCTATAGTGATATGTTTTTTCGGAGATTGTGTCGTTACTCAGACAAGAATACGTGCCAAAGTTCATGAAGATAGTTTGTGAAATAAAAAAAATTTTTGTACAAGCACTTGCTTCCGATCGTTCAGTTTGTATGTCAGCTATATTAAAATGAAATTTAAACATCTGAATATTCGGTTGTATAGGAGATATCTGATATAGTTGTCCGATCTGGCCGATTCCGGTAAACGATTATTACTTCTTCTTCTTCTTTACTGGCGTGGACACCTCCTACGAGGTTATAACCGAGTGAACAATAGCGCGCCAGTCGTTTCTTTTTTTCGCTATTTGCTGCAAAATTCAGGGTACCAAGTACAGCCGGTCCTTCTCCACCTGACTGAACAGCTCATCGTTCCATCCACTGCGGTATTCGTGCTGCCAATGCGCACAAGTCCATAAATCTTCCGCATTTTTCATTCTTACGAGTATATCTCAAAAACGGACTCGAAACCGATTTTAGACCCATAGTCTCTTAGGCAAAGTTGTTCAGAATGATCCGTAAAACATTTTCGTAATACTCGATTTTTCGGGGTTTTTCGATGTAAATCAACTGTTGTAGCCTATATGCAGACAGATAGACGGACATAGCTTAATCGTATTTGGTATCTAACTAAAACTAACTTTATGTATTATGGGGCAGAGCCATGCAATTTTCTAATGTTAAACCACACTTGCCCCTCCCTACAGAAAATCGATGTACCAAATTACAGTTACTAATCTTAACTTATAACTTAATTTAAGCAATTTATGGGTTTTCACTTAACGGCAGCTTGTGAGCGTTCCGAACATCTGAATTTCTACAGCCTTTGGGTACGAACGAAAATTCTCTTCGAAAGATCTCAATTATTACTCAAGTTGCAAAATCCAAAAATCAAGTTGCACGAATGGAGAGTCAGTGGAATTTCATCTTGTCTCGTCATAACTCTATATAAACCTCACTAGTTTTATGTGTTACAAACAACGTTAGGTGAACGAAACTATTATACTGTGTAGCAAAGTAATGTCAGAGTATAAAAAAATTATTGAGCTTGAGGAGAATAGCACGCTTTACGTTAGAATATCGTGACTTAATAGCGTTTGAGCAGAAATGGATTTATTAGTTTATTTTTATATAGCTGTAAACTGGACAGGATTAGGACATAAGTCTACGGAAATTTAATCACACCGGCCAGATAATATTAATTTTACGGGTGGTATTTCAGTCACAAGAACGCTCTTTTATATGAGCTTGTTGCTGGCGTTTGTAAGTGGCTGATACACAATTTAATCCAATGCAATCGCTCCTTAGAGTATGACTAAGCGGCTGATTTTAAATATTTCAAATGTTATACAGAGGGCGCAAAAGTCAGAAGAGGATCAGATGATGCTATAAATTTTACAACTGACGACTTGCACTGGCCAAGATCGCCTGATTTGACCGCTCCAGACTTCTTTTCGTGGGGCTTTTTGAAGTCGCGGGCTTATGTCAACAAGCCTCAGACTCTTGCAGCTCTTAAAGACAATATCCGTCAAGAATGTGAGGACCTATCGCCGGAAGTTCTGGCCAAAGTGATGGAAAATGCCATAAAAAGGGTTCAAATGATAATCAACTGTGGCGGCGACCATTTACCTGATATCATAGTATCGACTGGATGTAAAAAAAATTTAAAAGACCACATAAAAATAATCCACAAGCAGAATATTTTCATTTTCCAAAAAATATACATATATATATGTTTACATTCGTATATACATATATATACATAGTATTTATCATATAATTTAAAAATTATCGTTTTGGTCCGTGAGTATTTGTTGCAATATTAGGGAAGTCTCATCCAATACACCCTAATTATAACTATATTTTAATACTTTCGAAAAGGCAGAATATAATAGTTCTCTTCTGTACAAAATTAGACTATTACTAATATAAATCCATTTATCATATTAGCATATGTATAACATTGAGATACAAAACTTAAATGATGATAATAGGCAACCCAGGGAGCATCTCTGGTTCTAAAATTTTGAAAAGAAGGAGTGACCCTATTAACCGAAATCGTCAGAAGCATGCAAGTATAAAAAACCCGCAGCAAGATTGCATAAAAATCTTTTTGTATAATTCGATAATTGGCTTGCAGCGCCCAATGTCAGTGAAGAGGTCTTATCTCACCAACTTCAATACTGCGCCTACTACAAGGATTTTCAAACTTTCGTGAAGTAACAGGTCGATTGATAGCTCGCCGATTTGAAAATTAATCCCTGAATTATATAACTACTCTTTTGGTTATTGTAATTGACTTTCTGACAAATATATGAATCAATTAATGAGTAACCTTAATAAAATTGGGACCTTACTCTAGCTTCAATATACCCTATTTAGTGATTTTAATGCACTGCACAGACTTTTCCACGAAGTTTGTAACACCTAGAAGGAAGCGTCGCTGATCCTATAAAATGAAGCACTCGAAGACCGGCCAACTTCAGACCGTTCGCGCAGCTGTCGCACTGGAATCAGCTGTTTATAAATTTGCTGAATGACAGTTCGGAGTATTGTTCACAAGTGTACAAAAGCGTTTTGCCAAAAGTGAACGCAAAAAAAAGTGATCAGCGATGGAATTCAAACGCAATAGTGTGATTGCTTTATATTCAGCTGGAAAATCACAGCCAGCAATGTGAGCTCAAACACCTTAATGTAAATAATTTTTTTGTTTATGGCACCATCACTCGTTACAATGATACTGGTAGCATCGCAAAAGGCCATGGAGGTGGTCATCAAAAGACTGCAACGTCACGTGAGATGGTTCGGAAAGTGAAGAAGCGACTTGAGCGAAATCCACGACGAAATGCCAATCAAATGGCTAAAGAACTGAAAATAGCCGACCGCAGCATCCGACGCATATTGAAAAATGAGTGCCAAAAGGTCATGATCTCACACAAGCAGCAAAAGAATTGAGAGAGCGAAGCAATTGATCGCTTGGCCACACCGAACACTGTGTTTTCTGACGAAAAAATTTTTCCAATTGAGCAATTTGTACACTCTCAAAACGATAGGGCGCTCTACAATTGTTTTCATCGAGCCTGGCGTCAAAGTAAATGCGGTCAGATATCGGGAAAGTGTTCTGAAGGCTGCTTTTCTGACGCAAAAAAATTTTCGAAAACCATTGACGTTTCAACAAACTCAGCACCGTCTCACAAAGCGCGATGAACCGAGGTTGCTGAAAAACATCGACCACACAATGGTTCGAATTCACCAGATGCAAATCAAATGGTCTCTCGCTATTTTGGAGAGAACCGAAGAGAAAGCCATTGTCCGTGGATGGGCCAAAATACCGGAACGATTTGAATTAAAGTTTGGGCCGTTGTCGAGATATCTCCACGAAATGCATATAGGCGACTCTCCAATTGTTTTCACTATAGAGCCTGGATACAAACCGACCAATCAATATCCATAGCTGTTAAAATGATTACGATTAGTAACATATTTTCGGGAAAGATTGTTCTGCGTATTAAATATTGGGATTACGTAATGATTACGATTATAAAGAATCAAAAAATAATGGGAAAATAATCAAAAATAATCAAAATAAATAAATTCATTTCGGATTCGAAAACCAAAATACCAAACAACTTTTCTCTTTAAATTTTAAGAAATTTTTTTATTAAAATTTCAAGACTCAGCACCGTCTGAGATATCATTTATATGTATATATGTATGCATGTATATATATTATATTATTATGAAATGAGAATTTTTGCTGAAAAACATCAGATTCAATTTAATCAGCCCCATCTCGAAATTTCCCAGTTCTGATCATCAAATAAGCTTCAATGAGCGTAGCTGATATTTCTGAAAAACAACAATGCTGTTAGAATTCAAGCGGTTGTTACTTTTGGAGAGTTAATAAGTCAAACAAGAGCTTATAAAATAACCTATAGTACTTCACGATCAGTCAGTTGTTATTAATTGTGTTTTGTGTGCAAAAACGCTCCATTTGAAGATAACATGTCACAAACTGATGGATGGGCCAAAATACCAAAATGTTGAAATTTTGAATTAAAGTCCACGAGGACTATGCAAAAGAAATCACAAATTTTGAAAAGTAATTTATTTGCAAATAATAGGCATTTTGGTTTTGACCTCAACGGTAGGATTGCTTGAATATTCTTAGATTATTTTTATTAAATTCATTTATCTTTATACAGATACAGATAACGAAGAAGGAACAAATGTTACTCATGAGCCAAGTTCTAGTGATCGTCGGGCTTTTTTGACCCATCACTTTTTCTGTTACTTAAATGACAATTCAAGAACAGACGACACTTGGGTAAAACATTGCAGTCTAAAAGAAGCTTTTGTTGCCTTTAATACTCCCCTGACATCCTCAGCACCAGTAGAGAGTTATTTTCCTTTGCGGGGATACAAAGTCCAAGACGCCAGTCAATATCAAATCTTGTTATTGAAATCTTTTGTATATTTTTCTTGTTATTTTGTTATAAATAAATTTTGTTATTTTTTTGGGGTTACATTTAGTTATTATGTCTTGATTCAAGACTCTTGAATATCTTTATTTGTTGTCCAAAATTGAATAAAACAATTTATTAAAAATTAAAAAAAGTAAAAAGACCAAAGTTGTTTGGGGTTTTGGATTGAAAAGAATCAAAAAGAATAAAAAATAATCGAAAAGAATCGCTGAGAATCAATTATTTATTTTTTATTTTTGATTATTTTTGATTCTTTTATAATCCAGTAATCCTGATTATTTTTTGATTACTTGTAATCTTAATCATTACGTAATCTACTTGAGACCAAGATAATCGTAATATAATCAATTATTTCACTCTCAAATACAAAGTAATCAAATTACTAATAATTACGATTAGTAATCAAAACTTTAGTCAATATCAAATTCTTATATGAAATCTTTTGCATCTCTTGGAACTTCCGATTGGCTTTCCCCCTATGCACCCAATATATTAAATGTCTCTTTATATATAGACTTGTTTATAAACTCTTTAGCATTTTTATAATATACAGCGAAAGCTGTTCCGCCTTAATGCATCAATGAATATCTGCATTAAAGCATAAACCCGCATTTAGTCATGTCAAACCCTCAACACTTAAGTATATTTTAAGAATGGGAGCAAAAAATATTACAATTTTCAAAAGCCTGACCTTTAGGCACTAAAGTAAATCTGAATGCAAGTATGCAATTGTTCGTGACCCGGTTCGGTGCTTAAGTCTTTCGTTTTGTGCTGTTCTAATTGATTCGAATAAACGCTGTTTGGATTATGTTGAAAACGTAAGCACCCGAGGGGCATATGAACAAGCGAAGACCATTTAAGTTTATTTAATAGAATTTAGCTGCATTAAACGCTAAGTTATTGTGAACCTAAAGGATATTTAAAGAAAGAAAACGTTTAAATAGTAGTAAGATACACATGTATATTTCGAAAATACTTAACCTAAAGGCCTTCGGTGATAATTGTTTGTCGCGAGCGCGTGTTTTTGATTGGTACAAGTTATTCAAAGAGGGTCGAGAACGCGTTGACGACGAACCACGTCCAGGCTGACCATCAACATCAACACGTCAAATTAATAAAGTGATACTTGAGAATCGTCGATTTATAGTCAGAGTTCTTACTGGCATCGTTGGAATATTCAAAGGGTCAGTAAAAAGCATTTTGCAAAATCATTTGGGTGTAAGAAAAGCGAAAGCAGGATTGGTTTCAAAATCATACTTTTTTTTCGAAAAACAGGATCACTTCAACGTTTGTACAACAATACTTTCTGACTACCATGATGTCATGAAACGTATTTTTCTGACGATGAGTCTTAGATTTATGCTAACGACCCGTAAACAGACGATCAATCGGCCGAATATCGTGGCAAAGCTGAGCGGTATCCGAAAAACACGCCAAGGCAGTAAAAATTAAGGTAATGTTGAAAGTTTTCTTCGGTTATCGAAGTGTGGTGCACTCCGAATTCCTTCCGACTAGGCAAACTGTCAACAAAGAATATAATTTGAATGTTTGTGCAAAACTACTCGTAAAAAGAGGGCGGGATTATGGGGCGACAACTCCTGGTTTTTGCACCATGATAATTCACCGTTGCATACTGCATTGATTCTTCGTGAATTTTCCGCCCAATATTCAACCAATATCGTGCCGCAACATACGTATTCGCCTTATTTAGCTCTGCGTGACTTCTCGTTATTCAGCAAATTCAAACGATTGCTGCGGGACAGCCGTTTTGAGTCAATTGAAGACATTAAACATGAGCCGCTACGCACATTGAAGGCTATTCCGCATATTCACTTTAACAACTATTTCGAGAATTGGGAAAAATGTTTGCACAAGTGCATTGGGGTCAAGGGGGATTACTTTAAGGAGGACGTTAAAGATTTTGAAGAATAAATTAAGAATTTTAAAATTATGAACAAATTCTTACCATTTTTTGCTGATAGTAGTATAGATAAATGATCAAGATGATGAGAAGACCTGAATTCCGAGCGATCGTCTGTCCGTCCGTACAAACGAGAACTTAACTACAATTTAAAATATCTTGATGGCACTTCGTACACTTGGCACCCAAGGAAGTTAATATTTGTAGACAGGCGTAATCGGTACATTGACACACCCTCAAAGTTTCTTTATTTAAAAAGTTATAAAATGCCATAACTAAGAGGCGTGACCCGACTTTATAATAAGCTTAATATATATACAAGGTCTGTCGCAAAAGAAACAGGACTGTTAAAAAACAACAAAAAATTTATATTTTTCAAAAGTTATATTTTTTTATTCAAAGTTGTTTCCTTGTGCTTCGATACAGCGTTTAGCCCGGTCAATTAGCATTTCAAATGAGTGTTTGAGGTCATTTTTCGGAATGCTCTTGAGAATATCGGTCGTCGACTTTTGGATAGCTGAAATGTCCTGAAACCAGTATCCTTTCATGGGCAAATGAAGTTTTCCAAATAGGTAAAAATCACAGGGTGCCAGATCAGGTTAGTAGGGTGAGTGATTAATGGTTAATATGGAGTTTTTTGTCAAAAAATCAGTGACAAGCGTCGACCGGTAACACGGCGCATTATCGTGCAACAGGCGCCAGGACCCTGCCTTACGGTATTGTGGTCGAGCACGACGAATGCGTGACAAAAGACGCTGCATAACACCAAGGTAAAACACAGCATTAACCGTTTGGCCAGGTGGGACGAACTCTCGGTGTACAATACCCTCGGAATCGTAAAAACAAATCAGCATTGTCTTTATTTTTGACTTCTGAAGACGACCGACTTCTGATCGTCACAGAGGTCCTCACGACCTTCTTGGAATCGCTTAAACCACTTATGCACATTACTACGGGATAGGTACTGATCACCATGAACTTTTTTCATCATTTGAAATGTTTCAGTAAACGTTTTCCCTAGTTTAAAACAAAATTTAATATTTGCTCTTTGTTCAAAATGCATTTTACGACCGATGACCAAAAGCTGCTGTCACTTTTTGATCGATAACATCGATTGTAGTTATCCAATTGTCTTAAAATTTTTACGAAATGCCAACAAGAGATCAAACTTTTTATTTCATATACCCACCAATAGGTGGCGCCACCAGAAACAGTTATATTTAAAAAGTTCTGTTTCTTTTGCGAAAGACCTTGTATATATCCTAAACCTCTAAAGCTACAATAGCCATATTCACTTAGGACAAATCCCGTAAGAATATCTACCTACAGTGAGAAAATGGATGAATTCGTATGATAACCCCGCCGTTTTGCTAAAACCTAGTTAAAAAGCGATAAATGAATAACTAAAAGTGCCAGAAGCATTAAATTTTACACCCAGGATGATACGAAGGCTTTATAGGAACCCTGGTCAAAATCGTAGAATTGGCATGGCACCGCCCATGTTTCGATGAAGTCACATATCTTCGTGCTTACTCGACCAATTTTAAACCAATTCGGTACCTAATATTATATTGGTGATCTTATGTCACATTGTGAAAATGGACCTTCTCTGAAAATCAGACCTTCTCACCTAACACAATTTATCATTTCATATGAATTTTTACTTTCTAGTACGCAAATCAAGTATCAATGAACATATCCGAGTAAATAGTGAATTTTGTGTATGTCATCGCGAGTCTAAAAATTGTCGGACCATATCTGTTCTTTCCCCACATGCCGAATATGTGGACCCCAGTGCGAATGACAGGAAAGAACGACTGGCGCGCTGTTGTAAACGCGGTTATAACCACGTAAGCGATGTCTAAGCCAATAAAGAAGAAATAAAGAATAAGAAGATTGATTTTAGTATGATTTTCGATGACGGGTAAATTATAGTACTAAAACTAAGTGACTCTATGGCAATGATATAAGTTAATACGTTAGCCAATTTGATTGTTATCCATTCATGCTTTCGTCGACCAATGGAGATGAACCCTTTCCAATATTGCCAACACCTGAAGGTATTTATCAAGAGTATAAAATGTTCGGTTACAACCGAAGACTTCCTTACTTGTTTTCATAAGTTGGCAGCTTAGGGAGGCAGTACATTAGAAAATGTTCTAGGGAATGTACAAGAAAGTTATAAATGGTAAAGAAAAAACCCTGGATAATAACAACAAATTTGTTGCAGAATTTCCACACCGCGAGACAGTGGACAAAACGGTAACCACCATTAATTACCCCAATTAAGCAGCTCTTTAAATAATTTGCATTTCGTTTGAATAAAAATGTACTGGACTTTAGTGATTAGTGTGTAATGAAAGTGCCGAACAAGTTTCAGGGCATTATGTATATATATATGTATGTATGTACGCGCGTGTGCTTCATACATGTGGCCAATAACGCGCACATGACATTTGTGTCATTTGTCATCTAATTAAATTAAAAAAAAGTCGTTTCCATATGAAATCCTCACTGCACATTTGAATTCATTTCAAATTAAAATTGATGCATAAAGCCCAAGGCATTTTCGGCACGCGTCCATTGAACTTTTATTACCGTTTGCATGAGTTTCTTTATTATTCGCTTTGTTATTTATTATTGTTATTGCTTTTATTACTTTGTGCGTTTACTGTATATGTTACTGTTACCATGTGACGCGTTTAGCAACAATTTCTAATGAATTTTTATGGAAATCCGCAATGTGACAGCTTGTCAAAGCCCTTTTGCTAAAAACTGAAACTATCTTTTTGTTTTTTAATTATTATATTTCAATGTGTGTGTGTGTGTGTGTGTGTGTGGATTTGTGTATTAAAGTTGCCGCCAGCTATTACATTTATACATTATTGGCATTGTATGCATAACGGGTGATCCAAGTAGAGGTACTTTTTCAATAGTCTTTTTTGACCGATCACTCATGAGTCGCTTTAAGCTGTCATGAAATTTTTGTTCAATACGATATTGTTGGGCATTTCATCATGCAAAGACTTACGCCTAAACAACGTTTTCAAATCGCTTCGCTCAAATTATGGCCAACTGAGCGTACCATTTGCAACAACATCACCCATCTTGAGACACAACATTCATTATTAGATAATATTCGACCAAATCGACCTCGCCCAGCATGGAGTGAAGAAAATATAGCGCCCGTAGCTGAGAGTGTACACGAAGACCGTCGAAGAGTCAATTCTGAGGGAGCCGTTCGCAGCAACTCGGACTGATTATGGAACGACTTTGCGCATTTTAAGTCGAGATCTTAAATTGAAAACGTAAAAATACAGCTTGTGCAATAACTAAATCCGCTCGACCTTCCCAAGCAACATCGCTTTGCTCTATGGGCTCTAGAAAAGTTCCAAGAAGGTCCGACGTTTTCTAGCCAAATTTTGTTCAGCGACGAGGCCCACTTCTGGCTCAATGGGTATGTAAACAAGAAAAACTCCCACATTTTGGTCAAAAAGAACTAAAGAGATTCAAGATCTGCCATTTCATCCATAAAAAACAACGGTTTGGTGTGGTTTGAGGACCGGTGAAGTCATCGGTCCATATTTCTTTAAAAAGGTTGCAGAACGTAACCGTCAATAGCGACCGTTATCGCGCCATGATAACCGACTATTTGATGCCTGAAAAAGTTCGTGATCTCTGCGACATTTGGTTTCACATAGATGGCGCCACTTTCCACACATCGCATCCAGCAATGGATTAATTGAGAGAACACTTCGGTGAGCAGATAATTTCCTGTTTAGGGCCGGTCGATTGGTAACCAAGATCGTGTGATATCACACCTCTTCTAATCAAGCCTTGAAGCAAAACATCCCGCATGTCATTCGCCAATTACCAGTCGGAATGCTCGAATGAGTCATCGAAAAATGCACTCAACGGACAGACCATCTCAGACGTAGAAGCGCCCAACATTTTAAAGAGATAATCTTCAAGAAAATAAGTGCCAAAGAATTTTCTTGGAATGACAATAAACATTCCACATTAACTTTGAAGTTTCTGTGTTTTTCCTTTAAAACAGTTATGGAAACTCGAAATGGATCACCCTTCATTTATGAATGTATATTTGTATATCTTGCCGATTCTCAGCAAACAGTTAGCAACTTTGCAATAAATCACGCGTTTTGCATTTGTATTTTTTTGTTTGTCGGCGCGACGGACATACAGTTTGATTGGATTTCGCTAGACTAACACCGCGCAGACATAGTGTCTATGTATGTATTTTAAAAGTTTTCTACAAATGTACCTACATTACATTTAATTGTTTTATGATTTGTTTTCTTATTGTTTTTGTATTTTGTATGTCTTTTATACAGCTTCGACTGTGATAGATTAACCTTGATGCTACCGGTTCTTGAACTCTTTGAACAATTATACAGCCACTTCCAGCTTGGTTAAAGGAAATAAAAGTAACTAAGCATGCGCATATGTGCATAAACCTAGCAACGTGCATATACATACCATATATATACATATATACATACATACATATATAATATAAGCGAACATGCGCGACATAAAATTTTTATAACATCCAACTGTAGTCAACGATGAAGTATTCACCGATGTCGTTTATATTACAACAAATCGCCTTGAACCTGACCCTACTGGCGTGCGTGAAAATAAGAAAATTTTAGTTATATAAGTTGAAAAATAAGAAGAGTAACAGTTTGTCTTTTCCGTTTAATATTATTGAATTGCTTTTTGAAATATTTTTTTTTTATTTTTTTTTTTTTTTATTTTTTTTTTTCTATAAACTTGCACTATTTGCATTCGATAATTAAACGAAGCATTTTATGCTCATTAAAGTTCCAAAATTATATGTAATTTTAAAAATTTACTGCGGCAATCTTTTTCCTACTTCCTACTTTAGGTCTGCAGCCAGCTTAGTCCGCGTGCAATTTTCAGTTAATTAAAATTTTACGTTGCTTAAATATTAGTAAGAGAATTAAGTTCCAGTGGTCTTGGTCGGTAAGTACAAATGGGTATGTAGATCGTTTAAGAATCTGGCATACGTGATTATTGTTCTACTCTTGAACGTAGCACTAGTAACACTATGACATAATTTCGTAATAAAATTTACTGCTCTTGACCTTAAATGATGACTAATAAGTCAATTAGAAACTCGTGTGAGATTACTTCTCGAAAAGCAAAAATATTATTTATACAGCGTATATATAACAAACATACATGCCTATATAAAACAATTACATGAGTTTAGTGCATTAAAGTGCTTTATTACTCTTCGAAAGCGATCATTTTTTACTCTCGCAACAAAGTTGCTAAGGAGAGTATTATAGTTTTGTTCACATAACGGTTGTGTGGTAAGTCCTAAAACTAAAAGAGTCAGATATAGGGTTATATATGCCAAAGTGATCAGGGTGACGAGTAGAGTTGAAATCCGGATGTCTGTCTGTCCGTCTGTCCGTCCGTGCAAGCTGTAACTTGAGTAAAAATTGAGATATCATGATGAAACAAGGTACACGTATTTCTTGGCTTCATAAGAAGGTTAAGTTCGAAGATGGGTAAAATCGGCCCACTGCCACACCCACAAAATGGCGAAAACCGAAAACCTATAAAGTGTCATAACTAAGCCATAAATAAAGATATTAAAGTGAAATTTGGCACAAAAGATCGCATTAGGAGGGGCATATTTGGACGTAATTTTTTTGGAAAAGTGGGTGTGGCCCCGCCCCCTACTAAGTTTTTTGTACATATCTCGGAAACTATTATAGCTATGTCAACCAAACTCTATAGAGTCGTTTCCTTCAGGCATTTCCATATACAGTTCAAAAATGGAAGAAATCGGATAATAACCACGCCCACCTCCCATACAAAGGTTATGTTCAAAATCACTAAAAGTGCGTTAATCGACTAACAAAAAACGTCAGAAACACTAAATTTTACGGAAGAAATTGCAGAAGGAAGCTGCACCCAGGCTTTTTTTAAAAATTGAAAATGGACGTGGCGTCGCCCACTTATGGACCAAAAACCATATCTCAGGAACTACTAATCTAATTAATTAATTTTACAGCAAAATAAAAAAATATGTAAATGACGGATAATGAAATCTCGATTATCACTTTATCATGCGAGAGTATAAAATGTTCGGTGGCACCCGAACTTAGCCCTTTCTTACTTGTTGTTTTTAATTTATTTATTTACTTTTTTCACTAGGTCTTTAAGTTATTTATAATATTTGAAAATTTAATATTATTAAAAGAGTTCAGGCCTATAAGCTTAACTTCCTTCCTGCTGAAAACGCTACAGGAAAATTTTTTGACGCGCACATTGAGTCGCAGCGCCTCCTAGAAGCTCATCCAAGGCGCAGCACGGATATACGAAGGACAGATTAGTAGAGACTGCACTCCATACACTTCTTCTTCTTCTTCTTCTTAATTGGTGTAGACACCGCTTACGCGATTATAGCCGAGTTAACCAGCGCGCCAGTCGTTTCTTCTTTTCGCTACGTGGCGCTAATTGGATATTCCAAGCGTAGCCATGTCCTTCTCCACTTGGTCCTTCCAACGGAGTGGAGGTCTTCCTCTTCCTCTGCTTCCCCCGGCGGGTACAGCGTCGAATACTTTCAGAGCTGGAGTGTTTTCGTCCATTCGGACAACATGACCTAGCCAGCGTAGCCGCTGTCTTTTAATTCGCTGAACTATGTCAATGTCGTCGTATATCTCGTACAGCTCATCGTTCCATCGGATGCGATATTCGCCGTGGCCAACGCGCAAAGGACCATAAATCTTTCGCAGAACTTTCCTCTCGAAAACTCGCAATGTCGACTCATCAGTTGTTGACAACGTCCAAGCCTCTGCACCATATAGCAGGACGGGAATTATGAGCGACTTATAGAGTTTGGCTTTTGTTCGTCGAGAGAGGACTTTACTTTTCAATTGCCTACTCAGTCCGAAGTAGCACCTGTTGGCAAGAGCAATCCTGCGTTGGATTTCCAGGCTGACATTGTTGGTGGTGTTAATACTGGTTCCTAAATAGACGAAATTATCTACAACTTCAAAGTTATGACTGTCAACAGTGACGTGAGTGCCAAGTCGCGAGTGCGACGACTGTTTGTTTGATGACAGGAGATATTTCGTCTTGCCCTCGTTCACTGCCAGACCCATTTGTTTTGCTTCCTTGTCTAGTCTGGAGAAAGCAGAACTAACGGCGCGGGTGTTAAGGCCGATGATATCAATATCATCAGCATACGCCAGCAGCTGTACACTCTTATAAAAGATGGTACCTTCTCTACTAAGTTCTGCAGCTCGAACTATTTTCTCCAGAAGCAGGTTGAAAAAGTCACACGATAGGGAATCGCCTTGTCTGAAACCTCGTTTGGTATCGAACGGCTCGGAGAGGTCCTTCCCGATTCTGACGGAGCTCTTCGTGTTGCTCAACGTCAGTTTACACAGCCGTATTAGTTTTGCGGGGATACCAAATTCAGACATCGCGGCATAGAGGCAGTTCCTTTTCGTGCTGTCGAAAGCAGCTTTGAAATCGACGAAGAGGTGGTGTGTGTCGATTCTCCTTTCACGGGTCTTTTCCAAGATTTGGCGCATGGTGAATATCTGGTCGGTTGTTGATTTTCCAGGTCTAAAGCCACACTGATAAGGTCCAATCAGTTTGTTGACGGTGGGCTTTAATCTTTCACACAATACGCTCGATAGAACCTTATATGCGATGTTGAGGAGGCTAATCCCACGGTAGTTGGCGCAGATTGTGGGGTCTCCTTTTTTATGGATTGGGCATAGCACACTTAAATTCCAATCGTTGGGCATGCTTTCGTCCGACCATATTTTACAAAGAAGCTGATGCATGCTCCTTATCAGTTCTTCGCCGCCGTGTTTGAATAGCTCGGCCGGTAATCCATCGGCCCCCGCCGCTTTGTTGTTCTTCAGGCGGGTAATTGCTATTCGAACTTCTTCATGGTCGGGCAATGGGACGTCTGCTCCATCGTCATCGATTGGGGAATCGGGTTCGCCTTCTCCTGGCGTTGTGCATTCTCTGCCATTCAGCAGGCTGGAGAAGTGTTCCCTCCATAATTTAAGTATGCTCTGGGCATCGGACACTAGATCACCTTTGGGGGTTCTACAAGAGTATGCTCCGGTCTTGAAACCTTCTGTAAGCCGCCGCATTTTTTCGTAGAATTTTCGAGCATTACCCCTGTCGGCCAGCTTATCAAGCTCTTCATACTCACGCATTTCGGCCTCTTTCTTTTTCTGTCTGCAGATGCGTCTCGCTTCCCTCTTCAATTCTCGGTATCTATCCCATCCCGCACGTGTTGTGGTCGATCGTAACGTTGCGAGGTAGGCAGCCTGTTTTCTCTCCGCTGCGGCGCGGCACTCCTCGTCGTACCAGTTGTTCTTTTGCACTTTCCGAAAACCAAGGGTTTCGGATGCAGCTGTACGTAAGGAGTTTGAAATGCCGTCCCACAGTTCCCTTATACCGAGTTGTTGATGAGTGCTCTCAGAGAGCAGGAGTGCAAGCCGAGTAGAAAATCGTTCGGCAGTCTGTTGTGATTGCAGCTTTTCGACGTCGAACCTTCCTTGTGTTTGTTGGCGTGCGTTTTTTGCTGCACAGAGGCGGGTGCGAATATTGGCTGCAACAAGATAGTGGTCCGAGTCGATATTAGGACCTCGAAGCGCACGCACATCTAAAACACTGGAGACGTGTCTTCCGTCTATCACAACATGATCGATCTGGTTGGCAGTTTTTCGATCCGGAGACAGCCAGGTAGCTTGATGAATTTTTTTGTGCTGGAATCTAGTGCTACAGATAACCATATTTCGGGCCCCGGCGAAGTCGATCAGCCTCAACCCATTTGGGGATGTTTCCTCGTGGAGGCTGAATTTACCGACCGTAGTGCCAAATATACCTTCTTTGCCCACCCTGGCGTTAAAGTCGCCAAGCACGATTTTGACATCGTGGCGGGGGCATCTCCCATAAGTGCGTTCCAAGCACTCATAAAAGGCATCTTTGGTCACATCGTCCTTCTCATCCGTCGGAGCGTGGGCGCAGATCAGCGATATGTTGAAGAACCTCGCTTTGATGCGGATTGTGGCTAGACGTTCATTCACCGGAGTGAATGATAGTACTCGGCGACGGAGTCTCTCTCCCACCACGAATCCCACACCAAACTTGCGCTCCTTTATATGGCCACTGTAGTAAATGTCACAAGGACCTACTCGTCTCTGTCCTTGTCCCGTCCATCGCATTTCTTGGACGGCGGTGATGTCAGCCTTTGTTTTTACGAGGACATCAACCAGCCGGGCAGCGGCACCTTCCCAATTAAGGGACCGGACATTCCAGGTGCATGCCCTGATATCGTTGTCCTTATTTCGTTTGCCATGGTCGTCATCAAAAGAGGGGTTTCTCATCCGAGGCTGTTTGTCGCTTTTCATTGGGATAGGCTTTTTACGTGGCGGGTCCCAAACCCAGCGCACAACCCTATGCAGGGGATGTTTCGCCTTCTCACTTTAGCTCACCTTCGAACGGATGTTCTTAGGCTACCCAGAGGATACTTGGTCAAAGACCGGAAGTCGTGAGCTGCTTGAGTCATATGTAAAAGAATCGTTTCTGGCCACTCCCAAGTGAATGGCGATCAGAGAACTTTCCTCACTTGCGTGAACTTCTACACATGACCCCATCCTCCGACGCACTCCATACACTGGTATTTAAAATCAGTGGCTTCTGAATATAAGAAATGCGCTCTTGGAGCATTTTTGGATATTTCTGGAGCGTTGAACAACGTCTCTACGGAATCTATTCTGAATATTATTCAGTAAATAGATCAGAAGCCTTTTGATCTCTAGACGGATGAGAGCAGAAGGAAACGACGCTAAATGACCAAGTCTGTAGAGGCACTCCCCAAGGTGAAGTGCTATCTCCGCTTCTTTGGACATTAGTGGTGAATAACCTGCTAAGGAACTTGGATGGCAAAAAATCTTAAGATAGTGGCATATGCGGACAACATTTCCGTCTTAATGGGGTATTCTGGTCTAGGATTTTGAAAAAATCGTTTTTTTTGCATATTTTGAAAGTTTAGTCTTTCAAAATATATGACTTCTTTATACAATGCCCCATTGTATCTGCCTTGGATTTCCAAAAATTTTTATTTGAAGTATTTTTAAAAAATTCGAAAAGTTCGAAAAAATTGGGTCAAGAAAAAATTTTTTTTTGAAGTCGACGCCATTTTATTATTATTTTTTTTTGTTTTTTTTTTTTGAAAATGATCAACCCGATAACGACATCCTTACTAATGAAGAATCTTCTAGTTTTTTGTGATTTAGATCTCTACACGGGTTGAAAACACGTCAACCACCACTCTCACTACAGTCCAGAATTGGTCATCGCTAGCGGGTATAGTGTTGAACCCGGAGAAAACGAATATGCATGTGTTCACAAGAATGTACAAAATTCTACTATGGATGTTCCCTTTGATAAATGTGATACAACTCTTTCTCAAAGACGGCACCAAATACTTTGGGGTCGTCTTGGTTAGCAACAACGTGTAGGCAGATGCTCGACACAACCTGGGTGCTCTCCCCTATCTCATGCACTGGTGCTATACAGCTATAATTAGACCGATTCTGCGGTACAATGGTATGGTGGACAGGTGTACGGAAATATACCTACCAGAAGCCAATGAAAAGGGTTCACTGCGCTGTGCATAACGGAAGCCTTAAGAACAACTCCAACAGCAGCTCTTGAACTGATACTAACCTGACCTCTTCGCAGAAAACTTGATAGCAAAACCATTGGGACGACTTCGGGAATAGCTCGGTGGGTAATGGCGGTAGAACAAACACCGACTACATTACCCCACTTTTCAACTAAGAAAGAAGGTTCAAAGTTCAATAGAAAAAGACGGCTGGCATAAAGCCTAAGTTGGTATATACTGACCAAAGTTGGGCATAAGGCAACCTTTTAATTTGCCGGATCACTGCAGTATATTTCAAGCTGAGATCACCTGAAGGCAATTCCAGAGTCAACATCTGCGTAGACAGCCAAGCAGCAATCAAGGCAGTAACCTCGTATTGCATATTGGCCAGAAGTGTTTTGGGAAACTGAGCAGTAGTGTAAAGTGTTGCCAGAAGCCACAAGGCATTGAGAGCAATTAAATAGTTGATGAGATTGAAAAGAATGGTGTTCTGCTAACACCCGAATGATCAACTTTAGGAAACCTATGCATTGTCTATACGACGATCTGGCCATGGTAAAGAAAATCAAAACTCTATGGAACGAGCTACCAGGGTGCAAAACTACAAAAATAATGGGCAAAACGGTAGATCGGAAGTATACAAAATTCCTATCGGCACTCGATAGAAGAGACTGTAGGAACATGATGGGAAAACTAACTAACACACTCCCGCATGATGAGGCTGACAGATCGAGAAGACTAAAAGAAATGTCTAGAACAGGACACCAGGGAAACAATGCAGCATATCTTTTCAATTATTTTTACACAATGCTGATATGTACCATATTCCAGTAAATTAGTTCTGCATTGATCGGAACAAATGGTACTCAGAAGGGGTAAGGTCATGGTCATCTGTTTTCCAAAAAATTTTAACCGATTTTGCAACATGAGGCCGAGCATTATCATTATGGAAACTGTCTACTCCCAAATTCTGGGCGTTTTTCGGCAGTCATTGTCTTATATTTGTTGAGTAGTCGTCGGTATCGTTCCCCGTTCAGGTAAACTAAGCACCGAATACAGATCAATCTTCACCACGACTCAGCGTCTGAAAACTACTGCATTTTTGAGCACTCAAATAATCGATTTGATAAGTTATCCACCGCATAGTCCTGACTTGACACCGAATGACTTCTTTTATTCCCCTGCGTCAAATATAAACTAAAAGATCAACGTTTTTCTACACCTGAAGAGGCGTTTAAAAGCTATGCATTGGAGATACCGCAGAGTGGAAAAAGCGCTTCAACATTTGGTTCGGATACAAAAGTGTAAAGATCTTATTGGAGAGTATTTTGAAAAACATTAAAGATACCAAAATATTTTGCGGAAGTACTATGAGGAGTCATTTAAAAGTATTGTCGCACAGTTGCCTCTTCTCAGAGCTAATTTGAAGGGTTTCGATTTCTCACTGTTATACCATGTTCAGACCGATACTTAATCACACGATTTCGGCTGTTGAATGGATTATCCCACTAATCTTAAAAATTTATCAAGATTTCGCCATACAAAAATGACAGTTTCAAATCACTTCATTGAAATGATTTGAAACTGATCCACGCTAAATCTCTCTGTGCGACTCTGATTTTGCGCAATCTACTTGTCAGCACTGGAAATCTGTTACATTATCACAGCTGATTTAGACACTACAAAGGGGGAAAAATGTAAACAAACAAATTTTTTTTTAAGCAATGAATCTAATTTCATCTGAAAATCGACTTAACAAATGAAAAATGCATCCATTATTTCTATTATATGGAAAATATTAAAAAAAGCCGTCTTTTTATTTCAAAATACTATATGACAATCTTTTCTTTTGATAAATATTAAGCGATGTGAATTCTTGAATGACAATAACAGCTGTTTTTTGATCTTTCTAACGGCAGTGAGAACACTGTTGTGTTATGAAATGCTTAAATATAATCTAATCTTTTAAATTTTCGGTCTGAACATGGTATTAACCTTTATTTTCCATTTCTTAAGCTTTTGCTCTATTCAACTAAACCGTTTTTATTAATTTAAGATACTTCTGCCACAGTGTCTTTAGATCTTCACGTCTAATCCATTATCCGTAATCCTTTGGGCTGCTCTTAGCTATAGGCGTACTCAAGCAAGTCGCAACTTCTCTCAATTACATATACATATGTAACTATATGTAGATTTCGTTTCCACAATAGTTGCGTTCACGTTACCTCAACAGAACCAAAGACTTATACGGTAGTACAATATGTTAAGTGTTGATAAGGTTGACGAATAAAACATTCTCACACCGATGAAAAATTGCAAAATAACTGCATGGCTCAGCAACAATTACAAGAAAAAAAAGTAAGCTACTGTTAAGCAGAGGTTTCAATGCAAATATACTTAATAATCGCCGCGGGGAACTCTTTGCCAAAGGTGTAATCCTCTAATTATTCCCCATCTTATTGTAATATATAAAGTGTCGTATTAACTTATCACCCGAAGCATTTTTAATCTTTTCCAATTAATATTCTTAGAATATTAGAAAGCCGCCGCTCAAAGTAAGAAGTGTTTTCTTCAATCAACACACACAGCCACAATATAGACGTGACAAACGCCTACGTGACTTTTCAGAAACTTTCAAATATCATTCTTATAATAGAACTTTTTGCTTTGCTGTTTGTTTTGTTTGTTACTCTTTACGCAAGTCGAAATTCCCAAATCATTATCCGGTATGCAAAGCTACCCAATGGACTTGAAAAAACCAATTGGCCACTTATATAGGCTAACAAATAATTGAACAATGAATGAGTAGAACGTCTTAATTATGATATGAGTTATTGGCTCGAACAAACGGAATGGCAAAATTAAGTGGCGGGTTTTTAACAGCTCGGAATAAGCTGACACATAATACCTGGTATAAATACATGTATAATTAATTATGTGCGTTTTTCGGTTTAATCGTGTCGACAAAAGAAGAGTGCGTGTGTATGTATTGTAGCCATGTATAGGGTGGTTAGAAGTTTTTATTATTATTATTATTTTTTTTTTGTTTTGCCCTTTCTTTTCTGTATGTAAGAGAATTGAGCTCAGAAAATGATGTTCTCTAATTCGCCGTTACTTTAGAGTTAGACCTCACGAATAATGTGGAAAAGTCTGTTCTGATATCGAATGTTTCTTAAGGGTTTTTGAACAATCAGACCTTTAAGCATCAAAAAAAAAAAATTTCTGAAAGTTGAAAATAGTTACAGCCGTTTAAAAATAAGTGAAAATAATGAAGAAATTCGATATATTTTGAAATTTTTGTATAAAAACAGAAAAATGCCACGCAAGCCACCAATGAAATTTGTGAAATTTACGGTTCGCTCGCTCGAAATTGGTTCGCTCGCTTCCGTTCTGGAAATTGCGATGTGCAAGATCCACCTCTGGTCGACCTATCGTTGACCAAAGCCCATGAAGTTATGGAAAATATTGACCAGGCCCGTCATATAAGCAGCCATGACATCGCTAAAGAACTTAATATTCATCATCAAACGATTTTGAACCAATTAAAAAAGGTTGGTTACAAAAAGAAGCTCGATGTTTGGGTACCACATGAATTGTCTGTGAAAAATTTAATGGACCGAATTAACATCTGCAGTTCTTTGCTGATCGAAATGAAATGTAACCATTTCTGAAGCGAATGGTAACAGGAGAAGAAAAGTGGATCAAGTACGACAATAAAGTGTTAAAAAGATCGTGGTCCAAGCGCGATGAAGCTCAACAAATGGTCGCAAAGCCAGGGTTGACGCCTCGAAAGGTTATGCTGAGTGTTTGTTCGGTTTGGAAAGGAATTCTCCACTATGAGCTGCTCCAGTCTCGTCGCACGTTTGATTCAACATTTTACTCTCAACAACTGATGAGATTGAAGCAAGCAATCGAAAAAAATGGCCAGAATTGATCAACAGAAAGGGTTTTGCTTTCCATCAGGACAACGCTCGACCAGATGGAGAGCTTGGCTGGGAAATTTTGATGCATCCAATATATAGTCCTGACCTTGCACCATCGGGCTAAAATTTGTTTCGGTCAATGCAGAACTCCCTTAATGGAGTAAAGTTGGCTTCAAGAGAAGTCTATGAAAGTTACTTGCCGCAGTTTTTCGCTGAGAAATGAAGGAATATGCGAAAAATGGGAAAAAGTGGTCAACCAAAATGATACATATTTGGTTCATTAAAGTTCGTTGTTAAAAAAAACGTAAGTTGAAATTTAATTAGAAATACGAAAAGCCTTTTTTGACTACCCCTCTCAAGATCAACAAAGCGTATTGTGTGAAGACTAGCCTCCTCAAATTAAAGCCCATCGTCAAAAAACTGATTGGACCTTATCAGTGTGGCTTTAGACCTGGAAAATCTACTACTATCGACCAGATATTCACTATGCACCAAATCTTGGAAAGACCCGTGAAAGGAAGATCGACACACCACCTGTTCGTCGATTTCAAAGCTGCTTTTGACAGCACGAAAAGGAGCCGCCTCTATGCCACTATGTCTGAATTTGGCATCACCGCAAAGCTATTATGGCTATGTGAACTGACGTTGAGCAACATCAAAAGCTTCGTCAGGATCGGGGAGGACCTCTCCGAGCAGTTCGATACCAAACGAGGTTTCAGACAAGGCGACTCCTTATCGTGCGACTTCTTCAAACTACTGCTGGAGAAAATAACTCGAGCTGCAGAGCTGAATAGAGATGGGACGATCAAGAGTGTACAGCTGCTGGCGTACGCCGATGACATCGACATCATTGGTTATAATAACGAATGTGTATAATAAATAAATAAGTATAAAGTCAGCCAGGAGTTCGAAAATTAGGTATATGGTACCAAGAGAAGTATTCAAGCCATTTTTGACATACAGAAATAAAATAAAAACGAATGGTTTCTTTTTTTTTGGTAATCTGAAAAATTGATTGGTAGTCATCTCTAAGAAAGTTCCACAAATAAGAGCTCTTAACTTCAACGGGAACATCCTCCACTTCAGCTTTAAAGAAAAAGATTCATATCTCGCTTCCAACGTCTTGAAAAAGTATTGCGTTTCGTAGATTTTCTAGGAAATTGTTCTTCAAAAACGTCTATTACGTAAATCTAACCGATTAAAAAGAATTAATGGTTGAAGTTTGATTATTTTAAGGAACAATTTTTTTCTTATGAGTTTAATAAATCAATGAAAAACGTAATATAAATCAGGAAAACTTATAGTCTTGTAGGAAATTTTTTGCTGAACAAAAATAGTCTTAAATAATTTTGCGATTAAGTTCCGCGTAAAAATCGCCAAAAAATAAACGAAAAAGCAAAAAAAAAATTAATTGAAAAAATAAAAATAACAGACCATTTTCGTAGAAAACTATGACAAAACAAATAAAACTGTTTTTTGTAAGGCGAAGGATCTTCCAGTTACAATCAAGAGCTTATACTTGGAATTTTTCAGAGTACCAAGCGTAAAAAGGCACTTTTTTATTTAATTTAACATACATACTACGAGTATTATCATTACAGAATTTTTTCCAAATTTCAAAATTAATCTCACAGATTGGCTGATAAAAAATTGCACAGTAGGAACTGGTGTAGACATAACCTGCAACTGGGGGATTGAACAATTTTGGTCCGAGTGTGATAAATTTTGATGAAAAGGATTGAACTATGCGCGCAACTAATCATGACACTAATCATGACACACATTGGTCCTTGATTTGTATACTGCAAAGTAAAAGAATCAGTTGAAATTTAAATTAGCGTTAAATAGTTGGGAAATATGCGTAGTTGTCATCCGATCTTGCCCATATCATTTCATATTATAATATAACATAGGAATGCCGAGGTAATGTTGCCTTCTGAATTTGATTGAAATTTGTCGAGTAGGTAATGATTTCACCCAAAAGGTAGACACCTCCGGAATATTTTGATATTTCTATTATGCCCTCGTTTACCACCTCGGCTCTTCGTTGCTTATATGGTGTGTTTTTGAAATAAATGGCCTCAAGAAGCAGTGCTTATGTTGAATATCTTAACGTAATCAAGTGAACATATTAGGTTGTCAAAAAAGTCTTGCGGTATTTTCGCTAGCTGGCGCTGAAAGCGCGTAGTTCTAGTTTTATTCGTCGCATCGGGTCATGCTATACCTTTTTGGAAAGCTCATTTCACGCGCTAACACGTGTTTGATTGATTGTCGTTTCTTTTAAGTCGTTCGTGAGTTATAGAGTCGCAAACATGGAGCAAAATAAAAAGAAAATACGGCATATTTTACGGTACTACTACGATAAAAGCAAAAATGCATCTCAAGCCGCCATAAAATTTGTGCAGTTTATGGACCCGATACAGTTTCCATTTCCACCGCGCAACGATGGTTTCAACGTTTTCGTTTTGGTGTAGAGGTGGTCGAAGATGCGCCACGCTCCGGAAGGCCTGTCGTCGAAAAATGCGATAAAATCGCTGAATTGGTTGAAAGAGCTCGGCATAGTAGCAGCCGTAGCATCGGTCAAGAGCTGGGCATGAGTCATCAAAAATTCATTTCAATTTCAATAAAAACAAAAAATTCAATAAAAGTACCGCAAGACTTTTTTGACAACCCATTATCTTTCTGTGATAAATGTTATTTCGTATGCAAAACGAATACAATGGATTCACATTCTTAATCTCCACATACCGAATATATAAAACTATGTAAGTGACTTTCGCCTGGTATCATGGCCTGTGGAACTAAATAAAGAATAGTGATTTGGACCAAATATGGAAATCGATGCTCATCTTTCTCTAAACCCAGCATAACAAATGAATGCGAAACAGAAGCAGGAAAGCAAATGCAGTTAGAATGTTTGACGATGTCAGCATTGCAGTCACAAATGTACAGACGGCTATATAAATCCATATGTATACATAATCTTCACTTAAACAATCAATAATTGCTAGCTAATCAAGTAGCTGCATTGTTTTGACAAAACCAGTTGTCGATCCATTATAAATTATTAAAAAATAAAGGAATTAATGCGGTTTTTACTACCGCATGGTTAACAATAGTAAAATAGGAAGAATTGCAAGGCACATAACACAAGTTCGTCGCTTAAATCTTCTGTTTGCTTGAAGCGGGGAAGAGCACAAAGACACTTTGCAATTACCTATGCTCATTTAGTTGATCTAATGCCACTCTTATTATGCGGTAAGCTAATTCCTACTGAATATTATTAGTAATTTTCACAATCTTTTTGTAGTTGTAATCGTTTGTTGCGTCGTGTTGTTCTGCGACTTATCAAAATCACGCTTTGCATGGTATTACAAGTACAGACGCTCTCGTGCCGCTATTGTGTAATCGATGAATGGCGTGGAAAAAGTTTCGCAGACAGACTGTGCTTGTTCCAAATGCATATATGTACAGGTATAGATAATGTAGTTATGTTTGTCTGATTACAGGTTGCACGTTGGTCGTCGGTTGTGGCAGCGGCGGCAGCAACAGCTGTTGAACTTGGCTCAATTTCCATCGTTCCGCGAATAAATTATATAAATATATTAGATAAGCATATATGTATCTACGTTGTTGCTAATTTACATTGAATTATAATTTGAGTAAGAATAGAAAACACAGTTTTGCACTCTTCATTGCATAAACATGAGCAGTGAGGCCGCTACAATCGGCTATTGTGATATCTTTTGAATTTTTGGAGCTACTAGCGCAACTAAACTCAGTGAGAACATTGAACAGTTTCATAATATGCGATCTCACAATAGTCCAGTTCTAAAACTTTGGTGGCATCAGATTCGAACCGGAATGACAACAAAAAAGAACACTTTCGCATATTTTAATACAACATTGTTAATGATCAGGCCTTTTTGGGCTTCAATAAATAGAAATTTAATTATTATTTAGGTGTAATTCATAAGAATTTGGGTAGAATATACCTAAAATTGGTCGAAACTAATAAATTGCTTCATATTTTGATTCGCACGCCAACGATTAATCTAATTTTCTATAAACTTGTTGTAAGCCTCGGCTGGGTCTTCAGCGCTTTCAGCGAATTTTGGCTACTTTTGGACAGTTTCGACTACATATTGCCATGTTTGATGAATGCAGGTTGCTCAGCTACGTCCTGCGAAAAAAAAAGAGATACTTGACTCTTTTTTTCACAGGATTCTAGTATTGACGCGCTTCATACCCAAAACATTAACCAAAAAGTGTCAAGTCGATCCACAAGAGATGTTTATATCCTCTACAATCTCTTTGATGCCAACGCGATGATTTTCAAGCAAAGGATTTTGTCTCCATAATTTCACTCCGAAGTCCAATCAACAGTTACCTGAGTGTACTGAACGCGATAGACCGAGTCGAAAACAAAATTATTTTTGCTAATATCATCGATTCTGTTGAAACGGCAAAAGCATTAACATTTAAGATTACCATCACCATACCATCAAGAAAACCATCTAAAGTAGAATTGACTGCTAACGAAAAAAGGTGATTTAATTACATTAATTTATATTTGTATTACTTTCTAGTAAACATATTTTCTAGATTTGGCGCCCACGAACATTTCCTGATCTCAAACCTCAAAGCTGTAAAGAAATCACCAATACTGAGCCCTAGCGAAAGACAAATTGAAGTTAAGAGTTGAGAAAAATTTAAGAAAAAAGAATTTATGCAAGATCGGTAAAGTCGGTGTACCGCACTCAATGGCAAAAACAAGAAGAAACAAGTAAGGAAGCGCTAAGTTCGGGTGTAACCGAACATTTTATACTCTTGCGAGTTGAAAGAATCAAAGTTCGAGAAATTCCTTCAGGAAAATATGGGAGTTGGGGGAAGTATTGAACCGATTTTATCTATTTTGCCTGTAACATATAGTACAATATTAACATGCCACATACCAAAAAATGGTCCTTTGGTTTCCTTAAGTTACCTCACATACAATCACCAATCATATAGAGTAAAATCAGCAAGATATTCGAAAATTCTGATAATAATGATATAGGGGCTGTATTCTTCTTTTCATCGGAGGTCATCTGAATGAACCTCATCAGTGTGGCCTAGACCTGAAAAATCTACTAACGACCAGTTTTTCACCTTGCGCTAATTTTTGGAAAAGACCCGCGAAAGGAAGATCGTTATTCAGCACTTCTTCGTCAATTTTTAAGCCGCCTTCGATAGCACGGAAATTGACTGCCTCTATGCCGCTATTTCTGAACTTGGTATCCCTGCAAGTTATTAGCCTGTAAACTGACGTTGAGCAACAGCAAAAGCTCCATCAGGCTCGGGAAGGACTTCTCCGAACAATTCGATATCAAATGAACTTTCAGGCAGGGCGATCCCCTTTCGTGCGACTGCTTCAATCTACTCCTGTAAAAAATAATTCGGGCTGCAGATCTGAATAGAGAAGGTACAATCTTCAATAAGAGTGTAGAGCTGCTGGCTTTGATATCCTTGGCCCCAACAACCGCGCCGTTAGTTCCAATTTCTCCAGACTGGATAAGGAAACGAAGCAAAAGGATCTGGCGGTGAACGAGGACAAGTCGACCTCGCGAATTGGCTCCTGCGTCACTGTTGACAGTCATAACTTAGAAATTGTAGATAATTTTATAACTCTTGCCTGGGATTGAGTGGGCTATTGGGACGTAAACTTCTCTGTCGACAAACAAAGACCAAAAACACTCATCATCCCCGACCTGCTATATGGTGTAGAGGCATGGACGATGACAACATCTGATGAGCAGGGCAACGGTAAATACGGCAGTCGATGGAACGATGAGCTGTACGAAATATACGATGACATTGACATAGTTCAGAGAATTAAGAGACAGCGACTATTAAACCCAGATTATACCCTCCGAATGAATGAAAACACTCCAGCTCTGAGATTTTTGATATTTGACGTCCCCGCCAGGTAAAAGAACCGATGAAATAACTACCAATTTACCAATTTTCCAACATATACAAGGTGGCGCATAAATTACCTGTCGATCTTTTTTGGTTGTAATTTTTTTAAAAAATGAAAAACTTTGATTCTGCTTGTAGACTATTTTAACTTGGTCTTTTAAATTTTTTTACATCAAGTCGATAATATGATATCATGTAAATGGCCGCCGCCATTTGAGCGCTTTTTATGGCATTTTCCATCACTTTGGCCAGAACTTCCGGCGATATGTCCTCACATTCTTGACTTTAAGAGCTGCAAGAGTCTGAGGCTTGTTGACATAATCCCCACAAAAGAAGTCTGGAGCGGTCAAATCAGGCGATCTTGCTGGCCAGGTGCAAATCGCCAAAACGAGAGACTAGACGCCCGGGAAATGCATCCTTCAGCATATCGGTTGTGGCACATCCAGTGTGTGCCCTCTGCTTGAAAGCAGGTACAAAAGAAATTGAGCATTTTACAGGAAGCGTCAGCTGCCCAATATTCAAGAAAACAGCTCAACAGGTCACATGAGGTTCTTACAACTGAACGCAAACCATTGCCAAGCGGCACACGACTTATTAAAACAGTCAGTTGTCGAAAAGCAAATTGATGTGGTTCTATTAAGTGAACCATACAAAATCCGACAAGGCGTAACCTGGATAAGTGACACTCGAAAGAAAGCGGCTATATGGAAATAGAATCCCAATTTTCCGCAGCTAGAATCGCCTTTCTCTTCAGACGGTTTTGTTCGTACAACTATCAATAATATTAATACATTATATACATCTGTTACCTCCCTCCTAGCGTTAGCGACGAAGAATACAGGCGTATTATCGACAACCTAGTAGTCGATGCCAGATGCAAAACCAAAGTGATAATAGCTGGTGATTTTAATGCCTGGGCTTTCGAATGTGGATGCAAAACAACCAACAGCAGAGGAAAAACCTTACTAGAAGCCTTTGCTCCTCTTGATCTGGAGGTTTTAAATGTTGGCAATCAATGCACATTTAACAAAGGTGGCCGGCAATCGGTGATTGATCATTGCTCTGTGGCGCTCACCACTCACAGTAACCGTTTGGTACGCGACATCTTCGAAGATAAAAGGTCCGATGACTCCTCCAGCGAAAACAGCACACATACAGTTTGAGCGGGTGTAATGGCTCTTCGTGCGTTACACGCACATTTTCAGTGTCCCAGAAGCGTAAATTTTGCCTATTTACGTACCCGCTAAGATGGAAATGGGCCTCATCACTCATGATTATTTTTGATGAAAAATCATTTTCCTCTTGGTGGTGATTAAGGATGGCTTGAGCGTATGTTAGATGCGATTGGCGGTCAGCAGCTAACAGCTGATGCACCGTCTGGACTTTGTACGGAAACATCTTAAAATCTTGTACCAAAATTCGCTATAAACACCGTCGACTGATACCCATTTGCGTGGCACGTCGTATAGTCGATGTCGACGGCGCTTCCATGACATCCTCGGCAACACCAGCAATATTCTCAGCAGAACGGCTACTCCGGAGTCTGCCACGCCTGGCAGCATCTCGTGTTGTGTCAGTCTCTTCGAGGCGAGCGGCTAAATGTCGCAGTGTTTCACCAGTAGGCGTCGGACGACCAGGAAATCTGCGACGAAATTCACGTTGTCCCAAAGTCACCAACCGATTATTGGTCAAATAAATTGTCACCAATAAACCACGTTCTGGAGCAGTGTAGCGTACCATTGTTTATGTACGTGTATTTCGCATGTCTTTACTACACAAATGTCAAAACAGAACTGAAATTAGAGATCAATTGCAAAATTTATAGCATCTTCTGATAGGAGGATTACTTTTGCGCCATTGATCATACCCATGATTTTAACCCTCCTAGCAATCTGAAACCAAAAAAAAAAAAAATAATCTAGAATAATGTTGCAATATCTGGTTTACGATATAGAAAGTTCCAGAAGACTCTCTGAAAATTTCAGGAAATCGGTCCGGAAGAACCTGCGAAATAAAGGGTATTGTATTGAAAAAGACTTGGACCAAGGTCAGCAAAATATCTACATATCTGTATATACGTATATCTCCAAAAATAATTTGAATTTTGAAATCTATACATATATATAAAAGAAAGTTGATATTAGTTACACCATGTATAACTCAAGAACGGCTGAACCGATTTGGCTGAAAATTGGTGGAGAGGTAGCTTAGAGCCAGGGTAAGGACATAGGATACCTTTTATCTCTTTATGTCAAAGTTTAATACAACTCATAAATACAAAAATTATATTTCAAATAATAAGCATTTGTTCAAAATTCATGTTTGTTGGAATCATTTGAATATACATATGCGTACAATTTTAAACAGAGTCTTCTCAAAAATAATACAATTGCTAAATAATGGAAGTAAAGAACTGCAACCAAATAATAAGTAGATTATAACTGGCTCAATAATAAGTCGTTGAGTATGTATTATACCACGTGCATCCCAAAAGACTGATGTCATAACCTTTCCAGCCGCCTTTTTCGTTTTTCCACGCCTGAGAACCGGTTCATCATGTGCAGTCCATTAGAATGACTGTCGATTGGACTCCACCGACGAAAAATTTCGGCTTTATTCCGATTAGAGAGCACTTAAACACTTCTCAGAATCAGTTATTTGTTTTTTTTTGTTGGATTAGGAACTTGCGAGGCACCTACTTTGTTCATTTCGCCTGTTTCTAGCTTAGCAAATTTCTCTTCACCGGTGGATTTCCCTGAGCCCAAATTCAACAGTATTTTCCCCAAAAAAGCAATGCTTTATTAACACACGAAATGCTTTATGATCCACTTTTTTGTAAACTAACAAAAGTTGCTTTACAAAAATGCTATATGTCATTAGCGTATAGTTATAATCCAACTAATAGAAATCATATACATAGATGGTAGTAGTAGTTTTATCTATGTCTCAGCCACAGTGAAGCGTGGACGGGTCCTCTAGTTGTAAATAAAATGCAAAATATTTAATTATTCATCAATATTTATTTTGTTGCCTTCAAAGTAATCCCCCCAGATGTTATACACTTATTCTATATACACTACTTCTAGTCCTCGAAAAACTTTTCATAAGCACTTTTTGGGATGGCCTTCAGCTCCTTCAGCGAATTTGGTTTTATCTCTTCGATCGGCAGAAAACGGATTCCATTCTGATGATTGTTGACTTGTTTGCATCGAGCAAAAATGCGTTTCATACCCAAAATATCCATAAAAATCATCCGAACGGACGCGAGAGAGATATCGAGCTCTCTTGCCATCTCTCTAACACTTGCCCAGCGTAGCACCATGTCCTTCATTTTTTTAATATTTTCATCAGTTGAAGCCGTCGAAGGTCGTCCAGAACGAGCCATGTCTTCAACGATCTTTCGACCGTCTTTGAAGGCTTTGTAGCACTCGTAGGCTTGTGTTTTTGATAAAACTGATTCACCCTAAGCCTTTTCCAACATTTTCAACGATTCCGAAATTTTGATACAGACAGAAATTCAAAATTTGATTTTTTAAGTATCGGTTTAAATTACAATTCCAGGGAATTTTTTAGTCACAATGTATATCTCCGAAAATAATTTGAATTTTAAAAAATTCTCTTTTAGACACATTCTTGAATAGTTAAACTTTAAAAATAAAAAAAGTAATTTTTTTCTAACATTAAGCCAAGTACAGTAGAGGCCCGCTAATCCGGACATGGCCTAATCCGGATTCCACTGTAATCCGGACAGGGTTAAAAGCTCAAAATTTCTATTATGTCCCTTGTAATCCGGACCGACATTCTCTATCCGTATTCTCTAATCCGGATCACATGTTTATTATTCACTACATTCGCTTTTATGCTTTATTGGTTTAAGTTTTTTTTTGTTTTATTGGAACATGTGTATTATTTGTTATAATAAACAAACAGAAATTTATAAATATTTTTTCATAATACATAGTTCTGATATGTCTTTGGTAATCCGGATTTCCTTATATTCCGGATAGGGGCCGGTTTTAATTGATCCGGATTAGCGGGCCTCTACTGTATTAAAAAATTATGGTCTTCTCTTTACTAGACCCAATTATAAAAGACTGTAATACTTATTTAGAACGATATTAAATTTTTGCGAACTCTTTTCTTGCCTTGACTGAGAAGTTTAAAATATTAGTATACTTTTAGGCGGTGTTTGAAGTAATCAACACTATTATTTCGATATAATGAATGAATTCAAAGATATCATTCGACTAACTTAACTAGCGCAGGAGCAAATATTAGTTATTTATTATATATAATGTATATATCTATACTTGCAACTATTTAAGGTTTTAAAGAAAATAATATTTGAAACAGACCAAGCGAATGGATGGAGCCACTCAACAGCACACATACGCAGTCTGAAAAAATCAAGTTATTTGACTATTTCCTAAACGAGCGAGCAAAAGTACAGCAAAATACACAGAAATAAATTTACACATATTTTATACAATATTCAATATTTTTGTTTTTTATTTGTATTAATATTTTTATCATAATTATACTTTACAGTGCAGAAAAACTACACCAATATTATACATATATAAATTCATATATGCATGTATACATATATGTTGTTGTTGTTGGTATAATCGTATACCTTTCTCATTCTTGCCAGCTGCTTCGTGTTTATATACGTATATGTGTATAGTTGTTTGTATATTTTTTTCTTATTTAATTAATTAATTTATTTTTTTTTCTTTTTTAATTAATTATTTTATTTTTATTTTTTAATTTATTTTTTTTCTCATTTTATTTATTTTCTTTCTTTCTTGTTGTTGTGTCTGCTTATAATATTATTCATTTAGTTTTTAATATTTTTTCAATTTCATTATATTTGTAGTTACAGTTTCAACTCTGTTAGCTAATAATCTTAAATATACTAGGTACATTTAAATGTTAATTATAATTTCTGCCATAGTATTTATGCTGTTAATTTAAATCAGAGAATGCGCATCGAGTTTCTTGCAGATTTTTGTTTTTGTAATAATAGCTCAATATTAAGCACGCAACCACTAAGCCTATTTGCTTTGAGTTTTTGGTTTGGTTTTGACTTTGTTTGTTACGCTTTTTTAAATGTGTATATTTTATATTTTTGAGGCCATTAATTGTTTTATAACCTTACTTTCCAGTTTATTCCAGCAATTTATTTATTTTATTTCACTTGTATATTTTATATTAATTCGTTACTATATATTTTTGATTTTATTCTTTCGAAATCATTTAGATTTCATTATTTTATTTTATAATATAAATTTCCTTATTATTTTAATGGTATATTTACACAAACTTTTTTATATTTTTACGTGTTTATTGTTATTGATTTTTTTTATTTTCTTTTTTTTATTTATTTATTTTTATTTTTTGATTTTGCTTATTTTTTTCTCTTTTCATTTTATTTTTTCTATTTGTTAATATTATTTATTCATCATTGTTATTTATTATGCCTATAATTTTTATCATATATTATTGAAAAGAATCAGTAACCTGTAATAGTAAATTAGTGTTTGTAGTTCGAAAAAAAATATTTTATTTGTGACTAATTATATACAATAACAGCTGCAAACACTTAAATATAGTTTTTGATTTAAAGTTAAAAAGCCTCCAACGTCGGCAGGTTAACTTTATTGTTTGAAACTTTTACTTTTTATTTTGTTTTTGCATGATGTCCCAAGAAATGTAAATAAATAAATTTAAGAGGGTATTCTAGCCTAGAAACATGAATTTCAGGAAATTTTTAAAGTGTCGTAAAAATAAGCAACTAATATTTTTACTAACCATTGTTTTGGTTATTTATTAACATTGCAAGAAAACGTAGAAAAATTATATATTTATAAATATTAAAAAATTTAAAATTAAAAAATTAAATTATTAAAATTTAACAAAAAATTTAAAAATTTGCAGAATTAAAAATTTAAGAAGTTTAAAATTACAAATATAAAAATATAAAAATAATTATAAAAATATAAAAATTAAAAATATGGAAAATTAGAAACTTAAAAAACTATAAATTCGAAAAATTAAAAATTTAAAAATTTGAAATACAAAAATTTAAAAAAATATAAATTCAAAAAATTACAATTATAAAAAATTTTAAAAATTAAAAATGTTAAAAATTAAAAAAATTAAAAAATAAAAAATAAATAAATTTAAAAAATTAAAAATAAAAAAAAAAAATAAAAAAAATAAAAATTATAAAAAAAATCAAAATTATAAAAAAATCAAAATTATAAAAAAATCAAAATTATAAAAAAATCAAAATTATAAGAAAATAAAAATAAAATTTAAGTAAAATATTTAAAAATTTTTAAAATTTCAAAAATAAAAATTTTTAAAAATTAACAGCTGATGAAGTACAGGGTCTCAACAAATAGGCACATGACCAAAAGATTTCAACTCTCCTAGCAATCTGAAACATAAAAAAAAATTATTAATTTGGAATGCTGTAATTTTTCACGAAATTGCTCGCCTCAAAAACAAATTGTGAACAAGTATTTTTTGTGAACAATTTTTTTGCCTGTTTTGAATTCTTTTAAAATTGAAAAATTAGAAAATTTTAACAATTGGAAAATTTTTAAAAAACTTGGAAAATTAAAAAATTGAAGCATTTTTAAAAAATTGGAAAATTTAAAATATTTTCAAAAACTGAAACATTTTTCAAAATTTGAAGCATTTAAAAAAAATTGTATAAATTATACAAATATTGGACAATTTAGGAAAAAATTTAAATTTACAATTTTTTTCTAAATATTTAATTTTTAAATAATAAATAAATTAATAAAATAATAACTTAATAAAATTTAAAAAAATATTCGGAAATTAGAAAAATTGAAATTAATTGAAAATTAAAAAAAAATTGGAAAATTTTTAAAAATTTTAAACATTTTTAAATAAATTGGAAAATTTTTAATTTGGGAATATGGACATGGATAGACCTAGAGAACTCTATAAAGCAGACTCTCTAAAAATTTGAGGAAAATCGGTTCAGTAGAAACTGAGAAATCGTGGGTATCATTTTAATAAAAAAAAAAATAGTTTCAAGAAAAACGCGTTTAAAGTTTCGCGTATTCCTACATCTCCTTATAGTTACCTATAATGCGATTTGATATCTATATTTCTCCGTTGTAATAACCACATCTCCGATATAATATACATATCTCCGATGGAATACATACATATGTACGTACATACCTACATATGTACATATGTATATCTCCGATATGATATTTATATCTCCGAAAATAATGTGAATTTTCAAAAATCCTAGAAATATGCATGACTCGCTAAACTTCGAAAATAAATTTAAAAAAAATCGATTTTCTTTATTTAAAGACTACAATACCCCCTAAAATTTGTTCAAACTAAAAATGTTGACCTGATTTTTTTTTAATTGCTTTTCCTTTTATAATTCTTACATTTTAAGTAAGCTTTTAACTTTGTAACGTTTTTGATCGCATGCTAGTGCAAATTACTCCATGCCACGCTGCAGCAGAATGCCAACAGGTTATATATTTAGCATTTTTGATTTAAAACAGCTACGCGTTGCCAAAATTTTAAAGAAAATGAGATTTTATAGCTGCATTATTTTCAAAAACCTACGGATGCAACAAACAGCAAACAGAAAACTGATCGCGGAGTAATTGGCTAACTAACAAAGTGAGTGACATAAACACTAAACCAACTTTACTTGCACTCTACCGCTTATTTCATTTTATTTGATAAAATTTTTTTTATT
Source organism: Bactrocera neohumeralis (assembly GCF_024586455.1). Lineage (NCBI taxonomy): Eukaryota > Metazoa > Arthropoda > Insecta > Diptera > Tephritidae > Bactrocera > Bactrocera neohumeralis. The sequence continues at coordinate 42,085,596 of NC_065923.1, read as the reverse complement.
TATTTTTTTTCTTTTTCGAAATTATGCTTAAAACCAACACGCGTGAAACTGCAGATTATTTTAACACACGAATACTGACATTTATAAATTACAAAGAGTCCACAAGTCCATGTCAAACAGACGCGAAAGGAATGTTGACGAGCTATTTCAATTCGTTGTCACACTGCCATACATGAATGAAGCAATTAAATGAAGCCTATTAAATTGTGAAATAAGTCGTTACATTTATTTTAAAGTTCCTGCCTACATTTGAAGCTATACAAATATTGAATGGGAAGAAACTAGCGCATAATGAAGGAATCATAAGATATACTTATGTATATAGTGATAGTGATATTTTGCTTTGCTTAATCTCCTGTTAGCTTAATACATAGTATATGCGTAGAATTTTTCACTTACATAATATTAAATTAAATGTTGTGTCTGTATGTATATATGTTTACATATGTATCTATATACAAATTTAAAAACTTACTGTTACAACAGTGTATTGAAATTTAAATGACTATGCTTTGTATGCTCTTATAGCATACTTATATATGAGTGTTTAAAATTAATCATTAATATAATGCTTCACACACACTTACATGTCTTATAGAGTCAGCGCATAGCGTAAAACGAGAATTTCTATTCACTTTAAATATAAGCAACATTTTACATAATAGTAAACTTAACTACGCAATAGTAATTCACCAACTTATCGTATCCCAAATGGAACCATAATATAACAATATTTTCGTTGACGACTGGGCGGCCGGTCAACACTTATCTACAGAAAAGCATAAATAGACTTTGTGCTTAATTATAAACATATGTACTAAACTAATAGAACGTTTTTGCATTTGCTCTAATCTAATTGCAATATGTTAGACATAAATGTAGTATATACTTGTATGAAACGAAGTTGTTAACACTTCAACAACGCTAACACTCCCTTTACACTATGCATATCGACTTAATGCTGATATATCCTTGTCGTAGAACTACTAAAGCTGCACCTAAGGTAATGATAGTTGGCATGTTAGCAAAGCATACGGCGCTATACACACATATGTACGTACACACAACAACAACACTTTGTTTTGTAGCGTAATTATGCACGCGGGTTGTTGGTGATCTTAGACACGCCATCGTCGTTGGCAATATGCTTCACAACTGATGCGGCTGCAACTGCTGATGCTGGTGCTCCAACTGTGGCTGCTGTTGTTGTTGTCCGCCCATTACATTGCCATTGCTGGACGTGCCTTCAACGCCTGGCATAGTTGCTGCTGCTGCTGCTGCGGTTGTCAACTGTCCAGCTATGTCGTCTTGGGCGGTGTTGTTGGCGCACTGCTAAAACCACGAACGATTGATGTCATAAGGCTTGGGCATACCCAACGAGGATGGCCGGTATGCAGTTGGCGGCGGTGGCTGTCCATAACCAGCCGCACCAGCACCACGTCCCAATAGACCTTGGTTGAACATGAGAAAGTCCTCGCGCCGCAAATATGACGAATATAACTGAGAATTGGGATCGGCCAATTGTGTGGCGCCCGTATTATGCATGAATGAGTAGGGTGTAGCACGCGGTGTTGTATGCGCTGTCAAAAATGGATATACGCTAGCTGCAGTGGCGCCTGAATTGAGCGCCGATTGCGCTTTCTCCGCAGCACTAGCATCACTGGTCGAATTGCGATGAGCCGGCGCCGGCGCAGTTGGCATATAGTATGGATTTGATGCATCTCTGAATTGATCCAAATAGCTGCTGGCCGCAGCTGCTGCCGCCTGATCGCCGTACAAACCGAGTGTGCCGGGTGTGGGGCCGAAATTGAAAGCGCTCCCGGGCACCATGCCGGTGACTTCCGCTGCGGATGTCTTCAGCGAAATTGCCGTCGCTACATCAACGCCACCCGCTGCGGTTACATTTGAGGCTGCAGACGCAGTTGCTGTGCTGTGGGCGGCTGATTGGCCGGTAGCAGTTGCCCCAGCGGAATTGGAACTGCTAGACGTGGCAAGCGGTGAACCAACACCACCGGTTTTTAAGCCAGCGTAGAGTGGAAAACCTTGTTGCAGTGCTTGCGCATGCGCTTGCAAATGTGCAGGCACTCCGCTAGAGCTTTGATGGGCAGGCTGTGCTGAAGCTACTGACGCGGCGCTGGACAATTGTGACATGTGCGCCGCCGCTGTGTTGTATTGTGAGGCGTGCAGGTGATTTTGCGTCATCTGTTGCTGATGCTGTTGTTGTTGCTGCTGCTGATGTTGCTGTTGTTGTTGCAATTGCTGTTGTTGTTGCTGCTGACGCTGCTGCAGCTGCTGTTGTTGCTGTTGCTGCTGCTGCTGTTGTTGTTGCTGCTGGAGTTTAGCAGCTGCTGTAGCTGCCGCTGCCGCCTCTGCGGCAATCGTTGACGCCTTCTTTTTGCGCCCACGCTTGGCTGGCGCCTGCACTACGGGGGCCACCGGCTTGGCAACCTCTGCGACAGCAGTTGCATTCTGCTGTTGCTGATTGCCGGTATTATTGCTGCAACTAGAATTAGTGTTCGGCACACCGACACCGTACGTATTGGACGCCGCTGTAGCCGCCGAAAGTTGTTGCGGGTTGCCATACATACCAGCGGCGCTCGCACTCATGGCCGCGATAGACGCAGGGTTGGAGTACAACTGAGAAGTTGTGAGATTTTTCGCGCCACCCGCTGCATTATACATGTGAGCCGCTGGCGGCATATTTTTGTCGTAAAAGCCGGCACTGGCAGACGACAAGCCGAACAAACTCTCGGCCAACGGATGCAACAATGAGGCAGCCGGATTGCTGTAGGTCTGCGTTGGTGGTGGCGGTGGCGTCGGCTTGTTATAGGCCGACAGATGGTGCGTCAGATGGTGGCTGGACATATTCAGCATGTTACTGGCATCAAGCGTTGTTCCGGCAACAGATGCTGAAGCGGTAGATGCAGTCGGTTTAGCGGACAACTGTTGATGCTGCGTGTTTTGTTGCTGCTGTTGTTGTTGAGGTTGTGCTGCTTGCGATTGCTGCGTCTGTGCTGAATAACTCTGATTTATTTGCTGTCCACGACCTAACTGCTGCTGCTGCTGTTGCTGTAAACTACTTGCCCCATAATTTAAGGGTTTATTTAGCAAACTGGCTGTTATACTATCCATGCCCGACTTGGATAAGTGTTGGGCTTGTGTTTGCTGCTGTTGCGCATGCTGATTATGTTGCAACTGTTGGTGGTGCTGGCTCTGTTGTTGCTGTTGACCATGCTGCAGCTGATTGTGTGATTGTTGTTGTAATTGTTGAGCCTGCTTCTGCTGTTGCAGCTGCTGGTGGTGCTGCGGCTGCTGTTGGCTGGTAGCAGAATTTGATTGCTGATGTGATTGTTGTTGTTGCTGATGATGTTGCTGCTGCTGTTGTTGCATTTGACAGCTATTATCCTTGACATAGTCTTTGGGAAACCCCATCGATGCCGCACGATTATACATTTCGAACGCCTTGTCCGGCGTAATGCTGCCTAAGTGCTTGCCAAACGGCATGGCGCCCAAAAAGCTGTCGAACATTTGCTGTTGTTTGCTAATCTGCGTTGACAACTGCGACACTTGCTGCTGCAAGCCTGTATTATTGTCGCACTTTTGCATTTTGTTGGCTGTGTTGCCTGCACCCGTGCCGCTATAATCCATGCCAAGCATGTCTTCGGCTGTACGCTTGAGGGAGTTGGCGTTAGTGTTGGTGGAATTCACCGCCGCAGTGGTTGGAGCCGTGGTTGAGGCTTGAGGCGCAGAACTGGAGGCCGTAGCCGTCGATATGGCGGTCATTGAGTTTTTATGTGCCTGCGCTTGTTGGTGCATGTGTTGCATAAATGCCACCATATCGTTGGCAGAGTTGTCACCGTAGCTGAGTGTAACGTTTTGTCGCTTGTCGGCATCTGTCTTATCTGCAACGGGCATTTCTTTGTTGGTGGAAGCGGCAGCAGCGGCGGCTGCAGCAGCTGCTTTCGATTGATATTGAGCGTAAGTAGGATATTGCGGTTTTGGTTGTTGCTGTTGTTGCGTTTGCGGTTGTTGCTGCTGTTGTTGCAGAGTTTGTGGTTGTTGCTGTTGCTGTTGCAGAGTTTGCGATTGTTGCTGTTGCAGAGTTTGTGGTTGCTGCTGCTGTTGTTGTTGTTGCAATTGTTGTTGAGCATTCTGTTGCTTTTGCTGCTGCTGATGCAGCAGCTGTTGTTGTTGCTGCTGGTGTGTTTGTTGTTGCTGTTGCTGCTGCTGCTGCTGCATTTGACCCTGCAACTGTTGCACTCCTGCCATGTTCCAGTCCGTATGCTTTGCACCATCCAAAATGGACGCAGCGGCAGAACTAAGCGCGGAGCCGTAAAGAGCACGCAAGTTGTCTGTCTGCTGCTGCTGTTGTTGTTGCTGCTGCTGTTGCTGTTGCTGCTGCTGTTGTATCATCGCCTGTGGCTGTGATTGCGTTGTCGCCATAGCCGATGCATTATAAAGGTCATGCGGCGTTGGCACATAACTTGGCACCGCCGTTACATTAGCAACATTGGAGGCAATGTTGTTGCTGTTATTGGTGTTATTGTTGTTTGCAACACTCGGTTCTGCTGCTGGTGCAGACGTAGCCACCGGTGTCACTTTACCAACATCTGCATTTTGTGTTATTTGATTGAAGTTTAGGGACTCCGGAGTGCCCACAGGTGCCTGGTATGGCGAGGGACTCATACTGCTTTGGCTATATGGTGAGAGTGCATTTGCATTTTGCTGCGACTGTTGTTTTTGCTGTGTCTGTGTCGGTTGCGTTTGCGACTGCGGCACCTGCGATTGATACGGCGAATTCATTGGCTGTTGGTAGGGCGAATGTGGCTGATCGGCTGGTGAATGTGCCAATGGTGTAGGCGGTTGTGTCGCAGCAGACGAAGCAGGCGAATCTACACTACTAGTCATAGGGCTATGCGGCTGCTGATGCAGAGGCGAGTGAACCGAGGTAGCACCAACCGGCAATGCAGGTGTTGCATTGGATGATGTGTGTGCTGGGCTGCTGTGTGTCGGTTGGTGGAAAGGTGAGTGCTGTTGCTGATGATACGGTGAATTCGGATGGTGGTATGGTGATTGATGCGACTGCGTGGTGTATGGTGAGCTTTGCGGCTGCTGATATGGTGAATTTGGATTGGGCGTACTCGGGCTCATCGATGAGTTGTAATCGGATTCTTGCGAACGTGGTTGCTTGTACTGATCGTAGAGGTTCGGCAGTGGTGAGGTGGATGAGTAAACGGGCGTTTTGGAAGCTTCAGAACCAGATGGATTATAACTATTTGCGCCACCGTACGGTGATGTACCACTTAATTCCGGTGTTGAAACATTTGGCGATGAAGCCGATGAGTATATATGTTGTGAGTATTGAGGATATGGTGAAGGCATTTCACGTGGGCTACAACTTTTATCAGGACTGCTTTTGGTAGTGGTGTCTTGATAGAAACCCGCCTTAATAGCGCCATTCAATGGATACGGTGAGGTAGGCTTGGTAATTTCATCGGGTTTCGGTGAAACCATTATCGGTGATGCACCGATTGGTGAAGCCCCAATTGGCGAAGTGTAATTTGCACCCGTATAGGAGCCATAACGTTCATCGATTGCTATACGCGGCGAGTCGGGGTCCTGACTGAACGAAGAACGCTCGGATATGGTGCTGCCAGTGCTGGCTTTACGCTGTCTTGGCGCCGAGGGTAAGGAAAAGTCGACACCACCGGTCATCGAAGCCGAAGTGGGAGATCTGCTTGCAGCGGTGGCACCAGTCGAGGATATTGACGCTGACGCAGCGCCATCATTCGACTTTGTCGAGCTAGAACCAACACCGGCACTAGATGCCGATTCATTGGCGTCTGACTGTTGCTGTTGCTGCTTCTCTTCCTCCTCCGATTTCTTAGCTTTCTTTGGCACACCAAAGGCCTTCAACCAAGCACTTAAATTGGGCTTTTCCTTTGCGCCTGCACCGCTGGCAGAATCCGCACTTGCAGTAGATTTATTCTCTAACAGTTTTTCAAAAGGTTTCGTATAGTCGCTGCCAGACGCTTCAACCGCTTTCTTTTCAGACGCCACCTCAGAATCTGCAGCAGCTGTTATTGGCACTTTTGGTGTGAAAGGCGAAATTATTTCAAGCGCAGAGCTGGTTTTGCTCGATTTCTCCTCAGCTTCCTTCTCTGTGCTATTTATTGATTTCGCCTCAGTTTTACTAGCCAATTCGTCGATGAAATTATGTGATTGCCCCATGGCAAAATCATCGGTTTTTATAACCGTACCCAAGCTTAGTTTGGGCGCATTATCACCAGTGTCTACAATCAGCGCATTTTTCACTTCTTTCGTTTTAGCCGCTACGGGACCCAAGGGGAAATGCTCGTCAGGTTTATTTAGATTCTGCAAAAGATTGCCTTTAGCTTTACCAGGTTGCAAACGTTCGATTGTGCGCAGTAAGTCTTTGCGACGTGGATTGGCAGCCGCTTGCAGCTTCTCTTTCAGCGACTTTCGCTTGGCTTCCTTAGCCAATTGGTTTTTAATGTGTGGCGGAGGTGGTGGATTCAGCAACAATTGGGTAGTGCTGGGCTCTTTGGGTTTCGGTGGAGCCAAAGCAGTCAAGGCTGGCGCAACTGTGGCAGGAGGCGGTGGTATCAGCAAAGTAGGTTGATTCGCAGCGGAAGCAGAGGCAATTGATGATATCGATGGTGCTGTAACAACCGAGTTATTGGATGATGCATTTGCTGATGTGCTCCCAACTGAGTTGACAGACGTTACCGAATGTGGTGGTGTGCCACAACTGGAGCTTACACTACTCGCTGTGCCGCCCACTGCGCTACCTGCGTTGCCGGTAGTTATTAACTCTGAGATCACTTCTTTCTTAAGGCCACCGGCAACTACTGTGTCACCATCGGCCACTAAATCAACTAGAACATCTGCTAGCTTCGTGGGCACTAAATCGATTTTAGGCGGCGCGATCGGTACTGGACGTCGAAAGTCGGCCGGTTCTAATTTGGCGGGTATTGCTGCATCGAACTCATCCAGATTGTAGCGTGAAGGCGAGTTGCTTGCCGAACTAAACTCCGAAAAACGTGGCGTATGCTCCAGCCAACGATTGATGTCTTTAAGCGTCTGCTCAGTTTCGACGTCTAGTGCCTCAATGTTGGTCGAAGACGTCTTATTCGACACAGTGCTGCCGGTTGGCTTATTGTTAGCCTTCTTGTTGGCAGCAGCACTGGCGGCGGCCTTCTTTTGCAAAGCCTTTTTTGGTGGCACTGGCGCTACAGGCTTTTCAATGGGCTTCTTTGGCGGTTCTTCCTCTTGTACTACAGGAGCTGTTGGTTCCGGCTTAGGCTTCTCCTTTCGTTTTGATGCCGGTTTATCCGGCGTTGTAACCGGTTTCTTTTCAATGTTTTTAACACTTTTATTCTGCGAAATATTATTGCTCGTTGGGTTATCACTGAGTTCTTCAACTGCAACCTCGGTTTTCATAGGTGACTTCAATGCTTTGGCAGATGTTTTCTCATCGGTTTTCGCACTTTTCTCCTCTTTTGGCGGCGTTTTGATTTCATCAGTGTCAGATACTTCTTTCACTTCCTTTGCACTCGTGTTCTTTTTGGCTTTCTTATTGTTTTTGCGCGGCTTAGCATTTTCTCCGTTGGTCTTGTCAGCCGATTTCTCCACAGCTTTGGCTGCGTCCTTCTTCTTGGCAGCGCTTTCTTTCGAACGACCTCGCCCACTTTTCTGGCCATCTTCAACTGTGTTCTGTGCTGCGGTCTGTTGCAAATTGTTCGCTCGACTACGTCGATACTTAATCAACTCATATTTATCCAAGAAAGGCAACAACATCTCCAGCTCGGCTTGTTTTGCTGCCTCAGCCGCCGCCGCTTCATCAATTTCGGCGTTCTTTTTACTAGCATTTGTCGTTCCGCTCTTACTTTGTGGCTCATCTTTTTTCGCACTACGTACATTCTTCTTAGGTGCGCGTTTTGTCTTGCGCTCCTCGCTGGAGCCACGCACTGGAGTTGAGCTACGACTAGACAAAGACTTGAAATCGTCCTCTTCATCGTCAGTAACCGCGGTATGCTTTTGATTCGAATTTAGCGCCGTTGTGCTGCCGGGTACCTTTTTGACTGTTGTCAGTAAATCGCAGAGATCATCGTTAAGTGCACTTTTGGAATATTTCTTATGCAGATCCACCTTAAACGGTGACATACTGCGCGAACGCGAATCATCATCGTCGTCGATTACCTCCTCCTCCAACTCAGAAGCTGATGCGGCAAGCGCATCCACCGCTGGTGGTGGCATATCCTTATTGACATTGGATTTTTTCTTTAGCAGCTTCTCCGTTTCACTCTCACTCTCGCAGTCGCTATCGGCTTGCGCCGTTTTAGACTTTCCCTTCGACTTGCTGCTCTTGCATTTACCCTTTTGATGTTTGTTGGATGTGTGCTGCTTCGGATTTGATTTATTTGGTGTAGTCTTTTTCTTATGCCCAGCGGTAGTACTAGATTTAGTATGCGATTTGCTCTCTTTGCTTGCCTTATTTTTGCTCTTTTTAGCAGCGGGATATTCAAAACTCTCATCATCGTCATCGGCGTCATCTTCAGTATCCGGCTCAGGCTCCATATCCGATTGCTCATCAAGGTCCAGCTGAGGTTCCGGCTCTGGCTCCAATGTTGTCTCAAGCTCTTCGTCTTCAGACATAACCGAATCTTCAGAGTTATGACTTCTTGATTTGCTGCTTTTTTTGCTCTGCTTCTTTGATTTTCCACTATCACTTTTGCCTTTTGAAGACTTATTTGTTGATTTGGAGGACTTTTCGCTTTTATCTTTGCTTTTCTTTCCTTTTTTCGATGAGTCTTTCGTTTGTTTACTTTTACTCTTTTTTGTGCTCTGTTCGTGTTCCATATCTTCATGAATATCCTCGTTAGCCACATTTTCCTCCATTTCAAGGTCATCTTCATCATCTGTGCCATGTTTTTCCACCATTGCTGCTTTAGTTTTCGATTTCTTCTTACGTCGTTTATCCTTTTCTTTACGCTTTCGCTTTGTGCCACGCTGCTCTGGACCACCACCACCATTCCCTTCATCAAAGTCTTCGTCCGCACTATCAGCATATTTGTCTTTATTTATCGGTATTACGGATTCATGTGAATGAGAGTGCGCATGCTTTTTGCTGCTTTTCTTTTTCTGTGTAGTTTTATCCACAGCATTCTTCTCCGCATCCGTTGTTATGCTTTGACTGTCGCTACTTGCATCTTTTGAAGACTTTTTATTGAAGTATTTCTCACGGAAGACATTCATCTTGGAATCTGCTGCCGGATAACCCAAACTAGGATCGTCCTCCTCTTCGTCTGATAAATTATCAAAGTATTTTTTGGTGGCCTTATCGAACGCCTCTTGCAAGTTATTTACCATTTCGGTGTATTCTAAAAGAGAAATTTAATAACTCGATGTTCTTCGGTGCTGCTCATTTACTCACCATTGTTATGTCCATTGTAGAGGCGACAGTTGTTCACAATCAATTTGAAATCATTGCGAAAGTCACTAAATTTATTGTATTTACCACTGTCCAGTTTGTCTTCCATCTTTAAGAGATCCATTGGTCTGTACCAAAAAAGGAAAATAGAAACATTAGAGAATTGCTTTTAGTTTATTATAGAGAAGGTTCTAGAACGGTTTCTCAATTCCCGTTAGGATGGTAAGGGTTATCTATGTTGTCGTCGACGTCATCTAACGGGAGGCCCAGAAAACGTGCTGTTTCGACGGGGTCGGACCAAAGGGAAAAGGGTATTAGATGAGTAGAGTTGGCAGGGCATGCAAAGAGGTGGTCAGTGTCATGCGGGGACTCGTTGCATGCAGGACATACATTGGATATGTCGGGGTCTATTCTGGATAAATAGTAGTTTAGCCTGCTACAATATCCAGAACGAAGCTGCACTAGGGTCACTCGCGTTTCTCGCGGCAACTCGAGCTCTTCGTTTATGTTTATTATAGAGAAGGGCTATATGAGCGACCAAACTCAAGTTTTTGTATGGAAAGCTTTTTTATTTGAAAAGGTATCTTCACGAAATTTGGCGTAGATTATTAACCAAGGCATCGCTTCAATACCCGAGAACGTGTTCAGATCGAATTACTATACCATATAGCTAACATACAAACTAAACGATCAGAATCAAGTTCTTGTATGGAAAACTTTTTTTCTGAGAAGACATTTTTAAGAAATTTCGTATGCATTATTAACCAAGGCAATGCTACAACAAAAGCCAAACAAATTTTCGGATCAGACTATTGTGGCGTATAGCTGCCATACAAACCGATGGATCAAAATCAAGTGCATGTATGAAAACTTTCCAAAGGGTATTCCAGCTTCCAGAAGTTATAGTTTCTTCTTGTTTTACATAAATAATAAGAAATAAATATTAAAGAATTGTGTACAAACTCACCTTCGTATAATGGAATAATAACGTGGCGCTATGTCCTCCTCAACGGGATCCATAAAGGGCCAGGCATCGCGGTGGTTCTTCACATAGACGAGCACTTTGTGCATACCGATTTGTAGTACTTCTTCCGTTTCGGTGAAACTGAGAAAATTCGTATTCGTGGAATTTTTGGAAGCATAATTAAAGGCGTTCAACGATGTTGATGTCAATTGATTGGTGGCACAGGAATGCATTGGGAAATGGGAAGCGTGCGTTTGGTGCGTATATTGGTGATGATAACGGTTATGATTATGGTTATAGTTATGATTTGGGATGTGATGATGATTGTGATTATGATTATGATGTTGATGGTAATTGACAGATGAGTTGGAGCAATTATTGGATTGGGAGGTTAAATAATTTTGATTAGTAGTTTTGTGAGAACTTTGGTTTTGATTGTTAGCATGTTTCAAATAGCATTTAGTCACTGCTGTCGCCATTGTATTGGCGCCTGACGATGACGTTGACACAAATGTTTTTGCTGCTGTTGCTGTTGTTGTTGTTGTGACTACGGCTGCTTCTGCACCATGCGACGCATTTCTAAACACAGTCGAGGCGGTATGATTTGAAGTGATTTTGGTACTTGAGGTTGTGGTGGTAGTGATGGTTGCTGAGGTTGAGTTTTTGGTGTTTGAGGTGGTTGTGGTGGTGGTGCGATTTTTACTAAATACATTTCTACAATTTACAATTTTTTTTTTTTGTGTACAAAACCATATATGATGTTTGTAGTGGTTGTTGTTTACATTTGCGGTTGCGTTGATGATAATGATGAAATCGGAGAATAATTAAGATGGTAATACATAATTCATTATGAATTACATATATACATATGTACATATATTTTAAGTATGTCAGTAATTAGGATGGGAATTCCAATGCATGATTGATATATTCACAAATTATTTACAAATCAGCAATACGAAAATTTTCGAATACGCATTTTTGTGTGTTTGGATGTGTGTGCAAGGATAATGTATGATGTATGTATGATTGAATGTGGTACATAATGAAAGAGAGTGTAAGCAAAAGAAAAAGGGAAATGAATTGTTAAATATTTACAATATTAACTAGTTTGGTTTTGGAAAGCACAAGAGTCGAGATTTTCCTACAACAACAACTACATGGAAATGATAATAAGAAAACAAGAAGCATGCGCAAAGGGCTTCAATAAATTAAGTTGTTTAGAAAATTGTATGAAAAGAATAACAAGGAACATGTCTAACATACATACATTCACAAGCACATATTTACAGAAGCGAGTAATTGAAAGTTATAATGAAAGGACTGGAAATATTTGTGTAAATACATATATAAATTAGACGGCAATGAGCCTATAAACATACAGAGATACAAATGAGGAAGGTATTTACATACATACGCACAATAAGCTATTATGCCAGCAACCTGTGTCACCAATGTTTTTAACGAGAAAGTCACATCTAAATTTATAAGTTAAAGCATGTAGCACATTTGAGTGATTGATTGTTGGATTATGCAGATTAAAGAGAGTATGCAAAATTAAATAATCTAAAATGTTTGTTAATGAAAAACCCTTAACTATTCAAGTTATTTTATTTAATATGAAGGTGAATTTGAACATTTAATTAATTTTTAGACCATGAGAGGAGTATATTAACTGTTCCACGAAGTGTCTAACACCCAGGAGGAAACGTTGGAGACCCTATAAAATATATATAAAATCGGTTCACTGCAGCATATAGCTGCCATGCAAACTGAACGATCGGAGTCAGTTATTTGTAGGAACACACTTTTTACTTTGTTGAACTGTCAATAAAAGTTGTTATTGTAGAATTTACTACATTAATTCTATAGCAACTAAAGAAAGTATTCCTCCCACAATTTTGAGAAATGCTACCGACTTGACAGTCCTTGACCGAATAAAAATCCGGTTAGATAGCTTGGGAACGGTCTCAACAAAACTCTAAATGATTCCTGACACTCGCATACTCTCTAAAATAACCGGGCATAATCTTTTATAGTAGTGTTTTTTGGCGACATGAATTTGCACAATACAAGCAACAGCAAGAGAATGCATAAACAATTTTTGTGTATTTTGTCACACACAATAAAACAAAATTCAAACTTTAGTGTGAATGAAAATGATTAAGAAGCTTATTAAGGAACTTTTATTTAGTACATTTGAGACACTTACTCATCTGCGCTTTTATCCGAGTTCTGCGACGATGACTTCGCACTTGCAGCCGTTGTTGTCGTTGCCGCCAACGCTGCCGCGGCTGCTGCTGCGGCTGCCGCCATTTTTTTCTTATGCCCACCACCGCCACTGCCATGATTTTTCTCCGCAGTCACACTGGTATCAGAGGAGGCATTCGACCCCGATGCAGACCCACTATGTTTATGATGCTTCTTGTGACCCGCGCTGTTACCTGATCCCGACGATGACTTCGACTTGCTTTCTGCACGTTCCGCTGTCGCAACTGTTGTTGCGTCTTCACGCAAAGCGGGCGGTATGAATATGTTACCGGTCAACGATGAGAGTGAGTTATTGGTTTGTCTGCCGGGCAATTTCATATTGCTGGTTGGTGCCATATCATGTACAACTCCTACACCCACCTCTTTCTTTATGATGGTGGTTGCTATGTGCTGCGTGCCAGTGCCTACGGCGCCTGTGGTATCACCCAGTGCATCAACAGCGACCGCGGCGGACAATTCATGTAATTCACCAGTCGCTGTTGCGTCACCGGTAAATTGTCGACAGAAGTTCTCCTTATCCTCGGGACTCAGCGAAGGGGTATGCGTAAGTACGTGGTTGCTGGTGTGCTGGCCGTTGCTGTGACTTTGCGTTTGCGACCGCGTCTGCTGGTTTTTGCTATTGTGACTGCTGCGTGTTTTGGGTGATTTGTTGTTGCTATTGCTGCTTTGACTATTAGTATTACTATTGCTGCTACTGTTGCTAGTGCTGCTAGCACTCTGTTTTGGTGTTATGTCTGCTGCTACAACTTCTTCTATGTCTTTTGTTATTGCACGAACTTGATCAGTGTTGTAAGCGTCAACGTTGTTACCGTTGTTGTCACTTGCACTGGTGACATGCTTGCGACGACGTCGATGCTCGCGAGATTTCTTTTTCTGTTTCTTTTGCGACTTCTTCTTCTTGTGATGCGACTTTTTCACTTTAGCAGGAGCCAACTGAGCCGGTGAGGTGAATTGTGTGCCGTCTAACGGTTGCTGCGCCGTTAACTCCAACTGGTCACAGCGCAGAGGGAAGTGGTGCCCAGTTTCTGCTTTCTGCAGGGCGGACACGGAGGCGTTATTGTACGCAGTTGCAATTTGAGGATTCACACCATATTCCCTTTCGTCGTCTTGTGGCTCAACTTTGATATTTTGTAAAAGCAACTGTTGGTTTAGCAAACAGTGATCGAGTGTAAGGGAATAATCTTTTGGAACCGAATCAGTTGTGCTTACAACACCGCCGGTTGCACAATCAACAGGTGTGTTATGATTGACCTCAAGCTGCTGTGCACTATAACAATCGGCCGTTTGGTGCTCTCTGCCGTTTTCGTTCTCGTTCTCGTTATTGTTGTCAAGTTCTTCCTCTTCACCCTCCGGCGTTAGACAAAATGTTTCACGATGACAGAGAAACTCGCTGGAGTTTGTGGTGGCTGTGCGGCGTAAGGAGCTGGCGTATGTGGAGATGCCACTGGCGGTCGATGTGGATTGGGAGCTGTAAAAAGTAACAGTTTTTAATTATTATGCATTAATATACGTTTTTTACTTTTATTTAATTCGATGTAAATGACAGCGATGGCATTAAGTGATTTTAATCGATATGTTGTGTTAGAATTGTGTATGAATTTGATGGTTTTGCAAAAGACCAAAGCAATATAAAAAAATTGGATGCCAGTAGCGCTAAACATAACGGAAAGATAGAATAAAAAGTGGTGTTTAAGATTTTTTTGAACACGGTTCAAGCTACCAATATGGTCATCGAATGAAAATTAACAGAATTGATACGATCATTTCACACAAAGCAATTACTGCAGTTATTTGCATGAGTTAAAATAAAAAACAAATATTTATACTATGTAAGAGTTGTGTATTAGGAACTCCGATTTTTGTTATGGCTTAAGAAATCGTTTGGGCAAAAACCTACATATAAGTTATTACCATATACGATATACCCAAATCAAAACTGTTCAGGGTTGCACATTGTTTAATTCACAAATTTTGGATTCAAAATTATAAACCTTTTTTATTACATTAAAATTTTTTTATTAAATTAATATTAAAGATGTTTCGAATTGAAAAATAATTTTTTTTTTTTTAATTTAATTGTAAAGTATTATAATTAAAAATAAAATTTAATTTTTAATGCCAACATACTAGATTAAATATTGATAAAAATATAAATCGTTTCAATGCTCTAGTCCAAAACAGTAGAGGACGTACAAACTAGAGCTCTTAAAATTATTCAAAGTAGAACGACTATTCGAATAGTTGATCTGCTGCGAGTATTTGAATGAAGGAATATTGTTTGAAATCCAAGCAGCCTTTGCTTTTTTCTTACTATACAGCAAAGTTTTTATAAACTTACATTCGTAGAGAGGTTTTGAATTACTATTCGAATAGTCGACAACGAATGAATAGAACAGTTGAAATCGGGCGGTTAAATGAATAGACGACGACTTAGGGCTATCCGGACACTCCGCAAACTGAATATTATTATCCGGTTAATCGATTATTCGAATACCAAGAGCTCTAGTACAAACGCTAAAAAATATGAATACTAAAACAACTTTCTCAATCCCATACTATATTTTTGGTTTTTCAATCCGGAATTAAAATTAAATATTTATGTAGATTATTTTTTAAATTAATTATTATTTTAAATTATTATTCTTATTATTATTTTTTTAAATTATTATTATTTTTATTAATATTTTTTTTTTTTTTCAATTACTATCTTTATTATAATTTTTTTATTATTTTGTAATTAGTTTTTTTGTATAGTTTTTTTTTATTTTTTTTTTTCAAAAGCGCATTTGGAAAAGAATTAATTTATTGTTTTTTTTAATCCAGCCTCTGACATCAAATATTATTTAATTAAGGTTTTGTGATTACAAAATAAAAAAAATAATTCAAATGTTAATAAATTAATTTTTTAATTCATTATTTGCAACCCTGGGCTATTTGTTTAAAATTGATATTTTAAACGCAACTGTCAAATTTATGCTCTAATAATACCGCCTACTATTGAAATTCGAACATCACGATGATTGTGATTGTGGACAGAGTAAAAGTCGTCGGTCTTAATGTGTTTAAATAAAGCTCGCAACACAAATGGAGATGAAGCTTATATCTTAATAAATAACTTAACTAAATGTAAATGTAACACATGAGTAAATAAATAATTATATAAAAAAACTGAAACAAATGCTAGAAATTTAAGACGAAAAAGCATGCTTACATAGTTTTTTAAATTCTTTTATTAAATTTGTATAATTTTCTTTCGATTTTTAGTTGAATAACGAAACCAAACGTAAGTTCAGTCCAATTTTGCTGTGATTACCACAATAACCGAAATAAATGCAAATTAATGGCTGTCGTAGTCGGTAAATTTTTCATGTTCCGCTGCTGCTAACTGTTGTTGTTGCCACTGACGCCTCGTAACAAGTTATTTTTTTCTGTATTGTTTTAATACTTAATGTTGTTTTAGTTTTTCATTTTTATCACGATTTCTTTTTTCATAGTTTCATGGAACACCCTTCGCCGGCGCTACACTATTCCGCATAGCATGAAATATTTTTCGACAGGCAAATTTCCCAAAAGAAGCGTTCAATTTCTAGTGTGCTTACTTAGCAATGGTTTTGAGTATTGTTTGTGAATGAGCGGTCAGTTGTAATTAGCTGTCTTATGAAATGTCAACTCATGGAAAATCTTTAAACGAAATTGACTTGTCTGCATTTGGCTGTTTGCAATTTTGGTGACAACAATCAGTCCAATCAATTAATATTTATGCATAGTATATGATCCATTAATAAAATTAAGCAAACAGAAATAGATCACAGCATAGATATGAACAAATTTCAAGCGCATAAAATCATGAGGATACATAAAATGAAGCAAAACTTTTGTGTTTAATGCAATATTAGTTTGGATGTATGTATGTTTGACAGTTTGTAGTTCTTATGTTGTCAATGTATGTATGTTTGTTAAATTCTTGGGTGAATGGACAAGTGAAAGCAGGTATTGATGTAATATATATGTAAATGCTTGTATGTATGTATGTATGTTTGTGTTCCTCCACGAAGTCAGTTTATTTCGCATGCGTGTGTTTTGAATGATTATTTCTAGATTTCGTTTTCTTCTGTTGTTCTTTTCGTTTGTTTGTTCTGTTGCTGTCTGAGTTCGCTGTATTTTAATGGATAATGAGCAATTGATATGCGTTCGCATTCATTTTCATTTGATTACAGTTCTCTAAGTGTTATGGTGTTTTTGGAATATTTAAGTATTTGTATTTTGAAGGCTTGTTGTCGTTTTTTTTTTTTTTTGACTTTTGTTCTTTCTTTCAATTTTGGCTGTCCCTAGTGGTAGTAGTAGAAGTAGTAGTGGCAAGTTCTCTCGCTAACCGTCTTCTTGCTCTGCTCTGTACTGACGACAACTGCTGATGTTTCAGATTCGTTGGCGGCTCGAATTGATAGCGTTGACGTTCACGCAATAATCGTTCCTGCTCTTGGCGCGCTTTTAGCTCGACGATATTACGTATGCGTGTCGAATTGCGTACTTGAAGTAGTCTGTGAATGGAAGAAATGGAAAAAAGATATAGAAATAATTTGCATGCGCATGTAATTTCATATTTGCATATATTAAAAATATTTTTTAAATTCTAGATTTTTCGATTTATGTTTAAATTTCGCAAAGATATTGCTTAAATCTCTTATTAATTGGCGTAAACCTGTGATATATCATAAAAGGGTTTTAAAAGAGATTTTGGGGTTGCCCTATATAATAATACATGCCAATTTCGTGAAAATATGTCAAATAACAATTTTTTTATACAATGACTTGTTTTTGATCATTCAAATTGCATGACCGCTATACGCTTAGTGGTCGGATTTATCTAATTTGCTCGGAGATTGTATTGTTGTTTTAGACAATAAATCAAGCCGAATTTCGTGAAAATACCTTTTCATGAAAAAGGGTTTTGCAAACTACAATTACATTTTTTGTCATTGTTGTAGCGGGACAATTATGCCGAGTAGTCAACTCAACCCTTTGCCGGATAAAAATTCGGTTACGCAGAAGCAACTGTCTTGGGAACGGAAGTTTTGTTTATTCAGTTTGTATGACAGTTATATGCTATAGTTGTTCGTTACGGGCGGTTCTGACGAATAAGCAGATTTTTGGGGAGAAAAGAACGTCTGCAAAATTTCAGACCGATAACTCAAAACCAGAGGCACTAATTTGCGTATATGCATATAGACAGACAGACGGGCATAGCTAAATCGAATTACTCCTGTTCAGGGTATAAAAAAAAAACTATATATATATTTTAATGGCATCGAACCTCCTTTTAAATTAGTCAAGAAAGAAATTTTTTACACAGTGGTGGGCACACAGTTGACATTTTACACACCTGCAAGCTATCTTTAATTGTACCTAGATATGTTTATTTAATTAAAAAGAAACTATTAAATAAATATTAGAATCGGCGCTCTTACAACATTTACTTACTTTCTGCGTCTCAAACGTTCTCGTTCGCGAAACAGTTGCGGCAATTTGGGTAGAAAATTCTCATCTAATATCTGATATAATTCACGCTCTTTTGCATTTGTTGAAGATTTAAACTTGCTGGCTAAATTTTGCCAATCCTCTTCGGTAAAACAAATCACTTGCCAAACGGCACCTTTAGCGCTTTCACTTCCCTTGCCATTCAGTGATGTGGTCGTTGATTTACTACCACTAATACCACTGTAACTATTCAAAGACGATGCTGGCTTATCCTCGCGATATAATCGCGTGCCATAGAAATACCAATAGCCGGAATTTTTCGAATCGTATCCGAGCGGTTCAACACGCAAGCTATCCGCTTCCAAATTACTTAGTATAACTTGTACGTCGCAAGAGTCGAGACGAAAGTGGCATAAATCGTGTAGTATTTGTAAACGTTTGCGCACCGGCAGTGACTGAAAGTCAATGTCCGTATCAAAGTGGTTTTCGGTATTGTGTATGCGACACTGTTGGCGTAGAAAACGCCTCAAGAACATCTGATAATTGCTATGGGTTATTTCTTTTGCTACCGATTTGAGCGCATCGCATCCCTTTAATAAACGCACAATTAACTCGGGAACCAGCGCAATTTGGTCTTCATCCGTACCATCCGACAACAGCGCCGACTCAAGATCCTGTAATAAAATTTACAGTTTACAGTTGTATGTAACCAGTATGCCAAACATACAATACAACCTACCTCGATATCGATGTCGGGCAAGTCAAAAGCGGAACTAAACAATGAACAAAAATGAGATATGCACGGTATCTCCCACCATGATTGAATGTCTGTAAGACATAAATATAAATTTTAGTGATTCGAAAACTATTATAAAAGGCAAGCATACACTCACCCAATAGCCCGATAAAAGTAGAAACCATTTATATATTACTTCACGCTTTTTTAAACAATTAATTAGCTATTTTAATGATTCCTTGAGTTTTGTTCCGTTGTTAAAATTTTCTTGTTTGTTTGTATGTTAAGCTGTTGTTACAATTATTGCTTCGGTTACTTAAATATAATCTGCTTTCGTATAACATCCTTATGTGAGTAAGTTCAAGGCATTTTGTTTGCTCATTAGAAAACCACTTTACGAAAACAAACTAGGTATATATGCTATGTATGTACATGTAACACCTGCAAGGAGAATGTTGTCACTTGCAAATTGCTTATTTGTCATATCCATACAATATTCAAAATAAAGAAATACGCTTCATGCAATAACTCGAAGTAATTCTGTTTATCGATACGATACATAGCAGTAAATTATATAAAACTGTAAATTGTGTGCGTAAAAAGTTGACATTAACCTATTTCCGCTCTTAGTTCATAATATGCAAATTTTTTTTTTTAACTGGGAAAATAAATTTATAAGAAAAATAAAAAAAATCAATTGATTAATTGTTTATATTTTAATTGTAAAACAAATATTTTGAGGTACAATTTCTTGATATTCAGAAATATTTTTAATGAATATTTGTCAACTTTAAATACAAGGTTATTGCACCGCAAAGCTAATCGACAGCTCAGCATTGCGAGGAAACAGGCGCCAAAATTGACATGAAGCTCCACAACTGGCAACGAAAAGCACATATGTATGTACATACATATGTATGTTCATATATGTACATATGTAGTTTATATAGAAGCTTAGTGTATGAAGGAAAAAATAAATAAATTAGTATCGAATTACCGGTAACTCAGGTAGGTAACTAGGAGAAAGAAAACGTATGTATGTATGTAAGTATGAACATGCATGTTGATATAAACATACACATGTAGAATTGTAGATATTTAACAAGAACACAATAATATAGCAAAAACAAAAATAAAACCTTTTATATCAGATTCATTGCACAACTTAAGACCCATCCTTAAACATATAACTAATTTTTTTAAGTTATTTGTATATAAGGATCTCAAAAAACATGACACATTATTTGCGCTTTCTTTACAAACAAAATAACAACGAAAATAATAGTTATAAAGCATCAAAAACATATGTGCGAAAATATCTATATTTCAAAAGGCATCTGTTTATTACAGATTATTGAAAGATATGAGAGCGTTCATATATTTATATATGTATGTATGTATGTAAATACTTATTTAGAACTCTATGCGAGTAACATTTGTGGCTATAGCGGACATATGTATGTCGGAAAATATTGCTTTAAGAGCAATCAAAAAAAAAGTGCAAAAAAAATATTACAAACTCCTGAGTGTTACTAATTAATTACCAAGCTCTCTATGCTTTGGTGCAGCGAATTAGACTGTCGGAATTCCGGTGCCAGCTTTCATTAATCAGCCGTGCAATATTTTCCCTTCGGATTTCAGGTTAATCAAAATTCCCTACTTCATCAAGTACATGCAGGTATGTATGTACACATGTGTTGTGTATGTAAAAAGTTTGGCGCGCACATTGCACTACAAGTCAAGCACCTTAATAATACACCCACCCAAAATCATTGCATATGCTGCACCAAAATAAAGCAATCGGAAATCAAAACAAAATACGATTAGAAGGAACAAACAATCATCTACTTTCTTCGACGCCGACGTCAACACACTTTACGTTATTGTAGTCGACGACGTCGCCGTTGTTGCCGCTTACATCGCCGTAGTGATTTCCGATGTGTTGGATTGTTTTGATTTTGAAAATGCGGACACAATACCGCCAATAGAGAGAGTTAATGATATTATGCTTGCTGATGCAAAAATGAGTACGTTGTTGACTCTACGGCGGCAAAAACATACATTAGCCGTGCTACTCATTACTTACATCTTTTTATAAAACAAAAAACAACAACAAACAGCGATATAGCGACAGCTTGCAAAGCTTTATCAACATACGTGCGAAGGAAATGACTAATGCCACCTGCGCAATGATATGTATGCTTTTCCGTTTCCTTTATGTCAGTGAGATTGCTGTCAAAACGTTTGCATGCAGTAGAAAAAGGTATACGTGAAATTTTTCTAATGTGGTCATAAGAAAAATTATTACTTTGTAAATTCTCGCAATATAAGCTAAAAACTTTGAAAATGCACTATATACATAAAAGACAAAGCGTATAACGCTACACTGGGATTGTATTTGGCATGATATTGTGCGCGTGTCTGTTTGGCCTAGCTGAAGGCGCGCAATCAGAATTTATTTACTCAAGGCACGCATATCTGAATGAATGTAGAAATGTATATACATTCACGTAAATGTAATATATACATATATTAGCGGAGCAAAGCCGAATGATAGAGCTCTAACGCACGAAGTGAGCCATTGGGAGCATTGTAGTGCGCAAATTGAGCGTTTTCACGAATACGCGTATAAACCAACAACTACCATACATTAAATACACACCTCCCGCCCATTTAAGAAATACATAATTCTATTTTCACGCTGTTTTGACACTTCTCAGCCTGCCAAGTATAACTTTATTGCATGCAAAGAACATAACAACATCCCTTTTTCGATAAAAAGCTTTAAAAAATAAAATTTCAGCATAATTCGTGTATATTTTTTTTGCCTACCTCCACCGCCGACACTGAGTGCAAACAGTTGTTGCACCACTGCGATTGTAATTTTTAATTATAATTTAATTTCTTTTAATCGCAATTTTGTTTTATCTAAAAATATAGATTCATTATGTTTTATTTCACTTGTATTCGTTTTCGTCTTCTACATTTTACTTCATTGTTTCTTTATATTCTTTCTTGGTCAATAAATCATGTAGAAAGATTGTGAAAATTTTTTAGTTCCATCTTTACATTGGTTCGTATGTTTGTGTACGTGTTCATTTGTGTATGTGTGCTTGCGTGCGTTGAGCTCTTTCGTTTCCGATTCTAATTTTTAACAATTTTATACATTTTTTAACTTTTCACTTTATATTTTCATTTCCAGACAAGAGGTATTTTAATGATATTCTACCATCAACACGAACTTAAAGCGTTTGCTTATTTTATCTTCACTTGATACCTCTTTTAAATTTTCACTTCACAATTTTTTCACATTACACATACACACGGTAAAACACTTTCCTAATTTTTTCTACTTTTACCACAAAAGAGCACTACCGAATACGTTCAACGCACGAAATAAACTGAACAAATTTTATTCTACTGTGCCTTACCACACGGCAACCAAACGAAACAGGATGGCCAGAGTATAAGTACATGTTTCCGCTTCTGTCGCACACCGTCGAAAGAGATGCCTTTACATACTTTGGAGTGGAAATGTAAATTGTAAAAGGGGAATAACAATATACTTGAGATGTTGAGTTGATTTTCGGTGTTAACATTTTTTAAATAATGCTTAGAGCGCCCGAATAATGTAAAAATATTTATTTAATAATTACAAAAAATTCAAAATAAAGTAGCATAAGTTGGTATAAATATGCGGATTAATTATTATTAAATGGGATATTGCATATACACTCATTAATTACGGATACCCACTAAATGGATTGCACTACTAATTATGAATAAATATTTTAATAACATTTAGTTAATCTCTATTTCGTAGTAATTATATTTAATTATTTTCCTGATGCATATTAGAACACATTTTCCTTTTGTTTAACTGTTACACATGACTTGTTATCTGATTTAAAATTGACACTTTTTTATATGATAAGCATAATTGTATTACCTTTCGGATTTTGAACAATAATAAAAAACATATTAAGGACATAACATAAAGTAAATATTTCGTATCAACTAATGAGCTTTTATGCGATAATATAACCATATTTTGTTGGCTTGGTTTATAGACCGATGATCCATCCAACATAAATTTCGTAAATCGATTGTCTGTGTGCATAGGACGAAAAGAAACAAACAATTAAAAGGAAATCCTTTAAAACGCTAAATAGGCTGTTTACGGAAATAAAGATTCTGTCAAATCCAAATATTTATGCTTTCATTCAAGATTCTGACAATTAATATGACAATGAGAGTTTCTGCCCAAATTTGGAAATCCCTTACTTATGTATATGTCATGGATATGAACCGAATAAGAACGTGCTAAGAGAAAGTTGAACGAAACTAACAATATTTAAAAATGGAAAATATAAAACGAAAGTTATTTAGAGTAAAATTATTAAGGACAGTGGTCATTCAGACTGTAATTTATAATTAAATAATACAAATTCGGTTCGGTATTTTTTATTTATGAATGGTTTTTACTATTCTATCTTCTAAGTTGGTCACTAAAATCGGTTCAGTAGTTTAGGCGTCCATCGCGGACAAACAACGTGACACGTAATTTTTATATATTGTATAAAGTTTATTTTGACCAAGCCTTATGCCTCTAAAAGAATAGGGCATTTGAGCCAATCATGTGAAAATTTTGGCCAACATTTTATAAGCTTACCTCAGATTTAAGCAAATACTGAAACCTTTCCCTATATAACATTCTCATATTACTTACAAATCCATAGAGGAATTATTATTAATGAATTAATATCTAAATTTTTTTTAATATTTCCGTTTATAGTTTGTGCGCTGATTTTCATATTTCTATTTCCGCCTAAGTAAAATGTTAATATATGAAGCAAAATTTTTCGTAAAAGACATTTAAAAACTTTGACTTCCTAATCGATTTGCAAAATTTTTTTAAATTCAAAGCGAATTGACATAACTCAAGTTTTCTACTAACCATTTGTGTTATTATTTTCTTTGGACTGTTAAAAAATACTCATTCAGTTTTGTAACTACTTTGCCTCTATTTTTAACTGACAGATGAATTTCTTATTTGAATGACGTACGTTTCAGAACGCATTCCGTCAACTGACAGCTTGATTTCATGCCAATTCGTTTTCAAAACAATGCGAATGTCAAGCACAAAGCGAAGCAAGGAAATAACAATCGGTTTTCGGAAAATTGTCTGCTGCCATCGCCGACGTTGGGCGATGACCAATGCTTCCCTTCTGTGTTTGGGTGTTTCAATTCATTCGCAACTGTCGCGCTGTACGGACGTAAAATACGAACGCGGAAACGGATACGCGGACCAATACATACAGAATACATAATTTTTTTCTTTCTTTTAAAAGAAAGAAAATACTTTAGAAATAACTTTCTTTCGGGACGGACGAAACAACAAGCCGCAAACATATTTCAATTTGAAAAACCAACAAGTTTTTCATAAAAGAAAAGTGAATTTATATTTTGAATGCGCATTTATATGAAAAGTGTATGATGATTCAGTGAAAAGTAGACTTTGCAAAGTGCAGAATAGGAGTGAAAAAAGTAGAAGTGGCTGCAGTGGTAGAAGTTGCAGAAGAAGAAGCAAAAAATCGAATTGTGGCGAAACGAAACGAGTGTAGTGTTAAAGCAGCAGATAAAACATACATATGTAAAAGTTAAAACGTAAACCAGTTTTATGAAAACCGACTGTTTTTCGAGCCAAACTCAACTAAACAATTTTGTAAAAACAATAACAAACCATACAACCAACCGGCCGACCAACTCCACTTGATGCGACACCAACATTCAATCCAAATGGTAAATGAAAGTGCAATTCTTTTGAAGTGAAATTCATATACTGAAAAGGAAAATTAAAATACAAAACAGCCATTGTATGTATGTAATTAGCATATTATAGGTGTTATGAGCAACTCCAATTAGAATTGTATACATATGTACAAGTGTACACATATATAAAGTTGTAAAAATTAGTAGAGAGTTTGATGAAAAAAATGTAGGGATTACATAAACAAAAATCTTAAGAAAATTGACACTTCCACATACATACATATCGTAAGCAGGTGCGCATTTACACACGTATTATTATTATAGGTATATGAACAAATAAGCATATCCAAAACCGTTCGCAGTATTGTTGTTGCAACAAAAAGCTTGAGTATACACAAATTTATTTTGCCTGAAATATGAGTGAGTTTGTGGAGAAGCGTGTCCACAAAGGGCAGAATTATTAATGGGAAGCGCAGAGGCTTTGTGAGCTGTGTTATTGTTGTGGTCTAGTCTGGTGAAGAATGCAAGCACATGCCTACATAACAAATTTGGTATAAGAGGTGCGCAATTTTCTCATAAACAAGTTGTATGTACATATGTACATACATAGGTAAACCGGAAAGGGGGCAAAGGGAGTAGTTAAGTTAGCGAAGCAGGTACACACCGCAAGCATATTCAGATTTACGGTAGAATTGAATGCAGTGTTAACCACAACACTGAAAGTGGATATGTTGGAGACAAACAAAGCTAAAGTTTGACATCAGAGTTTTATGCTCAAGGACGGAGAATACTTTCAAACGCTGCTTATATTACGACACATTTTTAAAGTTCGAAAAAAATGAAAGCGGAAGAAAATTTCAGTTAGCAGGTGGTTTAGACGGCTTTATATTTAAGAAACTGTTTTTCACCGCAAAAAATGCATGTAATTGAGGAGCGGCTGACGCAATCACGAACGCTGAAGTTAAAACGTTTGCAATAGTCGTGAGTTTGTTTTACAAACAAGGATTACAACACATTGTTGTGGGCACGATTTTTCTCTATCTCCACTAAACGCCCACTTTTTAGGTTATGTCATTCGAAATGGCAATTAAATGAATTGACTATGTTTGTAGAATGAATTGCTAATTGC
Source organism: Bactrocera neohumeralis (assembly GCF_024586455.1). NCBI lineage: Eukaryota > Metazoa > Arthropoda > Insecta > Diptera > Tephritidae > Bactrocera > Bactrocera neohumeralis. Next base: position 42,059,795 of record NC_065923.1, on the reverse strand, counting down.
TTGTTGTGCTTTAGAATGTTAAGTTAAATGTGTATATTTAACTTTTATTTAAAGCTGGAAGTTTTACTTGTACCTTGGTCTCACAATTTCTATTTATGTTTCTCAAAAATATTAGAAATTTTAGTGAGAAGACGCGCTGAATATGCGTAGTTTTACTGATAGAACATTAACATTAATCTTCAATGCCCTTTTTCAAACATCTTTAACATTGCATTAAATTTTTTTTTGTAAATACATTTTGGCTGAAATATTCCAATAACCACAAATACTATTAGAACTATATGTGTATATACGTATATATATGTACATATGTTATAGTATTGTATGTGTGGTATCTCTTAAGTTGAAGTTGTAATGTGATTTTCCTTCATTTTGTGTTCAATACTTGGTTTATAGCTAAGATGCTTTTGTGAAGCTTCTTGTTTATCAAACACATGACTTGGTTTTTTTTCATTCGTGATAATTTTTTACAACATTTAAAAGCCATATATTCTTGTGAAAATGAGGAATTCCAACTTCACCATTTTTGTTTTTCATTACTCAGCATAGCCGCACCGATTTATCGCTAAAACAAAATTTATATATGGATGTTGTGTAACCCACCAATAATTTTTGGAGAGTTTCTGATAACGCGGCTAACACGAAAGCATTTGGTTCCATTTACTTTTACGAAACTAGGACTTTTAATACAATTAATTTGATATACCAAAGTTCAAATAGATTGTTGTGGTTAAAAGGCACTAGCCTTCCATATCCTGAAGGTAGGCTGTGGGTAGTTTTTCGTTCGTTTTTCTTGCTGGACGGTGGTCATGTCAGCCTTCAATCTAACGAGGACATCAACCAGCTGTGCAGCGGCACCTTCCCAATTTAGGGACCGGACATTCCAGGTGCATGCCCTCAAATCGTAATCCTTAATGCGTTTGTCATGGTCGTCATCAAAAGGGGGTCTCTCATCCGAGGCTTGTTGTACTTTTTCATTCAAATTATGACAACAGCTAACGTATTACACATTTTGTTAGAAGATCTCTTAAATGTACTACTGTGTGTAGTTACGCTTCATACATATGTACATATATAGAGTCTAGCATATTGATGGAAATTTTTAGTTGGTATAATCATTGATAAAGTAAATTTTGTACATATTTGTATATGCATGTACAATATTAATATATGTACATATGTATACATAGTGGCATTATTTATTAACACACATGCATAAGAGCAGCAAAAACTGTGATTAAAAACATCAAGAGAAATTGAAAGCAGATGTTAATAACACACAGAGAAACTGATAAGTAGAAACACAACACAAACAAAAGAGAAGGCAGGCCGAAGCCAGAGGAAAAATGACTGCAAATGACGGCAAGGGGCATTAAGAAATAATTACAAAGATTTGTAGCGATTTTCTTGCGTGCAAATAAAATACATGCATCTGCATGTAAATACATGTGTAAGTGTGTAAATGCAAGAAAAAACACAAATAAAGAGCATAAAAGTAGAAAGCAGTGGGTTGCCGGTGGTGCAGCCCAGCGCATGGCGTGTGTGGTAACTTCCGCAATGACGTTTGGAAAAATCAATATCAGCTGTCACTTGCACTGTTACCATAACTGTTACTGTAAGCTGGAATTAATGGAAAAATGCAATGCAGAGTAATCATTAAGTCACTTGCATGGCAAACAAATCAAGTTTTTATATTATATACATGCATATAATATAAATTTGTACATATAAGTATATTCGTACATATTTTTATACAAATGCATGTACATATGTATGTCGTATATGTAAATACTCCTGTTTGCATAGCTCGAAGATAAAAAGTGAGTGAATTTAACGTTAACAAACAATAAAGTGCATCCCTGACATATGAGTGCTTTTATATAAGTACATTATTGTATATACACATATTATATACAAGTACTTACATAGTATGTATGTACTATATGCAAGCATGTCTACTGTATAATGTTTAATGGAATGATATCGCTACATAAATTTGTAGCTGCAGTAAGCAGCAAATAGCACAAGAGTTTTATATGTAAATATACAAAAAATGAGTTTATGTGCTACAACAACAAATTCACAAATATATGTATATGTGTGTATATATAATATAATACAGTTTTGGTGTAGAAGTAGCGAAACCCCATTGCAATCGCGCAAAAACGCTGAAATAGCGAAAACTCTTAGCCAAAATTAAAACAAAAAAATACAATGCTTGCATTTCACTTCTTTCCATTCTATTCGTTTTATTTCTTTTTTATTTGTTTGTATATTTTGCTAAATGTGCTAAAAAAATTTTGCACATACAACAATAAGTGAACTGAGTTAAAACACACAAAAATACTTAATGTCTGGTTTACTCACGTCACGACGAGAAATGCACAATTAAACGCAAATACTATATGAAAACGGGCAGCTGGTTGGCTGACAGCTAGGAAAGAGGAAGAGATGAAATGATAATAGAGTCAAGTTGTAGACGCCACGAAGTGATACTAGTAAAAGTAATTTTGCACGAACAATGGCATAATGAAACAGTTACACGACATACATACATACATACAAATGTCCATAAAAGTGTTTATGGTTTGTACACAATGCATTCAAATAAACGCGTTAAAAATTGAGTTTGTAATTTGAGATGCAATGCCATTCGTAAAACCCACCCGAAGAGTTAACTTACATTTTAAAGTAATTATATTGAGGTAAAAGTGATAAGAGATGTGTGAGTAGCAAGTAGCTGTTTACATATACTGTACATACATACATATTTATGGATATTACATGTATGCATTTAGTATGTATGTATGTAGTCTTGCTAATGTTATTAGACTGTAAGTATAAAAGAGCTACGTTCAGATGTACATAGCTGCATTCTATATTCGGTGGCAATTTGTAGGAATCAAAAGCGTTGAAATATTGTCAGGTTTCAGCAAAAGATTATACAATGAAATTTAAAATTTATTTATAGATTCAGAAGCTGCAACTCAGTACTACATATACTTCTATTGAACTAATAAATGCGAGCTAACGTCAGCCAGTAGTGAAAGAATGACAATTATGACATTAGTTTCTCTTGAGCCACCGCGAATCTGACGGCACAAGCGCATTGTTGCGGGAACTATAAATTATGCACAGTTTTCTTTTAACATTTTATGAAATCTTGTCCGCTTAATATATGTATTTAATAATTTGAACGAAAAATTACCAAAATGGTGTCCGTGTCCAGGCATTGGAACGTTTTAATTTCCGCATATAAAAATTGGTTTTGTATGAAACCGTTGTATTAATGAAATCAGTCCGGTTACGCGGGGTGTCCGGTTATAAGGACTGTCCGTAATGGGGAATTTCACTGTATTAACAAGTAAAGAAGGGTGAAGTCGGATGTTACGTATCAATTCAACATTGGAACATTAAGAATGTAAGGTTTTTAAGGTAAAAAAAAATATTTTTTTTACGAATTTAATTCATAAACATGAGTAATTTTATTCGGATCTTTTGTACATTATTGACCATACCTTTGACAATCTAGGGTAGTCAAATACGTTTCATGTCATCCATGTAGTCGGGTAGCATTGTTTCACAGACTTTAACGTTACGCTGTTTTTCTAAATTGAAGGACTATGGAACCAATCGTGCTTTCACTTTTCTTAGGCCCAAATAATCTTTCAAAATGGTTTTCACTGATCCTTCCGATATTCCAACGATGCCAGTAAGATCTCTGACTGTTAATCGTCGATTCTCAAGCAAATTCTCTTATTTTATTGACGTGTTGATCATCAGTTGATGTTGATGGCCGTCCTGAACGTGGTTCATCGTCAACGCGTTCTCAACCCTCTTTGAATAATTTGTGCCAATCAAAAACACTTGCTCGTGACAAACAATTATCGCATTTTCCAACATTTCTAACGTTTCGGTACCAGAAATTGTTTTTCCGTACACAAAATTTAATGGAACTTCGTTGTTGAATACTTTCACTCATCGTAAAAATCGCCGATAAGGGGATGCCCAACTCATCTCTCATTGGAAGTGAGAGAGCAATTGTTAAACGTCAAAACCTCCTGAACATTGACAGTTGGTGGAGTTCAGGAGGTTTTGACGGTTTGAACTCCATCAACTGTTAATGTTCAGGAGGTTTTGACGTTTAACAATTGGAAACGAAGGATGTTCAGATGGAAATCTTACCAAAAAATATGTAAACAGAGAGATTTTTTGTCTCGTTGAAGAGTTTAAGGCGCTCACACACTGGAATAAGTTGGGAATCCCTTTGTCACTTGTAAACACTAATGATTATTTTGATATAAGTATGGCATATGGCATAGATGTCACTCACAGTCATACATACCTAAAAAATATATTTCGACGAATGGGTTATCGCACGAAAATTAAATTAAAAAGTCCCACAGTAGTATAAAGAGTTTCCATCCTTATCTTTGGGGTTCAGGGCATAATGAAGCATTGCCGAAAGCTGATAGATATACTTAAATAAGTATATAGATATAGATATGTATGTATGTATATGTTGTTGTTATACATATGCACATGTGTTCACAGTATATTTGTTTACTTTTTATTTTATGCATTTTTGTATGGCAACTGTGCCGTCAAAATGCGATATCAGGATGTTGCTCACATGCACACAAATAGATAAATGAATAAAATGATATATTATGTATTTATGCAAATACTCGTCCAAGTACTGTGTGCTGCCACAAACCCTTAAATAAAGCCAGTAAGATATCAAAAAGCGAGCTAATGACTTTCAGTTGAAGGAGTAGAGCTGCCAACAAAATAAATGCGCCTCCCCCAAAACACTCATGACATACATACTATACTATGTGCTTACTCACTTACATACATACATATGTATATACATGCCGAAATTGCGAACTCAACCAAAAATATAAAAATCGATAAAGTACACTTTGCTTCTTCGCTATAACGCTTGCGGCACTCAACCAGTTTTGCAATGCCGGTTAAAAATGGATGTGCAAATATAATGCAAACGTGCAAACATAGCACAAAATTTTATTAAATACTCATATACATACATATGTATTTATACAGTATATATGGTATATACATATGTATATTAATATATATACATACTTGCATTTCATACATATAAACAAAAAGTGATAGCGTGAGCACTTCGTAAACTCACCGTATGATTTCAGCTGAATAAGTACAAAACACGCATAAATAATATAATAAAAGTAAGTGGATAGCAAAACAAAAAAGTTGCCAAAATTTTAGACAACTTATTAACCCACTTTTGCACAGCTAATTTATTACCATCGTCAATATTTGAGAGTTCTGTTTATTATTCGCACTAGTTGTATTGATTGCAGCGAAAATTTTCGACACCGATTTACAAGCGTTTGAAATTAACACGAAACGCCTCGCAGTAATGCCGATGAGTCATGGAACCAAATTTTTGGCAACAAAAAAAAAAAACAAAAACAAAAAACTAAAAATAAAACAGAAATGGCAAACGACACGCGCATTTCTTTCTATTAAGTGGACAAAGTGGACATAAAACAAATATAAAAGTATTTACCGAAAAAAGAAATGGAAAAAACTGTTGACATAGAAAGAAAATAAAGAAGGAAAGCAAAAGTAATGTTGACTCAAATATATTAAGGTGAAATAAAAAATTAATTTAATGCTAATTTGAATAACAAAACGTTAACGTGTTAGCCTAGTTAATACAAATTTATTTTGGGCTTCGGAAACCTTGGTGACAAATAACGGCACCGATATGCCTTGTCTGCGCTGCTTCTTTTCGCGCAAAAGCGTTTCGGCAAGTGTAAATTTAATGCGACACCTTCACTCAAAACACGCTACTATGTAAATATGTAAACTTATACAGCTGCGCAAAAAATAAAAGCAATCAAAAGCAATAATTTCAAATGTTTCTCTTTTCATCTAAGATTCAGCAGCCTTTTTTCAACCAATTTTTTTCTAATATTTTTATTGTTACAAACTTACACTATTAACAAAGAAATTCTGAAATTTTTGGAAAAAATATTTTAAATTCGGCCATTGCGACGCCATTTCCGGTGACCCCTTGGAAAAAAGAAGCGCCCGCGTTAGCGGTATAACTCTTTACAGAATCATCTAAAGTGAAAAAATTTTTTTCCAAATAGTTGTAATCGAAAAAAATCCTTCGTCCAAGTTTTTAGACTTTATCTCAAAAACCTGTTAAAATTTCATAAAGAATGTTGCGAGTTTCAGAATTATTTCAAAGAACCGTAAAATTTCATAAAAAACACAGTTTCGAGAAAAACGCGTTTAAAGACGGCGCACTTAGCTTAGCTAGCCTCGAGCGCACAAGTTCTCAAGGCTGTATCTCCGAAACTATTACTCGAATCAACTTGAAAATTTAGGACAATATTCTAGAGGTTTTGTAGAATTTAATAAAACAATAAAAAAACAAATTCGATTTTTTGAAATCCGTAAACCTATGTAACCCCTTAAAACTGACTTACCAAAATGAATATTTTCACAACAAACTTTTTTCGATTAGTATATTATTTGAGATATATTTGGATAAAATCACAATGATTTTCTTTCTTTCCTTTCAATCTTATTATAAGAAATATACTGGAAGACTTTCTGTATCTACATTCCCACGACAGTCGGGTCTAAGTAACCGGATCCGGATTCTCATCCGGTCCAGGATGAAAAATTTCCGAAAACATTTCTGCTATAAAAAAGTTCACATAATATTTAGTAGATATTCGGCTACAAACGGACATTAAAACAACTAACTATCCAGCAAAGGTATAGCCAAGATTTTCGAGAGTAACTACCAGAAAGTAATTTTTGGTAATGGCACTCTCTTTTCGGCAACCAATATGAATTTTTATAGCCAAGATTTTCGAGTATTATAGTAACTACCAGATAAGGGTTATATATACCAAAGTTTTGGTCAAATCCGGCACTCTCTTTTCGGTCCGTGCAAGCTGTAAATATGAGATATCATTTTCGTATTCCTTGGTCCATAAGAATTAAGTTCGAAGATGGGCAAAATGGCCCACAAAAATGCGAAGTGCCAGTGAAAACAAAGGATCGCATTAGGGGCATATCAAAAGTTCTAAGTTTTTGGGTTTGTACTAAATGCATTTCCATATTTTGGAAGAAATCGGGCCCACCTCCCATACAAAGGTTATGTTGAAAATCGTTCGACTAACAAAAAACGTCACTTTCAAGCTGACCACATTTGCATGGACCAAGAAATTTGTTAAGATATTTTCTTAACACCCTGATGACATGTACGAAATATGGGTGAAATCACAACCATTCTTCCAATATAAGCTATTTTATTCCATGATGCCTTCTCTGTATTACGTATAAACATATCTTCAAAAATACGGTATTTGAAAAATATTTGCGATTATCACTTTATATGCGAGAGTATAAAATGTTCTGACACCCGAACTTAAACAGGGTATATTTTTGTTGATAGCGGGTTCGTCAAATAGTAATTTTCAAGACTCATCGCCAGTAATAACATAATTTTAATGACTCTTTACGTATACATATCTTCCAAATATTTGCTCCCTTATTATACTCTGAACAGGGTATAAGCATAGATCCAAGACTCATCGCCAGTAATAATACGTCTCATGACAACCTGGCAGTCGGAAAGCATTGTTCCACAGACGTTAACGCGACGCGAAAAAATTTAATGATTTTGGAGCCAATCGTGCTTTCACTTTTTTAGGCTCAAATGATCTTTTACAATGGTTTTCACTGATCCTTCCGATATTCCAACGATGCCAGTAAGATCTTTGACTGTTAATCGTCGATTCTCAAGCACCAATTCCTTTATTTTATTGACGTGTTGATCATCAGTTCATGTTGATGGCCGTCCTGGACGTGGTTCGTCTTCCGTTCTCGATCCTCTTTAAATAATTTGTCAATCAGCAATCAAAATCGCTTCCTCGCGACAAACAATTATCACCGAAGGCCTTTTCCAATATCCTGAACGTTTTGGGACCAGAAATTTGATTTTGCGCATAAAATGTAAGGCGAATTTGTTGAATAATTTCACTCATCGTAAAAATCGTCGAATGCCCTTTATTCAGAAAGACAAGCGTATACAAAAAATATTTCAACAAATGGGTTTTCGCGCAAAATTTAAATTAAAAAGTATTACTATTATTTGCCCACCTTAGTATATAATTTATTAAATTTTTGTTTATTATTTTCTTTCACTTAAAGTTGCTATGATTTTTTTCGTAACTGTATGTCATGCTTTCAACAATGCTTAACATTAGCAACCATAATAGCAATAAAGAAATATTGCTACCAACAATCAACCACTTAATCAAGTAAATCGAGTGGGCAATTCGTAGCCGTAACCGACAGAATTTGCAAATGTTTCAATCTCAATTGACGATTGACGACGATTCTACTCCCATGCCATATGTATATTGATTGCCCACATATGTATGTATGTACGCATGTGTGTGCGTAAATATAGATGCCTTCAAACACTTCACTTTTCTTCACTTCTCTACTTATTTTCTGTGTGTATGTATGTATTTGTAATTATATAGCTTTTCGCAGCAAACTATAGTGTTGTTATTGTTTTTTTATATGACGGAATTATTTATTGCTTTATTGCCACTGTTGTGGTCGCTTCAAGTGCGCTTACACTGCGTGCCTTTGGCTTATGAATCTCTTGAATCTTTACGCCGCTAGACATCATCGAGTGTGCTGGTGCTGAGGCACTGAGAAGCCACTCGATGAGCACTTGGCAAAATATTGCTGTTGTCAAGTTTCCATTTGTTTTAGCAAAAATGAATAATTATTTAAATAGGCTTTTTTATTGGTCTCTAGAGTCCAAATATTTTATCCAAAAAACATGTATGTAGATATGTACTTTTCTCATATTTTAATAAATAGTGTTGTTTCGTTTTATCAATTTGCAACCACGAGAGTATATTGCAGGCTTATCTTGGGTGTATTATACACCTGATGTTTCGTCGAAAGCTTCAGCTCAGTAAATACTACTATGTATATTTCAAAGAAATGAAATTGAAAACGTACAATGCTAACAAAGTCTTTCAATTTCAATTCGGTGAAGCAGTTCAATGCCGTTGATTTACACATGCGCAGACTTTATGCTTGTTAAGTCGGCTTCTTTGAAATTGACAAATTATTTGTTAGATGTCAGAAATTATTTTATTGTAGCTCTTTATAACGCAATTGTCCAATTTGATTTGGTAATTTTCATAATGAAGTGGTCACTATTGCTTTAGAAAGAAAATAGAGCTCTGTTCGCTTCACTTTTTGTCTGCTCGGCAACTTTGAACGCTGCGCTCTTTTTTAAAAAATGTGTATGTGAAAGCCACAAGAAAGTTATATACAAAACATACTATGTTGATAGCCAAGCGGCATTTAAAGCGATAATCTCACATCGCACTGCGGTTCATGCTGTTCGGTAGTCATGCGGATGGCATCTCAGCCACTAATTCGCTTCCCCGTACGGCCAGATCAGCGGAATTTCTTTAGAAGCAGGGAGATTTAGCGGCCAATCGGGAGGTTGATTACGCTTTTAAACTTTGCCTGGCGAATGTCTGTGATTTGTTGTCAATACTTTTCCCTGTCCACCCTGCGCTCCTTGTGGAGCAGCTCTTTCATGGTAAAGGGATCAAAGGCAATGCAGGTCTCCGGTCATACCATCCTGGAGATAGCTGCAGAGCGGAATTTCATTCGATTACTATTACTTATTTATATCAGTCGAATCATTTAAAAAAGTAAAAGTTTAAAAATTAATAAGCTGTGACACAATGCGCTGATTCAATGTCTTTTATTTAGAATACTGATATCTTCATTTCATTTTGATCTCATAATCGTCGATCAGTCATAAACTTCTAATTAGAATACACCACTGCCTTGATAGTACTTTGGAAAAGTCGTTTTTTTCTAATTACAGAACACCCAACAGAAAAATAGATCGTCATTAAATTACATATGACGTCATTGTATGTATTACTTGTAGTTTTTCACTACAGATTTTCCTCTGTCAGGCAGCCTTTGAGTTTTTATGTAAGAATGGCACCTAAAAGCTTTTTAAAAGCTTGCTACATATTACTCTTTCTTCGAGTACCGTAATACACGATAGAAAAGTTGTTAAGAACCTTACTAATACTTTACCAAAATAAATTTGATAGGAAAACCCCAAATTTAAATAATGCTAGTAAGTTTCATACAATAACAATAGATTTTTTATGGGTGTCTGACAGGAAAATACTTTAGTTTAAGACGTCACAAACGAAATTTTGTTTTTAATGTTTGAGGGTTCTTTTCGCAGTTTGTTAATTGATTAAAATAAATAGTTGTATCAAAAACAAATTGCGTGGCTGACAACAATAGCAATAAACGTAGTATACAGTTACAGATATTTAATTTTATTTTCTCGTACCTTATTTGCCCATTTGATTAGCTGACCATTTGATGAAATTCCGAAAATTCAGCGGTTCAATTTGTGTTTGTTCATCAATTAACAAAGTTATTAGATTTCACCCGATATTTGCTTTACGCAGTTGTGAAATATAGCATAGCACTCTTTCCTATATACATACATACAGATACATATGTATTATTATGTTTTTATACCCTACAAGGTGTATTAAGTTTACCACGATGTTTGTTACACCCATAAGAAAACGTCGGAGAGCCTACAAAGTGCGTTCCAAAGTAAACAGGACTTTAAAAAAAACAGAACAAATGGGTTTTTCGGCAAAATCAATTTATTTTATTCAAAATAGTCTCCTACTGCTTCAATACATCTTTTTGCACTTTCCAAAAGCAAGTCGAACGAGTGTTTGCCGGTACAAGCGTTTTGAACGGCCTCTACGTCTGCATAACGCTTTCCTTTCATGGGCAAATGCATTTTTCCGAAAAGGAAGAAGTCGCACGGTGCCATATCAGGTGAATACGGGAGTGGTTAATGGTTAAAATGTGATTTCTGGTCAAATAATCGGTCACAAGCGTCGATCGATGAGAGCAATTTTTGGTCGTCAGTCAATTTGTGCGGAACAAACCGTGCACACACCTTTCGTAAGCCCAAATGTTCGGTCCAAATGCGATAAATCGATGTTTTGGAGATGTTCAATTTCATTTCCATGAATTTCAATGATGATTTTGACTGATTTTTGATGAATTCACGCACAGTTTCGATGGAATTTCCGGTGATCACGCATTTTGATTGGCCCACATGTTGATCGTCATTTATGTCCTCACGATCACTTGAAAAACCACTCGTACACTCTGCAAAGGGATAGGAAATCATAGCCATAAACTTTAAAAACACAATTTAATGTTGGCTCTTTGTTCGAAGCTTATTTTCGCACCGATAACACAAACATACTGACACCTAAAACGCAATAACTTCACTCCCAATCAATGAAATGTCATGAAACTCACTGGACAATCGATAAAGATAGCAGATTCTAACGCACCAGCCGACATATTGGTGGGGCCACCAGGGGGCGCTAGATTCAAAAGTCCTGTCTACTTTGGAAAACACCTTGTCTAATAAAGGGTGACCCATTTCTAACTCCCTACTCTTTTAAAGAAAAAACACAGAAACTTCAAAGTGAATGGGGAATGTTTATTATTTATTTTTTGAAGATTATTTCTTTCTCCGTGGCTACTTCTCAGATGGTCCATCCGTTGAGTCAAATTTTCGATGACTCACTCGAGCATTTTGACTGGTAACTGGCTCCAAGACCTGAATCGAAGTAGGATTGTCCGCATAGACTTTAGACTTTACATATTCGCACAGGAAAAAGTCTAACGGTTTGTTTTCACACGATCTTGGTAGCCAATCGACCGCTTCAAAACGTGAAATTATCTGTTCACTGAAGTGTTCTCTAAATAACTGCATTGATTGAAGCAATGTGTGAGAAGTGGCGCCGTTTTGTTGAAACCAAATGTCGAGATCACAAGCTTCAATTTTAGGCATCAAATATACGATTATCAAAGCGCGAAAGCGGTCGATGATTCCACCGGCCCGCAAACTGCAGCAAACCGGTTTTTTCTGGATGAATGATCGACATCAGTCACCCATAGCATATAGTTGCCACACTCACTGACCCATCAAAATCAAGTTATTTGTGAAAGGTATTATAGGTTCTGTTAAAATTTGTTCTTGTTATACCCTGAACAGGGTATATTAATTTTGTCACGAAGTTTGTAACACCCAGAAGGAAGCGTCGGAGACCCTATAAAGTATATACATATATAAATGATCAGTATGTGGAGCTGAGTCGATTCAGTCATGTCCGTCTGTCTGTCCGTCCGTCTGTCTGTATATATACGAACTAGTCCCTCAGTTTTTAAGATATCGTTTTGAAATTTTGTAAACGTCATTTTCTCTTCAAGAAGCTGCTCATTTGTCGGAACTACCGATATCGGATCACTATAGCATATAGCTGCCATACAAACTGAACGATCGGAATCTAGTGCTGGTATGGAAAACTTTTGCATTTGACGATATATCTTCACGAAATTTGGTATGAGTTATTGTTCATAGAAATAATGTAATATCGGAAGAAATTGTTCAGATCGGCTCACTATAGCATATAGCTGCCATACAAATTGAACGATCGGAATCAAGGGCTTGTATGGAAAACTTTCGCATTTGACGTGGTATCTTCACGAAATTTGACATGGATTACTGCTTAAGGTAATAATATAATCTCCGAAAAAATTGTTCAGATCGGAATACTATAGCATATAGCTTCCATACAAACTGAACACATAGTTACTAAAAGAAATACACCTGTGAAGGGTATATTAGCTTCGTTGCAGCCGAAGTTAACATTTTTTCTTGTTTTCTTTGCAAATACCTGCATATGTGTCTATACATATATAATAAACGCGGTATGAAATACTTTCTACTGTCTGTTCTATTGGACATACATACATATGTATGTATATGAACATATTTATATACCACCACCCCATTTTTAGTGGATAGACGAAATAATTTGTTATCATATCATTCTGGGTACACCAATAATACACCGTCATTGTACTTAAATTATCTAAAATACATTAATTGGTACTTTTGATATTATAATTGAAGGGCGTGTAGTTAATAAATTTAAAATAAATTCAGCTATTTAAGAATTGCAACTCCTAAAGTATTTTTTTGAAAATCAAAAAATTCAACCAACTATAATAGTACATAAATTAAGCAAAGAGAGAAGTGTCAAACAAATAAATTTTCATTTATAATACATAAAGCACAACCCACGCAAGTTTTGAACATATTTACATAAATACATACCTACATATGTATGTATGTACAAATATAAAATGATATGCAGACAATAACAAATACAATAAAATATATTATTTTTAATTAAATTTCCATAAAAACGTATTCGTATATACCCACATACACATAAAATTGGATTAAATTTCCACAAATTTTCCACACTTGAAGTTTTTCATGTTACTCATTAATTCGAAGACCTTCCACTAATCGAATAGATACGCATTTATTTGTTTGTTTTGTGGTTGCGTACAACATTTTGTTAGTGTTTGGCGTCTCATTTAGGCATGTCGAAGCGAATTCGTAGAATTGTGATTAATAAATTTGTATAAATATGCAAACATGTTTGTATGTATAGATTTGTCATACAAGCAACAAAACTGTTTTCGTCAAAAGAACACGTCAAATTGAGAAAGACTGGCCTTAAGTGACCAGTTTATGTGAACAAACTTTTTTGGACAACTTACGTTTGTTGTGATGCCTTGTTGATATTATTGATGAGGTGTGAAAATGACAGAGAGACACGAAAATAACCTACTAATGATTGGAAACGCAGAAACCAGATTGTTTTTTTGGGCTCTTGTGTTGTCAATGACGATGACGTAATGGATTGTTTAGGTAGATGATAAAACTTTAGTATTTGATTTCAGCGTTCACAAAGAAAATGTTGAGACAACTTTGAAATCATATATTTTTTGACGAATTTGGTTAAAAATTTCCTAAGACGTTGGGACTTTTCGCGTTAGAGTCAAGTGGTGTAGTAGTCAAACCACCACCATTTACTAAAATGTTAAAGCTGTACGTGATGCAAATTTTTTGGACTCAAATTCGTAATCAGGACACCAAAAATACCCCGCAGACCTCTCGGCACATCGGAAGCACATTTTTTCTTCAGATTTGTTGAGTAGAGTATTTTTAAAATTGAAGAGTTCATGAAATATTGTGTTAAGTCTCTCTTAAGGTGCAATGAAGTGGCAAGAGTTAATTATATTTTAAGTGAAACAATTTGAAATTTATATTATCAGCATACATACCAAAATTGTGCTTTCTACGCTATACTTACGTATATCACTCAAGGTTTCCGAAAACATCTGCATTGTTACTAAAACCACAAGCGTATGCTATAGAATGTGTATATACGAAGAAATCGTTGCTAATATCGAGATCAATTGGATCAATGGTAATTGCAAGAAAGAAACTCAAAAGCAAAGTGCGCAAGTGCGTATACGAATCCTATCAGTGGTTCTTCATGATACTATTCGATTACCAAATGAATTATTGATTTTTTTTTTTTAAATTCGTGCCATCGTAAGCATGACGATGTTGTTTTTGTGACGTCAACAGCGTAACCATGTATTCTATCAACTTAGATTTGATAATATAAAAATTAAAATAAAATAAAAAAGTATTTATTGTGATAATCTAATAAAATATACTTAAGTCTACAAGCTTAATTCTCAAAAAAACAAAAAAATATATATATATACATAGTACAAATGGTATTTATGTACACTAGTTTATATTTGGCGGAGTCGGAAAAAAAAGAATATTATTTTCTAAGACATTCAATTTCGAATTTTTTGATGATACGTTATTTTGAATTCAGGTGACGATATACATAGTACAAATGTAGCTCTTAACTGAATAACTGTCCTATGAGCTCTTAACTGTAACTGTCCTTCACCATATATCTATTTTCAATAATTTTATTTATTATCAAAGTAATCCGCTTTGGCCCCAATACACTTGTGCCAACTTTTTTTCCAGTCCTCGAAACAGTTGTTAAAGTAAATTTCCGGAAGAACAATCAATGCGCGTAGCGATTTAGTTTAAGGGGTTACAAGTAATTCCTAGAGTAAAAAACAGCATTTTTTCAAAATTTATTTCTCATAAAAAAATGTTTTATTAGAAAAAAAACTGTCAACTTTTTTCAAAATTTATTTCTCATAAAAAACATTTTATTAGAATTTTTTTATTGTTAAAAATATAAAAAGAATTCTGAAATTTTTGGAAAACAAAATATTATAAACTCGAAGAACTGATGCGCCCACTTTGGCAAGATAACTCCTTACAGGATAATCTAAAGTGAAAAAATACGTGTTTTAGTTAAAAACTTAAATTAGAACTTAGACGAAGGAGAAAAAATTGAAAATTGGATTTTTGGCAGAAACTTTTAGAAAAAAATTAAAATTTCAGTGAAAATTTCGGGAATTTTTTTTTTCAAATAGTTGTATCGAAAAAAATCCTTCATCCAAGACTTGAAGAATTGTATCTGAAAGACCTGTATAAAATTTCGTGAAGATCGGTTGACTGAGTAGTTCTCAAGAAATCTTGCCAATATATTTCAAAAACACAGTTTTGAGAAAAACGCGTTTAAAGACGGCGAACTTAGTCTCAAGGCTGTATCTCCGAAACTATTATTCGGATCAACTTGAAAATTTAGGACAATATTCTAGAGGTGTAGTAGAATTTAATAACATAATAAAAAATCAAGGTCATTTGAGTTTGCTGAATAACTAGAGGTCACATAGAACTAAATTAGAATACGACGGTAAACACACAATAATGGTTGAAAATTTGGCGAAAAACTCACGAAGAATAATTGCAGTATGTGGCAAAAATCAACAGTTGTCCGCCCTTAACTCCGGGCTCTTCTTCTTTTGCCTCGCGCAAAACAACCCACAACACACAAATAGCATCCCTTGTTGACAGTTTTGTCTATCGGAAGGGGTACGGAGTGCACTCGTCCTCGATAAACGAAGAAAACTGTCAACGTAACCTTGATGTTTTACTTGCTTTGACGTGGTTTTTTCGGCTTCGGCTCACCTTTGCTACGATATTCGGCCGAATAATCGTCTATTTCCGGGTCGTAAGCACAGATCCAAAACTCATCACAAGTAAACAATTCGTTATATTCCAATGATGCCAGCAAGATCTCTGACTGTTAGTTGTCGATCCTAAAGTAATGCTTATCTGGAAAACTTTTTCTTTTGAAAAGTTATCTTCAAAAAATTCGAAATATATAATAAGTGCAATCTTAACAATTTTTGTCTTGGTTAACATTATCAATTAACTATCTAAATTGCAATTCACTCTCGTTTACTTCAAGGATGTAGTCAAGTATTTTCTTGATTAATTAAATGATTGTGGTTTTATGTTTGACTTACATAACTAAGTATAAACAAATAGCTCGAGTATACTTCGAGTTACAGCGATAATAGACAATAGTTCATTTCAACGATAAGTTGACCTTCGCTAATTAACATAACCTCACAATTTGACTACTTTACTTCAAATGAGCGCTATGTTATGCTAGCATACGGTCAAAGTTCAAAGTTATCGCAACAAATTTCTATGTTTATTCGTATAAGTGGCACACTACTATGTTATCGGGGTTCTATATAGTTAATTTGCCAACTAAATAAATTCTTCAACACGCTTTAAATTCCGCAACGCTTCACTGAACATTATTTACACACCTACTTAAATTTGTTCATGACATTAAATACCTACATGTGCAAGTATGCCTACCTACCTAGAACCTTTTTGTGTAAACTATACAAATAGTAAGCTAATACGCGTACTGCACCCTCACAGTCACACGTGAGCTATCAAGTTACGACAATTAGAAAAACAAAAACAATAAAAAACATCGTTAATTTCGATTACATGCGGCTGATGGCAGGCAAGTGCACTTCAGCGCTCGTGGAATTGGTGGAGCAAAACACATTTTTCAATTTGTTAAACAAATTGACAAAATTTAAATTTCGATTTCAAAGTAGAGTCAATAAAAATGTACTAATAATACGACATGTTTGCACTGATACCGTGACGCGTGCCCCCACCGTCCTTCATCCATCGATGAGTATGGGTCTCTATTGCTGTTGTTCGCTCGGTTGATAAACACACCCATATAAGTGTGGCTCGAAGTATTGTTTTAGCAATAACAATGAGTATTGAATTTACTGGCGTCTATTACTATACTAATACTTGCTTAATTGCTATGTGCATACGTACCTACATACATACCTATAAACATTAATAAGTATATGAAATATATACTTCGAAATCAGTCAAAAGTCAATCGAAATGAAATGCTGATAGTGAGCAGCGGCAGAATAACGCCGTGTGTAAAAAAAAGCAAAAGTGAAAATGCCTCCGATAATATATTTCACGGCATAAGTGACATCATATAATACGAATCGATGACGAATGTGTAGTTATAAACACTAAGCCTAATGTGATGTAATATCTACAAAATACAGTTAGTTGGCAAAATTCTAATGTATTAGACTTTAACCTAACTATAATAGTTCTGAAGCGGTAGCTGAATATCAATTATTTTGTAGCATTGTTATCTATTTTCATAAGTAGCTAAAATTGTTCAAATGATAGAAGATAATTCCCTTGAACGAAGAAAACAGGTAAAATAAAGTCACGATAGGTGGCGCCATAATAAAATTATCATGGAAAATCATATTGTGTTCGTCAATTAAATGATATTTTCGAAGGGTGTAGTCAATGAAAACAAGAAAAAACGTTAACTTCGGCAGCTAATATACCCTTTATAGGCGCATTTCTTTTAGTAACTATGTGTCCAGTTTGTATGGAAGCTATATGCTATAGAAATCCGATCTGAAAAATTTTTTCGGAGACTATGTTATTACCTTAAACAGTAATCCATGTCAAATTTCGTGAAGATACCACGTCAAATGCGAAAGTTCCATACCAGCACTAGATTCCGATCGTTCGGTTTGTATGGCAGCTATATGCTATAAACAGTCGATCTGAACAATTTCTATCGATATAACACTATTTCCATAAACAATAACTCATACCAAATTTCGTGAAGATATGTCGTCTTATGTATGAGGAAGTTTCCCATGCAAGCATTTGATTCCGATCAATCAGTTTGTATGGTAGCTATATGCTATAGTTAACCGATCTGAACAATTTCTTCGGAGATTACATTGTTACCTTAGAAAATAATCTATACCAAATTTCGTGAAAATATCTTGCCAAATGCGAAAGTTTTCCATACCAGCACTAGATTCCGATCGTTCAGCTTGTATGGTAGCTATATGCTATAGTTAACTGATCTAAACAATTTCTTCGGAGATTACATTGTTGCCTTAGAAAATAATATACACCAAATTTCGTGAAGATACATTGTCAAATGTGAAAGTTTTCCATACAAGAATTTGATTCCGATCGTTCAGTTTGTATGGCAGCTATATGCTATAGTGGTCCGATATGAGCAGCTTCTTGAAGAGAAAATGACGTTTACAAAATTTCAAAACGATATCTTTAAAACTAAGAAACTAGTTCGTATATATACAGACAGACGGACGGACAGACAGACAGACGGACATGGCTAAATCGACTCAGCTCAACATACTGATCATTTATATATAGTACTATACCTTATAGGGTCTCCGACATTGTAACACCCAGAACAAACTTCGTGACAAACTTAGTATGCCCTGTTCAGGGTATAAAAATAAGTATAGAATATCGTCAGATATGTGAAAATATTTTTGCTAACGTAGGTGTGGGAATTTTAGAACATGACAAACCTGCTTTTGCCATTAACTCTTATCAACAGCGACTATGGGAGACTATTAATTTTTATAATTTTTCGCAAATTTCAATAGTAAGATATTTAATTATCAAGGGAAATTCTTGATTAGTGGAAGACTTTCTTAATACTGCATAATATATTCCTCTGGATCAATAGATGCAACCCAGATTTTTTCTACCCTGAACAATTTTTGAAATTTTACACACGTCCTTTTCTCTGCAATAATTTACTTGCTTGTTAGAATCACCGATATCGGATATAATGGCACGTCGAATCCATCAATAGTGATTAGTATGCGCTTGTCTTTCTGAAGAACATAAAGTGCATTCATCGATTTTTACGATGAGTGAAATTATTCAACAAAGAAGTTACAATAAATTATGTGTGCGGAATCAAATTTCTTCAGAATATTGGAAAAGGCCATCGGTGAAAATTGTTTACCGCGTGAAAGTGTTTTTGATTGGTACAAATTATTCAAAGAGGGTCGATAAGCCGTTGACAACGCCCATCAACATCAACTGGTAATCAACACGTCAATAAAATAAAGGAATTGCTGTTGAAAATCGATGATTAATAGTCAGAGATCTTACTGGCATCGTTGGAATATCGGAAGGATCAGTGAAAATCATTTTGGAAGATTGTTTGAGCTTAAGAAAAGTGATAGCACGATTGGTTCCAAAATCCATCAATATCGAATAACAGCGTAGCGTTAACGTCTGTGAAACAATGCTTTCCGACTACAAGGATATCATAAAATGTATTATTACTGACGATGAGTCTTGGATCTATGCTTACGACCAAGAAACAGACGACCAATCGGTCGAATATCGTTACAATGGTGAGCCAAAGCCGAAGAAAACACGTTAAAGCAAGTCATAAATCAAGATTACGCTGACAGTTTTCTTCGACTATCAAGGTGTAGTGCACTCCGAAATCCTTCCGACCGGCCAAACTGTCAACAAGGGCTAATATTTGAGTTATAAGCGTCGTTTGCAGGAAGCTATTCGTAGAAAGATGCCGGAATTATTGGTTAACAACTCCTAGTTTTGCACCACGATAATGCACCGTCGCATACTGCATTGATTCTTCGTGAGTTTTCCGCCAAACGTTCAACCAAAATCGTGCCGCAACCACCGGATTCGTCTGATTTAGCGCCGTGTGACTTCTGGCTATTGAGCAAACTCAAACGACTCCTCCGGCGAAACCATTTTGAGTAAATTGAAGACATTAAACGTGAACCTGCTACGCGCATTAAGGCTATTCCGGAAATTGACTTTAACAACTGTTTCGAGGATTTGTCAAAACGTTGACACAAGTGTATTGGGGCCAAGGGATATTACTTTGAGGGGTACGACATAGATTTTGAAGAATAAATTAAGATTTTTAAAATTATGAACAGAATCTTACTATTTTTTGCTCATAGTGGTTTGTGTAATCTACTTCTTATCAAAAAATAATTGAACTCACATATAAATAACGTCATTTATGTAGCTGCTTATCAATTGCAGAATTCTGGGTATTGATTTTTATAGTGCCTTAGCCTTTCTGACATAGCAATGTGTAAATGGGCGTAAGCATTTGTGTGTATGTGTGCCTTATTCAGATACCGCTCCAAAATTAACCACAATTCATATAAAATATGTGGCCTAATTAGCATATTGTTGGTAGGACCATAATAACAGATAATTCAGAGTACTCCACCAAGTACCTGCGAGAAATTACTTTCATAACTACTCTCATACCATTAATCCATAGAAGATTTGCGTGGAATACGAAACTATTTTTTTTTTTTGCTTAAAAGTAGGATTTTGAGACAATAAATTTCAAAACGGATTCAGACTAGTGCATATTTAGACGAGAAAATACGAAAGATTCATACTGCAAGTGAAAATCGATAATTTTCATGGTTTTAGTTTAGTTAGATTATATTAGAGATTTAATTTAGTTATTTTAAACCAAAAGTTTGAGCATTTATGTTTAAGTTGTTATCGAAAAAGCAAAAACTAGGATCATTAAAACACGAGAAGTATTTGTTTTGCAATGCGCTGAAGTAAAGCTTGAGTTGAACAGCTACTGCTCTACTGAGGCGCATTTGCAGAGTACTCTAATATCAGACAAATATACTACATGGACAAACAATTTATGGTGGATAATCGAGCTGTTGAAATTAATGAATAACAGACAACATAATACTCATCAAAAAGCTCTACTGTATATAACAGTTAATCTTATCATATGTATATATTTTTCTATATATATGTACATATATTCAATATGTAGAAAATATCCCACATTTCGATTGCTCAATTCATTTCATTAAGATTGCATTGTTGTTATCTTCTCTCTCCAATTTAGTTTTTCTATTAATTAATTAGTAGTAACTGCGTTTCGAACTTTTTCTACTATTTATCAGCGTGCGGCCAATTATTGTAACGGCTGTTGTTAGAATCAACATTTGAGTGTTAAAAACATTTTTGAATGTGTGTGTGGTCCCTAATTAAATTTCAAATCGTTGATTACGCATTTTCGAGTTGTTGAAATACCTAATTTGTGCGCGAGAACAAATTTCAGACATTCAATAGTTAAATTGTTTTTGTTATTGCTGGCTTTATCGCCCGTTTTATGACAAACGTAGTACTCACAACATTGTGTTTGCCATATTTTTTCAAGCTACGATTATTTTCTAATATTTTACAAATACAATATAAATATTTATTTGACAGTCGCGAACTCCTTTTAAAATTTGTCTCCATTTTTGGCAATGGATTTTTCTGCTGAAAATATTATGTTATTTTTATGATTGAAAGACATTTGTGTATTTTAAGCCCATCGACACGCGTCGCAAATTACTGCACATTTACATGTAAGTCATTGTGTGGCTTTACGTTTTTGAAGGTCCCCAATGAACCGTTGAATACGCATTTTGTTGTTTGTATACGCGGCCTTAACGGCAATAAATGAAACGTAAATCATTTTTGGCAATGGCTGCTGTTGAAGATTTGCATCGACACCGTTGAGTATGTCATACGCTAAATCTATAAATCTATCTGATTTGATCTACATATGTACATATGTATGAACATAGTTTGTTAAATAGTTGTGACATTTTGGAGTCGGAATTATTTTCTCCATTCAGGCTTCAAGCTGATTTTTATACTTATACGTACATACATATGTACATATGTATGTACACTAGTGGATCCGGCTAAGCGTTGCTGTGATAGACAATTTATATTTTTATTCATATAATGTACTATTAAATACAGTGAAAATTTTATTTACGAATAAAGGCGAAAATCTTTTTGTCAGTATAAGAATCCAAGCGATTGTACTTGATATTTAATTTTGAATATTTTCATAAAAATAAATTTCATTGGATAAAATAACGAAGTCTGCTTTCTCAATGTCTGTTTACCAGCCTTTCTGTTCAGTTAATAGAGTTGTCCGCTTAATAGATTGTACTCAATAAACATCAACAAATTGTGTGACCGGTCAATATGCATGGTTAATGGAGATGTCCGCTTAATAAAGCGTTCATATAATAGAACTTTCACTATATTTTTTATTTATGAAATTCTTTTACTATCCTATCTCCTAAAGTGGTTCGAACTGGACACAGTGTGCTAAGTTTTGTTAAAATCGGTTAAGTAGTTTAGGAGTCCGTAGCGGACAAATAATTTTTATCTATAAAATAGATATGTATATTGTGACAAAAAAGTACCCAGAAATTGTAAATAAGTAATCTCCACCAGCTGTAATATCCTTATGCCAACGAGTCCTCGAAACACTTTTTGGAATGGTTCCTTCAGCGAATTTTGTTTTATCTCTTCGATCGACGGAAAACGGCTTTCACGGAGCGGCAATTTCAGCTTGAGGAACAAAAATAAGTCACACGGAGTCAAATCTGGTGAATACGGTGGTTGATCGATGATATTCATTGCGTTTTTGGCTTTAAATTCGGTCACAATAGTGGTTCGAAGCGGTGGTGCATTATCATCGTGTAAAATCCATGAATTGTTCTTTCATAATTCCGTCTACTTATTGACAGCATGTCCCTCTCGAACAAATTCATGATGCACCAAACCACGAATATTGAAAAAAAATAATGAGCATCACATTTACTTTTGAGCGGATTTTTACCTTCATTTTTACCTTCATAAACATACATATGTCTTATCGGCAGTTATAATGCTCTCCATAAACATGGGATCGGAAATCGCACGATCAAGCATGTCCAAAGAGACCTGTAGCAAGAACGCGTTTCATATCCATAATATTCACCAAAATCATTTGAACGACTCGCGGGAGATGTCTAGCTCTCTTGCTATTACTCTTACGCTTGCCTGACGATTTTCAAGTCCATATCTTTCACTTTTTTAATATTTTCACCGGTTGAAGAGGTTAAAAAATACTTATCGTGACAGCTGATGAATAGTGGATTTATAATGTATGAGCCCGGTCGAGTGTATGGTTGTTTCCAGATGAGCCGAATCCAACAAAAGTTGTTCGCGCACGAAGCAATTTCAAGCAAATGGTTGCCTGTTCTCTTGAAAAAGTTGGAATATTTGTAGAACTACGCAGTTCAGTAAAGGTCGAAGAGATCAACGTTTTTCGACAACTGACGGCTGTAGTTGCGTTGAGAACGCATGTTTTGGAAATACCTCAATCAGAGTGGCAAAAGTGCTTCCGACAATTGATTTTAATTATTTTGAAAAACAATAAGGCGATTTCCGATGACTAATATTTGCTTCTATTCTCTAATACCGAAATATAAAATGCCACCCTCGTATTAGAATCGTAAATTTCTTAAAAATATTTCAAAAGAAATAATTATGAAATTTGAAAAATACGTTTCGATAAAGTATTTAAAGAACAATAATTTTTTGAAGATACATTTTTGTAAGTTAACTACCATATTGAGTCGGTGGTTACTATACTCGGACTAGTTGTCATCCATAATAACGATTTTAGTGAACAAATACCTATTGACAATCAGCACATATTTCTAGATGTTTGAACTTATTTGTACCAATTCCCACTTTCAATTATCAACCAGCTGATTATGGTAGCATCGACGCCTGTGCAATTACACACACTACCTTGGTTTACACATTTGCGCTATTAGTAATGGACCGACGCAACTCGCTCGTAGCCACGCTTGTACCGCGCAATTTTCAGTTGCTCCCCATTAACGCCGTCCTCATCAACAACATCTTTGGTCTGCCCACACTGGAGCGCGCGATCATTTGTCATATTAATTGTGGCGGCAACTACTTTGCGCAGTTGTGGCGTTGCCAGCCACTTGTGCACAATGTGATTCATTACATTTCATATTCCATTCGCGGTGGCAATTATATGATTACTTTTTATGCTAATTCATATTCGAGGTCAATGTATAAGAATTCAACGCAACGTGGAGACTTGTTGCAAGCTCGCGGCATAAAATAGACCATGTGTGGCATTGAAACGCTCGTAATAAAGAATAAATTGCAAATTTGTATTAAGTTTTTATAGTTTCGCAAATTTTTAGCTACAAAAATATTGTTTTACAACTTTTTTGTATTTGTAAATCAACTCAAATAAACTTCAATTAACACTCTTAATGCAAACCTAATAAAAA